>NC_142118.1:18025000-18632500 GCF_056152115.1 Neolamprologus brichardi | reverse complement strand
AATGAAATACTTTGTTAGACACACACACCCACACACACACAGAAATTAATTACCAGAGTAGCACAGGTAGAGGAACTAGAAGTTGGAGAGGGGTGAACCAAAGGTGGATGTTCTGTCATAAACTGAACTACTGTAAAGCATCTGATGTAAGCTGAGAAAAGGTGATTCAAAGCACAGGTCCTCACGAAGGGACATGTTAGCTGTGTGTGTGCACTGTGTTCCTGTATGAAAATGTGCCCATGTGGCAGATATGTGTGTGTGTGTGAGTGAGAGAGAGCAAGAGACCACTTACAAGTGAGTGAGTAACAAAGCACAGGTTCATTGCAATCTGTCTGTCTTAATTATCGTTTAATATGACTGAAAATTTCTAATGAGCCTTGAACACAGTCTGTGTGTGTGTGTTTGCAAGACTTCACAAAGTAAACAGTTACATTTAAAGGTTCATTAAAGTTTATGGTAATGGTGACGGTTATGTTTCAGGTTAGGGTGAACTTCCAAGATGTTAATGCAAGACAATGTAACGTCCTTTGAACTGACGGAAACACAACACACAAATGTGTGTGTGTGTGTGTGTGTGTGTGTGTGTGTGTGTTTGTTTGTGTGTGTAATTCATACTGATGGATTCTACAAAGCCAAAATTGATCTGAAAAGTCGAGGGTCAATCCAGCAATAGATCTGCTACAAATCTCTCCTGACATTTGGGTTTAACATGTCCAGTGTTATAAGATGAAAAGGTGTTGCATCAGATTTTAGAGCCCCTATCTCCCCTCAGTGTTTTAAATGCTTTGGTTGTTGAAAAGTTGTGTCTGGTTTTATTTATTTATTTTCCTCTCCATGAAGCAATGCCACTGCAGTGCTTTCACTGTCAACCTCCACCTGTCTTAAGGATGATAAAACTCAGGAAAATGTGTTGTAAACTGATCTTGTATCCAGCAGGTTTGGAGTGCTGTGGTTTTGATGAAGTTTTACAAGCAGTCTCAGTGTGATCCAAGATAGCCAGCTGGGTTTTAAGGTCTGTATTTTGGGGCTAAAGGGAGCTATAGCAGTTTTGTATTTTGCAGCGTTTTAAGACTATAGCCATTCTCACCAAGTAGTCTCAGTGCTGTGAGGTTACGTCTCATCTTTGCAACTCCAAAAGTATCTTTCATTGATTGCTTAAAGGTTCTTCTATAGATTGCAAAGGTTAAGCATTTGGCGTTCAGTGCTGCATGCCAGCACCACAGTCTATTACAGCTTCTACATACAAACATCAGCTGAATCTCCAAACAGTTAAATTAAATTAAAGTTAAATTATTAAATATGCAGCTCCAATATCAAGACATATTCTCTTCAAGGTAAAGGTTTATAATTTACATGTGTATGCGGAGCACACCAGGCTTCCTTGGTTCAAAGGGAAGTTAGGGTAGACTGAATTTGTGCTCCAGATTTTTTTTACAGCAAATGTCCAAATGGTAAATGTTAGGGCCCCAGTCACAGAAGCCTAGAGACTAACTGGTGACCATTTGGCAACCACCGTTCACCCCAAACCAGTTGCAAGCGTTGAGTGGCTGGATGTTGCTTGTTGTCCCTATGTGAAATATACAGTATTTCAGTATTGCACCGAAAACCACATTGTGATGCCTTTGGTCGTGAGCAGATTGCCTCTTTGTGACCAGTTTCACTCATGAACCTCCAGCTTCATCAACCAGTAGGGGACTACACGTTTTTCCCTAGTGACCAGAAGTTGGCAGGGGGCTGCAGACTGGTCTCTAGGCCTGTGTGACTGAGGCTTTGAAGTAATTTGGAAGATGCATGAGAAAAGCCAAAGGAGGACGTAGGGATCGATAGAGGGGTTAAAATGTTTTTTTAATTAATATGATCCAAGAATATCTTGTCTTATTTTATCAAAACTGAAAAAAAAAAAAACTTACTACAAAGCACTTAATTTAAAGGACCATTTTATGTACTTTAGAGAACCATGCACACAGAAGGAAACTAAGAGTGATGCTGAGACCAGAGACCACAGAGTGTCAGTGAAAATGCAGGGATTTGAAGTGATGAAAAATTCAAATTTAAACAAATATTGGGTTTCCTTGCTTGCTGTTCTGGATTAGAAACACACCAGGTTTTAGATTCCTCTAAATTGGCTTCATTTTTCTTGAACACCACATGCATCTTTTATAAAGTGTTTTAGACACAAGATTTAAACCACATACAGGTGAAGTAAATAACACTCATTATCTTGGCATAACCCATGTTCAGCTGGTTTGCTGTGTTCATATATTTGACACAAGTAAGCAGTGATTCAGACCAAGAAAGACATTCCGAAATCACTTGAAGGTGGAAGAATTTTCAGATTTTGATTGGCAGGATTTCCCACACTGTCAGTCCAATATCAAGCATGCTGAAGCCGGGGGCCTCAAAGTGACACTTTTAACTCATCCAATCAATCAATAGGTAAGAAATATGAACTTAATGGGAGAAAATACCCTAAATGAAATGAGGTAGCGTCAATGAGCAAAAGAAAGCCATAGAGGTCAAATCATTATCTTTTCTATGAATTTATGATTTGTTTAAGTGTGTACTGAAAACCTTGAATACTAATGAAAATTATAAGTGCTCTGAAACATGTTCAAACCTGGAGACAACCTTTAAATGAAAAGAGGATCAAGATTCTGCCACTGCTGTTGTAACACAATTTCCATATCTATCATATAGAAAATGTCTTCCAAAGGGCATAATTCAGCAGCATGCTTGGCTGCCCAATGAGAGACAAAAGCTTTGTCAGGTCGTATCCCCTTCTCTAATCTCTCTTCATGGAATAATCATACATTTAATGAGCTGAAACAATGTAATTATGAAATTGGCACAGCCATTCTTCTGCCGAGGTTTTGTAATATGAAAAGTCCTATTAAAAGTGTAATGTTCTCTCTTGCACATTTTTAGTGAATTGACATATTTAATCTCCTTTCAATAAAGCCTCTCACCATGTTAAAAGGGCAATTAGAGCTATGGGTTAGTAAGCACAGCAAAGATTCACTTCACTTCCTCTCTTATTCACTAGTTCTCTCCCTGACATTTTCTCCCTCCTCTCGTTTCATAAAACAAGCCGTGTGCTCATAAAAGTTTAGTTGTAGAAACTTGCTCATATTGCTGTGCCTGAAATTGTGGTGCTATAAAGTGTAATTGCGATCCCGTTTGCCTAGAAAAGGTGAACATTGACTTGCTCCGATCAATAAAACATCTTAGAGTTTAAAGATATATTCGATCTCTAGGGCTCATTGGGCCTCACAATCTATTATGGATTGCATCTTTCATTCGCTGAAGATCTGCAGAGAAAGAAACAAGGCAGCTACTTGTAATGGCTCTTAAAGCAGGAGCACTAATTTAGCATCACAGATGAGCTGCTTGTGACCGAATTGCTGCCGTAAAGGTAAGGAAACTTTGTGACTTGGGTCATACTTGTCTGTATTTGTCTATCTGGAAATTCATGCAAATGAGTGTATGTTTGATAACCTTATAGTCCATATGCTTTCAGAAAACTTTCAACAGCTTTTACTTGTAAATAATGTTTTTCAATTGAAATGTATAGAATTCTTTAATAGAAAATGTACTATGAAGGCTGTTTTCTTAAAAAAGCTTTCTATACCATGAATTAGAAACACCATACTTCACACATCTCCACTCTCTATTACACATTCCTTATACCGTACAGGGGATTGTTCATGTATCATTCACCTCTAGATTTATACTACGGATGAAGTTAATATAAATATTTAAATAGCCATTAAATTATTATTTTTTTTTTACTTTTAAAGTCTACCACTAGAAGGCAGCAGTACTGCAATTAAGGCTGTTAGTCAGCCTCCAAAAATATATATAATATAAAAAATAAATATAAATGGCTACAGCCTTCAAAAATTCAGAAAACTACACAGAAATCAAATTCGGGGTAAACTTTACCAGGTAAAGTTAGCATGGAACAACTCTACTAATGTTTTTATTTTTGAATGGTTTAAAGTGAATTTTTGCCTCCAAGTGTCACAAGTATCTAGACGGTTCTAGCCCTAAAAAAATGACAATAAAATATGTTGACAGTATTTTCTGATTTGTAGTACAATGCAAATCTTTTTTTCTTCCTGTTTTTATTTTAAAGTAATTAAACCAATTTCAGAGGAATGTTGTTTTTTTTTGTTTCTTAAGCCACAAAATTTAAACGTTTTTGAAAGAAAAGCCCACAATACAGTGCTATCAGTCATGATCGTGAGAACCAACATCAAAAGAGCTTTGAATGCCCTTCAAGTCCAGAGAACTGTGTGCCTCTGCAATGTTCATATTTCAGTGGTTTTACTAAGCCCCACTTGGCTCACTAACTCTGCTACAATGTTTTAAAAAGGTGGATTATCATCATTATTTCCTCCCTTGACAGAGCTTCAAACTATTCTCTGGTTTCTAATTTGTTCTAAAACAGTACAAAAGTGTTCCTCATCCTTTTTTTTAAGTAACAAGTGAGACTTTAATCAAAGAAGCGCTCTGTGTTTTGGCAGTGTAATGATACAGACACAAAGTTAATGGCTCTCGTAAAAATCCATGAGAGCGCTTTGTTTTTCATTAAACACTCTTCAATCTGCTTTTCCAACATTTCCTTATTTGCTCTTGCTTTGATTTTGAGCAGGGTTTTTTCACCTGGTTTTCTCTTTCACTTCTCTCTGCTCTGTAATTTTTTTCATACCACTGTTACTTTCACTTTTTCCCCTTTCTAGCCTGTATTTTCTTTCACATTTTAACACTGCTCACATTATTCCTTATCTCTGCTTTTCTCTCACCTTTTCACTGGGTTAATTTAAATTACAAGAATACAAATTGAACGAGTTCCACAGTAATTTAGTAAAGGCAGGATCTCAGTTTGTGGCGTCTGTAATCAGAACTCTTTGCTTGCTTGCTTTGCTATTCGATTCTGCTGCTATGTTAGACTTCCTACTCATCTCGCTTAGTTTTTAATCATCCTTTAAAGGCAAAACACATTTTCCACCTTAAGTTCAGTGGCCATTGTGCTGTTTTGTAGAGTGAGGCATTTCATTTATAATGAATAGTATTCATGACTCTTCGAGAACAGACTGTTTCATTTCAAAGAGGATCAATAATGTGTTAAGACATTGTCACCTTTTACCACTGACTGCCATAAAACCATGCAGATCACATCAAGCTGTAAAAAAACAGTTTCAGACGTAGGCTTCCCTACGTCTGAAACTTTCAACTTTCTGTTTTTGTGCAGTTGTGTCTAAATGCATTTATGTTTGAATTATAGTATTCAAGTATTCATTTCTATCAAAGTTGAGTAAATTGTAGGGATGAACACAATTTGTGTATATCTCTGCTTTTGCCAACTTGCTCAGCAGCTTTTAAAATGTTTCACAAAGGCGGTTTATTAAATTTGTGAAAGTCTGCATATTAGAAGCCCCAGGCAAGGTTACTTAAGTTTGCATTACTTTTACCAAAGCCACTGATTAATCCTCATTGTCAAACCATTTTCTACAGTTGCCCTGAGAGTTAAATAAACTGCAACTTGAAGTGAGCTGTGAACCAAAATTAGAAACATGCTGAAACAAACAGGATCTACATTTCCCCGTGGTGTCAAATAGATGAAGCTGTTTTCTGAATTATCTTGCTTTTAAAATTTGCAGATGTCTTCTCAAGCTGCAGTGACATGACCTGTCAGGTCAACTGTACTTTGTTTTTGTAAACTATATTGACAAATGTACTGGGACACCTACACATTTCACCTACAGGAGCTGTACGGCCATGGAAAGTCTTGCCAAGCTACACCATTTTTGGGCTGGAGTTAAAGCCAGAGGAGATTTGAAACTCTGCAGTTATTAAGTCAGCAAAGCTCTGCTGACTTTTATGCACTATGCACCTCAGCACTCGCAACCCCGCTCTTCAACTTTACATGCTCTGAGATGCTGTGTTTCCTAAACACTTCAACTTTTCAATAATACAACTTACAGCTGATTGTAGAATAACATAACCTGACTTCTTGCAAAGGTTGCATTCTATTACAGTACCACACTTTCACTAATGTTTGCAAAAAACAGACTGCAAAAGCTTGAATTTATATACCTGTGGTAATGGAAAGTATAAACACCTGAATTCCAAGGTAAAGAAATAGCTAAATAATTTTGTCCACATAGTGTAACTTGAAAAGTGAATAATAGAAGAAATACAATAAATCTGACAGCTCTATATTCTTCACCATGATTGTCAGCTAATCATTGAAACTGTGACATTTTTCTTATTAGCCAAAGATTAAGGTTTAGATTTTTTAGTTTTTAATGTCTTCACATTTTTAAAATGCTAAATGAGTGAAAGTCAGTTCAGTCAAATAATTTTGTAAAAGCAGACATTGTAACTGCTTTAATTACCTCCGTCTCAAATCAAAGACCAGTTTTCACGAAATAGCTTTCAAAGTCATTGTTTAGGCTGAGAGTGTTGCATGTGTTTTTGCACAGCTATGTTGAATTGGTTTCTTTACTAATTTGGGATCTGAGGCTGATATCAGTGTTTGGTAACAATGTGCCTTGGGAGCATCGCTGTCTCACCTCATTTTGTTGATAAAGCACCAGTGTCTCAGTTCACCTGTATGTAAAACTTCAGTGTAGTCTCAGTTGGTTGATAAACTATCGTTAACTCACCTCATTGGTTGAGAGAACAGAGTCTTCATCCAGACTGAGGACGGCGTCGGTGATGATGGCGTCATGGGGGAAAAAACGACTGCTCATCGTCTGCAGGCAGAAAGAGAGGAAATAGTTTGCACTACTGTTAACTGACAAACTTTAAGGAGTCTGACGTTTTTAGGGATCAAAGAAACCTATTATACACATTATGTATTTTAAAGGTATAGAGTTGGTATAGCAATATAAAGAAATCTATAAAAAATAAAGGAAAAATTGTTCCACCACCCCAACCGTGTGTTTTATCATTCACTGTGCTCACTTAATAGGTTTTGTTTGAGTTCTGATCAATTCAGTGCCTAACAGAAAGCATGCAACAGGCCCTGATCCATTAGCCCAAAGATCACTGCTGCTGATGTTATTGACTCATAATTAACGTGTGAATTATTTAACTGTTTGTGAGGAAAAGTAACAAGGGCATGAGTAATTGATGAAAAACAGGTTCAGTTGAGATTTCAAAGAACCTGCTCCCGGGCTCAGCACTCAGGATCTTTCAAAATCAGTTATCTTAAATGTGAGTGGGTAGCAAAGAACGAACAAGTCAGTATGATGAACCTCAGACAAAGCATGTAATTTATACATTCACCGGCCACTTCATTAGTTGCACTTCTTTAACAGTCACAACTCAGTACATTTATGCATGTAAGCATGGTCCAAAAAAATCAAAATGAGCAACAGAATGATGAATTACTTGTACGTAGCATAGTTGCTGGTGCCAGACAGGCTGATCTTAATACTTCAGGCAGTGCTGAAAATGTCCCTACGGTGATTTAGCACACAAACATCTCTAGGGTTTACAGAGAAGGGTCTGAAAAACAAAAATATCAACTGAGTGGCAGTTCTCTGGGTGAAACTGCCTTGTTGATCTCAGAGGTCACTACAAGGACATTACAACCAATTTATGCAGAAGAGCATCTCTGGTCACATGGCACCCCTAAACTTGAAGCAGATGGGCTACGAAAAGCAGAAGATCACAGGTTTGATGGTGAAGATGTAATTGTGAGGGATATATTTTCTTGCCACACTTTGGGCACCTTACTGCCACTTGGGATGTCATCCAATGAGGGATTAAGATTATGTTTGAGCCGCAAATAAATCTGTAGCAACGGTTATGATCTCAAAATGGTCCAAAATCACTATAAGGAATGTTTCCAGCACTTAGTTGAATATATGCCATGAAGAAGGTAAAAGGGGTTCCAGCCCACAAATACCTAAGGTTTACCTAACAAAGTGGCTGTTTGAGTGTATACAATATTCTCAACAAAAATATTTAAATCCATAATATTAGCTCTGTAGCAACATATAGCGAGAAAATATATTTTTGCTTCATCTTTAACTCACCCAGAAAGATTATCTTTTCAACTGGAATTACCTAAAATGTGCTTGTGTAAAATTTGCTACCCTTACAGCTTCCTTTCAATTATTTCAAGATTTTATGTCACTGAAATGAAGTGTCATGCCACAGCGGTGATGTTTTACATGGATTCATGACCTAAAAAAAGAAAAGTAAATTAAATTTACACCCCCAGGGGTAACATTAAGAGGCTTATTTTGTCAAGTAAGACCACAAATCTCCACAAGCTTAATGTCTACTTCCATTTCAGCCTAATGATCTGACGGATGCTGAGATGAAATTTATTAGGAAATTAAGCGTAACATTAAATGAATTTCAACACAAATCCCCGACATTCTTTCAAGTATTTGAGAATGCCACATCAAATTCTCCATTAAATCACTGCTTAAAGAAAGAACTCCTGGCAGAAAATGTGTTTTTCTTTGGATGGTTGCCCTATAATCAGGAGACATGTACCTTATTCAGTCAGGACAGTGTTCGCATTAGCCAACAGCTTCTCAATTTCCTCAGGAAAAGCCACATGGCAGTGAAACAAGTTGCTAAATTAACCACAAAAGCATGCCTGATAATCTGCTGCAGTTTCCAGACTTAGTGGTGGGAATGTATTAAATCAAAGTTGCATGCACACATTTGCATAGTCAATGTGCATATAAATAGGCATGACAGTCTAATCTTGCATACAGTCTTTATATTATTTCTTCACTACATTTCCAGCATCTGAAGGTCATCATTTTCAAAATTTATCGCTCATTTTATTATCGTTTTTCTTCTTTCTTCTTTCACTAAATTAGAAATCTATTTCTTACACACATATGCACATATTATGAATCGTCCTGGAAATCAACATTAACATATGCCAAAGCAAATTCATACAATTATGGTATTCAGTAAGAAATTAGTCTCCTCTTGAAGTCAATATGGATTAAAAGTCCGAGAAAATATCACATCTGCATGTTTTATGGCAACTTAGGAAATGCAATCTGCTTTCATTAATAAGGTCTGCAGTTGAAATCATTTTATCAAAACTTTTGCTCTTTTATCCTGTGTAATTGGTCAGAATTGTGGTCCATCTATACTTAATTTTTCTTTTTTAAGTTTTTACGTTTTTTTTTCACACTTTTCAGTTTTAGATCTAAACTGTAATAAGTCAAGGACTATGGGACTGATTAACTTGCCACAATTTCATTGCAATCTATCCATTCACTGTTACATGTTTCCATCTCTACATGGAATTTAATTTGTCCACTACTTTAGTTTATGGCCAAATACAGTACACATAAAAAAGCGGATTTCAGTACTTTTGCATTTGTGCAAATTACCAGTTTGCTAACAGACTAAACTGATATGGTGAACATGTCGAATGTACATGCCATTCCATGTTAGCATATGGGTGATAGCAGTTTAGCACTAAGCAACATGACTGTAATCTCTTGAAGCCTCAGGCTGTCATGTACTGTGTGCAGGCAGGCAGGAATGGTGGCCCCAAAGTGTAGACTCCAGCAGGCAAACGTGAACTCAAAACTCAGCTTTATTTCCTGGATGGCAAAAAGAACAGAAATCTAACTAAACTGGAAATATAAACCAAGCAAAAACAGGCTGATAGGCAGAACACACAGCATGGAATACTGGAGACCACAACACAGACAAAGGAAAACACAGGGCTTAAATACACAGAGGGAGCAATCAGGGAATGGGAGACAGGAGGGAAACACACCTGGGACAAATCAGGCCTAACAAGACAAGCGAAGCAAAACCAGACACATTAACATAAGACACGGACCTTCAAAGTAAAACAGGAAACACGGACTGAACTTCCAGACACAGACTCACAAGCAGACACTGCACCATAGGGAACACAGAGATGTAGGACCAGGGCAGACACAGACTGGACACAGAACAGAGGGAGTATGGAAACCAAAACCTAAGAACTACAAAATCACAAACTAAGAACAACTGGAGAAATAGAAATGCAAAACAGAAACCAAAACCATCACAGTCATAAACCAAGGTGAGAACACAAATAAAAGTACAAAACTGAAAACACTGGGTCAATGACCCAGGTACCCTAACACAGTCAGACAAGCCTGGAAACTAGTTATGACCGCCTGTCTATGTTGGTCACTAGAAAAATGGGCTGGTAACTGGTTGCTGGAGGTTGCTTGCTGGGTGAAATAATTCGTAAAGGGCTCCACCATCACCTATGTGATTGTTACAACTTAAATAAGTATGACACAAAGCAGAAATGGAGAATGTTCACCTTCAAAGTAAAGGTTGTGCCTTATTGCTGCAACCACCACATTTCAAAAAGGAAAGCTTCTACTTTCACTTTTACACTTTTCACAGTTTTACTACAGCTTGGATAGTAGTTTGTGAGAGTTTGAAGCCAAGCTGGTGTCTTCCAAACAAAGTACTGGTGACCAATACAGCCTGCTAGCAACCTGCGCAATCTCAACGACATTTGTGGTGCAGCATCATATGTCTCTTTGTAGCCAATTTCAGCTAGTCCCACTAAAAAGCTACAGCAAGCATTAGCCAGCTACAATTTTTCACTAGTAACTGGTGATTGCCATAGAATGACTGGGGCCTAAAACATGATTTACAAAAATTAACACAGTAAATCTACTTTTTACATCTTAGCATTCACTGTATTTTACCATAGTTTTGTGTATAGTGCCCTCTATGCATCTATATAAAGACTTTATAAAAGTTTCTTTGGGCTGAAAATTGTCCAACTTAAGCTCAACTTAAACTTGCTTAAAACACTTATAAAACAGTACCCTTCAGCAGTAGACATTGGTATTGGCACTAGCCCTCAAAACCTTTTACTGGCTAAAATTTACCACCCTTCCATCACACAACCATGCTTCCCTGTGGCTAGTGTCAATGCTTTTCTGCCTCTAGACAGAGATTAGATCCCACTTAGCTCTCGGGCAGTTCAGTGGTCTGAACTTTATCTTTGTTGCTCTCGTTCCACTCATTTCCTCTCTTTATGTTTGCCATGACTTCTGTTACTTAAAGGATAGTCTTTGGAGATGTCTTTTCTGATTCTATGCCATTGATATATCAAGATGTTTCTAAGTTAAAGTTAAAGGTCAAAGACCATGTGTGTATCTGAAAGATGATCATAACCTATCAACAGCCATTTTCTCTCATGATGAATAGTTTACTTGAAAAATAACTATAGTTATATTTGTAGTTTAAGAAGAGTTATTACTATTGGTAATGAAGACTTTAACAAATCCCTCATCCCCATATCCAAACCATATTTCTGGTTATTTGCAATTTCGAACCCTGTTAGCTAAACTGCAATGATATGCTAACAATGACTGGTTTTACAATGTCATTACAATAATTTAAACAATAGGACTCAAAAGTACAAAGCTTTTCAAAGTTGGTCAATAAAGTGAAAGTGAAAGTCAGCTGAGTATTGTGCAGTAAAAGAGGGAAAAAAAGAGCCATGTGTTAGTCATGTGTTAGCGCTGACACTGACATAAATGGGGTTAAAATGCCACTAAATTATAATTTAAATGAAAGAGAAATGTAATTACTTCTGTAATTAATTACCTCTGCCTGTAGTGATAAAGCCAAAGAAAAAAAGGCCCCAACAACAGGCCTTAACAGAAGCCATTTTGACATGGCATTGCAGGGCAAAATTAATAACATCAATTATGGCCCTGTTCCATTTACATGGGCCAAGATGTGACACACTTAATAGAATGTGCCCATAATTAATTTAAACAATTATGCCTGTGTTTACCCTGCTATGACAATCAAAAAAGGCTCACATTTTGCTACTTCTCAGCATACCGTTGTTGTAATTTTATGACTCTCAACTTTACGATTCTTATGGAAAACGAGTTGAGTCATGTTGAGTCGATCCGAGTAGGTACTAATTTAGTTCCCTCTTACCACTATCATAAACCTTTGGAAACTGCTCATTATAAACCCACAACATAAAACTATGCTAGATTACACCTTCATTATTGGAACATCCCTGCTGTCACATGTGTGTTCACCAACTCTCTGATATCAAGTGATATTACACAATAAATATAGCTATATTTATATTGTCATTACTTTTGCACACGCTGGTCTGATAAATCCTGGAACACCACCCACACTGGAAAAAAAAAATGCTCAGTAATGGCTCAGGGACAAAGAGCACAGGGCATTTACCTGGCCTTCATAACCTCCAGGTACCAAACCCGCTTGAGCAGAAGCTGTAGATGAAGCCCAATCCATGGTGGCGTCACCTCACAGCAGGACTCAAAGGACCCAATATTCTAGTCCCAGACTCCACCAGAGGATGAGAGCATATGTCCATGCCTCACAATAAATAATTTTTGTGCAGTTTTTGATTACTTTGAACACTTCTATTTTATGCTCCTTCGCTGTAATTTAAATGCACAACTAAGAAATGAGGATCGATTTTCAAGATGAACTTATAAACATAAAATTCATTGCTTGAAGGCAGGAGAGGTGATATTAAGAGAACATCGATAAAGCTGTAGTCAACATATAACCAGCAGCAGAGGGGAGTATATTGACCACTTCTTTGATCGCATTGATTTGTCTGTCATAAATGCTTATCAAGGAGGTCTAATGACGAGGAGCCACTTGTTTCTGATCAATCAGTAATTTTATCTTTAAGCATATTGCAGTGCTTAACTAGTTGGTGAGTAAACAAAACAAAGACAATTTGCAGAAACTACTTAAAGAACTACTTTTCCTAAGTCATCTGACCTTAATCCCATTGATCATTTATGAGCGACACTTGGACACTCAGAGAGCAGAAAATTTCTGATGTCACATGTTGTCACAAGTCAACATGGCCTACCGTACAGCACATAATTGTGGAATTCATGCAGTGAAAATCAACTGAATTATAATCAAACCCAAAATGAAAGCATGTATATACATATACATATACATATACATATATATACACACATACATATATATATATATATATACACATATATATACACACATACATATATATATATATATATATACACGTACATATATATATATATACACATACATATATACACATACATATATACACGTACATATATATATATATACACATACATATATACACATACATATATACACGTACATATATATATATATACACATACATATATATATATATATATATATATATATATACATACATACGTATGTATGTATATATATATATACATACATACGTATGTATATATATATATACATACATACGTATGTATGTATATATATACATACATACATACGTATGTATGTATATATATATATACATACATACGTATGTATGTATATACAGTGGGGCAAAAAAGTATTTAGTCAGCCACCGATTGTGCAAGTTCCCCCACTTAAAATGATGACAGAGGTCAGTAATTTGCACCAGAGGTACACTTCAACTGTGAGAGACAGAATGTGAAAAAAAAATCCATGAATTCACATGGTAGGATTTGTAAAGAATTTATTCGTAAATCAGGGTGGAAAATAAGTATTTGGTCACCTCAAACAAGGAAAATCCCTGGCTCTCACAGACCTGTAACGTCTTCTGTAAGAAGCTTTTCTGTCCCCCACTCGTTACCTGTATGAATGGCACCTGTTTGACCTCATCATCTGTATAAAAGACACCTGTCCACAGCCTCAACCAGTCAGACTCCAAACTCCGCCATGGCCAAGACCAAAGAGCTTTCGAAGGACACCAGGAAAAGAATTGTAGACCTGCACCAGACTGGGAAGAGTGAATCTACAATAGGCAAGCAGCTTGGTGTGAAAAAATCAACTGTGGGAGCAATCATCAGAAAATGGAAGACATACAAGACCACTGATAATCTCCCTCGATCTGGGGCTCCACGCAAGATCTCATCCCGTGGGGTCAAAATGATCATGAGAACGGTGAGCAAAGATCCCAGAACCACACGGGGGGACCTGGTGAATGACCTGCAGAGAGCTGGGACCAAAGTAACAAAGGTCACCATCAGTAACACACTACAACGGCAGGGAATCAAATCCCGCAGTGCCAGACGTGTTCCGCTGCTGAAGCCAGTGCATGTCCAGGCCCGTCTGAAGTTTGCCAGAGAGCACATGGATGATACAGCAGAGGATTGGGAGAATGTCATGTGGTCAGATGAAACCAAAGTAGAACTTTTTGGTATAAACTCAACTCGTCGTGTTTGGAGGAAGAAGAATACTGAGTTGCATCCCAAGAACACCATACCTACTGTGAAGCATGGGGGTGGAAACATCATGCTATGGGGCTGTTTTTCTGCCAAGGGGACAGGACGACTGATCCGTGTTAAGGACAGAATGAATGGGGCCAAGTATCGTGAGATTTTGAGCCAAAACCTCCTTCCATCAGTGAGAACTTTGAAGATGAAACGAGGCTGGGTCTTCCAACATGACAATGATCCAAAACACACCGCCCGGGCAACAAAGGAGTGGCTCCGTAAGAAGCATTTGAAAGTCCTGGAGTGGCCTAGCCAGTCTCCAGACCTCAACCCCATAGAAAATCTGTGGCGGGAGTTGAAAGTCTGTGTTGCTCGGCGACAGCCCCAAAACATCACTGCTCTTGAGAAGATCTGCATGGAGGAATGGGCCAAAATACCAGCTACTGTGTGTGCAAACCTGGTAAAGACCTATAGTAAACGTTTGACCTCTGTTATTGCCAACAAAGGTTATGTTACAAAGTATTGAGTTGTATTTTTGTTATTGACCAAATACTTATTTTCCACCCTGATTTACGAATAAATTCTTTACAAATCCTACCATGTGAATTCATGGATTTTTTTTTCACATTCTGTCTCTCACAGTTGAAGTGTACCTCTGGTGCAAATTACTGACCTCTGTCATCATTTTAAGTGGGGGAACTTGCACAATCGGTGGCTGACTAAATACTTTTTTGCCCCACTGTATATACATACATACGTATGTATGTATATATATATATACATACATACGTATGTATGTATGTATATATATACATACATACGTATGTATGTATATATATATATACATACGTATGTATGTATATATATATATACATACATACGTATGTATGTATATATATATATATATATATATATATATGTATGTGTATATATATATATATGTACGTGTATATATGTATGTGTATATATGTATGTGTATATATATATATATGTAAATAAATACTAAATACTTTTTTGCCCCACTTTTTTGCCCCACTGTATATATATATACATACATACGTATGTATGTATATATATATACATACATACGTATGTATGTATATGTACATACATACATACGTATGTATGTATATATGTATGTATATATGTATGTATATATATATATATATATATATATATATATATATATATATATATATATATATATATATATATACACTAACAGCAGCTGTACAAGTATTAAATGGAAATGAAGAAATATAATGTCCAGTGTTGTGCAATCCACATTATTAAGTGTCTTGTGCAGTGCAAATATGCTTAAAGTGATTTAAGTGATGAAGTGAAAACAATGTCCAGAATGTCCAGTGTGTGTACGAACTATATGTGTGGGTCAGTACTGTTTGGCGGTGTGATTGAGAGACCGTATCGCCTGCGGGAAGAAGCTCCTCTTCAGTCTCTCTGTTGGCCTTCAGGAAGCGGAATCACTTTCCTGACCTCAGAGAGAACAGTCTGTTGTTGGAATGGCTGAGGTCCTTCACGATCTTCCTGGCCTTGGTCCAGCACCGCCTGCTGTAGATTGAGTGCAGGTCAGGTCCTCTCCTGCTTAGTGCTGAAGTCCACTATCAACTCCTTTGTCTTACTGACGTTTAGAAGGAGGTTGTTCCTCTGGCACCAGTTCTCCAGATTCCTAATCTCCTTCAGGTAGACCGCCTCGTTGTTGTCAGAGATCAGCCCACCACGACGGTGTCGTCAGCAAACTTGATGATGGTGGTGGAGCTGGTAGTGGCCACACAGTCATATGTGTACAAAGAGTACAGCAGGGGGCTCAGAACACACCCCTGGGGGGCTCCAGTGCTGAGAGTGGGGAAGGCTGAGACATCCTTACTGCCTGTGGTCTGCCAGTTAGGAAGTTGGAGATCCACTGACAAATAGATGAGGTGAGTCCCAGGTGCTCCAGTTTGGTGGTGAGTGTGGAGGGAATTATGGTATTAAATGCAGAGCTGTAGTCTATGAAGAGCATTTTAACATAATTCCCCCTTCTAGTGTCCAAGTGAGTAAGTGATGTCTGGAGGAGATGAGAGATGGCATCGTCTGTGGAACGATTTGGACGGTAAGCGAACTGTAGTGGGTCCAGTGTGTCTGGTAGTGAAGAAATGATGAAGTCTCTGACCAGGCGTTCAAAGCACAAGGAATACATATTTTTTCCATAGTAACCATAGTTTCCCAATTGGTTGTTGACCAATCCCAAATCTATGAGGGTCTACTTAAATGTAATTAAAATGAGCTCATTTAAGTATGAGAACTTCTCAGAAATAATCAAGTAAATTAAAGAGTCGTTTGAATACTTACTGAAAGGTGACTCTGAACGTACTTGAGAAAAAATAACTCTAAAGGCAAGCACAGAACAGAGGTTGAGGATAGAGAGAGAGAGACGGAAGGAGAGGGGGGAAGTAAAAGCTTGTAGATGGAGTGCATCCACTCAGCATTACAGAGTAGATACACTCATAACCAACAGCAAATTACTCTGCTGCTGTGCTCTGCCGAGGCAAATGACAAACTTTCTCTCTCTATGTGTGTGTGGGTGTGTATTGTTGCTACAGAGGGAGCAAACACAGCGTGCACTTGGAAGGAAATACTGTGAAGAGCATCTGTCTGGGCTGCATGACAATATACCACATGTCTAATTATAGGACCACACATACACATGGTCGCTGAGATGCGTTTTACTGTCACCAGCGGAGACATTGTTCTTTCATTTCAAGAGGGAGACGTTTACATGAAAACAAACAGAAGCAATTAGACGACTAAGAGATTGACATAGAGAGAGAAACATGCTGGCATGTATGGAGGCTTCATTTAGTAAATGAGTATCTGACTGAGTGCATTTTAAGAAGCTCAGTTGGTTAAAGTAATTAGAAAATGTGACATTTTTCTTCTGTTTATTAAATATACCGTAACAACTATGAGTTTTTACAGCATGTATATGTAGATAGAGGCAGAGTACAACCCAGTAATATTGCAAATGAGAACAAACGAAACAAAGTCACACTCTTGGCTTTGCTCTAATATCTAACAATCAAAGCTCACGCTGCTTCAAATTTATCATTAAGAGTCTATTTAAACTTGAAATAGCACTGGATTAGAATTTAGTTGACAAAGGAAAAGAGCATTATACATCACTCCCTCCCTCTGCTGCATGATTATAGGACTTCAGGTAGGATTAAATGAAAATATACTCAATATCTGCTTTTAATTAAACCTGGAACTTGGTGTGAAAAAAAACAGATATAATGAGGTTCATTCATGTTTCTCTTTTTTTTCATTCCAAGGACATTACAGTGGTGTTAATGAGAGAAGGGAGACCTTTTTCACTCTTTCTTTACATATTTTATCCTTCTAATCAAGTGATTAAAGCAGGCTACATATAAAAGACAGACTTAGACTGACATCACCCACCCCGTCTTTAACTGATGACATATGAACCCTGCTTCCAGGTCCAAACTGCTCTGTGTTTATTAAAGGTGTTGTGTTTTTAACGTTTTAATGCTTTGTATCTTGTTCTGTTACATCTGAACAAGCCCCTAAAAACAGTCAGTGATCACTGTCGGCCTCTTTCGGTTTTTATTACCACTGTTCATTTTAAAGCTCAGTTTTTAAAACCTTACGTGTAACTACAGCCCAGCCCATGCAGCAGTATATTAATGACTAACCTCATATTGTGGATGGATTATCTCAGTTGTTCTCCTGACTGAAGTTTTGTCTGTTTACAGGATCCTGTCATGTAATTGCATTTGTCCCTAACCGTCGGGAACCCTCATGTTAACTTTTATCAAGTGGAAAAAGGTTAGCGTTCATCCTGCAGCTTCACTGTGTTTATGTTATGCTCACATAGCTGTGTCGCTAGTGATCACGTAGCAAATCATTATATACCAGCTAGCCAAACTTCAGTAACCCTACAAAAGTCACTGCTGTTTAGTTTTCCGTCTTCGTTTATGTTGGAAGTGATAGCAGAGCTGTACATTTAAATTTTTCAGAAATCTCTCTGTCAGAACATGGTATATTATGATAAACTAGTGAGCTAACTCCCTGCTAACTTCTAACTCCATTAAATTTAATAAATTCTGTTTTCGTGGTTGCCTGGATGTTAAAGTTAATTGTTACACCTGGTAAAGCAGCAATGCTGATCATTTTATTAAAGATGAAAGACTTTAGACAGTTTGAAACTCTCAGTGATGCCACAGAGTTTATTTGACTTTGGGACCTGAAGCAGAGTTTGGACCCAGAAACGGCCAATGGTGTCAGGCTTAAATACCAAATAAGTTTGTGGAATAACCCAGCTGTAATCGTCACTGAGAATGAAGCGATCACAGAAGTGCACGTCTGAAGCTCCAAAAGTGAGTCAAACCCAACAGATTTACATGTTCAGATGTCCAATTTTATGTAATTAAAAAGCATATTTACAGCCTGATTTAAAAAACAACAACAAAAAAACCCCCAACTTTTTGGCCTCTATAAATAGTTTCCCACTGCATAACACCTCTATGAGGAGTGGATTTATTTCAATAACTCACCCATCTGGTTGCTGGAGTTAGGGGCATAGTTGCTCTGACAGATTTTCCAACACAGGCAGCTGTAGCCGTCTGCTGAAAGGAGTCAGTGAACTGGACCTGAGCAGACACTGTGTTTGCGCTGTTGGCACTTTTTGGAGCATTTTAATGGCATTGCCTGAAAAATGATATGGGTTGCTGTTTGCTACAGTCTGTTTAACAAGTTTGTGTTTCAGTTTTTGTGTTTGAAAATGTAATATTTTGTCAGTCTGTTATTTAGTACTAATTATCAGGTAGTTGTTTCTGTGTTTTCACCCATATGCCAATGTTGAGGCTTCAAAATGCAGATTCACAAACCAACATTACAATGTCACAGTGGCAATACCCATTTTTTTACATGTTTTACAGGACTATGAGGCTTTAAACAAGGGACTTGTAATTAATATGGACCCAATAATTGTGGCAGGATTTGATTTAACACTATTTCGACCCAGCCTAAAAACTACAATCTACAATTAAATCATTTTGGGTTTGATATTTTTAGATTAAGAGTCCCAGTCTCTGGTTACAGTTCAGAAAAAAAGCTTGAAAGCTTGAAAAGAAAGCAACTCGAGTTTTTCTAGGTTTTGAAGATCCATGAGACGTCTTCACATTCTTCAGCTCTTGGGTGGTCCACTGGGGTTTATTATGTGTGAATATCCCTCAGTTGTTCCAGAACTGAAGAAGCACAAACAAAATAAAACAAACAAACAAAACAAACCCACTCTGAAAACATGTGGTGTGCTTTAAAACACAATGCAACCACATGCTTATTTATTTCCAATCAAAACTATAACCTTTTCTTAATTTTAAACAAGGGCTGTGAGTGCCAAAGCAAAATCGATAAAAACGAACAGTGTGTCTGAGGTTGTTTTTCTTCCAGAACAGGAAGAAATGCAATAATTTTATACCAAGCGATATATCTTATCACTTTCCTGTTGTTCAACAAGGAAATGTGTGAGTTTTTAACACTACCAGATGTGAAGAAACTAGCAGGACATAATCAGGACCAAAGAGACATCCACACATTCCTGTAGAGTGTAAATCAGCAACAGTAACTGAAAACATCTGTGATGATAAATCAGGGTCTTTAAAACCCATCTGACTAAACTAATTCAAAAGTCTTTAATGCATTATTATTAGTAGTAGTATATGTAGTGTGAGAAAGACTGCTTGCTTTAGTGTTAGCAGCAGCAGTCTTATGGTCACTAATAATGGTGATATGTAGTCATTTCATACTCGCTGTAGGGTAGATGGTTGGTGTATTTCAGCTTCACTGAGCCATAATCCTGACCCACTCCTGTATTTCTCTTGCTGTTAATATAATAACAATATATAAGACTGAGAACATCTGCCATCCCCAGAGGTATTTTGCTGCATTTACTGAATCATTAATCATGGACCGAGAGTCTAAATGGAGCAAAATTCCTCGCTGCAAAACACTAAACACATATTAAAGACTCATTTTTAAAATCAGAGACTATTGTTGCAATGAGAGTGTATTTGGTCTACAGCAACGTTTAGGTAATGCTTCTAAAGTTCTCCAATGATTCCAGCAGAACATTCCATTGTTAACCATACAGGGGTAGAATTATCTTATGATTAGTTTTTCATTCACTTAAAAGTGAATGATATCTTTTCCAAGAATCTTCATCATCTTAAAGATGTTGAAGAAGCAAGCTCCTTTAAGCAATTACTTTGGTGCTCCTCCACCTCCAAAGAAATGTCAGAAGGAGTCCGAACCGCAAAAGAAGCGCATATTCTCAGAAAAGTGGTTGCAGGTGGTGAGCTGGCTTCAAACAAATGATGAACACACAGAGATCTGGTGCAGAATATGCCGTAAAAATCCCACTCTAGCGGACAAAAACAGTGCCTTTTATATGTACGCAAACGCGCGTTGCAACTTCTTATCTGGTGCATGTCTTTTATTTTGACAGCGCATGCGCACCTGCGGACCACTTATGTGCACCCCTGTTTATTCATCATAAAATATTACTGACAGTTATGCCTCACAGGCCTAGAACCTATTGAACACCCTCCAGCAATCTCCAGTCAATATGAAAATGTGTTCCTCGACTGCCTCGTGGCTGTTGGATGATACTGGCTGTCGCTGGGTAAAAAAAGTGGGTGCTGCATTAAAAACCATCTTGTAACTGCTTTGGCTGCGTTACTTTGAAGAGAAACGGTCTGGGATTGTTTTTTTTTTTTTACTTCTCACTATCACTGGGTGAGGAGGTAGTGAGTGCTTGCAGACAGTGTCAGCATCTTCCATGTAATCTGCTTATGACCACAGTCATTGCAAGGAGGTCGGTGCCATTAACTTCTTTGCAGTGAATTTCACCTAGTGACCACCAGCAATCTCCAGCCATCACTCAGCAACCACCAGGTGAATATATTTTCCCTAAACTTCATAAAACTGGTATAAATTGTGCAAAATATATAACACAGTGTAAGTTTACAGCATCTAATCCTATAGCTGTATGATATTCTCATTCATGTTATTGTTATTTACGTTTTTTTGTGTGTTATTGTTTTCCATCTTCCTCTAAAACAGCTCCCAGAACATCAGCCGAGTGTTTCAGTCGCTTTCATATCTGGCGTGCCCCTAAGCAGGTCAGTTTTTAAAGTTTTTAAATTTAAATCTATTTTAATACATAATGGATGTAAAAAAGTCAACAGCCATTACCTTGGTCTGTCCTTCAATGACAGTGAGAGGCACACTGGTGGAGGGCCACTTGTTTCTAGGAGGTAAAGGCTTGTCGCAGTTCCATAAAACCACAATCTGTGTGGGGAAAAGAACATGGTGTCCATTAATATTATACAAGCCCAAACATTGTTGTGAATAGGCTTCTCCACAGAAGGTTTTGAATGAGCTGATATTCCTCATAATGAAATGTCCGTCCTATTTTTCAAGAAGCAAAGACCAGCCAGGGTCTTCTGCTTTACAGAGAACCCTTGCCAAAGAATACCTTATTATCAGAGTGAGTACATATATAATATTTAGTGCCAGAATACAAAAAATGTTCTTTTTCCATTAGCCCTGTGAGTGCGTGAACTGTGTTAGTCATCACCAAGTTTGTTTCAAAAGCTATTGCACCTTCAGTATATTTACATGTACATGAATATTTATAGTAAAGCTTAATTCAACATATTTCATTTAAAAAAAAACCACATTATATAAGAGACTGCTTATGCAACAGACCTTTAGTCCTCAGGTATTACTCTAGTGCCTTTTTCTAGTACTTTTTATAACATGTGTAGAATAATAAAGCTTCTTTAAAAGCTTTCTAGATAAATTACGGAGGTCAAGAAGACTTGTGTGAAGATTTAAAGCAAATTATCAAAAAAAGAAATTAATATAAACACACATTATATTTGGTATGTTATTTGAAAAAGGAGCAGAAACTAGAATATAAAACCTACAATAATCACTTATCTACTTTCTCATTTTTTAGACTTTTTTGAATTTTTTTTTATTTTTTTTACTGTTATATGAGGAAAACGTAACGAAGGAATGGAAACGTAGGAATGAGACAAAAGAAAAGGGAAATAAGGAGGGAGGAGATATGGAGAGACAAGGTTATAGAAGAAACACATTGATAACATAGACATCAACTGTCAAGTGAAACATTTTAGATCACTGAGAATTAACACCTCCTGACACTGTTTGCATTTCACTGCATACGTGTGAAACCATTCTTTCATCTTTTTCCTGAACCGCAGCAGAAATCACAGCAAAGTTCAGACACATATCCCACCTGTGCACAGAACTTGGACTTGGCTACAGCGATGATGAGCTTCACCACAGGGGATATCTGGGACTGCAGAGGAGTTACCAAATGGATCACAGTGGTGAACTGCTGCGATGGGCTCTTACCTGCACAAACATACCCATACTTCACAAACAGCTGTCATGTGTAAACTGCATTTAGGCTCTTAAAACAACAACAACAACAACAACAACAACAACAACAACAACAACAACACAAAAAAACCCAAAACACAGATTTGTGCACATGTAGCTCTCCATAAAGCTCCATCACGGTTAACTGGACACAGAGTGCTCCACGCTGCACCCGTCATCCATCTTTGTGACAGCATATATGCCCCCCGGTTCAGATGGCTGACCATGAGTAAACATGTCTAATCCAAGAGTGAACAGTTTGCTTTGAGTCTCTTTTACTCAATTGCAAATGATGCTGATTTGTTTCTGTAATGAGTAATTCTGTTTCTACAACACTTGTTAGATACTCTCTTGCATTTTACCAAAACAAACAAATGAACCAAACAGAACAAAACGAGAAGCAGCAAAGCAGAATGAATTGAGGCTTCTTTGACAAATGGTATTCAGAAAAGAGTGGGATGGGAAGATTTGTAATTTTGAGAACCTTATTCTCCCTGTGGCAAACCTGTGCCAGAAAAAAGTATTGATATAATAAAGCACGAGCTTCTACAAAAAGATTTTCTTAATACATCTTCTGTTTCAAAATAGATTGATCTATTATTGTCAAATATTACAGGATTTAATTCACATTAATGTTACTAAGATGGCTCAGAATATAGAAAACATACACTGTTTTTGCACTGTAAACTTTGCTGCATTCATAATCACTGCAAACATTATCTGACTAGTATTAAATCGTTCCACAAGGCTTTCATGGGGCAAGAAATGATCAGAAATATCATACAAACAGCAACAAATTGTAGTCTGTGTAAATACTGATGGCGATTCTCTTCTTCTCAATTTGATTAGCAAATAAGTTGTGTAAACTGTGAATATTTGGCAGCTGTGAGCTGTGTAATTAGTTTAATTACCCTAATAATCTATTCACTCACAACAGCACTTTGTAATACACTCTAGTATGCGAGGATGCATTCTAATAAACTGGCCATTTATAATTATTACAATATATTGGAAATTCACTTACATTTATTATAAATTAATGTTTCATAATTGAACATATGAAACAAAGAGGTTCATAATGAAGAAAAATAAGAATATAACAGTTCTGTGAAAAGCAGAGGTTCCAGGAAACACAGCTAATACAACCTCAATTCCAAAAAGGCAGAATAACAAAATGCAATGGTTTGTCATAAACACACATTTTGACATTTTCACAATAAACAGTGTTATAGAAATACATTTGCTTCCTGATTTCTTTTTGTGTGTGTATATTTCTCACACTTTCACATTTCGAATCATCAAGCAAATTTAAGGCAAGATGACCTACGTATGATAGTTTTTAAACAATATGACCTATAAAGGAAAAAGATTGTTTAAACCTACCCCGCCCTGGTGAAAACCTAATTGGCCCCTAAACATAATAACAAACATTGCTCTTGGCAGCAAGAACTGCAATTAAGCATTTGCGAAACCTGTCAGTGAGTCATCTACATGTATTTTTGTCTACTCTAAGATGCTCTTTTTATACCCCATCATGTTACTGACCTGTTGCCAATAAACCTAATTAGAATCATAATGTTCCTCCTGCTGTTTCTTTTTAGTATTACTTACTATTCCAGCCTTTCCAGCTCTAATTTTAACTTTTTTGAAGTCGTTACATTTTACAAAGATTCTCATCCTCTGTTTTGCAATTCAAAATAATGGAATCCATCCATCAGTACTTATGCATGAGACATCTATAATTCAGCTTTTATTTAAGGTCATTTCAGTAAGTTCCAATAACATTATTTGACAGAGTGAAAATTTTCCATCATATTAAACGTACTGGGTGTTAACATAGATTTTTGTTCTCTTTTACATGTTTAGCATGTTTACCAAGTGATCACATGGAATTTATTTGCTGTCGTTTCCTTCACTTCAAGAAGACCAAAAACTCTAAATTGCAGCAAAACTGCTTCTATTCTATTTTTACACACTGCCAGAAAGTAATTACAAAAAGTTAGATATCCCATGTGAGCAGCTAAAATGAGGATTGCAAAAATCTATAATAGATAAATGGGCAGGTAGATGTGGAAACACACACAGAAACATGGAACACTCAGAGCAGCCAAAGAAGGCCAGGACTGCAGGCACATGGCATGGCAAGTGTTGGGTGCATTTGGGAATAGGGGAAAACACTTCCTCATGGATAAGTGCAGCCAGAGTGCTCTTTAGTGTTGCTCTATCCATCTCTCTGACACTGGGCCCCCTGACCAGCCATCTCAGGTGGGCTTAGTGGTATTTATGGAAACATAAGCTCTGCCCTTGTGGGGGTCACATAAATAGGCTTAAACCCTCTGTTTCTTGAAAATAGCTAAGCCATTTTAATTTCTGTTAAACGGCATGTTTCCGGGTTTTTTAGTATCAAAACCCTGTAAACATTGAAACATTCAGTCATAGAACAGAATGGAAGCTCTCTGAAATCAGATCATAAGGGGACGTAAAGGACCTTACTCAAATCTGAAATATTCAAAAGTTGAGAAGTTAACTTTGGAGGGATTTTGTAATTCTTAACAAATAATCAATTTCATAAAACAAGATAAGATGCAGTTAATTGTCTAAATGGATAGATTTGTTCTGCGTTCAAAAGCTGCAGATGCATACTACATAGAAATAGAATAAAATAGAATACAATAAATTAACATGTACACAACTCAGCTCTCACACAATGCAAGATTTTACACCAAATATTATATTATATTATACATGTATAATATATAATATATATACATGATTTAATATTAAAGATGAAATTTAAAATTGAGAAGTGTAGGTACAGTATATGCATCATTCATAGAGGCAGACTAGCATCCTTGATGTGCTTTTGTTGTCTTTTTAAGTCCAAGACTTAAAAAAAATGGTGAAATTTTCTTTTTAACTATTGCAATAAAGTGCACGTCTATACTGGGGTTTTGTCAATGATGCCAAGTTGATTAAAGAAATGGAAACAGAAGAAGAAGTGGCCAGAAAGATGCATAGGAGGAAACAATGGTACTTAATGGCCAGTCTTAGTTCTTACGGGCAGCATCAGCATTACTGCAGTTCTAGCAAGGATATCAGAAGCGTTTATGTTTACATTGTACCTACAATATGGATTTAACGCAGAAGGAGAAATCTACTGTTATGACTGTGACAAGAATCTGACAGAGTTTTTAGTCTAGTAAAGAGGCATTGCACTGAACATTGGACTAAATGCTCTTAAAATGGCATGCATGGCAGCTGTGCGACCAATCTGAGCAACACTGATAGCAAGGTCAAAATCTGATACTGACACCTTGCCACCCACATAGTCCAAAAGTGAGCACACATATCTTAAACTTCTTGAAACACAGCCAGAGCAGTGTTAACTGTATTGGTCTGTCAAAGATGTTTTAAAGTTCTTAAAAAAATTTTTTTTTAAGCAAATAGTCCTAAATATACTATGGTGTGGCATTACTTGGAAAAATCAGAGCCTTGAGCCAGGAGTAGGGCTGGGCGATATGACCCAAAATTCATATCTCGATATTTTTTACCTGGACGGCGATATAAGATATATATCTCGATTTTTTTTTTTAAGCCATAAAGTAAGAACAAAAAGAGAGTTCTTAGTCAAAGCTGTGTCCCAGATGTCACACAGGCACTTTTATTAACATAGAGCATAGATGTACATAAAATTTACTCAAAAATAAATTATCAGCATTTATTAAATAATAATGCTCCATAAATAAAAGAAAACAATGTTGTTTAACAAAAAGCTCACAATTGTGCAGTCAAAATGTAAACTAAAAGACGCTGAGCATAGTAACAAAGACAGATTTCACAGCTGCTCTGTTCCCAACTTCTACTGCGTGACTGACAGCATTGAGTTTGAAATCCTCTTCGTAACCACGTCTCTTAACAGGTGCCATTTATGGCCCTTATACACAATACGGTAATATTACGTTGAAGCACAGTACGTATCACTCCGCGAGGCTCCTCGGTAGCCGTAATGCTCTGACAATCCATCAACCGGTGAAGCACCGTAGCTTACCAAAGTCGTACTAAAACATTTTTTGACAGATTGCTGAGCGCCGTGTACCACATAAAATCGGTTCGCGGTCATCAAGCACAACCAGAATTCATACATAAGGCGCCCTGTCAACTTTTGAGAAAATGAAAGGATTTTAGGCTGTGCAGCGCCTCTGGGATGCATGGCGTTAGCGTGGTTAGCTAGCTAACAGCCCCACGCACGGGGCAATGCGCAGTAACTCGTTAACGGAGATTTGCCGTGTCCATCTTGTCGCTTCCTGCAGGTGAAGCAATGGGGGAGGAGGGGGAGTTGTGTTCAGTGAAGGAGGGGCGAGGCCGATTAATGTTGCGTAAAGACAAAAGTGGACGAAAGAGAGGCAAACTTGCGGCTCCACAAGTATAGTTATAAGGTAACATAGACTATATCGATATAAAGGATATTGTCACATCTTATATCTCGTATAAAAATATATCGATATTTTTTAAAAACTCGATATATCGCCCAGCTCTAGCCAGGAGTTTTACACAACCAGTACCTTAGTGGTGTCTTGAGAGCAGCTTTGCAACTCAGTTCTCATCTAGTACACTGGGACTAACTGACTTTGACAAAGCATTTGCTGATTTCAACTATATGTATAATTTAAAAGACAGAAAATCAGCATACATCAAATTTTCTCCCGTCTTTAGTCACACTTTTATACTGACATGTCCTGCAAGTCGATCTGAACTCAACACCATTAAAAAAAAAACTACAAATGTCAAACGAGCTGTAAAATAGATGCTATCTATTGGAACAGTATTGCTCTAATACATCAATTTCTAGAATATTAACACAACTTTCTTTTGTTTATATAATTTGAAGAAGCTGCAGAGCACAGATGACTGGACTCCTTTTCACACACTAAAATAAAACTGTAACTTGAGGCATCTGATCGCGATGTCTTACTTGTCCCGAGGCCGCTATGTATTGACATTAAGCCAAACTTTTTTTAAACTATCAGGTCCAAGTTGCAACAGCTTTGCCATCAAAACTTATGGGAAGGTATCAGAGTGAGACCGTCTTATACACGGCGCTGACGAAAAGTTATTCCCCCAGCAGCAGCGCTGGTGATGGCGGCAGCAAAAATAGTGATTTACTGCAGAGGTGTAAACAAAACTGCTCCATCTTTGGTTCTGTTCTCTCTTCCTTCTAACCCTTGTGTCCACAATTCCTCAGAGAAAGACAAACATCGATCTGAGTTACAGCCTCAGACTACTGAGAATCTCTCTGGTCTGCACACCCACATAAACATGCACATATAGAAGCCTTATTTCTTTCCCTGCAGCTTCAAGTTTCTGAACTATGCCCCAACAGGAGTCTTGCAAAATTTACGTATACATTTTAAAAACAATATTGCAGATTTTTATTACAGCTGCTGTTGTTAACCACTTATCTGACCTGTCATAAGTCATGCTGCTTGTACATTCACTGTTTTAGGCTCTATAGACAGCAGTTTCTTGCACAGTTTAGGCAGCCAATGAAGTCCAAGTTGACTGGATTTAAAATTAGTTGGCAAACACATCCTCATTTTACAATTTTTTTTACTCACTGTGATGGCCATTGTGTTCAGAGGTGAAAACTTTCAGAAAAACACAGGAATTGTCACAGACACTTCTCTGCCACTGATCAAGACAGGACAGACTTTATGATACTGACAGCATCTGTTGAGCCTTCCTGGCTGTCAGTGACAATTCTGATATTTCCCTGAAAGAAAAGGGAATGTTTTGGATTCCAACAAAGAAGAAAATGTAGTTTAGTTGTGGCCACGTAATCGTTGTTTGCATGATGTGTCCTCCAGCCGTTAATATGATTGTGCCAAGGAGAACACTTAATGAAAACAAATAACAGAAAAACTGCAGCCATGCATCACAGCCCGATTCAGTAATTATCATATATGTATCAAACTTGAGTTTATTAGCTCTGTGTCACAGGAAGTGGCATGCAATAAACTGAGTGAAATAAAGTTTCACTCATTTAGGCACCTTGAGACATTCAAGGGTATTTCTTTAAATCCTGTAAATCGCGAGTTGGATCTGCAGCAAACCTGACTTTTCCCCAGCACATGCACCACACTGTGGCTCATGTTTTGTGCCTCCTCTGGCAAAAGGTACTCATCACTACTGAGCAGAAACACCCCACAACCCTTATGTTTTGAGGAAACCACACAGGTCAGGAACAGTGCACAGCCCTCATCAAAGTTGCTGTGATCCTTACCTGCTTATTTCTCCAACATGGTAAATCTAAGTGATCATTCTCTTATTGGCAAGTACACTGCATTCCAGTTATTCACCTGTGCTGCAGCTAAGTCATAAAACAACAACCTATACCATTTTTGCTACACTGAAATGACTCTTACGGAAAGCTTATGTACTCACCCAGTAGAGCATAGTAAAAAGGAAACTGGGCAGCGTCAGTTGAGTACTGAGGGAGTGCATACAGACCACCAGGTAGGGAATTCCACAACAAACGGTTTCTGGATATAAGGGAGTCCACGCGGTCCTGGATGATCTGGATGAAGCAGAGAGGTAAAGCAGAAAGGAGGAGGTGTGAAGAAAAAGAAGAAAAAGATCAGGGAAACAAGCTGAATTGTAAATGAACACCATAAAAAATATATTTAAAACAATGGATATAAAAAAAACAGAGGGGTAAAAACAGGGTGCAAGAGTGAACATAAAGTATAACTTATCAAGAAGAGAGCAGAAAGAAAAGATGAGTCTATAATAACCAATAATTTTCTTTTCTTCTTTCTTGTATTTTTTTTTCAGTCAAACTGAAAGATCAATTGCCTGAAATTGCCCCCTTAACTCCACCACCTAACAACAGACATGTACTAATATTTGAAACTAAAAATGACAGCTTTTTAGGTTATGTTTGGTGCTTTGAGAGGTCTCGAAGAGAGGAACATCTTTGCAGAACCGACCCAAGACACTTCATCCTGTGGAGCAACTCAATCCCAACATGAGCAGTCCATTAGTGAGTTAACTAATACGATCCATCTGTCTTGTTACCGGAGGTTGGGTGAGCTGGTTGAATGTTGTGACACTGAGCCAAATCTTCCAGAAGGCAGTTACCATAGTATAAATACAAGTAATAACTCTAAAATAATATTAAAGAAGAGTAACAATACCATAAGTAAAAGTAATTTATCAAGTATGAGCAAAACATACTCACGAGCTTTATTAGTACTATGACTGATGTTTTAATGAGGAAATCAGCTGGTTAAACTGCTTATTGCACATTTTATTAACTCATTATATGACTTGTGAGATTGTATTTTGTCAGTGTAACTTAAATTACTGTATGAAGTGCAGCAGTGCAAAGTATGAAACACTGAAAATACCTGAAGTCTGTACAGTGATGAGGATCAGAGGGCTTCTGACTCTGTGGCAGAGGGGTGATGGTGTAAATCTGGTTTACTAGAAAGTAAGGAAGCTTTTGGGGGACTGAGCAAAAACTCGTCCCTTCTGAGGACAGCTTTAGGCCACAACTGTACTTATGTTTTCTTCTTCTCTGTTTTTTTTCACTTTCTCTTCAGTATCCACTAGTTGGGGCAAATAATTCAGCTCAGGTCTGCCAGAAAGACTTTTTTAAACATGTGATGTTTTAATTTACTTGGAACTAAAAAAATCATTTGTCATACCATAAATTTGAAACATTTAACAATACTGCTAATACTAATGTTAGACCCATAACATCTAATCTATTGACTGGGAGAAGGCGTTTGATTGTGTCCCTGGGCTGACCCTACAGGATGTAATGCAAGAGTAATGGAGCTGTTGATTCTAGCCAATTGGTTGGTTGGCACTAAAAATTTTATTTATTTATTTTTGCAAATTATATAGTGACATAAAAATTCTTGAATTTCATTTCGGTTTTAGGACATAAATGGCATATGAGCTGTCTATATTTTTGACTTTTACATGCATATTTTAAATTTTTTGCATGACTAATAATGGACTATAAACCATTCAAAAGTAGAGATATACCTAAGTAGTTTTGACTTATTGTGAAACTTAAAAAACACATTTTTAATTTAAAAAACAAACAAACTTTTTAATCATATTTCTTTGTATTTAGATCAAAACAGTGGAGGAAACAGGGAGTGGGAAATTGACACTTACATCCAGCTCTTAACAGCCACACACACACACACACATATATGCCTACACACCCACCTCCTTACACCAACTGTCAGGCTCGCAGTATGTGGGACACTACGGTTATCAGCCACGCTTCATTTCACCCGTTTAGCCTGGTGGCATGCTGGCTCTGACTTTTTAGCACATCTGGCCAACAGTATACAGCTGTCAGCGGTCTCCTGTCTAATTTCATACCCTGCTAGCACTGGGCATTTGGTGGAATTACCAAGGTCTTGTTTGTGCTCAAAAAAAAATGCTGCAATTTGAGGATACTTTGTATTATTAAGGTAAACATGAAGGCAAACATAAATTATAGTTGTAGGGCTTGGTGATGAAATTATCATTCATTTTACAAAAAGATGGGTCCTTATTCCTGGTGTTTGATAGATGGCATTGATGCAAACATTTTAATATACACAGCATTAAATTGGCTCAAACAGACAAATTTCAATTGCATATGCCGTACTTTCAGTTCACTGTATCATTTTCTACTTTACATATGCATATGAAGTAGACAATTATACACATAACAGGAGGCAAATTCTGAAAGCAAACGTTGGAAAATAATTAGGAAAATAAAAAGGTTGTACTTTTAAGTATAGTAGCTGTTTGAAACCCTTCAGGGATGGTTAGGCGTTCTTCATATTTTGAAAGTTTTGAAAGTTGATACCTTGATTGCTCATTTGTGCAATCAAAGCAAGCAACTGAGCTATAGAATTAAAAAGGGTGTCATTATTTTATGACTAATAACAGAAAATAACTGTGCCAGCATTAAAAATTAATGGCTTTTCAGTCTGTTAAACGTTCTTTCTATTTGTACAAATTCAAAGAGGTAAGATATAATATCAATAAGAATGATAAAGCCAATTTTCTTAGTCTTAATAAAGCCTAAATATGTGCAAAAAGATCTACCTGTATACCTGTGCTTCAAACTTACTTTGTGAAAAAGAATGGAGATTCCACCTTTAAACTTGCATTCAGTGTAACTTCAGCAATTAAATCAGACAACAAACTGACCTACACAACAACCACAGTCCTCACCTAGTAATAATATTTTTACACACATTAAAAAAATTAAGTCGAAAAAGTTAGTGTTTCTTTGTTGGTGAAATGATTGTAATAATAGTATTTATGTTATCGCTATGATGATAATTGTGATAATTATGATATCAGTATTTATGGTGGACGTGATAAATTAAATTAAATTACATTAAAACAAACTGTGGGCTTTAGAAAGATCATAGCAATCATACTGATGTTTATGTAATGATACCTATGATTCTTCTGCTGATGTTGGTGATAAAAAGGATTATTATCCCCTGTGTCTGTGTTCAGAGATGATACAAAGCGCAAATGGTCCCTGAGGTCTCAATCGAGGCTGTAAGGAAATGAATTTCTTCAAAAAAAGGAAGACTAGGATGGCTTTTGTGGTACATGGGAATGACACAGGTTCATTTTCTGTACATCAGCTGGTTAGGTCATTTAATGAGCCAGCCTGTGGGTTTCTAGCCTTGAGAGCGGGCATGAACGCCCACTCACATACTGCAGCCTCTTAAACCTGTAGGCTGCCAGACAGCATGGTCCTCCTTCACACTTGGTGCTTCACAACTGGCACTTCACGACGCCTATGTTTTCATTTCAGGCAACAAAATGCTGGTTTCCATCTTCAATATTTCTTTTCTTTTCGCAAAGATTGTCAGGTTAGGTTAAAAGGAAACCTGAACTCCATATTAGATGTAACGTTTTCTAGGTTAACTTTGCTGAATAGTCCACCAGAGATTTTATGAGCACTTTTCACACATAGCAAGAGGTTTTCTTTTCTGTTTGTCACTGATTAGAACTGATAAATCACACACAATCTAGACTACCATTAGATACAGAAGGACTCCTGCTAAATATAACTGTCACAAGTCTGATGACAGTGAAAACAATGAACATTAAGTGCTAGCTGGTGCCAAATCAAAGGTAAGAGGGGCAGTAGCTTTGAGAGTTGAAAAAAGGATAAGTTCTATATAAAAATGTTATATGCCAATGGTGTATCAGCGGCTTTCTCACATGATGCTAAGGGTTTATTGCGTAAAAACACAGTTTTATGAAGAAAAACAACAACAAAAAGTCAAACTGTAACCCTGATCTCAAAACAAAGTTTGAGCATGCCAAATCACCCCCGGTAACTTTGATATACCTTCACTGAGTGTTTGAACACTGCATTGCCGAGCTGCTTCTGAGTGGAAATGTATGAATATGGAGCAGAAAAAGTACTGCAAAAGAGAGGGCACATTCAGCTAACCTTCTTTGGATAAAAAAAAAAATACTGACAACCGGAGAAAGAAATCTTTCAAAAGTTTGTCTTTGGGAGGTGATGCATAGCCAGCGGCAATGTATAGTACAGAACAAGCTATAGCAGTTTGACTGACTAAATGCAACTCTCCTGATGAAAATAAATCCACAACTCCCATTAAGACAATGTTTTGCAAGCTTACCTCAAGAGTTGTTAAGACTATTTTGGCTATGGAGGAGAAGTAGGCATCCCAGAGGAACTGAGTTTGCTGGCGGAGAGCCAAGATCCTGTCATGGCCCACGGACCGGGTAATGGAGGGAACCTGTGGAAAAAATAGACAAAGAAGATCAAGATGACAGTGAGACAGATTATATTATGCTAGATTTTTAAACAATGCTGAGTGAAAGATGAGAATCGGCAGAAGGCAAATAGGGTGGAGGAAGCATAGATAATTTGTGGACATGCAGAAAAGATTAAGGGAGATTTTCCCCTCAAGACTCTTCCACCACATCTACTTACCTCCATTGATAGTGTTTCAACTAAACCACCTGCTATTCAGCTCCAGTTCTGTATTCACCTGAGAGTTTATTCATCTAAGTGTATGCTTGGAGAATATATATATATATATATATATATATATATATATATATATAAATATAAATATAAATATATATATATATATATATATATATATATATATATATATATATATATATATATATATATATATATATATATATATATGTGTGTGTGTGTGTGTGTGTGTGTGTGTAAAAACACCCAGCACGCCCCTGCGGGCGGTTTATCCTTGAAGCTCGGGTCCTCTACCAGAGGCCTGGGAGCTTGAGGGTCCTGCGCAGTATCTTAGCTGTTCCCAGGACTGCGCTCTTCTGGACAGAGATCTCCGATGTTATTCCCGGGATCTGCTGGAGCCACTTGCCTAGCTTGGGAGTCACCGCACCTAGTGCTCCGATTACCACGGGGACCACCGTTACCTTCACCCTCCACATCCTCTCGAGCTCTTCTCTGAGCCCTTGGTATTTCTCCAGCTTCTCGTGTTCCTTCTTCCTGATATTGCTGTCATTCGGAACCGCTACATCGATCACTACAGCCGTCTTCTTCTGTTTGTCTACCACCACTATGTCCGGTTGGTTAGCCACCACCATTTTGTCCGTCTGTATCTGGAAGTCCCACAGGATCTTAGCTCGGTCATTCTCCACCACCCTTGGGAGCATTTCCCATTTTGACCTCGGGACTTCCAGGTTATACTCGGCACAGATGTTCCTGTACACTATGCCGGCCACTTGGTTATGGCGTTTCATGTATGCCTTGCCTGCTAGCATCTTGCAACCTGCTGTTATGTGCTGGATTGTCTCTGGGGCATCTTTACACAGCCCGCACCTGGGGTCTTGCCTGGTGTGATAGACCCCAGCCTCTATGGATCTTGTACTCAGAGCTTGTTCTTGTGCTGCCATGATTAGTGCCTCTGTGCTATCTTTCAGTCCAGCTTTGTCCAGCCACTGGTAGGATTTCTGGATATCAGCCACCTCCTCTATCTGCCGGTGGTACATACCGTGCAGGGGCCTGTCCTTAGCTTTAGTTTAGAATTACACAAAACAGTTAATCAACTTATCATAGATGTTACATTAACAATGATCAATAAGTTGTTGAGGTAATTTATTTTTTCCTGGAACAGAAATGAAGGGGAATGAAAAAAGACCCACAAGAACAGCCCATGATCTCACTGGTCCCAGCACACACTAACATACAAAACATGAGCAGCTGGCTTGTGAATTGCCTGAGTGGCACCTTTAGGGAGAGACAGTGAAAGCCTAAAATTAAGGAACACCATGATCCTGACTTGGGAGCTAAACAACCGGATATGCCAGGGAGATGGTGCAGGATGTTGTCTTGATGTCCAGCTTGGAAAACAACAAAGTACCTACAAGATGAGATCAGACATAACCATACATGCTCCATTGAGCTTGACAATAAAACAGTCAAGGGAATATTCCAGCCAGTGTTTCTAAAGACCCTCATCGGCCCTTAAGAGATGGGGACGTATTTGAAGCCCAAGAACTGTTTGGTGTTTCAGCCCCAGTGACAAGAAATCTCCCGTCAATAAACAGAGTGCCAACTGGTTAGACTTGGCCAATGAAAAGGCCACTATAATCTGGAGAAATAATGAGTGATGGTGATAATCAGTTTTCCCGAAACATTTTCCATGAGGGTGTTGAGGATTTTTATTTAAAGAGTCCCAAGCCACTTGGCTCTATTGCTCATGCTTTGACCAGGGAGCTCTCATCTTACAGTGATCTGTGAAGCCTAATGAGACGACTCCGACTGACAGTCATCCTGTCTGGAATGTCTTCAACTGATATTTGTCACTGAAATATACCAATTTCCACATGCATTATGTGTCCAATAATATCTTCATCCCCTCTGCTTCAAGGCAAAATGATCCCTTCATTCATTTAAATGAGACCACTGCATTGACAGGAGTGCTGATACAGTGGGTGTTGGCAAAAAAACAAACAAACTGTAGGGCTGACAAGCAAAAACACAACTCTAAAAGATAATATAATTGAATGAATTGAAAAAGTAAAAGTGTACATTCTATATCATGCTAATACGTTTGAGTTTTCATCCATTTCTTTCCATTTATTGTTTGGATTTAGACAGGTTTAATTTTTGCCTGGGTTTCTTTGGTTTACTGTACTATTGATTTTTGCATGCTTAAAATTATATATTCAGTTTACTTTGTAACAAAAGTTGCAATTGTTGCCTTTGAAACTTTGCATTGCTGGGCTGTCCAATTACCCTTCAAACCCATATTCATATTTTTTAAACTGGTCTTATTAAATTGCTTTTATGTCATATGACTACAGTGATGCTGCTTGCATTTTTATTTATCTATTTTTTTATGCTTCGCTCTTTTCACACAAGAATAATAAATAAACACGACTGGATTTCTGACAGCCCTGAAAATATTTTGGGTAGTGACAGATTTACCAAGCAGGGTGAATTAGTGTGAGGCTGCTCTCACAAGACTGCATTGATAGTAGTGGACGCGTGGATAACACGCTCAGACAAAAACTGGTTCACCCGAAAGACAAAATGCCAAAACACAGACTTAACAATGTGGTGTATGCCGTACAGTGCAGCGAGGAATGCCCAGACCTCTACATTGGAGAGACCAAACAGCCACTTCACAAGCGCATGGCACAACACAGAAGAGCCACCTCCACAGGACAAGACTCAGCTGTCCATCTGCATCTTAAGGACAAAGGACACTCTTTCGAGGATGCCAATGTTCACATTTTGGACAGAGAGGACAGATGGTTTGAAAGAGGAGTGAAAGAAGCCATCTATGTCCACTGTGAGCGACCATCTTTGAACAGAGGCGGTGGTTTACGACACCAACTCTCTGCCATCTATAATCCAGTTTTGAGATCCCTTCCTAGACGCCTTAACGCCCACTCACATCCTGGGCCATCTGACCTCAGGAATTCGCATGATAAGGTGGGGCCAGGTTTCACAATGAACTCACCCGAAACTCTGGCTGATTGGGACCCACACCCAGTTTCACACCTTGGCTCAGGCGATTAGAGGATCACCAGGGGGTCCTTTTGTCCCTCTGTGGGGGGATATTCCCACTAGGTTTATATCTGGGACTCTCCACCATTTGACCTTAGAACTGAAGAAGCTTCTCGGATGAGAGGTGAAACGTCTTCAAGTAACTTGAAGAAGTCCAGACGCTTTTCTTTGCAAGCTCCTTTGACATTGATAGTAGTGGTTTGCAGTCAACTGCCTGCTACAACCCTTAGTAAATAATTTTTGTATGATTCATTTAAATGCTTTCCTCCCATAATTTTGCTCTCTGAAATCAAAGAATCTGCAAATACGTGCTGTATGCAAGGCCAGCTGCAAAAATAACTGTGTCCATGCTTACCACTGTGCCTCTACAGTAAGTACAGATAACACAAGTATTTTTTTTAATGCTTGGACAGAGCATTAGTAAATCTGGCCCACAGAGTGATGACAAAATTACATCAAAAATGAAAGAGTCACAGATTATGTGGCAGAGTGTTGATAATTATGGGCAAAAACCAAAAAAAGCACTCATAGTACAGAGGGGCTCTGTTGCTTATCCACTTTATAACAAAAGTGTATTATAATTGCTTTTTCATTTACTTTTAAAAGATATTTATTTCACATTTGTGTGATCTGAAAACCCCACATTAATCGTGAACTCAGGAAAAGCGGTTGTGCCGGTGTTGACGTCACTGGGATCTGCCTACAGCAGCACAAGCTTTAATTGTTCAGCTCTCTGAGGTGGAATATAAACAACACCAATCAAATCAGCCCCATTCTCTTTCCCTCGATTGACTCTAATAGTGTTTATGTTTCTCAGCAGGGGGGCGTTTTGTGTGTGTGTGTGTTGTGTATTTCTCCTCTCCATGGAGAGAACAGAAACTCTACATATTAAACAGCCAGGTATTGCTGCGCTCAGTGATGTAATTGAAAGTAATGAGATTCAACTCTCTCAGCAGGTGTTACAGCTTCAGCGTTGCGTGAGTTCCTGTGTGTGTGTGCGTGCGTGCGTTTGTGTGTGTACACGCGCATGCACGTGTGTAGGTAGTTTCTAGTGAACAAAAAAAAAAAAAAAGTAAAAAATATTTCACTGATTATCGCCTTCTTTACAGATGTTCTCATCTGGACCAAAATAATTAAATAAATAAATTCTGGATGTTTTAATGCTTCTTAAAGGTGTTAAGCTGACCGTTGAATAAACCATAGAGCCTGAGGCTAAAGAATCCTTTCTGATATCTACTTTCTAGAAAATGCTTTTATTCTTGTTACTCTGCCGACTGCCTCAGTGCTGAAAGAAAGAAATGAAACGCCTTCAAGGTGTCCTCAGCATCTATAAATGTGTGTTGAATGAAAAGAAGAAACAACCTGTATTGTTGTATACCTTTTAAATTAATTAATTAATGTTTATTTATGTAACATTATATTAAACTGCTCAACTGGTGTTTATTTAAAACTGACAGGAAATATGCAGATGACTTTATTTCATCTAAAAAAAATGAGTTCCTGTCTTTTATCAGGAATTTGGATGACATAGATGATTTTCTGGAAAAGAAAGGTGGTTTTTGAACCACCATGATGTATACAGTTAGGTCCATGACAATGACAAAGTTTTTGTAGTTTTATTTCTGAGTGATATATTTGCACTGGATCTTTCAATATGAGGAGAAACTGACATAAGTAAAGGGGGCAACTATTTGCCTGAAAAAACCTTTTGGCTCTCGGAGGAAGTGGATGCACTTTTTCTCCTCTCCCTTATCTTCCCTGCTTAGTTCTTATGTCCTTGTCTAGTCTCGTGTTTTTTGTATTACTTTTCCCTGGAACACTCTCTCACAGTCTGTCTCTAAAACCTAAAGAGAATTATGGATTTGATCAACCGGTCTCTGAATGCTATTGACACCCTTTTCTCAACGAGAAGTCTGGGCTCGGGAGAGCCCGAGTGCCCTGGAGGGACTTTCCCTGCTGGATACACGATGGACGGGTGGCAGACATGGAGGATCGTGTGCCTGGCGGGACTGTCGATCGAGGACGCTGAAGATATCTACCTATGCGGAACCATGATAACAGGGTTCTTGCTGATCGGAGCTGGCTTGACCCTGACTTATCGGAGAATTAAGAAAGCGGAACCGGCTGTTCAAACCCCCCCAAGGCTGCCCGCTGGGATTGAAACGATGGGACGAGACGCGACTTCTCAGAACGGGCTCATTGAAAGCAGCATGGTTAAGACCTTGGAGACGCTTACAGCTGCCGTGAATACTCAGAATAACACCTCTGAGCGTATATTGGGTTACATCAAGGAGAGGCCTGCTCAGAATAACACCTTTGAGCGAAAGTTGGATTACATCATGGAGCAGCTCACTGCAGTCGTGAGGTCTCAGAATCGGCTCTCTGAGCAAAAGCATGACAACACCACGGAACGCAAGTTTGATAACATCATGGGGAAGCTCGCGGTTCTCCAACAGGAGATTGAGAGACCAGTGTCGGAGTGTTAAAGAACAGCTTGAAATTCTCATGAGTTGTTGCAAAAGGAAAATTACCATCATAATCCGGCTACCCCTTCGGCACCAGCTGTGGGCTCAAGGCTGGAACCGAACAAAAACTCCCTGATAACGACTGTGTTTAGTCTGTTCCTTCCCATTCCATGCAAGGCCACCTGGGTTGGCTGGAAGACTGTTTACTTAGCCTAGCAGGGCGAAGGACACTGTCTCAGCTGAACTATGGATACGCACACACATACATATACTGATACTGATAAGCACTCACTGACACATCACCCTCCCTACCCCGGATCCAACGCCACCTCCAACGCTTACCTCCCCTCTGATGTGGACATCGGGTCAGCTGGAGGCGCAGTTGAAGATTGCAGCGGTCCCAGATCAGATGTACACACTGGAACACTTTCCCATGTTGCTTGTCTGTGTTTATTGTTCTATGGTGTGTTGATATCTGTGCATTCCTGTATTATCCTTTTGTGTTACACATTTCGATGTTTTTTTTCCTCGTTACCTAGCCTGACCTGTCTCCCCAATGTGATGTTTGTGTATTGTAAGTACGGTCGGCAAGGTCTGTCATCTTGGTTGTAGGCAAAAGTCCTGCAACTGACAAATAAAGGCTATCTCTCTCATCTCATCTCAAAATAAACCTATAAGAGAGATTGCAAAATAGTAATATTGGTTAAGTCGACCATCTATGACATTCTTAAGAAGAATGAATGCAGTGAAGCTCAGCGACACCAAAAGGCCCGCAAGCTCACAGAAAATAACTAAAGTGCATGATGACAGAATAGTTTGAAAGAAAAAAGGTTGGTAATTGTAAAGGTCTACAAACCAGAGATGCCTTGTAAAGAGATGGTTTACAACAAAGTGCAAAAATCTGATAACAAGAATTGAAAAGGACCACATTAGATTTACCAACAAATAAATAAATAATTAGATAGATGAAACCAAGGTTTACTTGTATCGGAATCATGAGAAGAGAAAAGTATGAAAAATGAGAGGAACGGCTCAGGATCTGAAGCAAACATCATCTGTCAAACATGATGGAGGCATTACTATAAGTCAGCACAGTCAGTACAAATGAAGAAAACACTTTGGGAAGCCACTTACTGCATCCAAGTATTAAATGTCTTATGTATGTCACTGATTCAGTCTCTTCCCTTCCTACCTTTGATTCTGTGCTTAGCGTGGCACCAAAACAACAAGAACCACCGATCTGGTGAACAATGAAGGGAAACAATCCAAACTTCACCAGTTTGAAATGTTAAAATATGCCTCAGGTTGCATGATGCTTGTTCTGAAGTGACATGTATGTGAGCGTCCCTTTATATGCCACTGTGGTTCATCACTCACGCTCATCACTCATTTCATGTATTATCCTGAAAGCCTTGGAAATTAGCTGTGTTTATACCTGCCCCTGTCATTTCCTTACATGTCTGCATTAAAGCAAGGGAAATTAATGGAAAAATGTTTGCTTTGTTTGGATCGGTAATGAATGTGAACACCCTCAGTGTCGGAGGCTACGTCAAAACAAATCTCTCACTTCACACATTATCTTAACCAACAATTAGCACGCCTTTGCAAGATGGTTTGATTTTAAGCAAAGAAACCAAATAACAAAACCTCTGACAAGACTAGTGCACTATTGTGAGTCTCAATAATGCTTAATAAGGAAAAAAGCCTGGTATGTTTTATCTAAAAGTCACATTTTTTTAAGATGGCCTGTCTGCTATTGTGTGTTTCACATAGAAAAAAAAGCTAATAGAAGTCTAACAAAAGACCACAAACACACTAATTAAAAGCAAAAAGCCTACACGCGCTTACTTCTGGACTTGCTGTCCAGGTGGTGGTACAGGTCACTGAGGCAACACATGGTAACACAGAGTTATTACAGCAATGGCGTAGATTTGGTTTTGGCATTGGTGGGGACGGATGATTCAACCACCAAACCCTGCCCTGTTTCTTTTTTTCCCCTTTTTGTCTTTTCTTCTTGATAAATAAAGGAGAAATATACTTGCCTACATATGCAATTCTACATGCTTTTAAACCATTTAAAATTACAATTCATAGTTTTACATTTGAATTATATAATGTTAAATTACTCTTAAACAAATGACTGACTAAGTATTTCAGGCTTTAGTTTACTTCAGCCATATTCCATATAAATCAGGTATCATACAAACATAAAAATAGCTTCAAATTCAGTCATGACAATAAAAGAATATGACTTTAAGAACTTAACAACATTACTTCAGTTATACTACACCAACATCTCTGATACATTAGCACTAAGGGATCACTGAATGAACTGGTGGGTTTTGTCCATAAAACTACTCGTCTAAGATTACCACAAAGTAAAAGATCTCTCAGCAACATTATGCAACATTTTAGGCACTATTGCCCCGATCAAATCAGTGAGCTGGGATTTTCTATTCTAAACATGAACTACTGTTACAGCAACAGACATGGACTGTGTCCGACACAACAACTCAATGTCCTCTATGTGAAGGAGCCAAACACATGCCTGCTCCTCTCGTTAACTGAGATAAACTGCTGGCATATTGGTTTTACATCTATACTGTCCAGTCTCTCCTGGTGGACCTTAGCCATGTTTTTAATCTTCTGAGAGCACTGAAGCTTCTTTCAGCCTCAGTACCTGCGTTTTATCCTCAGATTAAAATTATTATTATGTGCTTGATGTGCCTCACCTTTGGCCCTGGCTCTTCTCCTCTGACTGCACTAGGACATATTGCCACCTGATAAAATAACACATTGATTCGTGCCATATAAAAAGTGAGACGTGTCAATTCACATTCTTTGTCAAATATACACTAATGAATCAATTTACATCAGCAGCCTAACAATTGTCATGATAATAAATACTAGTTAATCTATAGCACCAAATCATCAGTCAGTCACCTGTGACCTCGCATCTTCACCTTTCTGAGCTACAACATGGCAGAGCTGCACTGTCACCTGATGAATAACAGTGAGACATTCCAAATACATGAAGTCACACATGTGCTTCAAATACAGTCATGAACCAACAAGTCATCATCCAATTTCACCTGTGATCTTGTATCACCATTGTTGGTTGGAATATTTGCAAAATCGTGACTACCTCATGATAGTTTGTTTCAAAAATTAACCCTATGAATATGTCAGTACCATTAGGATGAAATTATTGTGTCACCAACATTTAATGTTAGACATATAATTTTAACAGCCTCTGTAAACTAATATCCTGGCTTGCTCGAGGCTGCCGTTTTCTCTGACAGTTTCAATCAAAATTAGAAATGCTACTCTGAGATTGAGATAACTAATAGTGCTGCCTGTTGTGCAGTTAGTTTCCAAAACACGTTATTCATGGTTACATACAGTTTTAGACTGATGTGGGCCAAAGCCTAGCATAGCCTGTAACGTTATTATGACGGACACATTTTATGAGTGAACTTGGCTTTAAGTGACTTACAGGTTTCTTTGAAAAATACTTATATCCAGGTTCTTCCTTTTTGCTGCCGTCCTCCTCTCCTCCTCACAGTGCAGACTTGCCGCTGCTAAAACTAAAAAGAGCTCCCTGAAAGGCACAGCCAATAACATTGGCCATATTTGTCACATAACGTAGGACTCCAGTAGAGAACGTAATTTAACTCTTACTGCACCGCTAGATGAATGAGACGTCGACAGGTGTTTTTTTTTTTCTTTCTATCGGGTTAGTTTTTCTTTACTGGAAGAGATCAAATTATTGGTGGGGATAATTCAATAATCGCTGGATATTGGTGGGGACATGTCCCTTCCGTCCATGCCAAATCTACGCCCTTGTATTACAGTAAGTAAATATCACAAGCTCTACCCACCACTGTAATGAAAGAGAACAGAAGGTGATCCAGTTGTCGACTCATCTATTTTAGAAAAAAATAGTTCAGAGTGTAGGTGTGAGTGTCTGTGAATCTCACCGCTGTCATAAAGCATATGATTTTAAAAAAGCCACATGATTGCAATGAGATTTTTAAACTTGGTACATATCGGTGATGTGCTGACAGGTCACACTTTTATCAACACTTTTTCGCATCCATAACCCAACAATCACCATTTGATTACACAGACACCAAGTGCCAGATGCTTTATTTCCACATTATATTTCTATTTGGACTTCTCTGGAAAAAGTCTCTGAAGCAAAAATGATTCACTGCACTATCATGGAGGCGGCATGATGGCGCAGTGGTTAGCACTGAGATCTCATAGCAAGACATTTTGGGGTTTAAACTGGCTGTTCTCCTTGCGCTTCTCTTGCTTTTTGGATGGCTTTCTTCCACAGTCCAAAGACATATATGTTGGCATACTTACAGCAGGTCAACTGCAGATCCTAAATGAGCTGTAGGTGTAAATAGGACAACCTGTTCAGGGTGTTGCCACATTTACCGGCTCCAGCCTCTGTGTGAACCTAATTGGATTAGTTACTAGGAAAAGGGATAGAGCCTTGGTTTTATATTCAAAAGCTCACAGTCAAATTAAATTCATTTAAAATTACAGCATTTCACTTTATAATTAGAGCTATGTCATCCATGCCTGTGAATTGTGAGTGAAATGACAGCCATTTGAAATAATTTAGAGAAAATATACTCCATGAGAAAATAGCTTTTTCCATGAAGTTTAGTGTACAGAAGGGATTAATCAGAGGCCTCTCAGAGGCAGGACCTTCCGCAGCTGTCGGAGCAGGAAGCAATAGCAGGTTACCTTTGCTAACAAGTTCTTAATGAATACCCATTAGTAGGCCACTGGTATGGGATTGTAGGAGGCTGCAGATGCAGGCAAGAATAAGTCAGTTTAAGGCTTTAAAATAAGCAATAAAATCCTAAAATCTATTCTACAAGTCACAGATAGCAAGTCATTAAAAAGGCTATTTGATAAACAGTATCACAAACAAACACTTGACCTTTGAGGAATATTAAGTGCATACTTAGGATCTATTTAGTTTTTGACATGACTGTGTGCCCACTCGGAGGTAAGCTTTTCAGAGAGGCAGGAGTGTGTTGAGGAAATATTACACATTTTGTCAATTTCTTCCAGGCTTCTCAAACTGAATACACGATTTGCATAAAAGTGCCCAAACTGAAATCAAGCTGATTAAACTCATATGGCAGCTTTGTTTGGCAAAGTCAGCCTGTTCTACTTCAGGGCCACAAATCTGTTTCCACACATTTCTGATCTATGCATTGTGCTTGAAGTTTGAATCAGCCCCAGCTCCCATGGGGATTTTGAGCCAGAGAGGACAATTATAACTGGGAAGATGGTGGCATTTCACCATCCAGACACTGAATTAGCCGATGCTGAAAGGGCACAGTTTATCTTTTGTTGGTGTAAAGTGCAAGGAAAATTTGTCCTCTTTATCCAGGTTACATGGTGGTGGCCTTTGCTAACTTTGATCCATTTACATATACATATATATATATATATATATATATATATATATATATATATATATATATATATATATATATATATATATATATATAGTGTATATTTTTTTTCTTCTTCATCTGTTCATACTATTGCTGGAAAACTCACACATCTGCTGAAAAATCTATCCTATCTAATTTCATTTCCCCATCATTTAATTTTCCAGTGTTTTACAGTACCTGTAATAGCAGTCTCTCATCGCCAATGATGGCGGCTTTCCTCCAGTCAATTACTTCAGAGAAGGGAAGCTCCCAGCCATTACTTAGAATAACTGGAATACAGGCAGCCTGTGAGGAAATACAAATGAAAAATTAAAAACAAACACGAAGAAAGAGGCACCACAAGCAGAGGCCATTCTATTTTGAGCTGAAGTGGAAAATACGTCAGAAATTTACTGTTGTTAACTTTGTGGGCAACCATGGGACTCCTAGCGTAGCTTAAATAACACACTCTCAAACACATTTGCAAATTGGATTTGTAGAAGGATATTAGCAGAGCAAATAGGGGGTGTGGCATTAATTCACTTTAAAGTTTTTGGTTGTGATTGTGAACTTGTCCAGTTGTTCACCTTAGCAGGGCTGTCCTCCCTATAAGAAAGAGGTTAAATAAAGACTAAAGAAAACATTAACTTGAAACTGTTTACAAGATTTAGTAGATAAAGTGAAGGAGAAAAATCACAGTGATGCATAAAGTGTAAGCAGTAATTTAAAGTAGAGCACTGGGATGGATCAGCTTTTGGTCTTTTTTTTTGTAAGGGATTTATCTTCTTTGGTAGCTTCCCTTTAATAAGACACTTTCAACACGTTCCAAATAAGTCTTTCAGAAACAAATGGAGTTGCCAAAAAGATTAAGGACAAATAAAGGACAAAATAAACTGTATTTATTTATTTTTGCTGTATGCCTCAATATTTAGAGGGTTCATTTGTGTGACTTGATTCATAGGGAGCTGATTTCATTTCCCACAGGAGCTCTGTGCGTTGCTCTAAATTCATTTTATGAATAAGAATAACTTTATTAATCCCCAAAGGGAAATTGCTTTGTAACAGTTGTTCAAAATTGTGGAAGTTGTAAAATTATACAACTTCAGCAGAAAGAAAATAAATTTTACAACTAGATGGATCGAAGGACCTCCCATGACATTCGCTGGAGCAGTTAGTCATTCTCAAAACGGTTCATCATTCGTGTTTAATCGATGAGAGTTGATTGTGCACTCCTCTGCACTATTAAACTGTGTTTAAATGGAAGATACTCTATTTTCTGGCTAATTTATTTCATTTCACATATTTTATGCATCATTTAAAGGCTTGTGGTGTTGTTTTATTATATTCTCTGCTAAGATTATTATAACAGCTTGAACAACCTTGCTTCACATGTTAGAAAGCAGTTCTAGAAAGCAGGTCTAGGCTGTTTAGACGCCGATCCATGACTGAAAATACATGGTATTGTGCGTTTTCCTATTCAGGTATGCTTGGGATCACTGTTTCCAGACATACTTTTTTGTCATCATAATTTCATTAATTTTAGCAAGATCCCCAACACAAGTGGCTGAAATGCAGAGCCTCCAGCACATTTTATAGATAGCTGTAGACACTGCTTTACCTGTTCCCTGATGATTTGAACCACAAATTTCACATTTCAATCACTCCGAATACTTATTGTCACTGATATGTAAAGTAGATGGACCAACTGAAGGGCTGGATGCATCTCTCGGTCCTGCATCAGATCTTTTCTGTTTTTCTTTTCTTTTTCTTGCTAGTATAAAAAGGCCTAACGATACAATTTAAAATTAGTTCTTTGCTAAGTTGTCTGTTAAGTTTAGACACAAACCTGGTTAGCTGCCTGTTTTAATGCTTTAAGCATGTTTTTGCTTGTTAAGGGGCTTAACAAGCTAAAAACAAATTCCTCCAAAAGTAGTCAGGTATAAGACGATGCTTAGCACTGTTGCCTAACAGCAAGAAGGTTCCTGATCTTAATCTTTTTGTTTGGTGTCTGTGCCTGTGTAGGTTTTTCTCGAGGTACTACAGCTTCCTCTCCTAGTCCAAAATCGTGCTTGCTAGGTCTAATGAGTGGCTCTAAATTGGCAATTGATGTGAGGTAGAAGAAGCACTTCAAGTTTACATGGTAAAATGTTGCATGAATGTACATTTAAGTCTGGCCGGCTTATTTAAAGAGCCTATATTTTCAAAAAGGTCCATTACATTGCATTAAATTGCTTTTAGGTTATAAGACAAGAAAAAATCTAAAATAAAACAATAGGAAATTTGAAACTCACACAACATAGCAAAAATATTGTTGCTGTCTGTTATTGAGTTAAAGATGCACTGCGTTATATTTTCCCTTTGCTGGCAAAGGCGACCATTACATGATGTGTGTGCAAAGAGCGGCTGCTCAGGCCAACTGTTGCCCCTCGACATGATTCACTCTGTAGAGACCATGCCAGAGTTGATCAATGTACACTCAGCGAAGCTGTCCTGTGTGACATCCTTCCAGGAATCATGCTGTAGCTCTATGATTCCTGGAAATCACAGCAGCAAAGGAGGCATTTAGTGTCTCTTTATTGTGCTTGTCTTGTCCACCACGGGAGTGCTTGCCTTCTCTCAAATAATTTCTTTAGCAAATGCTTGTCATCTATGCACATCTGACATGCAGCACTTAAGCACACTGCTTGAATATATTCCTTCTCTGGTGTACCAGGAACTTTTTTCTTGTTTTTTAATGGACAGAAACCTTCTGAGATCGCTCATATCAAGTTCTTCAAGTAAGTTCAGCCATTTCTTTCACTAGTGTACAACAAAGAGGGCATCACAACCAAAGAATATAGTTAGAGATGGGACTGCAGGCTGATTCCTCCCACACACTGTCAAAGACTGAGGTGGCTGTGTCTAGTACTATAGGACACCGACTACTAGTGACAGTACAGCTTTCATTTTTTATTGCAGTTTTTAGAACTGTTTCATTTCACTTAGAAGAAATACTATTTTTTTTTCTCATGACTTTAAATGGAACACTTTTGAATAGAAACATTTTGTAATTTGGTAAGTTACCTCTATGTTGGTGAGTTATTTCTACTAAATCAAAAAGGCCAACTGCAGTTTCACTGATGAAAATTCCCAAAAATGAACAAATGTGTTTTTTGCAAATGAATTCTTCATGTGTGGTTGTTAAGTAGCGGCGCAGTGTCTGCAAAGAACGAACAAATTTCAGTGTGTTTGGTATTTTCATTTAAAGTTCAAGTTTGACTGGATTCTCAATCGAGTGAAACCGAGAGATTAAAGGAGATTCACAAAATGCCGAGTGCATTACGGGTGACCTGTCGATGCAAATTCTCACTGCTTTGATTAGTCTGGCTTTGTGAGATGACGTTCTCTTTTCTCATCTTGTCTTTTTTCCCCACTGTCATCCTCTTACATGTCTCTCTGTTTGTCAGTCCTCTCCTCTACAGTCCTCTGAATTTTGATGATTATTAAACCATTGCAGAGGTTTATTTTCTCACCTCTAGCAAACACATCAGACATGCTGAAGAGGCCGTTAAAATAATTGGGATGCATTTAAATGAAAGTTTAAATCAAAGCAATGCGAACATTTTTTAGACACTTCTTCTTTCAGCTAAACCTGCTAGCTTTGATACTGTAAAATTCAGCCTTGATTTGCTCGTTGCTTTTGGTTAAAAACTGAAATTTATGGTACCAGAAATCAGCTACAGAGAAGTCAGTTGTGTTTGTCTTATGTGCACCCTTCTAGAAGCAGACATATAAATGTGTCATTACTAATTAAATAAATTACTAACATTTATAGTTTAAAATACTTTGCTCACAATTAAAATATGTATGTATACCTTAAAATCTGCAAACTTTTACAAAATATATGTTAAGCATTAGTGAAATAGTGAAGAGTTCAACACAAACTGGAATTGTGTAAAGTTCATCTTCAAAGGAAACATTTTTGAACCTCTGAAATGTGCTGTTTTCAGACACACCTTTGGTCTAAGGGCAAACAGTTTTTGGTTTGTTTTGTGCTTTCTCAAGTTTCTCAAGTTACAACTTAGTGAGTGTTTACAGTCGGCATTTTTTGTGCAAACTATTGAAGCTGACAGCAATTAAAGCAAATATTGAGGGTTTTAACACAGTACAGTCTTTGTGACTGACTTCACAACCATCAACCTCCAGCAATGCACATTTTTCCTTAGTGACTGGAGGTTGCCAGCGGGTCGTCAACTAGTGTCTGTGTTGTATAATAGAAATGGGAATCTCTAGCCAGCCTACGATATGATATTGTCACAATATTTCAATATTTTGGCACTGCATAAATAAAATTCATTTTCAGCTCTGATACAATATTATTGTAGTTTTTTACATTTTGCGATATGCTGATCATTGCAATAACATACACTGCATTTTATTTATTTTTTAACTACTCAAGTTGGCAATTTAAAGTCTGTTTCTGATAATATATGAATTACCTCTGATAAATTGTCAAAAATCACATATTTGTTGCTGCCTACATAAACAGAAATTCCTATTATCAAAAGTTCTCATTTAATTTGTACATTTCTGCTTAGCAAGCTTTCTGTTCTATAAAATTACAACCAGCTGGCAGCCAGTTGAGTCTTCTGTAGTTCATTCCTGACAAAGACTCCTTTAGACTGATGGCAACATGTTAGCAATCTGTCTTCTTTTATAAATTAGACAGCAATTATTTGCACACCTTCAGCAATCTCTCTGAGCATGACTGCAATTAGTCCAAGTCAGACTGTGGCTGTTTGCAGAAACGTTACCCCCTATCAGGCAACATGTTCAATCACCTTATTGTCAAGTTATTGTGAGTGTGCAACATCATCAGGTTCTGGGCAACCATTTGGTCACCAAAAGTTGCAGCTGGATGCAATACAATCATTTTTATTTTATTTATTTATTTATTTATTTATTTTTTTTGGGGGGGGGGGGGGGGGGGGGTTATACACTAGTTTGTTGCCATATTTTTACTAGTGTGACTGAGCCATTAGCTTGCTGTATCGATTTATGCCTCTATAGTGTCTAGGCTTGTGCAACCTAGTCTTAGTTACATGTCTAAAATGTTCTAGGAAAACAGAAACACCATAAGGGTTTTTAGAGTGACTCCTGAGGTTAGCATGCACCACCCATTTATGTCTGCATGTAAATGTGTATTCTGTCTACAACAGAATGCATAATCAGGAGCATAAAATAAACAAAGAAGAACAAGGAAAACAAGACTGCCAAGGGCAACCACAAGGCAGAGCCAGATACTTAATGTCAAAACAACATTACGACAACGTGCTAATGCAAGATGAAAACGTCTGCGGTCTGAGGATGAGTGTGAATGTCCCTTTTTTGCTTCTCTGCGGTGTATCAACAGAAAGAGGCTTTTCATGTCAGTGAAATGACAGATTGCCAATAGTAATAAGACGCTGTGCTGTAGGAGGAGGACACGGAACTGTTTGATTAGTCAAGTTTCTGAGCTGAAGCTTTACAGCCTGACTGACAAGCCTTTACCAGTAATTCTGACTTTAGAATGATGAGCACGCGTGCTTGGGTCTATTTTCTCTAAAAAAGGAAATGACCAGAAGAAAATTATTTAATTTAATTAAAAATCTGGGTGTTTTAGACAATAAATATTAAAACAAACACCTTTTCTTTTTCTTTTTTTTTTTTATTGGGATGCATCCGATATTTTCTCTTATGACTCTGACAGCAGTCCAGGATTCAAAGAGGACTTCTTCTTCATGATTTTTTTTTTGTTTAAGTTACCATTATTAAAACATACAGCATACATAATATGTTGTGTATAAACAACTAGAAAAAACAAAGGAAAAAAATCCCAATTTCTTTTAAGATGTGTGTTTCCCATATTATTTGTGAGACATCTCATATGATTTTGCCACTTTCTCGTTTTTTTCAAACAACAGAAAATGTGGCCTCATGCCAAACATGAAATAGTCACAAGATACCAACTATTTGTTCATGAACAGGGATATGAATTGTCTTTATTTTGGTGACAAATTTTAGATAATTTTAGGTAACTCATCCTAACCAAGGAAATTGAGCTGTGAAACATGCAAATAGTACTGATCTTTCTGCTAATCTCTCATATAGTTTTCTTGCATAAACCTAACCAAGCGTTAAAGTACACAAACTTAAATACAAATAAATAATAATACTATATATACATACATACATACATACACATATACATATATATATATATATATATATATATATATATATATATATATATATATATATATATATATATATATATATACATATAATTTTAATATTTCTTATCTATTTCTCTTTCAGGTGGAGAGTAGAGAATAAAAAATTTCAATAGAAAATTCTGAAGTGGTAGGTCAAGGCTAAACCTGACAAAATGATTACATACACATCACTGTTTGAAATCTTTTTTTCTGAAGTGAGAATATGATCTAAAGTTTGGATACAAAAAATAATGCCACCACGCACCAGTCATACAGGCTAGGGAAAAATGTCAATTTTCCAACCAGTTGGCAAGTGATTGCTAGACTAAGCTCTGCAGCACTATTTGTAAACACTTTTACCTCTTAATAGCATTAAACCTCAAGCAACCATTTACCCACTGGTTGTGAAATACACACTACCGTCTGGTGAATGGAGGTGTGACTCATGACATATTTTATACAAGTATGTATAAAACTACATGGACAAATCAACAATATTTAAAGACATTATCCATACACATGCAATTGACTGATGTACCTGCAAGGCCTCCAGGAAGCGGAAAGATCCAAGACGCCGGCCCCGTGGCACCAGGCAGAAGGTAGAGTTATGAAGTAGCTCCTGGTAGTCAAACCTATGCAAAGACACATTTTTAGAAAATAATTAGTAAGTGGGCAAAAAAAGTGACTAAAAATGTGCAAAAAGGGTTTTGTTATGTGAAACGATATTTTAAATATATTCTCAGAATCAATTATCAGATGAGGAAAAGAGAGATAAATAAAGATAATCAAATGTCTAAGAAGCACATGTGTGTTGTGCATTGTTCAAGACATTTCAGTGCATTTTTCTGATCTATAGAGTGGAAACAAACAAAGGCCAAAGTGAAAAATGATTGTCAGGCTGAATCTATGCTCCCACTTTGTCACTTCCTCCTCAGTGTCCAAACCTCCATTTCACAGAACAATCAAAAGCAGCTTACTTTTAAATGACTACCGCAGCCTTTTTTCAAGGACTTTCCTAAAATGTGTCTTTGTAGAAGTCAGGGTGGTACCTCCTTCAGATCAAAAGATATGGAGGATGGTGGATAAATAATAAAATGTGCTGGAAATAGCACTCCGCAGCTGTTATAAAATCAAACATAGTGGCCCTGAACACATTTCATCTGATCAAGATATGAGAACAGAGAATCGTCCATGCTGGGTTGCTTTCAGTGAAGGCTTCAGTCAGCTGTGTTGGAGAGAACTATTGATCTGAAAGCATAGTTTATCTTGTCCGTCAAGTGAGATCAATGAAAACGTTTGAAGGCCAGTGCTAATATTTTTCTGATGAAATTCTTTTAGTGCAGGTTAGCATCCCCTTAGGGTAGAGTTATTTAGATTTCACTCAAAGGTTAGCTGATTTCAACTTGAAGCTAGTGTGACTGCAGAAAAGTTTAAAAAATAAGAAGAAAAATCAAATCATAACCATCAATCGCTTGTCCTTGTACATTGCTCCTACATAGAAAACTGAAACTTCAGCAGTAATAATGGACTCGGCTGAGAACCTGAAGTCATAGAAAAACATATATTGTGAATGTACTGTAGTAATGGTGGCAGGAGACCTTCTTTCTTGCCATAGTTCTGTAGTCTTAAGAAAAGTGTGTTGCTGATAATACTGGTGCAGAAGAAATATTTAATATATGCTGATGACACAGGAAAAAGGTTCATATAGAGATATTTAGACTCAGGTTTTAGAACATTTGTAACCTCAACAGGATTAACGTTTGGAGTCTAGTTTTATTTGCATTATTGTTAATAAGTTCGAACAGGACAATTTTTTATCTGATCTGTGTTGTGAAACATCACCACCTGATTTTGCCTTAGGTCTTTTCTGTAAAATGGGATTTCTTCCTCCCCACAGTCTCCACGTACCTGCTCACAGAGGAGTTTTGGAGTTCTCTTTCTAATATTATTTTACTATTGTAGGGTCTTTATTTTACTAGAAAGTGCTTTGACATAGCTGTTGTTGTGAACTCTGACACTATTCTGTGGTGTAGAGTAGAGACAGTAGTAACACATGTCCCATGTATAGTGTTATTTAGTTTTTGTCCCATCTCCCGCTGGAAAGTGAGATAAAAAGACTGTAGCAAACATAAAAAGGAGCATCTCCCATGCAGATAATCAAAGTAATCGAACATATATGAAGTATTATATATTTTCTAATATAATACTGAATTCAGTAACAGTAATGCAAGATCGTACAACATTAAAAAGAAACATTTATTATACTTATGATGCTAATATTTACAAGAATTACTACATTACTTTTTGTAAATTTAAAAAAAAAGCATAACTAATGCCTAAAGTCCAAGATGTGGTCATCTAGAGGTAACGCATCAGTGATCAAAAATGATTTGTCTTTAAAAAAAAAGTTTTCTATAAACTCTAATAGTTGGACTTCAGACTTTACTCAACTTTTTTTTTCCTGGCAAGTCACTTTTGTCAGTCGAAAGTCTTTGACTTTAAAGCTCTGACAGCGTATGTGTCAGGCGTGTGTGTGTGTGCGCCCGCGTGTATGCGCATGATTTGAGGGCTGGCCTGAGGAGATTTCAGTTTGGAGTCTAATCTGTCTGGGGATCAACTGTCCACACAACCTCAACACTAGACAGGTGTGTGTGTGCATGTGCATGTCCACCTGCCTGCAATGTCTGCCTCCATAATGTGGGTGTATGATAAGTCTTCATGATGAGAAAGCGTCTGGCATATCACTTACTGTCACTGCACTTTTTGTGTGTTGCAGTGTGTGCGTATATGTGTTTGTATTTGTGTGACAGAGGAAGCAAGCATAATAAGATGTCAGACGTCCAGTTTGTCACCCAAAGACAAGGTCGTGTTGACTGCCACTGAGGGAAATGAACAAAGACAAAGTCAGCTTGTCACATCTAAAGATGGGAATTTGAGAATAACAATACATACTATTTGGCTAAAATTAAATCTCACTTCACCACACAGCTCCTCTGATTCACGCTTTCATTGCCAAACATGACTTTTTTGTAAACTTTGTTCTATAAAGCCTGGTTTGTTTTTATGATGTCATCATCGCCTGCCTTTCCCAGAGGCCAATTCTGTAATGAAATGCCCGGGGAACCTGGCTTGTTTAGGTGAGGTGAAGCTGTTTTGTCCTGAGATGCAAGCTGAACCCTAACTTTGGACATTGGAGGAATTTTGAGGTCCTTTGGCATAAAAGCCCCAGAGTTGGAGATACAGAGATGGAAGCAGAAATGGAAGTGACACGTATATCACAAAATATGGAAAAGTCAGTGTCCCCAAGGATTAATTAGATACACTGTCCCTTAAGCAGTACAACATATACAAGTCTGGGGCTATTTATAAAGTATATTCTGTTCTTATTTCATCATAAATGATACCTAAAAATGTCCTTACTGTTTAAGTTACATGTTAAAGATCGATGTGAAGAACTATAAAGGCTCTCTGCAATGGTGTAAAATCAATCAAAAAATTCAGTAAAATACTATATTTTTGGCAAGCTGGTAACAGTGTTCAGTCATGTCGTAAAATCCATCGATCCATTCTCGTCCTTTTATTATTTTCAGGGTCGCGGGGAGGGGGGGGGGGGGGGGGGGACGGACGCTGGAGCATATCCCAGCTGTCTTAGGGCAAGAGGCACATCTTTGGACTGGGAGGAAGCCGGAGAGAACCCACACAAACATGTGGAAACTCACTGATGGAATTGAACTCAGGACCCTCGTGCTGTGAGGCAACAGTGACAACCACCTTGCCACCGATGCTGTAAAATGACTAGCAAAATGTTTTGTGATTTGAATTCATAACCTTGCTTAAAATGGTTCAACTTCTGGTAAAGTTTTGGAGGCAGTTGTGCATTTTAACCAAACAGAAAACTGAGAAAATGTGCTCTGGATGCACATTTTCAAGTGCAGATTATGAAGTGTCTTTATTAGATATTAGACTGTCGTCGCTCTCACTGACTGGCTGATCCTCTCAAAACACAATTTCTCAACTGATTAAACTGTCATCACACCTCCTGAGCCACCTGCCGCAGTGTTTGCATTAAGGGGCTGCAGGGTGTCTCACCTTACACCTGTGTGTGCACATAGAGCTCTACATTTTCCTTACTGCTAGTTTCCGTAAGTGAATGACAGCGTGTGTAAGCTTCATGCTCCTCTTATGTACATTTATAATGTAAACAATTATTTTTTTCTTGTGCAGGTAACACTGTTCATTTTCAAAGATCTGCACTGAGTGTATGAGAAGGACCGGTTATGCGACTACAATACATGTCACAATAGTTTTACAATACCTATGTGAAGCAGTGCAAGAGGTGCAGCTGTAACTGTAAGCAACTATGTTGCACATGCAAATGAGGATGATTTGTTATGATATCTAAAATATAGCACTCATTATTAAAAGCAATCAAGAATATCTCCTTCACGTCTTTTATGTTATCTTTATTCAACCAGTTTCTGGTGTATAATCAGCCTTCCCTCCACTTTTCTTGTAATTTTCAAATACTGAATAGGTTTTGTGTGATTTTCTCTCTCCTTGTGGGCAGGAAAGTCACATAAAGACAGACAAGACAAAGTCAGAGTTGGATGATACCCAGTAAGAGAGAATTAAGAATCAATACGTGCCACATAGAATCACTCACAACATTTTAGCTGAAAAACAAAAGAAAGAGTGTTGTTCACTATAAAGTAAAAGGGTTTTCTCAGTAGAAGACACTAAATAGTTTCAGGAGTGATGGATCAATACGGTTTACAGAGTGAAAAATGTGCCCTTTTATATCTGAAGACAAGCCAGAATCCAAAAAACAAAATATTTCACAGAAAATACAATACAGCTGGAGAGCTCTCCTCACAGAAAGACAGACAAAAATATTGTTGGTAATTGACAGCACCGTCTGTTGTTACTGTCTGATTCAGAAAATATTTCAAAAGGTTCCCAACACGGCTTGAAGATAAAAGGGTAGACAAAGATACAGACTGATGGATCAACAACAAAAGTAATAGGTTTATCTAATTCTCCAGAAATTAGATCTGAATCCATGACAGCAGACAATAATTTAACCTGAAATTGACAAGAATCAGTGTAATGATGTGAATCTTCAATGAGATGATTATCAGTTGACTTGTCTGGTTTGATATTATCATATTCCGCAAACACGCTATGCATTGCATGTTACTGCCATTGGTTTCACTGTCAATAGAGAAAAATGTCAACAAATGTACTGACCTGCATGTTTTTAAACTGGAAAAAAGAATAGCTTTACACGTGTTGCAGAAAAGCCCTTATTTAACTAGACAGTCCAAGCTCACAACATTTATTATGACAAATGTGATGTGCTATGTAAACTACAAATGCCTTTACCAGTAATTACTACTACTACTCTCTCTCATACAGACATCCCTCTAGGTGTAATTGTTCAGTATGTGTGGCTTATCATTTTCTGTGTGGACTCATAAATTATGAAGCAGAGAGACACAACCAAGAACATCGTGGAGGAGAAAATAAACAGCCTTTGTTCACAGAAGAGCAAACAAGGCTAAAATGTTGCTCACTTGTGTAATTTAGGACAGAATGAGAATGAATTGAATAACTTGAACCACACAGTGGAAAATGTCTTCCTTAGAACAACTACTCAGGCGCCAGGGTCTTTAAATGCATACATATATATATATATATATATATATATATATATATATATATATATATATCTATATATATATATCTATATATATATATATATATATATATATATATACACACACATCAGCTACAGTCATCTGTTCTGCTTCATTACAAAGTATTAAAGAAGTGGGTAAACATTAGCTGACATTAGCAGCAGCACTCAGACTAAGAAGGTCTTGCTGTGAGAAAATGAATTTTCTCTCAAATTTCAATTGCGTCACACTGTAAAATAAAGATAAAACATAAAAATAAAATAAAATAAAAACTAAATGTTAACTTGGACAAGGGATTCCCTATTAACAGCTCCTTGTGGTGATAACGCTTCTCCCATTTTTAAAGAAAGAGACCTCCAGCAGGACTAGGCTAAGGAAGAGTCAGCAATCTGCTGCAATTAGTTGAAGTAAGGGAAAGAGAAGACAAAAACTGAGAGCAAAGAGATCATAAACAGCAACAAATAAAACACAACTACAGAAAGAGTAGACAAATCTTAATGAAGTGATAAGCAGCGAGTGGAGGAGGAGAAGTGCTCAATCATGAAAAGTCCCCCCAGTAGCCTGAACTTATAGCAGCATAACTAAAGGATGATCCAGGATCACCTGATCTGGCTCTAACTTTAAGATTTACTAGGACTAAAATTAAAAGTGTTTGTCTCCTGAACCCAAAATGGGTTCCAGAGGAGAGGGAGCCTGATAACTGAAGGTTCTGCCTTAATTTTGGAAAGTCTATTAACCACAAAAACATGCATTTACTACTTATTGCTAAAATATAATAGTGAGAATACAACAAATATTCAATTAACGGTTTAATTAAACTCCATTTAATGTAAAGATTGCAATAAAAAAAATTATGAAATTATGTATTTATTTATTTTTGCCAGGAAATGTTTGGCAACCAAAAAAGTCATTATTTATAGTTACAGTCATCAACTATAACTTTTATGAAAAGTTATAACACCCATAGCTGGACTGGCCATGGTGATTTTTTGTTTTTATGGGCTGATGTTTTGTTGTTTGTTTGTTTGGGGTTTTTTGTAACGGTATAAACAAAGAAAGGTGGTGGATTGGCTAATTGGTCATGATCGACTTTGGGCTGGATAGATTACAGCCGATGAGGTCGAACTTTGAAGTTTCGTATTGAGCTGAAAAGGAACACAGTTTGTCCCGGACTTCAGCTAGAATGGAAAAAGACACAAAGCTGGAGTTATTCTGTGTCTTTACGTTGTCAGCTGCCTCTTTGTCTCTCATTCTCTCTCTCTCCTTCTCCTGTTGCTACTTCAATCATGAAACTGATCAATGATCAGCTGATCGGCTTTTCTCTCTTGTTTGTTTATCGCCCACTTTGCGCCAGAAAGAGGAAACCAGCGGAGGTCGCGTTAACAGCAGCATGTTTAAGCTTGATCAGCTGTTGTTAGAATTTATTTAATATTAATTTCTAGTATCAGCTGATGTTTGCTGGAGCCACAGCTGTAACAGCTGCTGGTCATGATATCGGTTTGGTTATGTGGTGAGAGGGAAACATGAAGATGAAACCAGGAGATGTCCTTACTGAATCATCAGAGCTGAACAGGTGATGGAGAAACAGGTTTACCTTTTAGGTGACATGAATGAGTTGAAGGGAAATTATGAACTGAGACAAATAACACCAGGATCTTTTTTTTACGTAGCTGACAGCTGGTAACTGTACAGGGGCGGGTCTAGCAAAGTTTTGCCAGGGGGCCAGGTAGGGCATTAACAGGGAAAGGAGGGCACAAAGCCTTACTTTTCTTTCTTATTCTCATTTCAAATGTCTAGTTTTTAATAAATAATTATCTGAATCTTACAACTAAAGTTTTCATCTGATCTAAAATGGGTGGAAGCCCATTAGTGTATGTAGTAAATGTTAAGTCTAATATACACCCTAGTAAGTTATAGTACTTTTTTCCTTTGGGAAGGTACCATCCGTGCAGTCTGCAGTTCTGTTGATGAAAGATGTTGAATCTATTTAATTATTGTAGAAAAACAACAGATTTCTGTGCATTTGTTTTACACATACATTAAATTAAAGTTAATTATGTCAATTAAGCATCATGAGGCGGAGGGTGGTTTCTTTTTTTTTTTTTTTTTTTTTTTTTTTGCTACGAGTTGGCAGTTAGGTTGTTTAATATTTCTGCTAAATACTAAAAACTAGAATAGAGAGGAATAGGATGTTGTAGGTTTAAGTTTATTCAATTGATACATTAATACCAACAAGACAGTGTACATCACTGTCACAACAGCGTTTGTTTTCTTTCAAAGGCTTTATGGATTTTCCTATAATACCTGGTGGGCCGGTCTCTAGTCAAAATGCCCGGGCTGATTTTTTGTCCCAGTCCAGCCCTGATAATGCCCGTTTGTCTTTATCAACTTATCAACAGAATTTCAATTTCAGAATTCAACAGAACGCTGAAAAGTTCATGTACAAGACTAAATCAAATCTCATAGTGAGACTGAGGAACTTCAGGGAAATGTTCCTCCTGATTGTAAACACTCCTTGTCATCATTGGCATTGTACTCTTGTGTCTATACTGGATTATTAGAGTTAGTGTATTCCATAACAGTAACACCAATACTCTGTTTTTTTACACAAATTTGGTCTTTCATTTACTCTTAACCATTTTTTAAATGTATTTATGTATTTTAATTAGTCAGCTACTGCAATTTGCTTCATTTTTCCTTTGTAAGCCAGCTTCCGAAATTGACATTAAACTACTGTTCCAAAGGGTACAAAAAAATCACAGACAACCCAGAAAGACTACCGGAAAGATGTTTAAGAATACATGTATAAATAGTTTACTATGAGTTTCCCTGACTTTTTTAAAATGTAAAATGAGCCATGTGTAACAGTCCCATATAGTTTGGTATATTGCACTGTAGCTGTTTCCATGTGACTACTTATCGAAGACGCAAAAATAAATATCAAAACAATTCAAGCGACACCTCTTAACAACTCTAAGAGCTCTAAGAACTGGACTAAAGGGGATAAAGTTAACTCCTACAACAGCCACAGAAGAGTATATCAACACCTAGCTCTTTAGAGTCCTTTGGAAGCTGTTTAAAAACTCATCAAAGCATTAACAAGCTATTTAGTCCATCATTAGAGAGTGTGGCAGGGAATGTGTGTACGTGTGTGTGTGTGTGTATCTGAGAGAATCAGCGGCTCTGTTCTGGCTAATGTGTGTTCTCACATTAGTGCAGAGGCATGCTTGTGCATTTAAAAGCAGTGCATTGTCTCAAATTTGCATTCAACAAATCAAATAATTCAGAGGCCTTATGGAAAATGTTTTCCTGCTTTAATGGCCAATGTTGCAAAGGATCGATGGAAAGGAACTGAGGGAAGAACTCGCTGCTAATTTAAAGCTTTTTAGTTTGTTTTTACAAAGATAGAAAAAAGCGGAGGATTCTTACAAGTGAGCATATTTTGATGAAAGCAAAGTAGACTTAGATTTTGGTTAAGCATGTGCTGCAGAGGATTAAAGGATTCAGTAAGCTTTAAGCAAACTGCTTGACAGATATTTAGACAGTCAGAAATGATTAGTAAGAGAGTCAAGCAAGCGTGAAACACAGTCCTTCTGTCAGACACTGGTGAAATCTCCCAGACAAACACAAGGTGTCCTTTGGCATTGGTGCCATAACAGGCTGGGTTAATGGCACGGATGCCAGCGTTTCAGCTCCAGCTCACATATAGATGGTTATAAAAGGCTACTGGCATCACATTTAAACACACCAGGCGAGTGTCAGTCTTTAATGTGCAGAGGTAACCCAACTCATATGCTTTTCTTAAACATAACCAAATAATATTTGGCATCTAAAACCTATGGTAATAAAACAGCAGCATTTGACACCCTATAATGGTGATACTGGAAAGACCTTTTCAGCAGGGCCTCTCACAATGGATCTTTCTTTTTATAAAAGAATAAATCTGTGCTTAACCTATGCATACAATTTTATACTTAAAGAGCCAAAGGTTATTCACCATCCACCTGCTTTCTTTTATTTTCAAAATAACTTAATAACTCAGACCTTTTATTTCCCACCTGAGCCACAGTTTATGGCTCAGGGGACATCGCTGCTGGGGGATTCCCATGATGCAAATAGCATTTCCTTCAATAAAACTGAATTGATTTGAATTTGCACCCCCAAAACAGGCTAAAAACTACATTTTTCAAAAAACAAGGTTTTTTGGTGAGGATATAGGACTTAAAATCTTTTTCAGCCCTCACACAACTATTCCATCACTTTTATGAGCAGAACTGAGAGCATCACAGGAGTTTAGACGACAACAAATAATTTGCAAGTTTGTATGTTTGAAGCATAGCAGTAGTTGTACTTTTACAGTTTATAACCTTGGCTTAATGGTACTTTATTGTGAAATAAAGACCCCACAATATCAGTGAAAACCTCAAGAATGACACAATCTCCTATGAGCAAGTATTTGAATCCATCAAGGAAGAACCCTCTTTTAACAACTTGAGAACCAGGCTAGGGTGAGGGGAAAGAGAAGAGGAAATGCATGATATCAGTGCCTACTTACCTGTATAATAAACATGGTATTATAGTGGCAGTTTCATAGACTTTTAATAATTAAGAAAGTGGATGGATCAATGGATGTAAAACATTTTTTCCTGAATCATCCGTCAGACCAAGCAAATGTGCCTGATTTAAGAAGTCTAATTGCAGTTTTCCAATGTTCAAGTGCTAATGAGAAAAAGCATACTGGTTCTAGTAGCACTTTAATATTGTTCTACAGGGTGGGCCATTTATATGGATACACCGTAATAACATGGGAATGGTTGGTGATATTAAAGTCCTGTTTGGGGCACATTAGTATATGTGAGGGGGCAAACTCCTCAAGATGGGTGGTGACCATGGTGGCCATTTAGAAATTGGCCGTCTTGGATACAACTTTTGTTTTTTCAATAGGAAGAAAAGGGCCATGTGACACATTGGTAAAGTCACAAGAAAAACAATGGTGTGCTTGGTTTCAACGTAACTTTATTCTTTCATGAGTTATTTATAAGTTTCTCTTTGTTCACAGCCATTGACATGTCGAAGAGGTTAACACGTGAGGAGCAGATCGAAATTGTGTTGATATCTGGTGAACGCAGTAACCGGGTCATTGCAGCAGATTCCAATGCAAGACACCCTACGAGACCGCCCATCTCTCATGCTACAGTTAGCAAACTGCTTGCTAAGTTTCGTGAAACTGGTTCAGTGTTGAATTTGCCAAAATGTGGACACAAAAAAACTGTCACTAATGAAGGAACATCAGTGGCTGTCCTAGCTTCATTCAGCAAGAGCCCACAGCGTTGCACTCGCCACATGTCACAGGAGAGTGGCATTAGTCGAACATCCCTTCGGCGGATATTAGCTACTCACAAATGGCACCCTTACAAACTCCAGCTACTGCAGCATCTCAACGAGGATGACCCAGATCGGAGCACAGAATTTGCAGAATGGGCAAAACAAAAATTGGAACAGGACCCTCAGTTCACACAGAAGATTTTGTTCAGTGATGAGGGAAACTTTTATGTGAATGGTGAAGTTAACAAACAAAACCACCGCTATTGGTCTGACACTAAACCCACATTGGATGGATCCCTCCAAGACTGTTGGAACGACAAAAGTGATGGTTTGGTGTGGTATATGGGGTACAATGATAGTGGGTCCATTCTTCATCAATGGAAACCTCAAGGCCACTGGATATTTGAAATTGCTACATGATGATGCGTTTCCCTCTTTATGCACTGAAGCTGGCACGTTCCCTGAGTTTTTCCAGCAAGACGGTGCACCACCACATTATGGGTGCCAGGTCCGAGGATTCCTAGATGAACAGTTTCCTAGAAAGTGGATTGGTCGCCGTGGGCCAGTTGAATGGCCCGCAAGGTCTCCCGATCTGACCCCCTTAGACTTTTATCTTTGGGGTCATCTGAAGGCAATTGTCTATGGTGTGAAGATACGAGATGTGCAGCACCTGAAACTACGGATACTGGATGCCTGTGCTGGCATTTCTCCTGCGGTGTTGCTATCAGTGTGTGAAGAGTGGGAGAAGAGGGTTGCATTGACAATCCAACACAATGGACAGCACATTGAACACATTTTATAACTGGTCAGAAACTTGTAAATAACTCATGAAAGAATAAAGTTACGTTGAAACCAAGCACACCATTGTTTTTCTTGTGACATCACAAATAAGTTTGATGTGTCACATGGCCCTCTTCCTATTGAAAAAACAAAAGTTGTATCCAAGATGACCGACTTCTAAATGGCCACCATGGTCACCACCCATCTTGAGGAGTTTGCCCCCTCACATATACTAATGTGCCCCAAACAGGACTTTAATATCACCAACCATTCCCATGTTATTACGGTGTATCCATATAAATGTCCCACTCTGTACATTAAAATTTACCATTTTGATTACCTTCTCTTTACAAAAGTTTACATGGTTCTGCCTGTTGTTTTCTTCCTTCCTAATCAGTGTAATTTCCTTACAGCAGAGGAGAACAACCTCACATTATGATAAATAGGCCACAAATAGCAAAAGAAGCACAGAAGTGTAGTAGCAAAGAGAGAGGATAAGGGGAATTCAAACTTTACCTAACAACTCAAACAAACAAACTTAGGTTGAAAACAAACGAAAACAAACGTATGTGCACCACTTCGGGCCCACAGGTTCAGAATGTGTGTATTATTCACAAGGACTGCTTTTAACCTTCACATCCAAACAACAGAAGCTCCGGAGATCTCTGGAAGGGCAGCTAAGTCACAGGTCGGGGAGCAGAAGAGTCCCAGATGGAGTGCATCAAAGTTTGTTAAAACACAACTACTTTAAGGGGAAAATACTGTTAGTATAGCGGTCTATTCCCGTCAAGTTCCATTAAAATACCAGAAGACAGATGGCACAGCATCACAGAAACACCTTAGCTTCAAGTGTGCGTGTTTGATGGAGAACCATTTGCATGTTCATTGCTGTGTCTTTGAGACAGAGAGAAATTTCCATATTTATCACTGTGTGTATGTGTGTAAGTGTGTACGTAAACATCACTGTTCCCTTCTCTCACTGAGTTGAAACACAGGTCTCTGGGCTGGTATTAAAGCTTAATGTTGCAGACTGGCCTGGCACAGAATATTAATGCACACTTACTAATACATGATGCCACACACATATACGCAGGCAGAGCTACAATGTACACATACAGAGGAAATGTATCTATACAGTTTGAAGAATCAAATCTTAAACACTTTTGTCATTATTGCAAGTTAGATGCTAAATGTATTACCTCACCTGAGCACCTGCCAATGCTGAGTATCTGTCTGCCACCAATATTCTCTTTGCCCTAAATTTAAAGTCTAACTCGGATAAGACCAAAAAAATGTAACTGAGAAGAGCCTGCCTCACCATAAGCCATAATGGCATTCTCATTCTGTATAATACAAAACCAACAATATGTAAAAATGTACTTATGTTTGCATAACATTTCAAAAAGTTTTAAATGGTACTTAGTATCAGTTCAGACAGGCCAGTTTAGCCACAGAGCAATGCCAACATAAATCACCTGATACATTTCTACACATTCAAAAGCATTATCACATATAGCCTATATGTGCTATTTAAGTGTAGATTGGCATGTCCAAAGCTGTCAATCTCAGCTCATTTTTTCCACACATGACTTTTATTGCTACTAGTCTGCCAGGAGAGTTTGATAGTGGTGTTTGACTGCTCGCAATTTCCAGCAACCCCTTCCCACCTGGTCATGCAATACACATTTTTCCCTCTAGCCAGGGGGGTTTAGAGTGAGGCTTTACCTAACCAGTGATATGTCTATTGTCAGTGATGCCTGCTTTGTTCTGTGCTAGGGTCTTGCTGCTGCTTTATGATTTGCATTGGTGTGAAAGGGCAGTGAGTTTCCAAATCATAGCCTTGTAAATTAGTCCAAATTAAAAAAGTCATTATCTTTTGAGCAGTCTAAACTAAAAATGTCCAGGGCTTCATGTGAAAGAGACATTGTAGAAGTGAAAAAGGACTGACACACTATGTTAAAGACTAACTCATGCACTACTAACTTAGAGCATTACAAGCCTGGTACCTTTAAAAAGCAATATGCAAGATTATACCATTTCTTACTAAGAAAAGTACCACAAGTGCATGTTGGATTTATTCTTCATAGGGTGTGTGTGTATTTTATATATGTTTCTGTTGACTCTAACTAATGGAAATGCTGATCTCTGAGCTGAGCTGATCACACAAATCACATAAATATTATCACAATTAAAAACAAAAACAGTTCTGCGCTTACTTCTTTAGGCTTTGGAATGTAACAGACTTAAAGTTTTGTGGTTCACAAAGAAAAAAGTTTAAGTACTGCAATTATGCACAAATAATTTAGCTAAATATCTAAAGTATGCAAGAGTGAAGGTACAATAATGAATTTCTCATTAAGGTATTTAAAAAAATGTTATCATTTTTACAGACAGCCTTATTTTGAGTACATATTTACTATTTATTGTAAAGTTTTACAACTGCCTTCATCCAACAACTGTTGCTCACAGCCAACTCTCTTTTTTTCTTCTCGCTATTTTCATTGGCTTCAGTTTGATAGTTTTTATTTTAATTCACCACAGCAGCCGACAGTGTGCCACAGTAACAAGAGACTATTTGGCCTTGAGCACATCTAAAAGGAATTTAGTGGTATCCAGTCTCATTCAAGTGGATTGAACAAGGGATGTTGTTGTTGGGCAAGCATTCCTGCACAAAACAGGTAAAAGCTTTCTGCTGTTAACCAATCAACTGTGACCTTTCAGAGTCCTCTAGCTCACACAGCGGCACAAACAAAAAAAATCACTTCAAATCAAAGAAATAAAAAGCTGCAAACAGTGCATCTTTATTTAGTTGTTTTCCAAGCACAGAGCAGTAGGTGATAGTCTGACATTTCCAAATCACAGAGGTAGACTGTTACTCTTTGTGTTATCAGCAGGTGTTGTTTGAGGCCATGTGTGTTGTCAGAAGGATGGAGAAAAGCAATGGCAATTTTATAGGAATTCTTTGCCCAAAGACTCTTTCTTTCAGTAAATCTGTAATTTTCAGAGCATTAGCTGGATGGAACAAACTGCTCCAGAAAATGGGCACATTAGCAAACATCTCCATGTTTAAGAAAATGATAAAATTGCTGGTACTACATAACTGAAGTAGCTTGTAATATTGCTATTTGACCTTTAAATTTTAATTGTGAAATGTGATAAGGAGATAAGGAAATCCAGCAAATGATCAGTCCAATTGGATGTTGAACCAGGGACCTACTTCACTGGCATTTGCACCCTTGTGGTAGACGCCCTTCTGTCTTGGTTAATTTGTCAATATTGCTTGTAATACTGTCAGTTTAATAAGGTATGCACTTGAACATGTTTTTATATTGTTTTTGTTCCTTTCTCCTTTCCTTCCTTTCTTCCTCTGGCTTCTTATGAGTAATGCCTCTCTGAGAGTAGCACATACGCTGAAGTGGTGTGTGGATGTGTGCGCGCTGTGAGACACCATTAACACCCTCCCTGTTCCCCTACAGCATTCAGTGGGGCAGTATGAAGATAGGTGTGTGTGTGTGTGTGTATGCCAAAGTGAGCGTGGTAAAACACCAAACCCATCATCTCATTCTGTATTTTCTGTTTCATGTGCAGTGTTTTTTTTTTCTTTTCGTCTCTTTAAAATGTCACATTAAATCAGAATGTCTGTGTAGTTCTTCAAAAAATGTATCTTTTGTTCTGCTGTATTTTAAGTTTCTAAAGTGCTGTAATACTTTCAGCATTTTTGTGACATTTGTTGACAGTAAGTGGTTTGTATGAACAGACAGCCTTGAGCTTGAATAGCCATTTATAGATTAAAATAATAATAAGGGGGAAAAAAGCAGAAAAAGGGAATTTTAACTTCTTAACCTTAAGGTTTTCATTTGGAATGTGTTCCTCAAGGGTAATGAGGTTTTGTTATTAAAAAGGACATATGTCGATATTTTGCAATATTTCCCTTTTATTTATACAAAAGTCATGTTACCTGCAGTTAAAGCATCAGTTGCATGTGTATCCACTTAAAAGCACATAAAGAAAGAATAAGAAGTCTTTAGATAAAGATGATGTTTTATTATTGGTTTACAACACATGGGCCATATGACCGACTACACATCTACATTCACTGACTGTATATGTATATGGGCCACTGAAAGTAAGTTGAATATTGCTATCTATTAGACAGGAAGGAGGGGTAGGGTTATATGTCTTGCTATTCCTTTTTTTTAGCATATACAGATGAATAATACTGGGTATTTTTGTTACTTGTATTTGGTACAAATATTCAACTGGTCTCAAACATGAATACATATATCAGCCAATTACATGGCAGCAATCCAGCCCATTTTGGGATAAATATACATGGTCAAGCTGAACTGTTAAAGGTCAAGCTGAGCATCATCATTATCACTTCGAACATTGCATGGTTTATACCAGACAGGCTGGTCTGAGTATTTCAGAAACTGCTGATCTACTGGGATTTTTCCACACAATCATTGCCACATTTCACAGAGAATGGCCTAGAAAAGAGAAAAAAAATCCACGGAGTGGCAGTTCTCTGGGTAAATGGACTTGATGGACTACAGCAACAAAAGACCACACTGGGTGCCACTCTTGTTGGTTAAGAACAGGAAACTCAGGCCACAATTCACAGTTCACTTAGGCTCACCAAAATCGGACAATAGAAGCCTAGAAAAATGTTGTCTGGTGTGATGGGCCTTGAATTCTGTCGCAACTTTTAGGTGATAGGGTTAAAAAACGAGTAAACACGAATGCATGGCTCCACCCTGCCTTGTGTCAACGGTTCAAGGTGCTGCTGTTATAATAGTGTGTGGGGTTATTTTCTCAAAGATTTGAATGACAGATGTGCAGCTGACAAACCTGCAGCAAGTGTAACTTGTGAATGTGGATGGATCAAAATCTCAGAGGGAGGTTTCCAGCACCTTGATGAATTGTTGCCATGAAGTTATGAAGTTGTGAAGGAAAAAGTTATCCAACCTGGTATTAGCAAGGTGGTCAGTGTTTACATGAAGGATTGTTAAACCTCTAATTATAGTGTAATGACGATGTAACACTGTTTCTGGATCTGGTAAGGAAATCTACCTTTTAAATAAAAGTTTAATATTTGGTTCAACAACATCTAAATTTCTCAAGTATGTGCACAAACAGAGTCACAGGCACGAGAAAGACCAAAATAATACACCTCTATGCCACAAGCAAAAAGATAAAAACAAATCATCCGTAATTACAAAAATCTCAAATAAATCTCTTTGCCAGTAAAATAAACAGGATTTGAGCATTTGTTTCCGCCTCATTTGTAAGCTTTGGATCATCTGCCAAATGAATAAATATAATTATTTCCCAGTTGGATCATTTGGTGTACTGTAGGGCTGTCACTCACTATTATTTTTTATATTATATGTTTTTATTTTCTATTTAGAAATGTAATTAAATTACTCTTGACTATCTGGTGATGTGTTGATCTATAAAATATTAGTATCTCTTAAGATTATTATAAACCTATTCAGAGTCATGGATAATGTATTTTTATTTCTTGTTTTGTTTAAGACATGAGAACTGATTGCAGCAGAATATTCATGTTACATAGACCTTAAAAAAATAAAAGTAGCTTCACAGTTAGATCCAGTGACTGAATAAATGAAAAGTTTATTCTTGTACACTTGAGACAGGGCTCCTACACATGTAGCGGTGTATATAAGAAGTGTATAAGAATAAGCAGCAGTAGAAACTATTCTAGCAGAGGAGGAAAATTGATAGAAAATATTTCTGTGAAAGACAAAGCGTCACCAACTCCTTCTCCAGTTTTCTTTTCTTATTATCCATCAGATGAACTGTATCATGTGGTTTAAACCACAAACCTCGAGCTTTATTCCACATGGCAGGCTCCATTCTACACATGGGGAGATTCACTGATGACCGCAAACACACACTATTCACACTCACACATGAAAGAAAATGAATTTGTGAGGTTATCCTCAGTGCGGGCAGCTAGAAATCAATAATTGTGAATACATGCCACTTAACTCTCACCCACTCCGGCTCTAAGTCCCTCTCTATCTCTGTCGTTCCAGAAAAGAAGAGCGGTGAAAATGGAGAACAGGCGAGTCAAAGTCATCCTCCATCTCCTCCCCCTCCTCTCTCCTAGTCCTCCGTGGTTCCAGAGATAGCGACAGGCATTAAACAACATCAGGCAGGAAATCAGAGATGCAGCGTCTTCTTCCTGGTGTTGAATTATTCAACACTACAAAGGTAGCTAATGCGAACGCACGGTTAAACGCACAAACACACACTAATATGAAATTTCATGCAGGGATACCGATGATGACTTTGATAAGAGGTGGCCCACACAGCATGTTACTGTATTTTTCATCAACTCTCTCTTTCTTTTGTCTCTCACAGAACTGCAGGACTGCTCTGGAGATGTCCATACCTGAACAGCAGTGGACAGCTGGTTTTTGAGGACACCAAAATCAAGGTGTTGCCAAAAACCTGTCACAGCATGTTAATCATCCAGCCAGTTTCTTGGTGATGTATGGACTAGGGCTAGTCAGAGGTCATCTGTCTGTCTCCTGGTTTTCTGTGAAAGCATTAATCATTTCTGCAGAGTACAAAGCCTTCTCTAGGAGCCATACTAATTATGACAGGAGGAAAGCAATGGATTGTAACACAGTCAGACTTATTTTTACAGTCTCAGTAGTTTAGCCTCTGGTAGCCATAACAAAGACTACAGATTTAGGGTGTTTTGGCTGTTGTTTTGGTTGCACTGTTTAACGCAATTAAATTGAACGCTGTTTTATTTTAACCCTTAGTGTGGTTCATTTGTGCAAATGTGAACACCATAATTGCACTCAGGTGTGGACCAAAACAACCACACAAAGAGCCCTTGGAGAAAATGTTCTCAGCCCATGTTGACTTCAGGGTAGTTTGTTTAAGGTGGGAATGTGTTGTGATCTTGATAGGTGTACACTCTAAGGCTACGTTCACACTGCAGGCGAAAGCGCATCAAATCTGATTTTTTTTGACCCTATGCGACCCATATCCGATCATGGTGTGACAGTGTGAACGGCACAAATCCGATATTTTCAAATCTGACCTGGGTCACTTTCGTATGTGGTACTGAATCCGATACATATCTGATGTTTTAGAAAGCGACTGCTGTTTGAATGGTCATGTCGCATTAAATCCATCTTTTACATCACTGACACAAGACAGACGCCAATTATCAGCGCCGGAGAAGCGCCCGAGACAACATCGTAAACGCTTCCTGGCCATCCAGTGAAACTGCTGGGAAGACAACGTTAGAAACGTGAACATTTTATTTGTACTGTATAATCTGCAGATTCTGACAGAAATCTGCAACTATCCTTTGAAGCTCCACTCCTCTCTAAAACAGGAATAAGGATAATTATTAGGCCATATGTAAATAACAAAATAACTTTATAAATTACAGCAAAATTGAGAAACGTAAAGTCCGAAACAAGTCTTTATATCAAGGGCCATCAGTCAAACAATACTGTTTGGTCTGGGTCTAAACAGAGTGTAAACAGTTGTGTGTGACATCTTCTTTTGCTCATGCGGGCCGCTTTGAGGGTTCACACCAGAGCGCGTTTACTGTCACATTTTATTTGTAGTGTGAACGAGCAGACAAAAAAAATCGGATTTGATCAAAAAATTGGAATTGAGCATTAACACCTGCAGTGTTAAGTTTGACTTAAACACCTTCCCATAGCCAGGCATGCATTGCATTGTGGGATGTGACAGAGTACCATAGAGTATACACAAGCTTCATTCACTAGCTGTAAAATGAATGTAAATTGCCCATATTCTTCTCTAGTAGTTCAGGAAACAGTACCTTTTTCCTGTACTTATCTTTGCTTCTCCTACACCAGACCAGTCTGGCCAATAAGTGGACTAAATGTTCTCATGTGGTTTATAGTGACACTATTTGGTTTGCTTGGAGTTTTCTCTGTGTGAAAAGAAACCCAACCACAGGAAAGACCTACAAGTTTACAAAGTCATCAAGTAATTTGGAATACAGTAAAACAAATTACAGGAGTGAAAAGTCCTTAACGTCCTTTCACACTGGCTTCTGGTCAGTGTCTACATCCACACGAACTGCTAGCTAACACAGCCTCCATTGTAAAACTCAGGCTCTTCTTTTAATGGTCAGATATGTGAGAACTATTTGTAATGTTTCAGCTGAAATTTGAATCAAAATTTAATGAGTTGATCTCAACATATAAAATATCGGGAACGTACATTTCACCCTGACTAGAAGCACCACTAAATGTGATTATTCAACGGACACGTATTAACTTCGCAATGAAACTTTAAAAAAATACTTTTTTGTTTTAGTGGTTTTCATCTGGATTATCAGCATAAATAAATGAAAACAAAATAACAAATGGTCTCAAATTCATAGTGTTGGTTCCATTGTGAATTCAGAAAGATCTGTTCTGAACACACTTTTCCTTTCAAACAGTCATCAAGTGACACAATATTGGCACCTGCAAGCAACAACACTCCATATTTTCCCCTATTCACTGTTAATATTCTAGCAATCATGACAATCATTACTCATTATCAGTGAATAGGGAGCAGAGATGGTGGAACCCAAGGCGTGTGATCGAACGCCCCACAAGGAATCTCGTTGGTGTGTGTGTTCGTTGGTGTGTATGCTGTATTACACAGGAATGAAAAGGTTGGGTCGTCATCAGTTCCCATATTGATTTTCCTGCTCACATGCTTAATTGAAGTTGTTGGGGTATACATAATTGAAGGTGGTTCTCTCAATCACTCTCCCTCTCGCCTTTTCTCAAACATTAAAAAGAGAAAAAGCCATACTTCTTCCTTCTCTTCATCCTTTTTTCTCATTTCTTTTCAAGAAAAAAAAGTGCTAATGGAAAGGCCTGTGGCTATGTAGTTTTAACGGAGTGGTAGGGTGCATATGATTGTGACACTGTGCTCTGCACAAGAAAGACTGTGTGTAGCTTCTTTTCGTATTTTAGTTAATTTTGCTCAGTTGTGATTAATCAGTATTAACATTTTTGTGTTTTGTTCACAACCCGGTTTAATTTTTATCATCTTAAAAAGCTACATTTCTCCCACTAATTGCTAGATGTGCACTGAATACCATAAGGGAAAACCGAGACCCCCCACATATTCTCTATTTTATTTTGTTGCTGAACTCCTGCTGGTCTAATTCATTACAACAAGGAACAACAGTGATTACACGCCTGAATATGCTGTTGTTGCCATGGTTCTTATTCATTCATTTCTTAACAAGCATAGAGAAAAATGGGTTTTCAAAAAGTCATCTGAGAATACACTGGCACTTCATTTATTCTTCTTCATCTGCTTGTAAGCTTTTTTCAAAAAGTAGCATTTTCACTCTTTTGTCTGACCACTTACTCTATGTATTTGTCAATGCTAGTCCCTTTTGTATTGGTTCTCTGTGAACATATTTTTGGGGTTTTCTCTCTCTCTCTCTCAGGAAAAAGATGTGTATTCCTCAAGCAGCTGACCAGTAGTTGCTGTAGGTTTCTGGATGTGAAACTGGTTGCCAAGAGGTAAATATGGCGCAACACCAAAAACCTCCTTGTGATTTGTAACTCCCTCCAAGTTGAAAAATGGACACAAGGCATTCTTGATATTTACTGGCATGTATTGGACACAGGTGCCACCGATGATGCTGTGAGAATGACATAAAACAATCAATTTTCACAGTAAGTTGTTCTCATAGCGCAGGGGTCGGCAACCTGCGGCTCCGGAGCTGCATGCGGCTCTTTAGTCCTTATAGTGTGGTTCCGCGTGGTTTGGGAAAATAAATTAGAATTATTTAGCTAAAGTGTATTTTATTTATGTTAGTTCTTTTTAAACTTGTACTTCTAAATTGGAAGATTATTGTGATATTGAAATATAAAAATAAAATTATATTTTATTATTTTTTCATTGCTCAAAATAGGCATCACACTCGCAGAAGCCGGTGTACCCACCGAAACGCCGTGCATTTATTGAGACTTTCAACCCCAGGTAGGCCAGTTATGGATGTTCGGATCCACATTATGTCAGCAGCTGTTCTCCACTGTGAGCTATGTTAAAAACACGCCTCACAGATGACAGCTTACAGTCCTGCGTAAAGATGAAAGTGACTTCGTACAGCCCTGATTTGCAGACGCTGTGCGCAGAGGTTCAGGAGCAGAAGTCCCATTGTAAACATACCACGGCAGACCCGACGATGTTTCCATGAACACGCTTTTCAGCATCTCTTTATTGACCACTTTTCACACACGGTTGCTGTACGATTACAGCCGGCTGTAGTTTTTCAACTCACAGCCCGACACATACCAATACAACAGCAGAGCGAGCACAGACGTAAAGGCCGCGAGGCGTGGTTGTGGGTGCCGCTCAGGTGTGTCCGCCTCCCCTGCAGCGGCGCTGCAGACCACGCCCCGCCACACACATTAACCAGGTAAAATACACATTTAGGCAGAATTTTGCAAATATCTATTTTTCATTTTTAGCAGCATAGTGCTTTTTTTCCAGTTATTTTTTAAAAGTCAGGTCAAGGCTCCAAAATCCCAAAGGTGATATAAGGGTGGCGGCTCACAACACTTTTTGTTTGCTACATGGATCATTTTAGTTCAGCTGGGTGTCTTTCCTTTTGTTATATTTCTTTAAGAGTTCAAAATGTGTTAATTACATAAATAAAATGTAATTTTCTCTGTAGCACTTCATGAATTTCATAAGCAACACACCTTAGTTGTTCACACAAAGCATAAAGGTAAAAAACAATATATACAGTGTTATCTTCATTTTAGATGTCAAAAAGTATTTGCGGCTCCCAGTGTTTTCTTTTGCGTGGAAACCGGGTCCAAGTGGCTCTTTGGGTCTTAAAGGTTGCTGACCCCTGGTATAGAGAATAAACAATAAAGTATATTATTCAACAACATAAACACAATTTGACCTTTACAAAATGTTGACTTATTACATGAGTTAACATAACATAAACTAACATAAACTAACTAACATAAACTCAACAGTTCTGCCACAAATAAACATCTCATTTTTCTACCAATATATAAAATACAAATTTCATACCTCATTGGCCTCATTAACTTGAAGGGGTTAATGAAAACAAATCTTGTAGTGCACACTCTTTCCTCACAGCTGGAAAACTTTGCTGCATACATCTACAAATCTCTACCACCGACTGAGAAAGGAAGGCATGGTGCCCTCTACCGAGGGTGGTGTGTAACAAAAATATCGTCAACCTTAAACAACACACTGAACATTAGTTTCACCCTGGAAACACAGTACACATTCTTTTTAATAAATCAGATTGTAAAGTATTTTAACATATTTATTGTAACTAAAAACCATGAAATTACCTTAAAGTGCAAAACTGCTGCTGACAGCGGCCAGATGATTCCTTTGGTTGATAGAGAACTGTGTTAATGGAAAACACTGACCTGTCTGCAAACACTGGCCAACTATTTGCTGACCAGATGCAGTTGGGCAATACACGTTGTTCCCTAGTTTATTCCCAAATAAAAATGCTGCAAAGTCCTTCATTTTATAGAGAATAGAATTTGAGGTAAACAGAAATTTTCACCCTTTGTTCCAACTTTCCAGCTTTACACTCAAGCCTGAAAAAAAGTCTAAAAAGAACTGAGAGAAATGAGTATATTTTTGTTCTGTTTGCTTCTATTTGCATTGTTTAATGGTGCGACCAGAGCATGCAGCCTGTAGATGAGGGTGGCAGATGTGTGCCTGATGTGTGGATCCTGAGAGTTCTATTCCCGCTTTTTATAATATCGCTGCTCAAGTTCATAGCAGGTCAAAATGACCCTGAGGACACTAGGAAATAACATAGTGGTTCACGATAACATTTATTAAATTTTTTTTTTTTTTTTTTTTTTTTTTTTTTTTTTTTACATACAGTATATAAATATAAAAATATTGGTTATTGCCAGAGATTTTGTTGTCTTGGGGTTTTGATTTCTAAGTGATTATAAATGAGTTTGGGCTTCTGTTGAAGTTTATTGGTTTTTATTTCAGTGTTTGGTGACTTTCTGGGTGCCTGTTTTGATTTTATTTGTGGATTGTACGCTTTATTTCGTGTGACAGTGTTTAATTCCTGTTTTATCTTAACAGTAATTCTAGAATGAGTTTCAGTTTTGCATCAAATGGTTTGGTTCATGTCTTTGTTTCTGTCTGCATGCCATCAATTGAAACATTGACTCTGCCTTTGCTAGATAGCTAGCTTTACATATCTTTAGTTGCTGCAAACATCAAAAGAAAAAAAATAATTAATGTGCCCTTAACAATTACGCTAACATCTCGGACGAGCCCTTAAACAAGTAAAGATCAATTGTGTTGGCACGATTGAATGGAGAATGAACCTTCATTCTTTTTCCTTTATCTTCGGATAAGAAGTGCGCACAGAACCAGATTAATTGCTCCAAGTGTTAATTTGCTGCCCTCCTCTGAATCCACATGTCTCCACTGATTAAAATTAGCCTGTGTCCTGTTGCTGTTCTTTGTTCATTTAAGAGGGTAATTGATGGAGCCAGTAGTCTTGTTCTCTGTCCCCCATTCCCTTTCATCCTTCCTGTCTGTTTTTTTCCTTTTCCCTTTCTCCTAAACTCTACTGTTTGCCAGTCGCCTACCTCCTAAATCATGCTGTTTGCAAGCTGTCTCCTCAGGCTAGAGTGTGTGTTGATGTGCCTGTGCTTGTTTTTGTGTGTGAGCTCTCTGCACACACTACTCTGAGTACCCATTTCACATGCTAACAATACTGCCTGAGAGTATTTTGTTTTGCTTTATTAATCCTCACTCTTATATAGGTCAATACAACATGTTACGAGTAGGAAAATATTAAAGTACTGCTGTTTTATTTGGAACTCCAGCACAATTTCACTCTGCACATCACAGAGATGTACTCAATTAATTTTATGTGCCATGACATCATATAAGCGTGCTCAGCCTATTCAGTGTCACTACAGCTTGTCATTTCTGTCAAATCTGCCCTTTTCAAATTTGAACAGGAGTGGACTTGCTAATCCAGGTCATTTGGAACCAAGAGCTGAAAGAAAACTAAAATCACTATGAGGACTCCTCCTCCTCCACCATTTCCACTGTGCGCCCAATTGTGCATTGAGGAGCAGACACGTGTCTTTGCAGTAAGAGAACCACCCCAACTTGTTTCCAACTAATTATATGCTGGCTATATTCCCATATAAAAGCAATGCTGCTGTGTGTCATTAACTGATAGATGGCAACCTAACATCCCTAATCTGTGAGGTTCTGGCTGGATTCTGAAAGGGAATTTCTGAAAATGCATGCAACCAACAACAGATTTGTGATTTACGACTTATTATCACCATATTATCATAAACTCATTGCATGTAATCAACCAACTTGATGATTTAATCACACTGATAACAATGTGATAGAATGATTACTTCTTATCCTGGTTTTATAACTGTTTTTAGTGTTAACGTTGCTTTAACTGCAACTGCAAATGGTCACAGACATGGCCCCCATCTTTGAAGAACCATTTCAAAGGCATCAAGATTTCAAGATTTTCCTTAGTGTGACTCAAACATAAAAAGGTGTGATGGCAGGAAGCAAGAACACAAATGGCAAACATATGCTGATTACAAACTATAAACAGGATATGGTTGAATTTTTATTGACTTGAAAAAAAAATTCAATGTGACTGATTTATTGGCCACTGCATACACACACTAGTAATAAGTGGGGAAATGTATGTCGGGGGAGGGGGGGGGGGGGGGGATTAAGTTAATGAAGTTGTTTTATATAGTTTTCCATAAAAACTTGCTTTATTTTGTGTTATCATCTTAGCATCTTGGAGAGAAGGAAAATAAGACAGACACTCAAAGAGTACCATTAGAAAAATCAGCTCTGAGAGAGAAGATCCATATTTGCTCCATTATAGCTAGCTTAGCAAGCCTGGGCAGATTCAACCACATAAAAAACCAGCAAATTTCCCTGAGTCTCACTGTGTTTAATGAAGCAGGCCATGATACCCAAACAGAGAAGAAAAGCGCCTTACTAGTTCTACAGCATGCTGAGCTCACAAATACCAAGTAAAATTAGCAGTAATTTAGAGATGTGTAAATTACAAAGTAGTCCAATTTGTCCAAAAACTATACTATGTCATATGAGCTATAAATTGCATACTTATGGCAAAGAAATGTTTGCCAATGCAGGTAATACATTCTACATTATGTTTCTAAAAGACAAAAATGTCTTTTGGAGTGGGGGGCATGGTTAGCTGCGGCTTTGTAGATTAAAACTTTATTTGGTGGTTAATCATTAAGATATGGTGAGTCAAGATGTGGATTTAGCAATATTTTGAACTTTTAAATATCTCATCAGAACATTAACTAATACTACTGTCATCACCCATAGTGAGTTTGGCCCAACAGCTCTTCATCAGTCTCAGTCAATTCTTCACAGATTTTTCATAGACTCATTTCAGCAGTTTAAAAAAGAAAGAAAGAAACTGAGCTCATAGGCTTTTTATTTTTTGCCAGTTTTGGTTATACTAACTGTTCCATAATGAATTAAGCCAACCACAACTTAGTGAGAATTTATGTTCGATGTCCTAAAATGAGGATGCTGAGTAAAAAATAGACTTATATTATTTAGTTTGATAAAATATAAATGTATCAAATACAGGTCCAAATTCATCCAACCCATACCTCTGATCTCACACCTTTTGAATCAGTGAATGAGCCCTGGAACAAAAGCACGTGCAGTGCATTTCTAATCTCCATTAGGCTACATGAGAATAACAGAGACAGCCATCTAGCAAGTCAGAATGTAAAAACTGTCAAATACAATGAAGTAATTCATGTTGATAGTGCGAAGCAGTAATCTTTGAGAGCTATCAAGCAACATAATGTAAGGACATTATGAGATAAAAGGTGTTAAAACAATGCAAATTGGCAGTGTGTGATTACTGAAATCACAGAATAACAAAAAGAGGCAAACTTGCTGATGAAATGTTGATGAGATCGCAATGAATGAAAATGAGGAAGAAAAAGCTCATCTTTATTTCTGGCAAGCATAAATGTATGAGGGATAAGACCAAAGGTTATAAAGTGAAGAAGAAACGAGGCTTGTGGAGGTAGAAGTAGACAGAGTAAAGTCATGGAAAAGACATTAGTCACACTTCCAGTGAGCCATAGCGACACACTCTTAGTGCTGTGAAATGAACTGTTAGGGCATTAGAGAGTCAGTGGCAGAAACCAATAGTGAAAATGGTAGTCTCGATCTGAATTGTAAGAAGACTATAACCCAGAGACAAACCCATATATGCAAATGTATGGACAGCAGACTTGTTGTACATTTTACTTATTTATTACCTCTGTCAGAGACACTTTCTTTAATGAGAAACCTTGCTTATTCTTAATCATGTCACTTGAAGACATCTGTTTTTAAGCTTCATTCATGTTGCCAAGTTAAAAACACCATTCCATTTTTTTTCTTTTAACATTACTTCTCAAATAGATTGTTGTGATTAACTACAGCTTGTTTCCTCCATTTTTCACTTCTTTACAACTGGCCGTTCAAAATTTCGATTCCTTCAATCTCCCTGTTGGTATCCAAGTATCGATCATTAAACACCAGACATATTAAGAATAAAAAACAAACTTAGAAGTAGAATATTTAATATTTTAAAAGGGAATGAATCTCTGCATTAAAACCAATGTGTTTTCATTTTCATGATAGACTGAATTGGGTTAACAAAAAACCTGGCAGTCATGGGGATTCTAATGGACATATAATTTTCTCAATAAAGTAAGTAATATTACGCAGGGGACTGTCATCGGCTACATCCAGAACTCCACGCACTAGACAGACAGGTGGCTTAGCTGTGTATTTAGCTTCAGGCTAAAAAAAGTAAGCCCCAAGCCAAGTTGTCTGCATACTAAAGTGTTTAAGGACCATGCTGAGTAAAACATAAATACCACATTAACTTGCCTTGGGCAGTATTATGCTATCAGCACACTTTGGTATGCCTTTGAGTTGTATATAAATATATATTTGTCACTGTCTGTGCCACAGGCTTTGCTGGCAGACTTTGTGGTATTTGATATGCCTGCCATTTGCCAGGGCAGAACTTTATATTCCAACAGTAGTACCGGGACACATACACACATGGTCACATAAACAGACATTTGGTCACGGGTAGCCTGTTCATATGCTGCCTCTAGCTTCAACAGTGATGGCATCCCACAGACACTAAAATAACTCTGGCAAACAGAAATCAGTGTCTATGCATCAAATTCATAAGCAATTCTCCCATTTTCACTTAACTTAAAAGCTATGCTGTGTTAAAACTAAAATACTGACTGCAGCTTATGCCTTTCTTGTTTATTACTACAATTTGTCCCACTTGCAGAATGAATTCAAAGACAATGGTCTCTTCTTTTCTCTTCACAATTCAAAGACATTGATGTTATCTGTAAACAGGTGCAGTGACAGAGTGATGGACTTTGGTTCCTTTGACTCCAGCTGAGACATTTGGATGTCTCTGTGGTTGATTTTGACCTTTATCTCTAAACTTAAGTTTCAATATGGAAATTATGATTTTCCCTTTCCTCCTTAACCACATGAGATCAAATGTATCTTCTAATTCAGTGTTGCAAATATAACTAGAAGTCTCAGAAACACTGCAAAAGTTAGACTCATTTCAGTCTTCACAGTTTAGCAGGAGATGGACTGAAATGTAGGACTTAAAACTCAAAGAAGACAAAAGCGAACCCTTTATTGAGGCCAAATGCATACAGTTTCTAAAGTTCAAATTCAGTACACCAAAGCATAAAGCAGAAATTCAACTACAGCCAAAAGATCTATTGGATGGATGACTAAAGATGGGTAACTAAACACTGCTAAATACAAACAAGGCAATCATAGGCAAGTAGTAAAACTAAAGACAAGTCACAAAGCACAGTAGGATGGAAGAAAGGGAACCAATAACTGAAAGGAAACTCAGCATATATATTAGTAATTACAAGAAAATACTACAAAATAGCAATAAATAAAAACCTAAGAACGCATCTTTTGAGCGAATAAAAAATAAATCAAATCTAGAGGAACAACTAGAAGTTAAGAAATGCAGAAATCTTCATATCTAAGAACAAAGTTAATATAATTTTTGACTCAATTTTTGTAATTGTGTAGAGTGGGATGATAATAAATGTGCAATCAAACTTTTTTCACTTGATATTTATTACAAACAGAATTATCAGAATCAGAATACTTTAATTAAATAATCCCTAAGCAAATAAAGTAAAGCGTGCGGTATGTAGCTGCTGCGCTGCAGTCCCATTCCTCAATGAAAGTAACAGTTCTATGGCAACAAGGAGAACCAAAACTTTCGAGATATTGTTTGAAAAGGAAGCTATTAAACAAACTAATATTCTATAATACCAAGTATCAGACAAAGTAACAAAAGTTCAAGCAGTGGTTCTCAAACTTTTTACATTATTCCCCACATGGCAGGAAGAAATATTTTCACACCCACTCGGCACCACTGTAAACGATGCATGATAGACCCAACCACATGCATGTTCGCACATTTTAGCACACTTCTTTATTGCGGCTGTCAACTTACACAGGCAGCTGAAGCTTTTCAGCGGATGCAGCGGATACGCATATTATTGACATAACTGCATGACTGAAACAGGCTGCATGGCGGTTGATGCATGGGCACAGAGTGCAAAACATTTCAACAAATTTACTAAAGAATGAAATGAATGTCACACATGCTATATACAAGTAAAAGTAAAGTAACATTTTATTTATATAGCACCTTTCAAGATAAAAATCACAAAGCGCTTCAGAGAAGCAGAAACGGATATACAATCTCAAACAAACAGAATCAACCAAAAGCAAGTTTAAACAGGTAAGTTTTTAACTGCTTTTTAAAAGAAATGGCTAAGTCCACAGATCTCAAACTCAAAGGGAGCGAGTTCCAGAGTCTGGGAGCCACTGATACAAACGCTCTGTCACCTTTTGTTTTTAACCTTGTATCCTGGACAACCAGCAAGCCCTGGTCACAAGACCTCAGGGACCTGCTGGGGCGATAAGGAAGAAGAAGATCACTGATGTAAGTTGGAGCTACACCGTGCAGGGCCCTATAGGTCATGATTATAACCTTAAAATGGACCCTGAACTTGACAGGGAGCCAATGCAGTTGAATCAGCAGGGGAGTGGCATGGGAGTATTTGGGATACTTTGTCAGAAGCCTAGCAGCAGCATTTTGAACACCCTGCAGTTGTTCCAGGGAAGCATTACTTAAGAAAGTAAACAAGGAATTACAATAATCTAAGCGAGATGAAACAAAAGCATGAATAATTATTTCCAATTCGGAGTGTGACACAATGGGACTCAGCTTAGCAATATTTCTTAAATGCTAAAAACAAGAGTGAACCAAAGATTTAACGTGTGTGTCCAGCGTCAGAGCTGGATCAAATGTAACACCAAGGTTTATAATGGAGGGTTTAATATAAGAAGCAAGAGGGCCTAGATTTTTAACCACGAGGAGAACAAGTTTCTAAGGAGCAAAGACAATGACTTCTGTTTTCTCAGCATACAAATAAAAAATAATCATAAATATAGGTGTACTTAAAAATATGTCAAGTATATTCAATTGGGTTTCAAGGAAAACATCAGAAGACAGCACTTTGCACTTGTTTTTACTACAAGCTTTGTAAAGGACATTTAAAAAGAACAGAGAAAACAAAATTAATACATAGTATGCTTTTAAAAGTAAATATTGCCCAGAGAGTGAGCTGCCTCGGTGGAAGTTTGAGTTTTTAGTGCTTCTTGTTAATTTTGCGTGTGTTTCGCAAGTTCTGGAGTCGCAAGTTCGATTCCCACCTGGGGCATCTGTATCCAGCAAGGGTCCTAAGGCTAGACCCCCCCATGTTAAGCCAGCCTACCGCAGACATGAGTGAGAGGGATAAATATGAAGTCATGGCGGCTTGGACGTCGCCAGGATCAACAAGGTCCACGTCAGGTGTTGAGGAACCAGGGCACCCTCATAAGAAGTGGGTTACTTGTTAGAATGCTGCTACGTAAGTAACCCCGGCGGAAGGGGTTACATTAAAAAGATGAGGGACCTATGGAATCTTCGATACCCAACCTCCACATTGACACCAAAACAACTAGTAACTCTGTATTCCAACATTCGGAAGAAGGGACTGCTCACAGCTACAGACTAACAAAGTACAACACACATGATACGGCAAGGAGGAGTCAGGACGACAGGTCAGTGGGGAGATATCATCACCCCCACCCGAGACTGGGTACCAAGCCCCAAGTGCAAACGAAGAAGGATCGTTGAGTCCGAGAGGAACTGACCTGAAAGATAGAATCATGGCGAAGCTTGAAACCTGGATCCTCCGTAGCCAGTTCACTACGTGATGTACCCTCAGAAGATCTAGTAGATGATGTGAATGCAGCACTATGGACAGTACCTACCCTGTCCATTACTGGGACTAACAAGCTGATCTACATTATGGCAGCAGTGACCAGTGAACAGTTGAACCGCCACAAGGAGCAGTACCCTCCAAGGAGACTAGAGGCCAAGATCAAGGTATGGCTAACCCAAGGCCGGACAGTCCTGATACTAAAGGACCCCCAGAAGGGACCGGTCCCATCCAACTACCGCCCAATAATCTGCCTCAGTACCACTTGGGAGCGCCTGTCAGGGATCATAGCGGCTCAGATGAACAGACACATGGCTCAATACATGAGTGGGGCACAGAAAGGGATTGGCAAGAATACTAGAGGCGCAGAACACCAAGGCGCAAAACACCAGCTAGTGGTGGACCGAGCAGTCAGCCAAGACTGCAAGACTAGGCTGACTAACCTGGGCACTGCCTGGACTGTTTACAAGAAGGCCTATTACTCGATGCCCCACACCTGGATCCTGGGATGCCTAGAACTATACAAGATCAACAGGACCCTAAGAGCCTTAATCAGGAACTCAATGGGGATGGGCGGACAACACTGCAGGCTAACATCAATCCCCATAGCACAAGTCACCATCAAGTGCGGGATGTCCCCACTGCTGTTCTGCATAGACCTAATCCCCCTCAGTCAGATTATTGACAAGACTGGCTACCAGTACCGACTATGGAATGGAGCAGTACATGGATGACATCAAGCTGTATGCCAAGAGTTGACGAGACATTGATTTACTCACACGGGATGATGGAATTTGTTTGAGTCCTATTTTGTGTGTACATTTTTATATGGTGTCAGTATGATAACAAAGAGAGGGGAGGTAGTCAGAACTGAGGGGATCGAACTACCAGAAGGCAACATTGCAGACATTGAGAACAGCTACAAGTACCTGGGGATCCCACAGGCAAATGGGAACCATGAAGAAGCTGCTAGGAAAGCTGCAACCACCAAGTACCTGCAGAGTGTCAGGCAAATCCTGAGGAGTAAGCTGAACAGTGGGAGCAAGATCCAGACTATCAACACCTACGCCCTGCTTGGGATTAAAAGCTGGCCAAACAAGATAGAAGCCACTGACATCAAGACCAGGAAGAGCTTTACCATGCTACCATGTTTCATCCCAAGTCCAGCACACTGAGGCTGTACGCTAAGCGGAAGGAAAGAGCATTTATGCATTCATTTACACATGTATTTTGAGTGTGAGCTTGAGATAAAATATATCACACATTTCAGGTTTGACTGACTCTCTCTGTATATGCATGGGCAGTATATCAATGGACAATGTTTGTGTTCGGTTTCTCTTATTTATTAGTATATTTGTATTTAGGCAATCAGAAACACTGTAGTTTGCTTCTATGTTCTGTTCTGTCTAGAGATATTTTCTGTATTAGTACTGTAAATGATGTCATTTCTTTTGTTATGTTTCTAAGAATTTGGATATTCTTACACAAAAGAGAGGGAAATCACACATATAGAAATATATAATCTGTGTGTATGCCAAAGCGCAGGAATTGGGTTTTTGTTTTTTGTTTTTTTGGCCTGCCATCAGCAGTTCACTCTGCTGGTCTGAAGTGAAACAAGAAGATAAGTGAAGCATGCTAGTGGCAACATTCAGCTGTCACTCTCAACATCCCAGTCTCACACACACACACACACACACACTCACACACAGAGGGAGCGAGAGAGAGAAAGGCTCTCATATTTCTCACACACAATGCTCTGCCTAATTAAGGTCGTAATGTGAACAAAGGCAGCAGTCCTATCTGCCACAGCAGACCTCTGAGCGCTGAAGTTTAGACAGGAAACCTCTTAGTGAAGCCATGTGGGGTTCTTCATTTGTCACACACAAATGGAAAGAAGGGTAAATGAATAACACAAATAAAACTCAGAATCATGCGCAGCAAAGCTAACAGTCACTAAAAAGTCATCAGGAGGAACCTGAACTTGAACCCTAAATGAGATGGCCAGATGCAGGATCAGTGCTTCAAAATTCAAGCAGAGTAATGGTTCAGCTATGCTACAAATGCTCAACTGCAATCCCATCTACTAATCTGCCACCCCACATTAACTTACTGGAAGCTTAATCCTGTCCATACAGCAAATATTAAATCACACCTGGCTTATACTTTCTGCATATCTGCAAGCCACTTTGTAAGAAGAAGAAGAAGATCTGCATAGTTTGCAGCACTGCCATTGATTCTCCAGACAATAGCTTAGAAAAACTTTTCAGTTTTTCGATGTAAAATGTGAAAAACAAATTAGCCGTTTTGGGGATAGTAATGTGAAATTACATCTTGTTAAAAAAGCTTGAGCCTTTTTTAATTGACTTGTTTTGGTATATTTAAGTTGTTTTTCAATAAATAAATCTGTATTCCCTGGTATATTTGGATCACTCAGAGTCTATACAGACAAAGTGAATGGGTTGACACCAACTGATTTTAGAACTGAACCAACAGTTTGAGACACTGATTATTTTTTGAGGTTAATCTCACTCTACGCTCAGGCTCTTATCAAAGAGATTTTGGAGATTTTTATGTTTTTGTTGTGTAGCTGTAATCAGTTTCCAAAAGATGGCTGACAAAGTCATAGCTTGGTTGAAACTGCAGTCTTGACTGAGAACACGTAGCAGATTTTCCAGTACACACTGCTCTTCTAGTGTCTGTCCCAGATAAATGGGAGTTGTATTCAGAAGCACTTTCAATGTTAAATCTGTGCCAAATCAAACATGCAAATCCATCTGCTTTGGAGACCCTTTTGGGGGGGTGGGGAGAGAAGCCAAATCTACCAACTATTCTTACTGAATTTATAAAAAAAAAATTATTTCCTGCATAATCGTCTGTACTAAAAGTGAGCTTAATTGATAGGACCAGAGTTTTGCAGGGCTTTATAGTCACATGACGCCATGTAATAATAGAATAGGTAATAATAACTATTGTATAAATACCTATATGGTATATTCACCCTTTAATGACAAGACTATTATTCAGTAGGTAATGTTTTAACTTGTAATATTAGGTACCCAGTAGTTACAAAATAACTGCACAATGAGTGTAAAATTATAAGTTGTGACCAGCATCCTTCAATAACTTTACATCCTGTTCATATATCTATTCTAGTTTATATATCTACTGTATTGGTTCACTTCAAGTGCAAAATTTAGAAACTGCACACCATCGGTGCATAGTGGTTGATCTAAGAAACTAGTAACCTTATGCCTATACAGTTACTGCTTATGTGTTTATGGGTGCCATGAAATAATTCCCAGTGCAACCTGCTGCTTTGTTCCCACACCCACTCGTTTGGAAAGGAAAATTGTATGAGTATCTAATAAAGCAATGGGATGGGCACAGTTAAGGTTTTGGCTCACATGTTCACACATCCATATACACACACTCAGAAAACTGTGTGTCTCACAAAAACAGTCACACAGGCGCATCCCTGTCCTCCTGCCAGTAATGAAGCAGATAATAAGCTACTTCACGCTCTGCTGTGGCAAAACCAAAATCAAAACCCTGTTGATTTAAGAATCAAAATGCGTACACTCATGCGTTTTTCATCTTCCATGCTCCGTAGCAATGATGAGGTAGAGCTTTACTGTGTGTGTGTGTGTGTGCAACAGCATGCACACGCGCGCGCGCATGTGCATGCTGTTGCTGAATATCAAAAGACTGGGGAGCAGACTGTGCGTTTTGCTAGGCGGCGTTGAGAATCCATTCCTCGCGCCTCCCACCTCATTTCAGCTCTGTATTTCCAAGAAATGATTCTCTCACTGTGAGACTGATGTTGTCACAGAGAGAATTTTGGAAATTTTCTGAAGTTATGATGAAAGAACAAAGATGTAAACAAACCATGCGGACATTATGATGTTTGAAAGAGACCAAAAACCAGTGAGAACAAAGTTTAAATGGAAACTGTCACTGCAGTGTGTTTGGTGTAAAATGGTTTCTAGGTCAGCTGTATGATTTGGGACTGTTAAAATGTATTACTAGAATCAACAACCAAAGGCTTTTGAAGTTATCTTATTCAATAACATGCAATAAAAAGATTTAACATTTTCAGGATAGTAATTATTTTTACATAAGTATTTGCAAATAAATTTGCAGTCTGAGCTACAACCACTTCTGCATTTTTTGTGCTTTTGCTTTGCAGTTGTTTTCTAATTCATAGCCTAAAATAATGAACATATTATCCTCTTGGGGGAGCCTATACACTGTATAAATACAGAGTAGTTTAAGTTAGATAACACTCACTGAAAAACTTCATGTTAAAACAAACACAACAACAATTTTTTACTCATCTAATTTTCAACTATCCTCTAAATTTTAAATTGTATGTTTTTATAACATAAATTCTGTCATAAAGTTTAGGAACACAACAACCTTCAATTTGAAATTATAATGAAGTTGAACAACAAAAAACATAAAAACATCAGTGAAGACACAATGTACTTTAAAACGACAACTGAGTGCATTTGTAAATGTATTTGGTTTTGTCTAAACACCAAAGGGTTGTGCAAAGGGTGACCTAGAAAAATATATGGAGGGGATCTGTTATTTTCACATTTGGCATAGCTTTTAATACAGTCTCCAATACGGACGTCACAGACTTTAAAAACGAAGGAAGCCCTCACATTTCTGTAGCAGCTCTGATGTCAGTGACAACAGGATATTGTCAAAAAAACTCTTGGATTTTCTTGCAAGTGACATCATTTGAGAAAGAGAAAATCCAGCCTTGCTCACTTTGCCCCATGTTGCAGTAAGCGAGAATTTAAGAGGACAGGAGCATACTTTCACCCAAAGCATCAGAAATCTCTCGTGTTTCTTGAATCTTAGTATCTTTTGATCTTAGCAGCCCATCAGTCATGGGCAACCAAAGACACATATTGGAGTCTGTTCATTCCTGAGATGGTTTTATTGCACTCTCCACAGTTTCCAGCATGTCAGGTTATTTGAACAGCAGCATCTTGTTTCTATTTCTATCTAGGTTTATTGTTTCTATAAAATGTGGTGTTATGATCTCAGTGGGTTGATGTTTAAATCTTGGCACCTAGTTCAGCTGAGTCATAAACGAGTATTTTCATCTTTAAAGACCAGTTTAACCTACGTATTGTTTTCTGAATGGTTTGTCTTATTTTCCTGTTCGTCATCTGTGCTGCCTGAAGTTGCTGTGAAAGTCACTCACAAGCATAGTGTTTGGTGTGGAATAAGAAAAAAACATGACCCACTACTCAGTGAACTATTGCAGACCAACTTTATGAACAAATGACAGCCACTGTAGTCCAAAAGATCACTACCTTCACAAAAATTCCAACATAACTGTGTGTAATATGTAAATGCTCTACATCTGAATAACCTCCAGGGGGTGCCTGTATATTTAGATAGAGCGGACAGCCTAAATGCCGAAAGTCTGCTGCAGGGGCTTGGCTTTTCAACCCTGGGCTACTGCATCCTGCTCTCTGTCCTTTCTTTCTTATATTCTACTGTCCTGCCACAAAAACAATAAACACCAAAAATAAATATTCAAAAAAGAATATGGTGTAGGATTTAAAGCACATTTCATACTTTACTGCATTTTCAAAAACTCACACACTGACAGTTTAAGGAAGCTAGAATTATTCTGATAATACAGAGACATATTCATAGTTTCCACTAGTGTAATACAATGCCAAATTGAGCCCCGATGGTTCTTTTGAAACATTTTAAGACTGTTAATTTAGCTAATGTTCTGTTTTAGCTAGTTTAAGGTGAGGGTCCCAAATACAAATTAGTCTGATAGATTCTAATGTTAAAATGACATCATAGAACGTGCATCTTACACATTATATCTAACAGTACAAAGTGGAGTTCTCTCAAATGACCAGAAATAAACCAGAAATAAGAAAAACAATTTGCCACTCTTACTGTGAGCTCATTTAAAAACAATTCTTAATGGCCACACCCAGTGACCAAGAAATAAATACATAATAAAATCGGACTGAAGCCACATATCTGTGCTTTTCTTCAGGATTTATTATAATCAACTAAAATGTTTCAAAATTGTAAAAAATAAAAACTGCAGGATAGGCTAAATGTAATTCCTACAGAGGACGTGTCCTTCATGTTTTAAATATAACATCCTTCTTTGACAGCTGTGCCATTATGCAGTTCTATTGTGGTACTGGAACAGTCGGTCAAGTCTGGCTGCATTAATCCAGGTGTATGTGTGTTATGAGCCACTCGTCTTTCTCCAGTGAGGGATTGAATTAGAGGAAGGATAGCTTTCAAGTAGGGATTAGGCTAAAGCCAGGTCTCTCAGGGTCATTATTCAATAGCCAGTGAGTGGCATCAGAACCCCTAAAACCCAGCTGAGAGCAGGCAGAGAGTCACTACTCCATCTGTAATGAAAGGACAAGAGCACAGGAGTGTGCTTCCATAAGTGTGCTGGATAGTTCATTGTTATTAGAGAGCTGGGGACAATAACAACAATAACTTTGAAAAACTTTCTTTGGAAGACAGAGAAAGTCACTAAACAGTTGACTCAGGCTTTCTATAATGTCTGTCATTTCCATGTGTAGATGTCTGCATACCAGATCCACTATTCAAACTCTAGCATACCCAGCTGATATAGCTTTGCTCTTCTAATTGCACAAACTAATCTAATAAGCACAAACAAGCCCATAGAGTAGCTCAAAACTCAGTTCACACCAAATGGTAACATGGTTACCTGAACCAGATTAAGCTTTTCTTTCTTAAATTCACCAACAAAGCTCATACTCAAGGCTGATTTCATGTGAAGTGCTCGTTTTCTTTATCGCAAGGTTGTCAACCAATGTAGCAAATTAACACTGGAAAGTAAGGCTAGAGGAAGATGAGTTAGTAGTCAGTTAATACGTTTTTTTATTATTGTAGGAAGAGTGAGGCCAATGCTGCAATTCTAGGCAAAAAAAGAAAGAATATTTAGTAGTTGATTTCAATAATGTATATTTCTCATATTAGATTTCAGTATTTTACATGGGGCTCTACACTATATTTCAAAGGGAATACTTTTTACTTTTTTCATGTAAATGATATGAAGACCTTTTAAGATGTTAAACATTAAGCTAGTAACAGTATATCTGGGTTTAACTGAAACAGCGGATAAGTCGATAATTAACTGATAATTATTTCATAATTATTTGAAACATTTTACTTTCAGGCTTGTCAAAAATGAGAATATTCTACTTTTCTGTGTAATTATTCTGTGGGATTTCTGGGGAAGATTATTTAGAAAGTTAGCAAGTCATTGCAGTTGGTTAAAAGAGTTGATTTCCATTTAGACTTCATTACTGACATTTAAATTTGTTTGGGGAACTCATTGCACAACACTGCTTTACCATTTTAGCTGTGGTTTTGATGTCTGCCTTTACACCAATTAACATAATGCTGTGTAATGCTGTCTTCTTGTGGTGATCTCTGCCTACACTGATAACAATAACACTTCTGTAGCTTTTGTGACTCTGAAGACAAGGCATATACTGTGCGTGCGTGTATGACATATGCTGAATATCTACACAGTTTGATTGATATGACATTAAATAGTGAATGCTTCACTCAAAAATTACTCATTAGTTGTCAGTAATTCTTATCTAGCTCAAGCGATATCATTAGTCCATAATATAAAGGGTAACCAGCAATAAAAGAGTTAACCTTAAACAAAGTAAAGTGCCAAAGAACCAGAGGATCTTTTACTAGTTCAGTTTTAGTTGTTGCTGTGAATTCTTGGCCTCCTTAGATATTTGTGGTAAAGCGCAATTTGACAGAGCCAGCAGAAAGGGGGCTTACACCAGGATCAAACACAAACGCCCAACTCGTGGGTCCTTATTGTCTTTTGGCTTGTTAGGATTTTCCTGAGATTCTGGTTGCTTGGCATTCCACATAACATTAAGACCTCAGACATCTTACAATCTCTTCTGTCACACAGATAGAACCAGCTTAGAACTGCAACTGAAAAAAAATGCCCAGAGATCAGGCTGGATGGATGTCTAGCGTTTCCATTTCTGGAGCTTCATTTCCTCACGTGGCAGTGAGTTTTTACCTGGAAATGTTTCAATTAAACAAAATCAATAAGGTGTGTTTCGTTAGGGCCATTGATAGAGAGGTATCAACTTAAACAAATAGCTCTTTTATCTTTGGCTCAATTTGGGCCTTCTAACTGGGGACACTGTCAGGTTTTCATATAACATATAAAGAGAGATATAGGTTGTAAGTCAGAAAAAATTTAAATGAAAAGTAAAAAAGGGCACAAAAATGATTATTGTATTAATATTTACTGCAATACTAACTCTGCACACATAATATAATACTGATATAATTAGATTTAACTTGTGCATGTTATAATTAAAAACAGTGTAACTCAACAGAGGTCATCCACCTGGGACTGGACACACACACACACGCAAACAAATTTAGTTGTCAGCACGTACTGTATGTATATATTATTCGGATGAATGGATGGATAATTGTGCTTCATAATTGAAGAATGTTCTAAAGTCGCAAAAGTTTACATGAAAAATAAGCCAAAAAGTACATAGTAGCAGCTATTTCCCCTTTTTCATCCTATAACTGAATTTTCTTGACACTGGTTCTGAGTAGCAAGAGAAGAGGAAGCAGAGCATGGGGAAGTGTTCAAGCTGTTAATACTGATACAGCAAGGACTTTGCATCGTCATTGCTGCATAAAGATCAAAACCACTACACAAACACCAAAAAGTGTACTCCCTGCACCACCCAAAATAAAAAAAGTACCAAATGTTCTAGTTTTTATTATAGCAATACATAATTTAATTAATTTTTCATACTGTTACGATATAAATAATGTTCTGAAAATGATACTATAAGGAATCCTTTTGCTGGTAATAACTGAAATGAGTAAAGAAAATAAACAGCCTATTTATGCAAGATAATTCATAATTTTATTGGGGGGGGGGGGGTTTATATTGGTTGGGTCTGATTATTGGGGGGGGGGGGAGCTCAATACATTTCTGAGTTGGCTTACCACTTCGATAGTAGTCTGTAATGACAAAATTTGTGCTCAATTATATTAAATAATGCAGTATTATATAATATTATATCCACTTCTTCCAATAGGTTAACTTAAGTCACATTGCAATATATATAAAAGATCAACCAACTTCAGTTTTACCATCTTTTAAACAAGAAAGAACGGTTACTTTAACTCGTTTAAGCATCACAACAAAAAAGAAAAAAAGGAATTGGCTACACACACACATACAAGTCATACATGTATGTGCGTATGTCTTATGACTTCATATAAACTAAAAACTATTGAAATTCATTCACTCAAAATTTGGAAATAGATTTTTTAAAGTTATACAGCTTCAGGCTCTAGGAAGATATAGATGTAATAAAGCTGGTAGTAAATATAAAGTGGACAGTTTGAGAGGTTTTATCAGTATAAGACATTATCAATATTTCATATCTTTAAAAAAGTTCTAGAATAATTGTCATGTGAAGCAGGACATGTGTCAGGCAGAGAGCTGACCCAGAATGCAGGGCAGATGTAAACTAAAAATCACAAATTCTTTGCTGGCAAAAAGGCAAACCTAATAAAAAAAAAGCAGTCTGTTAAACCATCATCCATCATCTTATAATTTTATGATAGATGGATATTCATATGCAGATATTTCTTTATATAAATAAAAAACACAGGAAATCTTTAAGAGAGTTTTTCTGCAGCTGCACAAATAAACAAATGCAAACAGTGAAAAATTATGTGCGTACAGATTCATCATAATTATATGTCGATGATAATAATGATAATTTCTACAAAACAAACACAGTAAAAAAAAAATAAAATAAAATAAAAACAGAAAAATTTAATCAAATCAATTCATGAAAGAGAGAGAAAAACATTAAACTATTGACTAGTCATCATCAACTGTGGCCAACACGACTAAGGAACTATAACTGGGAAATATTTGTGCTTACGTGTCTTACACAATTGTATTTTTATGTTATCGTACTTAAAGACCAGAAAATGTCTACGAGAATATTCTAAAGGCTATGCTACTATATTTTATAATTGAAAAACAGAAATCTCCTGATCCTTTAGTAATTGTCTAATGACTTGATGATGTCTGTGTATATGGATTACAAAAATGTTAGGTTGAAATTGTTAAATGTTGTCATTGTGTTAAATTTGTAAGTCTTGGTTCAAACTGTGTGATCAAAGACATTCCTTTGTTTCTGACCCCCTTCCCAGACTGTTGAATGGTGGGGGAGGCTGTAGTGTTTTATTGTAGGCACATCCTATGTGAAGGTTCTGTTTTCTTGTTTAGTAAACTTCCTGCCTTTATGACCCCTTTGGTGAGCAAGAGGTCACACAAATGCACCCCCAAACACATACACACACACTCACGTGCACATGAATACACATACACACACGCACTTACAAACACATACACATGGGGGTTTTACAATGAGTGTTTGTGTAAACTGTGTGCCACAGAAATAAAAGGCTGCAGGGGAAGCTGGTTTTTTGGACTCACTTGACACCAACGGCAGAGGACTGCTGCCGTCCGGTTCCCCTTGCTAGCATGTGGAAACCGGTTGAGCTGTTCGTCTTGCTTCATTAACGGGAATAAGTCTGTAAACCAGCAGGGCCTGTGGAAGCGCAGACTCAACAAAAAATAGGATATTTTCAAAAGATAAACTCTAGTAATTATTGTATAATTAACATTACCATCAGCTATAAATGGTTCATATTTTAAATAACTTTAAATAAGGTCTTGTGGGAAAAAAACAACTATTTCTACATTTGTGATTATCTAACTGACTAACTCCTGATCTGTTTTAAAACTACTTCCACTGATGTCTCTAAGGATCGCACCAGGTCCACAGCTGGGACACAGTAAATGCCATAATGATTGCTAATACATCACAAAATTTAAATCAATTTAAGTATTAGAAAAATGTGAGGGGAAAAGTAGAGAGGAAAAATATAAAAATTAGAAACTGTGCTCTTATAGCTCATTTTCTTTTCTTTTTTCAATTTAATTAGTTTAACATTTTTATATAGCATCACATGATCCCAAATGTCATCTTAAAGCACTTAGAGGTCAAGACCTCACTATATTATGAAGAATAATTAAAGAAAATCACTTCTTTGACCACAGTGAAATACATGGGACTGCACATGTCCAAAAATCTCACATGGGCTACAAATACAGTCAGTAATATTCAGAAAGCTCATCAACTGCTGTTTGTTTGTTTGCTTGATTTTTAAGGTGCTGTAACAGGCTGGCTTTCTTGGCGCTGTGCTGACTTCCTTCTGTCATGGGGTGGTGAAGGCACTGTAAAGCGTGGTGAAACCCACCCCCCAAAACAACAGCAGCTTCCCTTTTTTTTTTTTAGAACATTTCTAAAAAATGTAATGGATGCAGAATAAGTCCATTGAACGGCATGAGAGACCCTTCCCACTCTGTGAAATGTTTACCCCTCCCTTACCTCCTCCCCTAGGTCAGAAGGCTCCGTAGCCTCAAAGCCCATAAAACAAGACTGAGATGCAGCTTCTTCCATGAGGCTGTGAGTTTCATAGACTCAGGGCCATATGTATTCCTCCACACTTAATGAGTTTATACATGTGTTTTTATTAATATAGATTTTTAGGTTAAAGTTATTCTTTTTATCATTTCAATGCATGCCTGGAAAACAAATTCCGTTCTTTCATGCTTTTAACATGCTCAGTGCATAATCTATTTATCCATCTAGCCATCTTCAATGTGATGATATGTCAGCTACTGAATACATTTTTTAAATTTTTGATTTTAATTTTGCTAAAACCTCTTTATTGTCGTGTATTAAAATCCTTTCACAAAGTAAAGACTGCGAAAACATTTGTTTCTTTTTTCTATACCAATATGTCTGCTGATAACTGATATCTTTGTTAAGGGATTGTGCATAATTTTGAGCAAAAGAGACAAACAAAAAAATGCAATCTACTTTGGAATAAGACTGTAACAAGAGAAAATGTGGAGCAAGTCAAATATTGTGAATACTTTCCAGGTGCACTGTACCTGTATTTAATTGCATCTGGAAGTCGTTATTGACTTACCTTAGTCTGGACCAGAAGCCTGGGGCTGAGGCTTGCATATCACCAAAAATTAAAAAAAAAAAAAAAAATATATATATATATATATATATATTGTTACTATGACCACTATAAACATAATTTTATATGGTACTATATCAAAAATGAGAGATTTACTTGAATGTTCTGCAAATAATTCATTGAAGAACCAAGTTTGATTGATGTGATTAGACTCCAATAAAGGCACAATAATGTCAGGAAGTAGGACAAGAACCCCTGAGAATCTAAACACTAGTGGTGGCAGAGATGAAGCAGGTGGAAACTTGGATGATCTCTAACTAGACAGGATAAGGGAGCAGTGGGTATCCTGAATGAGACCCTGAAAGACAGAATAATAGAAGAGCACTAACATGTAAAGCAAATGGAGCAGAGGGGAGGTGAGAAAACGATTGGCCCATAGTGATGATGACAAAATCGAGTTTAACAGCATGGAAAAGCAGAAATGATGTACAGAATAGACCAGCAGCCTCAACACCCTTGTTGAAGTTAAACATAACCTTTATTACAACTACCACCCATAATACTGAATAATAATAATAATAATAATAATAATAATAATAATAATAATAATAATTGTTAAATAAACTTAGTTTTACATTTTCCTATTTTTCTCATTATTATCTGCTAAGTGCTATTTATGGGTTCTCATATTTTATTTATTTTAATCTATGTTCTTACACCCTCAATATGATTGTTATTATTATATTATTGGGCAGAGGAGACACAGAATCACATTTTGTCCGTCCTTATTGTCTGTTAGTTTGTTTAGATCTCACAGAGATGGTATTGGTCTTCTATGTAACATTAAGACCTCATCTCACAGTCTCTGCTATCACATTAACAGAACCACCTTAAAGAGAGTACTGTTATAAAATCCACAGAGATCACGTTGGATGCACATGAAGCTCTATTTTGTGTGGAGCCCAATTTCCCCAAGTGGTTTTCAGTTTGCGCCTGAAAATGAGCAAGTACTACTATTTGCTCATAAGCTACTTTTTTGTCTCTTTTAAGTGTACATTATTCATTTTTCAACTGTTCCACCAAGCAAGCAGTATCTCACCTATGTGGGAGAATGTTACTGTGGCCAAACTAAACTAAAAAAACTAAACTAAAAAAACTTTAAAAAAAAAAAAAAGCTCAAAGTATAGAATCTCTAAAACCATAGATTAAAAAAAATCACTTAACAATTTGCCTCTAGAATTATGGGACAATTTATTACTTTAAATATGTATAACTGTGGTTAATCATTAAAGACTGTTTTAAAATAAAAAAGTTTAAATATTTAAGTTAAAAGATGTGAAAAAGAACAACCATTTCCCTTTTTTGGCTGTCTTATTTTCGACTTGTTCACTGTTGGTTTTTCTGTGTTGCAAGAGCAGAGGAAAAAAATATGTTGTTGGATTTACTTAATTCAATGGTGGACATTTGTTGCACACAGATGTTTTGCTTTGGCAGCAACTTAAACAATTGAGTTAAATTAACACAATTTATTCATGTTCTATAAACCTGTGCAATTTGTGTTGATAAAATGTGACTTAAACATGTTTTGATGACGTAATTTGAGCTCTTGGAATATTTTAATCCTTCACAATTTTTTCACTTTATCCCAACACCATTCAATAACTTTTACCCAATACTACTTAGTCACTTAAATACTACATGTTATCTTCAAATTACATTTTGCTATTATATTCTAGTATCAAATACACAATTTTCAAATGGAGGCCTTATAACAGATTGTATTGTTCTCTTCCAAGATGGTTGCTGGCATCCACCAGTAACCTTTAAAAACAAAATGTCTAATTTCACTGCATTGACAGTAGGTAAAGAATTAAACTGACATTACTCCTCCACTGAATCTATATAAATCAACAGTTAAATAATGTCAGTTCTTCCGTGTTCTCTGGAATCAATCACAGCAAAGAAATTAGACTGTTTCTTTTAAAAATGTTACAGGACAATACAAAACATTCTATTTAAGGCCTCTGACGTCAAGATTCAGTTCAACAACAATTATAACTAAACAATTTGAGGTAATGTTAGTTTCCATTAACATTAAATTAGGTTACTGAATTGGCAAACACCTTCCTATTAACATTACCCATTTTACCCCAATAACTAAAGAAATTAGCACTTGCAGGTCAAAAACTTTATTCAAGAGACTGAAAAATAACATTGATACAGTGACTGTCAAAAATTACAGCACTGATCATACTGTGACATCCTGGTTCAAAACAGCACACTTAGAAATATTCAACGTTCTTTACTTCAACTGAAAATACCATTTCACACGACCCATATGGGATATTTAGACTGTATAACTGTTCACGCTACATCTCTTCACTAGTAAAAGAAAGAAAAAATACAAAGAGAAATTTAAAAATGCTGCCAAACAGACAAACAGAGAACTTGTACAGAGCAAAAGGAAAAACAAACAACAACAAAAAAAACGGCTCATCCTCATGGCAGTTGCAGAGTATATAAAAATGAACCCTGCGATCTGTTCCTGGAATTGAGCTTCAAAAATGCAGCAGAACAAGTGTGAGATTTAAATGTCCTCTCACCTAGAGCTGATCACCTTGCATGCATAACAGTGAGCTTTCCTTGCAGGAGCAGTTTTGTCTTAGTTGTGAGCTTTTCTTGAGAGCTGAGTTGCATCCAACTCCATTACCACCCTTTGAATCACCTCAAAAGTGTAGCAGAGCTGTGATGGGTAACTCATATTGAAGGAATAAAAAAGGTCCAAACAGCATGGCTAGTGCAAAGGTCACGTTATCCAGATCTTGAAGAACTACTATACCCTCGATGATGATGCCAACATCAGAAAAGTCATTGCCTGGCGTATCCTTTGGAGACAGATGTTCATTGTGGTTTTCTCAATCTGTGCAGTGGCCTCAGTCAAGTCCTGGTTAAACACAAAACATTTTTTTAAGATTCCTTTTTAAACTCATCTCTTTTGAATCTACCAGTTCTAATGTCAGAGTAATTTAAACCAATGAAAGCAACATAGTAAATAGCTATAGCCAAAGAGTAGCCTCCCATGCTGCCATTCATGGTCTAACAGAGTTTCTAAGAGAGAGTGAAAAACATAATAATTTCAAATGCTTTACATTAGTTTTTGTTAGAAAGACACCAGCCCATCAGAAATCCAGGTTATGTCACTCAGAAGATGTTAGAATTTAGACTTTCAGCCCCACAATTTGGTTAGCTGTTGGTCAGTTGGTCTTTTTTTTTTTCAAACAAAAGCTAATGTAAATATTGGTGGGATTTTTCTTTGTTCACTAGAATGACAAATTTAAAGTTTTTTCACACTGATGTGACCCCTAATACAGGGGTGGGGGTGGGGCCTCAAGGGCCGGCGGCCGAGTTCATTACCAGGCCTCATGTGAACTTCAAATTATTAAAGAGAACTACTGGTCCTAACCAGTCCAATGAGGATCAAGTGGATAACTAAATGCATTTTTAAATGTTGCAAAGCCACAATCTACTCATAAAACACTTACCATGAACTCCTGCATCAAGATGTTACAATTGTCTTTCACACAGATGCGGAGCACTTTGATGAGGGACTCCCTTTGAGCATCAATGTCATCCTAAAGTATTATAACAAAGAAAACAGAGATTTGTGAACTTTTCAGTAGCACAGAAGAAAATGATCCCAGACAAAAACTCTTGACTTTTTAAACCAGTCAACATGCAACACCAGCATCTACAAAGCAATATCAAAAATTCCTGTTTGACATCAGCTTTATGGATATATAGTTTCCAGAACATATATATTTAAAAAAAGATAAATTTTTCTCAGTGGGCAAGTAAATGCATGATGAAAATTATGGCATCCTTTCAGTGGAATCAGTACTCACAGGTAATAGTTGACTGTTTCAATGGATGCAGCATAAAATTCTCTTACTGACCTAATGCAATACATATACACTTTGTAGTTAAAGAATTTTAAAGTTCTTACTGTCATCATGGCAGCTACATCCTTTAGCTTTGTGCCCTGTTCCCCCGATCACTTTGCAAACACTTTCAGCAGACTGTCAGAGAGAAACTCAGCTCCGTCAGAAACCTTGACTGTAAAGGCATGTTTGGGATGCACTGGAATGCTGCATTTTATCTGAAATGACATAAAATTATTTTTGAAATAACAGCAGGCACTGTGCTTGGTTAATCAGTAATGTTTTGTTGAATAAAAACTGTGTTTCCAGATCTTATGGGATTAAAAAAATCCAAAGATGTTTGTTTCTGATTTGCAACCCAACAACCCACAAGTTACAACCTCATTTTAGTTCAAGTGTGCATTAATGTGAGTCCAGTAATCACCTTTCTGACAATACATACAGGTATAAGTTAAACCTATGGCAGATTTTGGATTTCTCAGTTGTATTAATAGGGTGGTCTATTTGTGTATGCATGCACCTAATAATTATACAAAACCTATTATAATTAAGTTACAGAAACCTTAAGCGAAAATAGAATATACTTTCTTACCATAACACCTTGAACCCACAATCCATCAGCTGACTCCTGGTGAAATGCAGAATAGAGGTCGTCTCTCAATGTGCAGCAAAAAAAAAAAAACAGAAACAAAAGGACAGCAGGTGAGGGCAGGAGGGGTAGGGATGTAAGCTAGCATAATGCCGCTAATGATATTAGCTAAAGCTGTTCAATGTCCAAAATCTCACTAACACCACGATGCAGTAAATACACAATGTAACTGAAGAGTCAGTTGGCAAATCTATTCACACAGAAAACCAAATTATGTTATAAGTGCCTCATAATTGGGTTTAATGTGATATTATGGCTCTTGTGCCAAAGACAAATTCAAATGAAAAAGCGCCAATTCTTTGACAACAGATAAAACAGCAAATAAGCTAACGGGTCTTTTTTAGCATGTTACATGGCGACACTCTAGACGTTTAACTACATTTGGCTGAAATATGGTAAATATTAATTCAAAAAATCAAGACATACCAAAAACGTAGAGTTGGCTGCTCGACTTGACTGAGATGGATGTCTTTTTTGAACCACGATCTAAAGCCCGCGAGATGAAATCACGCGTGGTTTCACGAGATTTAATGTTGCTATCTTATTGACTTACTTCACCTGAACATGATATGAACAATTTAATACACCCTTTCTGCATATCATGTAGTTTTTACACTATATGGTTACATTTATCTTTAAAACATGAGGCAATTGTGTTAAATACATGCAAGATGCTTACATAAATCCAAGAGATGGCCAGTGCCTTTTTTTCAGTGTATGGAGAAGTAATCGAGCTGTTAATACAGATACAGTACGGACTTTGCAATTTCATTGGTGTGGTTAGATCAAAAATGCCACACAATCATGTAAGCATACTTGTGTGTATTATTTCGTTCATTCCACAATACATATGAATACCTATCCAAATATATAAATGATATTCTGAAAATGGTATGGTGGGGATCAGAATTCACAATGTAACAAAATAGTTACATTATATGTTTTATTTTGGTAAGGAGGCTATTGTACAATTTAATAACTTCATTAATAACATTATTTATCCTTTGGTTTCTAAGAGAAAACGTGAACTCATAAACAAGGAGATTATCACCATCTGTTACATACTTGCACCCTTAGACGTGATTGCAAACATGCTGAGAGGGGATGGAAAAAGCATTTGTATACTTTAATAAAGTGTTAGAAAAAAAAGAAAAAAAAGAAGAAAAAGCATAGGTTTTATGTTTCTTTACAGATACTTAGGAACTGTCTCTCTGCTGTTAACACTGCAGAGACTCAGTTTGTCTCAAACCTAGTGTCCACAAATAGTCACAAACCTCAGGCACTTTTTAATTTTTTTCATCGTATTTTTAATCCATGTGATAATGTTGGAGCTGTACCTTCACTAAGTATGCGTGATGACTTTTTGCTGACAAAGTTTGAGCTATTAAATCGTATGTCTCAATGGCCACTACCTCAGACCCCTGTGTTCCTCCTACAGCGGGGAAAATAAGTATTTGACACATCAGCATTTCCAGCAGTAAGGGGATTTCCAAGTGGACTATTGACACAACATTCCCACCAGATGTTGCCATCAAGCCAAACATTGAAGTCATACACACAAATCAGAACATTTAAGTATACAAGTTAAACCATAATAAATAAAGTGAAATGACACAGGGAATAAGTATTGAATACATGAAGATAACAAGGGGCAAAATGACATAGAAAGCCAGGAGATCACCTGAAATCTGTCAGTATTGATGGAGAAACCCAGTCCCCTATCAGTACTAACTGGAATCAGCTGCTGTAGTCCTAATTGATGGCCCATAAAGGCCCCTCATTACCCAGAAGGCACACAGGAAAGACTTCATGATGGGTAAAGGCAAAGAACTCTCACAAGATCTGCGTAATCTCATCGTTGAAAAGCATTGTGATGGGAATGGTTATAGGCGCATTTCCAGAATGCTGAATGTTCCTGTGAGCACTGTGGGGGCCATTATCCGGAAATGGAAAGAGCATCAGTTCACCATAAACCAGCCACGATCAGGTGCTCCACGCAAGATCCCTGTCCGAGGAGTCCACAGAATAATCAGGAGAGTACTCCAAGAGCCAAGAACCACTCGGACAGAACTTCAGGAAGACCTTGCATCAGCAGGTACTGTTGTGTCAAAGAAAACTATAAGCAATGCACTGACCCGCCATGGCATCCATGCACGCTCACCACGCAAGACTCCATTGCTGAACAAAAAGCATGTCAAGGCTCGGTTAAAATTTGCGCAACAGCATTTGGAGAAGCCTGTGGATTATTGGGAGACTATAGTATGGTCAGATGAAAGCAAAATAGAACTTTTTGGCAGTCATTCTACACACCATGTTTGGAGGAGAAATGGCACTGCTCACCACCCCAAGAACACCATACCAACAGTTAAGTTTGGGGGTGGAAGCATCATGGTTTGGGGCTGCTTTTCAGCAAGGGGTACTGGCAGACTTCATATCATTGAAGGCAGGATGAATGGAGCGATGTACCGGGACATTCTGGATAAGAATCTGCTGCCATCTACCAGGAAGCTAAAAATGAAAAGAGGGTGGACATTCCAGCAAGACAATGATCCCAAACACAAGGCCAAGGAAACAATGAAGTGGTTCCAAAGAAAGAAAATCAAGTTGCTTGAATGGCCCAGTCAATCACCTGACCTAAATCCCATAGAGAATCTATGGAGAGAACTGAAGATTAAGGTTCATAGAAGAGGCCCAAGGAACCTCCACGATTTAAAGACCGTTTGTGTGGAGGAATGGGCCAGAATCACTCCTGAGCAATGCAGACGACTGGTCTATCCATACAAGAGGCGTCTAGAAGCTGTAATCACCAACAAAGGCTTTTCTACAAAGTATTAAATAAAGTGTGTTCAATACTTATTCCCTGTGTCATTTCACTTTATTTATTATGGTTTAACTTGTATACTTAAATGTTCTGATTTGTGTGTATGACTTCAATGTTTGGCTTGATGGCAACATCTGGTGGGAATGTTGTGTCAATAGTCCACTTGGAAATCCCCTTACTGCTGGAAATGCTGATGTGTCAAATACTTATTTTCCCCGCTGTATGTGCTCAGCTGTCTTGGAGCAGTTTATTTCTGTTTCCTTGAGTGACTTGTTTATGGTAGTTCTGCCAATCTGATTGTCTTCCCCCAAGTCTGCTTAAAATGCTTTTAATACTGTTGGGCCTTTTAATCAGAGATTAATGAACACTTCCCTTGCTACTAGTGATGTGATAGTTGCGAACGAAACTGCTCTTAGAGACGGATCTTTGAAGTGAACGCCGGATCCTTATTGGGAGCTGTGTTGGGTTTTTTTTCCTTTTTTTTCTTCTTTTTCCCTCTCTCTTGCACTTTTTTTCGCTTCACTCCGCACGGGAGCCTTGTGCTTGCACTGAGCAGAGGGGGGAGGGGCGGTAGTTACACTCGCAGTAGCACAGGAACAGAATGGGAGGGAAAGAGAGAGAAAGAGAGCCAGGGACAACAAGAGACAACATCATCACATTAGAAAAGTATAGTAATCATCCACAATTATTCAGTTGGGGATGATAAAGGATTCATAAAGTTTATTCATGCAGTGAATCCTATGTATGCAATTCCAAACAGGAAAACACTCTCCCAAAAAATCATCCCAGGCCTATATGACAGAGAATGTGCATCTTCTTTTTGTTTTGCATATTTTAATTTGTATTTTATTGAGTTGTGGTTTGCAGTGTTTTGTGTTGTTGCACTTTAAATTTGTTTAAAAGGAAAAAGCTGAAAATTTAAATAGTTAAAAGTTGAAATGTAAATATTTTTTTGTTTTTTGTATTTTATAATTTATTTATTACATTTTAGTGAATAAATAAAAGTATATTAACAGTGGCCCCTAGAGACAAAGCACGTACAAACTCCAAAGCACGTACAAACTCCAAAGCACGTGAAACCTCCAAAACTTGTACAAACTCCAAAACAAAATGGAAATGCTCCAGAAGCCTAGTGGCTACACAAGCCAGGAAGTACCAACGACCATATTTGGTGTGTGGTAGTAACAGGCAAATGAACATTTTTTTAAAATTATTTGAATATATATGAGTGTTTGTGTGTGAATACACAAACAATACACATATGCTTTCAATTGTGTAATTTAAGTGATCTAGGTAGCTCTGTTTTGGAAGTTCAGTTAATGCTAGCAATGTGTTTTGGAGTTTGTACATCCTTTGAAATTTGTACGTGCTTCGGAGTTGGTACTGCGTTGTCTCTAGGGGCCACCATAAATATACTTTTATTTATTCACTCCACATAAAATGTAATAAATAAATTATAAAACACAAAAACCAACTATTCACATTTCAACATTTAACTATTTAAATTTTCAGTTTTTTCCTTTTAAACAAATTCAAAGTGAAACAACACAAAACACTGCAAACCACAATACAATAAAATATAAATTAAAATATGCAAAACAAAAAGAAGATGCACATTTTCTGTCATATAGGCCAGGGATGATTTTTTGCGAGAGTGTTTTCCTGCTTGGAATTGCATACATAGGATTCACTGCATGAATAAACTCCTGGATGATAAAGAATCCTTTATCATCCACAAATGAAAATAATTGTGGATGATTACTATACCTTTCTAATGTGACGATGTTGTCCTTGGCTCTCTTTCTCTCTCTGCTTTGTCTCTAGGGGCCACCCTATATATTTATATATAAACATATATAAATAAAACCACGGGTTTTTTTACATTAGTAATTCTTTTTGTGCAGAATTTTATATTGTTGATGATAATAAATTAACTAAAGCAACAAAACAACCCGAAGAGCCGGTTGGGAGCCGAAAGAGCCGGCTCTTTTTAGTGAGCTGAGCCGAAAGAGACGGTTCTCTAAAAAGAGCGGGAATTCCCATCACTACTTGCTACAGGCTGTGTCCTATCATGTTTCAAACAAACTATAGTTCAGCCTCTTCTTAAAAAACACAATCTGGACCCAACTGTCCTGGCTAATTACAGGCCAATTTCAAAGCTTCCCTTCCTTTCAAAAGTTCTGGAGAAAGTGATCTACTTACAGTTGCAGGCCCACCTTGATCTTAATGAGATCTCTGAAATGTTTCAATCTGGTTTTAAAGCACTACACAATCCATCCTCTTTTCTTATCCTTATCAGGGTCACGAGTAGGCTGGAGCCTATCCCAACTATCACAGGGCAAGAGGCGAGGTACACCCTGGACAGGTCACCAGCCTAAATCACTGTCTGTGCTGCAACAAACTCACAACAATGTTCAATTTAGAATTACCAATTAACCTAACCTCACCAATAATTTGTCTTTGGACTGTGGAAGGAAGCTGGAGTACCCGAGAGCCCACACAAATACGGAAACATGCAAACTTCACACAAAAAACTGTGTTAACCACTGTAGCACTGTGATGCCCAAGTTCAAGGTCTATGTGCAGCTAATTTCAGAATTTCAAAAAAATTGTAAATGTTGTAATGCTGTGTAAAATGTAAAAAACTCATTAACCTATTTTTTTTCATTCTAGGTACAACATAGAAAACAAAAAAAACATTTTACTATTTTCATCCCATGTCCAGTCTTAAGTGCTGTTGCCACTTTTTACACTCACCTACTTCCTGTTTTTGATTCTTGTTAGAGCATTTAATATTTTACAACTAACAGAAGCTCAATGTTTTACAACAACTTTGAGCTTCTGACACTTCAAACTCACAACGAGTGTTGTTGTTATCAGTGTAGAAAGAAGTCACCACAGCATGGCACGTATTAACTCAGCATATGCTAATTTCCAATAATTTACATAGGGATGATAAAGAGATATTGTGCAACCAGTTCCCCAAATGACCTAACACTTCATTGCATGTGTGTTTTAAAGAAACACACATGCACCAGAATGATCTGCACTTGTATTTGTAATTCTTTATGTATTTACATCTAATAGGCAGTTTCATACAAAATAACATCAATCCATCCATCCATACACAAGTCCATTCATTCATTGTGGATGTGTGCTAAATTGCACAGAAATATACTATATCACCAAAAGTATTCACTCACACATCAAAATAATTAAATTCAGGTGTTTCAATCACTTCCAAGTCAAGTCAAGTGGCTTTATTGTCATTCCAACCATGTGCAGTGGTACAGTACAAAGTGAAACGAGACAACGTTCCTCCAAAACCATGGTGCTACATATGGCAAACAACAGACAATCAACACACGACTACATAAAGTGCAATGTGCAAAAACTGCATAAGAAAAACGAGGCAGTGGCACTCCAGACAGAACAGAACGATACAGACACAAGACAGTGCAGACACAACAGTGCAATTCACTAGCTGGGCCCACGTCCTCATTTTAGGTTTGACAGCATTTTAGTAGGTAAAAGTGAATGCTTTGACATGAATTGAGCTGCGGTTTGGGGAAGGCCTCGAAGGGGACTGCCAATGGCTCCCAGGCCTGGCAGATCCCCATGTACTAAATAGAAGTGAAGAAATTAAAGAATGGAGAACAAGGAGGAAGGGAGGGTGGGGCACGTAAACGAGAATGATCAGCTTGCAGAACTGAGGTAACACTTTATAGATGACAGCTGGAAGGAGCGTTTGGAGGCGTGGTCCTGCTCCTGAAATTCCTATACATAATCTCCAATAGAAATGTGCAAAAGACTGAGTATTGTGCAAAAAGTCACTTGATGTATGAAGGTATCCATATGTGTCAGCCCAGTACCTGAGTGTTCAGGAGTCTGACGGCTTGGGGACGAAACTGTTTCGCAGTCTGGCAGTGGGCCCTCACTGCCAGACTGCGAAACAGTTTCGTTTGGATGCTCCGGTACCTCTTTCAAGAAAGCAGCAGGGTGAGGAGTGTGTGTGAGGCGTGTGTGGGGTCCTCCACAATGCTGGTGGCTTTGCAGATGCAGCGGGTGCAACAAGTGTCTGTGATGGAGGGAAGAGAGGCTCCAATGATCTTCCCTACTGCCCTCAATGTCCACTGTAGGGTATTGCAATCCGATGCTGTGCAGTTACCATACCAGACAGTGATGCAGCTACTCAGGACGCTCTCAATAGTCCCTCTGTAGAAGGTGGTGAGGATGGATGGAGTGAGATGGCCTTTCCTCAGCTTCTGTAAGAAGTACAGATGCTGTTGGGCCTTCTTAGTTATGGAACTAGTGTTTAGGGACCAGGAGAGGTTCTCCGCCAGGTGGACACCAAGGAATTTGGTGCTCTTGATGACCTCCACAGAGGATCCATCGATGTTAAGTGGACAGTGATTGCTCCATGCTCTCCTGAAGTCAACAATCATCTCTTTTGTTTTGTCCAAGTTTAGAGACAGGTTGTTGAGTCTACACCACTTCTCTGTATGCTGACTTGTTGTTCTTGCTGATGAGAAACAACACAGTCGAATCAATAGCGAACTTGATGATGTGGTTCAAACTGTGCATTGCTGCACAGTCGTGAGTCAGCAGAGTGAACAGCAGTGGGATGAGCAAACAGGGGCTCCAGTGCTCAGTGTGGTGGTGTTGGAGATGCTGTTACCAATCCGGACTGTCTGAGGTCTCTCCGTCAGAAAGTCCAGGATCCAGTTGCTGAGGGAGGTCTTCAGGCCCAGCAGGCTCAGTTTTCCAATCAGGTGCTGAGGAATGATTGTGTTGAATCCTGAAATGAAGTCTATGAACAGCATTCGTACATATGTCTTTATTGTCCAGGAGGGTGAGGGCAAGATGTAGGGTGGTGGCGATGGCGTCATCATCTGTTGACCGGTTTAGACGATAGGCAAACTACAGTGGATCCAGTGTGGGTTGTAGCTGGGTCTTAATGTGCCTCATGACGAGCCTCTCAAAACACTTCAACATGATGGGTGCGAAAGCAATGGAATGGTAGTCATTGATGCAGGACACTGAGGACTGGACAGGACACCACGGGGATGATGGTGGTGGCCTTGAGGCACGTTGGGATGGAAGCAGTGCTCAGGGAGAGGTTGTCTCTTGGTGGACATCCTCACCAACACGTCATTCTGAGCATTGAACCTCAGAATGATGTGATGCATAGAAGTTGTTTAGCGGGAGGCGTCACCCTGACAGGCAGGTCTCATCTTCCTGTAATTGGTAATGGCCTGGATGCCCTGCTACATGCACTGCATGTCGCCACTGTCCTGGAAGTGGCTGTGGATTCTTCTGCCATCCATACGCTTTGTTGCTCTGGTGACTCAACCCAGTTTGGCCCTCGCTGTTCCCAGGGCCCTCTTGTCACCTCCTCTGAAGGTGGAGTCTCAAGTCCTTAGCAGCTCACGCACTTCTGCAGTTATCCACTGTTTCTGATTGTAGCGTATTATAATAGTTTTGGAGACACTGACATCATTGATGGACTTGCTGATGTAGCTGGTCACAGATGATGTGTATGCCTCCAAGTTGGTGTGGTCGCCATTTGTTGCAGCCTCCCTGAACATGTCCCAGTCAGTGTGCTCAAAACAGTCCTGAAGAGCAGAGAGAGCTCCTGCAGAAGAGGTTCTGACCTGTCTTAGAAGCGGTTTGCGTCTGATGAGCAGTCTGTAGGCCGGAATTAGTATAGCAGACAAGTGGTCTGAGTATCTGAGGTGGGGGCAGGACTTCGCTCTCTATGTGCTGGGTTTGTGTAAACTAAATCCAGTGCGTTTTCCCCCCTTTTTGCAAAGTCCACATGTTGATGGAATTTCAGAAACACTGACTTGAGATTTGCGTGGTTGAAATCTCCAGTGATAATAAACAGTCCACCGGGGCGTGAGTTCTGCAGCTTGCTGATCGCCCTGTACAGCTCACAGAGCGCTTCTTTGGTGTTAGTGCTGGGTGGGATGTACACTGCTGTAATGAGCACAGCAGTGAATTCCTGAGGTAGATAAAAAGTTCTGCATCGAACAGTCATAACTCTACCAGCGATGAGCACTAATAAGAAACTAGCACAGAGTTCTTGCACCATTCTCGGGTGATGTAGACACACAAGCCACCACCGCGAGTCTTACCACACCTCTGCTTTTGACACTGTTGATAATCGTATTTTGTTAGATAGATTAAACCACTGGGTGGGTATATCGGGTACCGCATTGGAATGGTTTAAATGTCTGAACAATCTTTCTCTGTGGCTACCTCTAAGTTCAGATCCTCTGTCAGCTCTCTCGCCTATGGGGTGCCACAGGGTTCTGTCTTGGGACCATTACCGTTTCTGTTGTATTTACTCCCTCTTCTGCAACTTCTTAGCTCATTAACGGATATTTCGTATCATTGTTGCACAGATGATATTCAGCTATATATCACTTTTAGGCCACCTGATGTTTCTAAGGTTCAAATCTTCCAGTCCTGCTTTGATTCCTTTAGAGATTGGATGGCTGATAATTATCTTCAACTAAATGCTGAGAAAACTGAAGCCATTGTCTTTGCTCCTGAGAAATTTGTTCCCCTCGTGGTTAAAAATCTAGGCCCTCTTGCTTCGCTCTTGTTTTTACCAATTAAGAAATATTGCTAAACTGAGTCCCATTGTGTCACACTCCGAATTGGAAATGATTATTCATGCTTTTGTTTCATCTCGCTTAGATGATTGTAATTCCTTGTTTACTTGCTTTAGTAATGCCTCCCTGGAACGACTGCAGGATGCTCAAAGTGTTGCTGCTAGGCTTCAGACAAAGTATCCAAAATACTCCCATGCCACTCCCCGGCTGATTCAACTGCATTGGCTCCCTGTCAAGTTCAGGGTCCATTTTAAGGTTATAATCATGACCTATAGGGCCCTGCACGGTGTAGCTCCAACTTACATCAGTGATCTTCTTCTTCCTTATTGCCCCAAGAGGTCCCTGAGGTCTTGTGACCAGGGCTTGCTGGTTGTCCAGCATACAAGGTTAAAAACAAAAGGTGACAGAGCGTATGTATCAATGGCTCCCAGACTCTGGAACTCGCTCCCTTTGAGTTTGAGATCTGTGGACTCAGTCATTTCTTGTAAAAAGCAGTTAAAAACTTACCTGTTTAAACTTGCTTTTGGTTGATTCTGTTTGTTTGAGGTTGTATGTCCGTTTCTGCTTCTGTGAAGCACTTTGTGATTTTTTATATTTGAAAGGTGCTATAAAAATAAAATTTTACTTTACTTTACTTACAGAGCTGCATTTCTGTTGGCACGAAATGTGGTGAGCCCATGTAGCTGAATGGCAGTATCCGGAACTCTGTCAGAGAGCTATGTTTCCGTGAAAACAAAGACGCAACAGTCCCTAAAATCCTGCTGTGTGGTCTCCTGGAGTTGGATGTAGTCCAGTTTATTGTCGAGAGAGCAGGATGAATGGGAAAGCCGGCCGGCTTGGATTTGCTCTTAGGCTAGCACGGACCGCCACATGCTTGGCGCGCTTCCGCTTCCTCGAAGCGGAAGCTTCTATGCAACAAGTCCACTTATGAAATTTACTCGCTACTAAATATTCCACAGTTCAGTGTTAGTGGTAAGGCAATGACAATGGGTGGGCTGGAATCATATACCATTTGGATTAGGAATGGGATGGCACTATAATTTAGATGGGCTTGAAAGCAGACAATCGAATACTTTGGCAGTATAGTGTAGCTTGTGAGATTGCAGATATTGAGCTGTTTGAACATGTGCTTCTGAAACAATGTGCTCCTTCAAAAAAATAAATGAATAAAAATGGTGTTCTAAAGAGCTTTCTCACATTAACCCTATAAACCCTAACCTAGGGTTTAAAGCAGGGGTGGGCAATTCCAGGCCTCAAGGGCCAGTGTCCTGCAGATTTTAGATACCACCCTGAGTCAATGCACCTGAATCAAATGATTAGTTCATTACCAGGCCTCTGGAGAACTTCAAGACATGTTGAGGAGGTAATTTAGCCATTTAAATGAGCTGTGTTGGATCAAGGACACATCTAAAACTTGCAGGACCCCACCCCTGGTTTAAAGGGTAAATTAGGGTTAGGGTTTAAAGGGTTAACTGATTACATGTCAATACATTTTTAGAGTAACTATACACAATTTTTTTTCAATCAAAAACACAACCCAATCCTCCCACCTAAACACCAACACTGTTCACCAACACTGAAAAGTGTGTGAAGTGGTGAAGTTATTTTTTTTTAAAAGTAATAAATTACTAATTACTGATTACTTCTTCAAAAAAGTAATCCTCTTACTTTACTGATTACTTATTTTCAACAGTAAATAGTTACTTTTTAAAAACATGATACACAACCTGAATAAGTAATAAAGCAATAGATCTTTCAGCCCAATTCTATTTTTATGCATAATCCATCATATAAAATCAAATCAAATGGAAAGCCTCTTTTTAAAAATCGTTTTATAAGTTGTAATCTTTTAATTTTATGCACATTGCATTAAGCAAAGATTTAATTATATGTAACACTGTGTTTGACTTGAAGAAATTTTTTAACATTTAAACCTATGTTCTACATAATCCAGCATATAAAATATAACAATGTTTTGTGTTTACACTCATTTTTTAAAATAGATGCAAGTAAAACACAACAAAAGAATAAATAAAATCAAAGATTCAGCGACACTAAGTCCTGTCGCTCTTAAATCTATTGCCACCTGTTTAGCAGGAGTTGGGCGGTGGAGTTTTGTCATGTCATTGGTCATGTAAGTGGGGGGATCGAGACATTTCTCTCTGAATTTCACATTCCCGTGGCAGCTTGCTAGGTGTTTGCTCAGATTTGAAGCTTAATTTTTCGTTGTAGAAAGAAGTTTTCTTACCAAGCAGAGTGTACAGCGCACGCTAATGTTTTTGTCACTTTCTACGGAATCAAACTCAAAGTAATGTAAGTATGTCCACGCTTTAAACGCTGCATGGTCGTACTCTCTCCCGCACTCCATATTATCCATTTTTGATCTACACACGTCTGTTGCTGTCACGGACATCACACGCTCATACGAAATTGTCATGAGACACTCTCACAAACAAAATCACGATGGTTTAGTAACGCATTAACACAGCGTGCTTGTGGGAAAGTAACAGTAATCAAATTACTTGTTTTGCAATAGTATTCCCTCACATTACTTGTTGCTTGAAAAAAGTAATCGGATTACGTGTTACAGCCCATCTCTGCTGCTGGGAACTATAAATGTATCAAATATAGCAGTCTGGGAACCCAGCCAGCTAATGATGTCTCTGATGTCTTTATGATATAATCATAAGAAGGTATCTATTAATATAGATTATGAAGATTAGAGTAAAAAGAGTATTTTTAATAGAGAAACTGTATTAATATTATGGTTAGGTTTAGGGTACATATACAGGTTTTCATAACAAAAAATGGCTGAAAGAAAAGGAAATGCTTTGACAAACTTTCATCCTGGCCAGGGTTTTCTTTGTGCAAAGGCTTTGTACAGCTGGTTTATGCTGCTACTTTTGTTCTGAGGTTTACTGCTGTCCTTGGATTTAGCCAACTTAAATCAACAAAATAAAAGTAGATTTTATATGAGCTTTGAGGGCTGCCTTTAAACCCCTAGCCACACTATACAGAATAAAGCTGGAATGTGGGAAGTGAAAGTGTATTCTCATCTTAAATTTAAATTGAGTACTCTTTACCTATGTTAACCACAGCCTGCTCTGTCTCATTGGTTTAAACTCTGAAGAATGGCTTAGTCTTTACTATGGTGTACTAAATTACCTAATATTCTCATAGAATACACATTTTGAATGACAGAAGATGATTCTATATTTATTTGCTTTTCAAGACTTTATAAACCAGTGATGTCAAACATAAGGCCCAGGGGCCAGAAACAGTTTGGCAAAGACTCCAATCCAGCCCACCACACAACTTTGGAAAACGTGACAGAGGACTTGCATTTTGGACTTTTAAATGTATTTTCTTGCCCTGCTAGACCTCAGTGCAGCATTCCATAACATTGACCATAACATTTTATTATAATGATACTTTTAACCTTATAAAGGGAGCTTACGCAGGGGAGAGCAGTGTGTCATGATTTATGAGCTGAATCATTGTTCTTTTGCAAAATTCTGAGCACATTTTAATGAACACCAACACAACATTGGTGTGATTTTAACTACCCACAATAATTAGTTAATAAAGTTTAGTTAACACAGTTTTCTTATTTATATATACTGAGTTTTCTTAGAGACCTGGAATGTAAACGTGCCTGTGTTTAAAGGACTTTGGTTAAGCTTCCATCCATCTGTTTTCTTCTGGTTATCCAGGGTTGGGCCTGTGGGGGCAGCGGCCTTAGTAGAGAAGCCTAGATCTCCCTCTCCCCAGCCACCTCCTCCAGCTTCTCTGGGAAAACACCAAGGCTCTCCCAGGCCAGCTGAGAGATATAATCTCTCCAGTGTGTCCTAGGCCTGCCTGGGGCCTTCTCTTGGTGGGACATGCCCAGAACACCTCATCCAGGAGGCATTTTAATCAGATGCCCAACCTGTTTGTACACACCTGTGTACAAACAGGTACTCCCAGACACAGACTATGCAAACGCCAAAAACGCAGTCAAGCGCTGTCAGAAACATGCCAAATCCTAACTGTTTAGAAGTGTTGGCCAATCAGAAGTCTAGAAGCCTGGCTGGAAAAAATGTAAACAGGGTTTTATGCAAACCTTAAATACTTCTGAATTTTGTTTTTCTGGAAAGGCACCTAATTTTGTGTTACTTTGAAGTGCCTTCATCATTTCAAATGTTAATAACTAAAGACAGCATTTTGCTGTTGTGCAGACTCACAACTTAGGAATGAACAAAATGCATACAGCATAAATAACTTTAATTTAAAAAAAAAATTCAATACCGACAACAACATTTGCATCAGGATTTGGGTTGTGAGAGCGTTTGTGTTGAATGTAGAAGTTCACTGTGACGCCTCTGTCTTTCTAAATGGAGGGACAGCAACTGCATGTGTACATGTAAAGCTGGACTTACACTGTGCGATTTTTGGCCCATTTTGAGACAATTTTTCAGTCATGCGACCATTTTGGGGATCGGCCAGAGTTTCACCTTAATCGTGTGTCGTGCATTGTGTAGTATACATAGGGTAACGAAGAGCGATTAACACCTCACAACCAGCTCCCAATCAGCAATCCTATGATCACAAGAAAATGAAACCTGTTAGAAATCCTGGTGAGCCCTTGGGAAGCAATGCCACGAGCCGATTTAACACAACCTCTCACACTGCACATGCGCAAACACAGAAATGGAAGTCAAAAAGACAGAGTACCATGGCAGTGCAGCGTGTGATCTGGACACAAGAGATGGACCAAAATTATCACGACCACAACAAATAGTTGGATTTACATTGCTGCTCAATTGCAGGTGTCTGGTCAATGTTTTTACATTAGCAATTTAGCAAAGTTGATGGTGGTGGTGTGTGTGTCTGGGACAGGGAAAGACATTTTGTGTTATAACTTTCATGTTAGGGACGGACAGTGTGAGCACTCAGGTTGCATCAGAGCATCGGGCTGTATAGTCTGAGACCCTGCATCGAGACCAACAAACTTATAACCCCTGTGAGTCAATCGTACAGTTTGAGCAGGAGCTGAATAACGTGACTGAAAAAAAATCGCACAGTGCACGTCTCTTCTCTCCGTCTCTCTTCTTCTGTTTTTCTTTCCCTCGCCTTCTGTTGAGCATTGTCCAACTTCTTTTTTCTTCATCTCCCCCCCCCCCCGTCTGTTTTGATTTTTATAAGTTAGAAGTAAAAGTAAATAAATAATTACATAACTAAATAAATAATAAAGATCGAAAAAACTATGACAATCAAGTGGATCAGTATGGCAAAAGCTGTAATGAACCACTTGGGAAAGTAAAGCTGTTGGAATTCTTCTTGGCCTTCAGACAATAATTCTGATTGCTACAGTGCCGGACAGAACAGGCGAAATAAATAAATAAATAAATAAATCTGTCTGTCTCTTCATTATTGAAGTGAATATTTTTGAAGTGTCACTATTGCTTGGAGGTAAATTACCAAAGGATTGTAGACAAGTCGGCATTTACCAGGAAAACTCCAGAAACCTTAGTAATTTGACTGTGGCCAAAGAAATGATATATCATATCATATGATATCATATATCACATATCACAAGTTTTTCAGTGCTGCACATTTTTGTGACTGATTACTGCGTTTTTGTGATGGAGGTCTTAGAGAACACAAACAGTAAAAAAAAGAAAAAATCTGAAACAAGCTGTTAAACCCAGGAAAGGAGTACAGTGTAGTACAAACAAACATCATGCAATATCAGAAGGGAGTCTAAAAGTTTTGGCCACTTAAGTTGATGATCATACAAGATATGGCAAGCCAATATGGTAATTGTGTACTGTATAACTTATAGATAAGAGTGTGTTATTTCCTCTTTCCAAAGTCACACTGTTCCATGTTAATGACTGGTTCTAATAGGGGCAGAGAAGGCCTCTGCTTGTTTGTTTTTTACTTGTATACATCCTTAACCTATAGCCCATCCATCCATCCATCCATCTTCATCCGCTTTATCCGGGGCCGGGTCGCGGGGGCAGCAGCCTAAGCAAAGAGGCCCAGACCTCCCTCTCCCCAGCCACCTCCTCCAGCTCATCCGGGGGAACACCAAGGCGTTCCCAGGCCAGCCGAGAGATATAATCTCTCCAGCGTGTCCTGGGTCTGCCCCGGGGCCTCCTCCCGGTGGGACATGCCTGGAACACCTCACCCAGGAGGCGCCCAGGGGGCATCCTTACCAGATGCCCAAACCACCTCAGCTGGCTCCTTTCGATGTGGAGCCTATAGCCATTATTTATAAAAAAAAAAAAAAAAAAAGTTCAATGTCATATGTTAATAATCAGTAATTAGTTTTAGTCATCCCAAAAATATTCTTCAATTTACTGTCAGTTTCAAATATGGGGTTAAGATTTGTCATCATTAAACCCTAAGGAGACAACACTTACCAGCAGTAAATGTTTATTTTTTATTCTTTATTTAAAACATAATTAAAAAATTGAATATCAAAACAGCTTTCCAGTAATGTTATGAAACATGAATGTCTAATTGGGTCAATTAAAGACAAATTTAAATATGGGGAAGTAATAAAAAGTGTGACCTGTGTGAACTGATGGTATACATTCTTGTGCCCTTCCTGTAATCATGTACCACAGCTACTATGCATGCAGTCCACCAAATATAAAGAGAGCCTGACCAGCCACTCAGCAGTCAGAGAAATCTAGATCCCTTGTGATAAAAGACTTTCATTTGGTATTTAGAGAGTGGAAAAGGTAACATGTTTTATAACAGATGAATCACAGTTATTCTGTAAATGTGCTGAGAATGGTCAATGTCTATTCCTGATGATGATTCTTTTTTCTTTTCTTTTTTTTAGGATGAAGTGTACTGTGGTATTTCTTGTGCTGTCGATGGTCATCCTCATGGCTGAACCTGGAGAGTGCATTTGGGACGCAGTTTTCCATGGAGGTATAGTTTTTGAAAAAGCGTGTTTTAGAAAAAAAGGTTGACATAAGCATACAATTGTGCTGAATGTACTACTAAATATTCACATTAGGAATAATTATTTTCTTCTCGTTTGTTTTATTTAGCCAAACATTTTCTTCATCGGTAAGAGAGTTTATAACAGTTATAATAATAATAATAATGATCAGTAGTAGTAGTAGTAGTAAAAGTGGTAGTGTAATGCAAAATTTCTGTTGTAATGTGTCTGCTTTGCTACCACTAGGCTCGTCAATGGACCAGGTGTCAAGGATGCTGTCAAGGATGTCCAACAAAAGCAAGAGCAGCAAAAGGATCAGGAGCTGGATAAGCGTGCAATCAGTTACCACCCTCGTCGACTTAATTTTGACTAGATTCAAGCTACCACCAAAACAAACCCCATTCTATTGAAAAGAAAAGCTTCTTCGTCTATAACAGAAATAAAATGCAGCTAATTATTTCTTGAAACTATACTTTGTGTTACTTTACTTGATAAAGTACTCTTAGTGTTTTTGTTTTTGTGAATTGTCTGTTCTTTAATAAATTCATATTATAGCATGCTGAAACCTTGGGTGTCTAGTCTTATGTAATACAAATATGATTGCAATACATCAAAAGGAGGCAGCTGATTATTACAAACTCGATCGCCCTTAGAAATTTGAAGGGCTAAAGGTAAGCAAATTTAATATAGGGGACACTGTAACAGTCACAATGATGTGGTGTCTCTTCAATGCAGCCTAAGCCAAGGGTTTATGGCGTCATTAGTGTGCGGCACTGCCCTCTCTGTGAATTATGGGAACAACGTGCTTGCACGCGAGTGCATGTAGAGAGATGGACTTTATATGTTTTACCTCTCCACAAACTTTTGCAACGTTACAGGTTGTATGAACACTGTGTGTCATGTTTGATAAGCAGCAGCCGTTCAACCGGACCTTGTATGGTTGATGAAGAGAAGGTACATAAAAGGATGCGCTGTGGAATTCCCAGTACCAGTGTGATCATGTATTCTTCGTACTATCCTGCTAAGGTTTCTACCGCCTCCTCTCAACCACTGAACACAACCCAACGTTACAACGCCTTGCAGACTCCACATTTTATGTCATCTTTCAGGTATTTGTGTGGAAAGTTTACTGTTATTGCTCTGGAAGTCATTATAGGGGGGGAAAAATGTCTGGCCTTCGGTTAGCCATTCTGTTCATTTTAGCCGCTATAGTGCCTGATTGGAGCTTCCATGTGGTACTGAGGCAGGTTATTGGCTGGTAGTTGGATGGGACCGGTCCCTTTCTGGGATCCTTGGGGATCAGGATCATCTGGCCTTCAGTTAGCCATTCCGGGTGTCTCTCATCGACTAGCAGCTGGTTCACTTGTGCTGCTAGAATCTCGTGGAGTGCAGTCAGCTTCTTCAGCCAATAGGTGTGAACCATTTTGGGGCCTGGTGCTGTCCAACTCTTCATACTGGAGACCCTTTTTTGGACGTCTGCCACTGTGATGGTTACTGGACCCTGTTCAGGGAAGTTGCTGTGGTCTGCTCTCTGATCCACAAGCCACTGAGGATTGCCGTTATGGGTTGTGCCCTTCTGCCATTGGCTCTTCCAGTATTGCTCCATTTCCAGCCTTGGTAGTGCTGTTCTCATATTGTTACCCTGCCACTGAGAGTACACCTTGACTGGTTGTGTGGAGAACAGCTGGTTTATTCACCTGCCTTCTATTTCTCTGGTGTACCTCTTCAAGTAGCTGGCCAAGGTTGTGAGTCTTTGCTTGGCAGTTTTCAAGGCCTCAGGTATGGACAGCTTGCTCTACTTCACGTTCCATGTCTAGTCACCCCGTGAAGATGCTCGTGCATCTCCTGTGTCTCCCCAGTCAGTCATGTCTCCACGTCTCAGTGTCAAGTCCGTGTCTTTGTGAATGTCTTTGTGAGTCAGTCATTTGGGTCCTATCTCTCTCCACTCCACAATTATGTTTCAAAATGTAGTTATAAAATATTCAATACTTTTATTGCAATTAAATGTATTCCCCACTGCTGTGTAATCTATGTTGATAATGATGGACCTGTGACCAGAACAGCAGATGTGTGCCCAGTGTTCCACTCTCATAGAGCACCATTTTCAAAAATCAAATGTTGTTTGAAACAGATACTGGTGATTTTAAAAATATAAACAAGTTTTAATTCATAGTACTATTTATCTGATGCCGCTATATCAGATAAATAGTTTATTTTTCATCATCTTCTATCTAAATCACCAGGAAAATGATCAAAAAACATTATCTTTTTGTATTTGGTTATTCCTGCACCCAAGAGGGCAGCAGAATATAGCTGTTAAGGGGAAACAAATAGCAATGATAATTTTTATGTAAAGAACGTATAAGTCATTGGGTGTGGTTGCTGCCTGTTATCACATCCAGTATGGCAGAGTTCTTCCCTCTAAAGTCTAACCTGTTGCTGGCTTCAGACAAGTGTTTTTTAAACATCTCTAAGTCCTGTAAGTCGTGAACCATTTGAGTCTGCGCTTTTCAGTGATATTAAGGTCATTACGGTAATCCCAGGCACAGGGTGGCAGAAGCCTCGGGAAGACCAAATTGAGAGAAGAGAGTGTGTGAGCGTGATGCAGCTCTACAGAAGTCGTGAAAAGGAAATGACCATCTCTGGATCGAGAAGGGCCCAAGAGTACATCGTTCACAATCTTACAATACTGCGATTACAGCTATTAAGCAACTCTATGTGAATGGTATTCATGGCCATTATTCAATGGGCTTTGATCAATGGTTGTTGATCAATTGCCATGACAGTTTGCATATTAATGATCAAGTAACTTACCTCATGGCCCATTGTTCATTCAGTGGGCTTGTTTCACTCATTGTGCAAATGTATTGTTTATAAGATTGCCCACAGTTAGCTGAGACTGAAGAAGTCACTTGGATGAGTGACGAAACGTTTTTCCCACTGAAAACGCTACGTCCAGATGAGCAGAATCAACATTTTGCTTTATAGAAAACTGACATTTTTTTTGCTGTTTGCTGTGCTTTTTTTTTTTTTTTTTGCCAAGATTTGGATATAACGGCTTGCCTGTGATTGCCGTGATGACCCTAATATCACTGAAAAGCACAGTGTTGCTGCTTTCAGGAAGTGGAATTTTGCGATCGCACCAATGGTCCAAGAATGATAGCAGTTTGGCCTAAGAGTTTGACAAAAAACATAATTAGTATAATATTACTTTAAAGATCACCACTAATTAATATTAATAGTATATTAATATAGAGATCTAGAGTCCTTCCTTTCCTCCTCCATACTTTTGTTTTCCCATCTTTATTGTAAAAGTTAATTGATTCAATCTCCAAAGAATTCCTCACCAGAACTGTGCAGGGTATTTTAGCTATTTTCAAGCACAATGTAATCTGGATTGAAAAGTTCAACTTCAGTCATTTTATGCTTAATTTGCCATTGAAAGGCAATGGAACAGATCTCATCTCACCATGAAACTGCCTGTCCCTAAATTTTTCCAATTACTTTTAAACTTCTGAAAATAGTTATGGTCAATAGTTTTGTCAGTTAAAGCTGGAAGTCTGCACTTTATTCACACCTTAAGCTTTGGGCAAAATTGCAAAAAAAAGAAAGAAATTTGGCACTGTATGAGCTAAAGAGCACATCCCTATGGTGGTTTTTTTTGTTTTTTTTTTGTTTTTAAGATTTTGGTCAAGTATAAAAAAATATAAAAAAATTCTAGAAACATTTTCACCAAGAGATAGCGATTTAAAGTGGGATATTGTGTTCAATTGTTTGACACTGAGCACAAAGATGATCATTACATGACCAAAGACTGTGCAGTTATGCAGGTTTTTTTGCATTTCAAAATACCATGTGATAGTCTATTTTTTCTTTTCCTTCCTGTTTTGCATAAGCAAGACAAAGTAATCCAGCTGGTATATAAAGAGATGAGTAAACAAACAGAGATCATTTCTTGTAGGCTTTATACCACTTACTTTCCAAAAGTTGAAGAGTTGAATTCCATTTCAATCAGAAAGGTATGTAATGTTGAATATGTTATCATTTTCTTACTTTACTTTGAACTAGCTGCTCAAAAACAACAATTTATAATTTCTTTGGTTCTTGTCTCTAGGATGAAGTGCACCATGCTGTTCCTTGTGCTGTCGATGGTTGTCCTCATGGCTGAACCTGGGGAGGCCTTTGTTCACCATATTATCGATGGACTTTTTAGCGGTAATTCTGTTGATATTTTGACAATAATCATCTTGGCATGTGTAATTACTGTAATACTAATAACATACCCAGAAAAATTAAATTAACATTAAATACTGTAATGTTTGATTAAATTCTCAGTAATATGTTTAGCAGTTTCTTTGATTGGGGTTTCTATATAATTCATAAGATTATTATTAGGGACAGGAAGAATTTGATTTAATTGATTCTGATTCCATTATCAATATCACTTATCGATTCGATACCTTATCGATTCCCTTATCGATTCTCAATGGCTCATTGCCACCACAATCTCTAAGCAGCATATCAAAGATATTACATTCATTCAAATCAGTTACATCCTGTATGGTCATGCTTGTGAATGTTGGTTGTATTTCCCCTCTTTGTTGTGATCAGTATTGTATGTGTCAGCATTACTCAAAAACGTTAAAGTAAAAAGTTATTAAACAGAACAATTTTCTTAACAGTACATTATTTAATTACACCCAGGAGAAAGACATTTGTTATACTACTCATCACTTTTTAGTTACTCTGTAAAATGATCGGAAACACAACGTCTCATATTTACCAAATAACAATATAAACCTACAGGGTAAAGCCCCACACACCAACAAAAATCCCTATCCTAATGAGGACACACATATATTTCTCTTAGTATTTAGCCGATAACACAAATCAAAGATGAAAACCAGAACAAAGAGACTTCAAAGCGATCATCACAGTGAATCTGCTGTCAAAATAGGAGGTTACAGAATGACTGCTCTGTTGAAGTTCAGCGGCGACTGACTTCACTGCTAATGACAGCTCACTTCATGACAGTGCTGGGCTGGGGTTTGCATTACTCAGCTTAAACATCACTGAGTTTTTGGCTAGTTTAGCATTAGCATGTTGTCTCTGCGAGTGCTTGCGAAGAACCGAAGTTGTGCTAACAGTATAATGGAGTTGTTTCTGTCCTGGAGCAGTCTCCACTTTACCATTGCTCATTTATCGTTTTGTGCAACAAAAATAAAAGAAATATTCCATGTCCACGCTGTAGACTGCGCCACTAATTTCATTCTCCGACACACAAACTGAAATCAGCTGATTGTAGCAAGAGTCCAATAATTGATAAGCCGGATTGACAGAAAGGCAAACTAACAATTGTATGCAATTGGACTACTGGATCCAGTGCTCGATTCCCATCCCTATTTACTATACATATTAACACATACATATATTTTTTGACTTTTCAGATTTGGACAACATATATAGACACTTGGGACTTCAGTCAGAATGACTACCAATCTCTTATCAGATCAGGCTTAAAAAATGAAATGTGGGTTCCAGCATTTCTGAAACTGATCCATGAAAAAGTGCCTAAAATTGTGGCTACCGCTGTCTCATTTATTTCATTTCAAAATCTTTAAGGAGTGCCAGAGATTTGTGGAATTGCAATACTTTAATACAGTACTACATATATTTACTTATAGCGAGCCTCGTCAAAGTCAGCTGTTAGCAAAAAAAAAGGTTTTATATTTGATCATGGTATTAAATACCAATACACAGACCTAATTTTGTATATGTAAAATGTTCACCACAAAATGTGAATTATAATGTATGGAATTCATGCTACAATATTTTTTATCTCTTTTCTTTTTTATTCAGTTGGCAGAAATATCCACAGGTAAGAACTTACTTCTACAAGTCTTGCAAATGCTTGACAATTACTCTTGTTGTATCTAGTTCTTAACTGTCAATTCTCTCTCTCTGACTAAAAGACTCATCCACGGAGGGCATAACAAACAGCAACAACAGCAGCAAGAGCAGCTAAGCCAACGCTCTTTTAACCGAGAACAGTTCAAACGGGAAAGGGCTGCTTTTAACTAGACTTCACCCTGAAAGACCAAGTCTAAAATGTTTAATTTTTGTTAAAAAGAAATGCTTTCTGTGCTGGTTTAGCTCAGTGGAATGAGCAGGTGACCATATGCCGCATAGCTGAGAGCGGCCGGCCAGGGTTCAAGTCCGACCCTTTGCTGCATATCTTCCCCTCTCTCCCCCAGCTTTCCTGTCAGCATTCACTGTCTCTATCTAATAAAAGCCAAAAAGAAATTTGAAAAAGAAATGCTTTCTGTTCTTCTGGGAAAAGAAAAAAAGACCTGCTTGGGCAGAGACAGTTGTTTTGAATACATCTTCAATAAACTGAAATCTCTGGCAACACTTGTGATGTGTCAAACAATTTACTGCTTGAACAAAACAAAACATTTAACAAGTAATGCTAAATGAAAGAGTAAATCTTGATGAACAAAAACATTTGTCCTTTGTCCTACCTAAATTATAAATCTGTATGGATCATTATTGTAATAACGTGAATTGTTGCTCTGACTTTCATGTAGTCATAGCAACTCATTATCCTTTTGTCATATATTTTTGCTGTTAATTAGTAACTTGAACTGTACAAACTATTATATACATTAAAGTAGTGAAAAGGGTTAGATATGCAACAGCAAAGGCAAACACATCTTACCTACTGTTATTCTTAAACTGTGTTTTGGGAGAAAATTTAGCCTCTCTATTTCACCCATTCAAATATTTTAGGAGTATTTGAATGAAACAGCTCGTGGTTATCTAGAGACCAACCTAATGGTTGAGCCAGTGCTTTGAGAAAGACAAACAGCAATCTGTAGCATCTTTAGGATATGCTGCATCTGCAGCATATCTGTAGGGGAAACTGAACACCCAGAGACTTTGTTTTTTTTCTTTTCTCCTCTATACTTTTCTGATCTGATAGCAACAAAACAATAAAACCATCAAAATTATCATAAATCAGTTACAAGCAAGACTTTGAGAACTTATATGGTCAACCAGCAAGGACATTTTATCAGAACGGTATCAAAGACCAATGGCAGTGGTTGTTGATCAATGGCCATGGCAATTTGCATATTAATGATCAAGAAACTGACCTCACAGTGCATTGTTCACCCGTGCTGCTAGTTTCAGTCATGCAAATGTACCGTTCAAAAGGTTGGGGAAGTCACTCGGATGAGTGATGAAATCTTTCTCCCATTGACAATGCTACATTCAGATGAGCAGAGTCAACTTTTTGGGAGTGTGATATATACATTATTGTATTTGATCATTTTAAGTTTTGTTTTTTATGTTCTTATAAAACAACTCTGTTGCGTTGCCTGTACTGGACTGTTCAAATGCCAGGAGAGCAAAGTATTAAAAATTCAAACATGGTGTTACACCTGGATGATAGTGGTGGGCGGATTGATCCAAATATCGATTGTATCGATACCAATTCGGCATCGGTATCGGTTCGATAATAGCCTGGTGAGATCGATTCTTTACTTTAACTTCCGCTCTTGTTTGCAATGCTGTGCTTTCGGCAAAGACGAAACAGCCAGGTCGCTGGATTCGCTGCTCCTGTGTCAGCGCAGAGCGGCACACTTTGCTCCCCCTCCCCCCTCTTGTGTTTAGATGCTGTGCTGTCACGTGACGTGACTTAGACGTTTTGGGGGTTAAGTTGTTTACGTATTATTTATATTTTCACCATTTTTTTTTGCTGTTGAGAATTTTAATTGTAATTTTTGTGTTATAGTTACTCAACAGTAATTGCTTGTTTTAATTTGTTTACTGGTTTGCGTGCACTTTTTATTTAAGATTTTTCTAAAAAGGAAAAGAAAAAAATTGACAACTGTAAACCACCACGGCAGACCCGATGGCATTTTCATGCTTCGCAACATCATGATGTTTTTTCTGAAAAGAAAAGGAAAGACCTTGACGTCCATGGAAGTCAACAGCGGTGGATGACTGCAGAATCATTTAAGCGATCATCCACCACTGTTGAGAAACCCCTTCACAACAGCCAACAAAATGAACAACACTCTCCAGGAGGAAGGCATATCCAAGTATACCATAAAGAGAAGACTGCAGGTAAGTAAATACAAAGGGTTCACTGCAAGGTGCAAGCCACTTATAAGCAATGTTTCCTCTAAGCTGCGCGCGTGCGCAATTGCGCATTGCTGGCGCGGTCTCTGTGCACAGAAAAACTGCGTTGCGCACAGAAAAAAAAATCTAATCTGAATTGAAATTAAAATTAAAACTTTAACAATTCTGTCTTGCAGTGTTAGTCAGTAAGTGACGGGCTGCTCCCGTATGGGATTAGAACGATGCCACCTCATCCCATAGTCCAGCCAATGATGCGATTCACATTCGTATATACGCAGCTAATCAACGTCGTTGACAGGCTATGACAGCGTCCTTAAGTGCCAACACCAGTGTTTTAGCTAGCAAAGCCACGTGGCTGATGTGGAGTGAAGCCACGTTAATGACGACGTGTACAACCATTGGAGATGTGAGCAGGACAGACGGAACAATTGACGGAAAAAGTGTGAACTTTATAACAGTTTTTAAATTGTGTTGATCGGCCACGTAAAACCAGAGTTATGATAAAAATATATGCAATATTTGGTTTTCTTCCTGAATGCTATCGTTGTTTATATTTACAGCAGGAAGAAATGGTAAAAACTGTGTTTTATAAGGAAAACGCTCGAAAGCACTCTCCATCTGTGAGCAAAAAAACCCCCCAAAAGAAACCTATACTGAAATATACTGAATGTTACAGGTGTTACAGTTATACATCTCCTGTTGTCAGGCCTGCAGGTATCAGGTTGTTGTTCTCCTTTATCTCATAGTGGACAGAAATTATTTTTTGGAGTGGCACAAATGATTTGTGTGGGATCGAATTTGATGCAGAACACCTGATTGTTCTGTAAATAGTTTGAAGTGTTTCAAAAAAACACCTTGGCTGCATTTTTAGGTAAACAACTGCAAAAAACTTTGTTGTTTGCATAACTCAGTTACTTTTTTAAAGAAGAAACTATATAATTAATTTCCCAACATTGGTCATTATATACTGTATTTTGCAGACAGAGAGTTACATGACCACAGACTTGTACTCATAATACAAGTCAGAGCAAAAAAATAAAAAAAAGCAAAGTCGTGTTTTCAAAATTGGAGTTCAAGTTGTTTTTACTTCCAATAGTGTTAACATACTACAGAAATCATGAAAAATATTTTTTTTACATTTTTATTGTAAGTGGGATAAAGCAGTTAATTAAAAGTAGTCTAACATAAATGTAAATGCTGTAATTTGATCATTTTAATAAACCATGTAACTTGGATGGATTCGATGCTGGCGTGACCACAGTGCACACGTCTGCTATTGCTCACAGTGGTCCAAGGGGCCGCTCAGGGAGTTTGTGTGTTCACTCAGACACATGAAAAAATAGAGGGAACATTGCTTATAAGACCTAAGAATAGAAAGGCTAGATTGGACTAAAAAAAATCTAAAAAAAAAAGCCAGCACAGTTCTAGAAAAACATTCTTTGGACAGATGAACCCAAGATCAACCTCCACCAGAGTGATGGCAAGTATGGAGAAGGCCTAGAACAGCTTATGATCCAAAGCAAACCACATCATCTATAAAATACAGTGGAGGCAGTGCGATGGTTGGGTGTGCATGGTTGGGTGTAGCACTGGGACACTAGTGCTTATTGATGAAGTCATACAGGACTGAAGTAGCCGAATTAATTCTGAGGAGTTCAGAGACATGATGTCTGCTCAAATCCAGCTAAATGCAGTCAAATTGATTCGGCAGCATTTCATAATACAGATGGACAATCATCCTCCACATCTTTTCGAGCTCTTTTCTGAGCCCTTGGTATTTCTCCAACCTTCTCGTGTTCGTTCTTCCTGATTTTGCTGTAATTCGGAACAGCTACATCTATCACTACGGGCGTCCTCTTCTGTTTGTCTACAACCACTATGTCCGGTTGGCTAGCAACCACCATTTTGTCCGTCTGTATCTTGTTACGGCCATAGCAGTGCCTCCTTTTGAAATTTCCCTTATAATATGAATTTTATCTACAATAAAAATAATATTATTTGCTAAACACCTCTGTCTGATTTCATTTTCATTCTGTTCTGGACCCATTTGTTATCAGTCCCCATACAGACACCAGTGGAGATCCTTCGTGGGCATGTAACAATCTAGAAGTCCCGCAGGATCTTAGCTCAGTCATTCTCCACCACCCTTGGGGGCGTCTTTTATTTTGACTTCAGAACTTCCAGGCCATATTCGACACAGTGTACACACTCTGTATACTATGCCAGCCAATTGGTTATTGTGTTCCATGTATGCCCCGTCTGCTAGTATCTTGCACCCTGCTGTTATGTACAGGATTATCTCAGGGGGATCTTTACACAGCCTGCGCCTGGGGTTTGATAGACCCCAGCCTAGACCGCCTCCTCTTTCTTAGGTTTCTGCTGCCTGAGGTATTCACTGAGCACACGGTTGGTTGGGGCCCATCTTCCTGACGCATTTGTGGATGTTCGTTGTCTCATTCTGGACTGGGGTACTGGCACTCACTAGTCCCTGGCCTCCTTCCTTCCGCTTAGCATACAGTCTCAGGGTGCTGGACTTGGGGTGAAACCCTCCATGCATGGTAAGGAGCTTCCTAGTCTTGATATCGCCTCCTTTGGCCAGCTTATAATCCCAGCAGGGTACCTGATTCTGATCACGGGCAGGGCGTACGTGTTGATAGCCCGGATCTTGTTCTTACTGTTCAACTGACTTCTCAGGACTTGCCTGACCCTCTGCAGGTACTTAGTACTTAGTCCTGACCCTCTGCAGAGGGTCAGGACTTGCCTGACCCTCTGCAGGTACTCAGGACTTGCCTGACCCTCTGCAGGTACTTAGACTTCTCAGGACTTGCCTGACCCTCTGCAGGTACTTAGAACCAAGTACCTCTGCAGGTACTTGGTTCCAGCTTTCCTTGCGGCCTATTCATGGTTCCCATGTGCCTGTGGGATCCCCAGGTACTTGTAGCTGTCCTCAATGTCTGCAATGTTGCCTTCTGATAGTTTGATCCCCTCAGTTCTGACTACCTTCCCTCTCTTTGTTATCATCCGACTACATTTCTCCAGTCTAAATGACATTCCGATATCATTGCTGTATATGCTGGTGGTGTGGATCAGTGAATTGATGTCTCGTTCACCCTTAGGATACAGCTTGATATCATTCATGTACAGGAGGTGGCTGACAACTGCTCCATTCCGTAGTCAGTATCACTAGCTAGTCTTGTCAATGATCTGACTGAGGGGGTTTAGGCCTATGCAGAACAGCAGTGGGGGCAGCTCATCTTGGTAGATTCTGTACTTGATGGTGACTTGTGCTATGGGCTTGAAGTTGGCCTGTAGTGTTGTCTGCCACATCCCCACTGAGTTCCTGATTAAGGCTCTTAGGGTCCTGTTGATCTCTTATAGTTCTAGGCATTCTAGAATCCAGGTGTGGGGCACTGAGTCATAGACTTTCTTGTAGTCAATCCAAGCAGTGCACAGATTGGTCAGCCTCGTCTTGCAGTTTCAGCTGACTGCTCGGTCCACCGGTAGCTGGTGTTTTGCATCTCTAGTATTCTTGCCAATTCCTTTTTGTGCCCCAGTCATGTATTGAACTATGTGTCTGTTCATCGTAGCTGCTATGATGCCTGACGTGAGCTTCCATGTGGTACTGAGGCAGGTAGTTGCCTGGTAGTTGGATGGGACCGGTGCCTTCTGGGGATCCCTGGGGATCAGGACTGTCCAGCCTTTGGCTAGCCATTCTGGGTGTCTCTTGTCAAATAGCAGCTGGTTTATTTGTGCTGTCAGACACTCATGGAGGATCGTCTGCATCTTCAGCCAGTAGGTGTGAACCATGTTGGGACCTGGTGCTGTTCAACCCTTCATACTGGAGACCCTTTCTTGGACGTCTGCCAAGACGGGGTATCTCTCTCTCTCTCTCTACATATATATATATATATATATATATATATATATATATATATATATAGAGAGAGAGAGAGAGAGAGAGAGATAGATAGATTTTCTTTACTGAGGAGTTGGCAACACTGGCCAGGGGCTGCGACACATTTATACAGCCCTATTTCGCATATGACTATGAAAGGCGTAAGAGGAAGTAGTTTCTTCCAATTTAGATGATCCGAACGATATAGTTTCTTTCCACTGTGTTCCTGTTAATGAAAAACTACAAATTTACCCCAAAGTACTAAAATATCGATATTTTAATATGAGAATCGATTCTAGAACATAAATTACTGGTATCGGAAGGATCCGCACACCACTACACTTCAGACATAATTTTTCTCCCTTCAGCAGACAAACTTAAATCAAGCGATTGTAACACAAGTGCATCTGGAACTGATAAGCCGAATTGATAGGCAAGCAGACAAACCATTCCAAAGAAGTGAACTATTGAGAACTGAACCTCTCTATGAGAACTAGCTCCTAAATCCTATTCCTAGTTCTGCCCTTACATGCATGTCAACGGATGGGAAATATGAATTATTACAGACCAAAATGAAAATCTTATGTAGTCTACTGTAGTCATCCTAACTGATTTATGTATACTAGCATTCTAATTGTAGACAGAAAAAATATGGATATTTCAACTGATTATTCAGAAAACCCTTTAATCAGATCACCATCATAAATGGTGTGTGCCACAGCTTCAGTCATTTTATGTGCCTGATTGGCCATGGAACAAAAAAGGAACAGATCTCACCTAGCCGTGAATCGATCTGTCAGTAAGTTTACCAATTACTTTTGAACTCCTGGAAATCAGGGACTGTGTTTGAAAATGTTGGTAATTTTTTTGTCAAATGAAGCTGAAAGTCTCCACTTTATTCCCTTTTTTTTAATTCTTGGCAAAATTACCAAAAAATGTAGCATCGTCCCAAAACTAACTCTAGCGCTTTCAAACTCTTTCATGAAGAAACGCTAATAAAAAGTGGGATATTCTGATCGTAAGAAAATGAACATCAATAAATCACTACATTGATGACCTTGGTGTATAAAAGACACAAAGATAATACCACTCTACACAGCAAATTCAAAAGTGTTAAATGTTTTGGTGTTAGTAGTCTTAGAGTTAATTTTACTCTAAGTAGAGTCACATTCTTTTAATGTAACTCTGAGGTGTAAAATGATAGTAGTTAAAATCGAGTGTTAAAAAGGAGTGTTTCTATTTCAAATCTGGAGGTGTTACAATGGAAACATTAACTCTTGACCTCTTAACTCTGAACTCCTACAGGGGCTATGACACCAATAGAGTAAATTCACAGACTCCGCCCCCAGCACGGCTCCAATCAAGCTGAAGTGAAGCCGTTTCAGAACATTTTTGAGTTGTTTGCCATGCTTGGTAAGTCATGTTTTCAAAGATTGTTTCAATTATTGTTATTAGCTTTTACTTCTGTGGCTCTTTGGAGTTGAGACAAAGCTGTGTGAAAGGCATTAGCCATGTTGCTCGCTGATAGCATAATATTCTGTTTTAGCTAGCTGAAAGGTATTGTTTGCGGGCAAATACCACAGCCTTGAAAAAAAGCTTGCATGTGAATTTTCAGTCAAATTTCTTGGTCAAATACACTTAAAACAATGTATAGAATGTGAAATGTTGGTATAATGGTGCTACTTGAAGCCTGAAAACGATCTCCCATAAAAAAACGAGCAAACAGCAGTAGCAGACGTCCCGAGTCCCGACTGAGTTCTACGTTAGCATTTAGATCCTCCAGAGTTTTGTGCACACGGCTTAGGTAAAAATGAAAAAGGTTGAGGTTTTACATTTAGTTCAGTATTACCTGTTGCCTGTGTCCTTGTCTTTTGGGAAAATACTAGTAGTAGTAAAAAAATAGTAATGGCTCAAAAATGATTCCTTTTTTTTTTACTGTGCTGCAATTGATTTGTGCCATTAATTAGTGTCAACTAATTTTTATTCAATCTCCACATAGGATATGCTTGTGAAGATGGAATATGGGGGAGAGCAGAAGTGCGTTGAAGTTCCACAAAGTGATGAATGAAGGACATGCATATTGTATTTTGTATTTATTGAAATAAGTGATGAGAATGCTGTTATTTGCATTTACCAGCTCACCTATGTCAGACCTTTTGATAAACGAAATTCTAATGAAAGTGAGAACATGTACACTGTCACATCTTTCAGAAAATGTTTTGAAATTTTGGTGCACAGTTCAGAATAAATGTTTTTCAAAAACCATTGCGTCTTTTTAGTAAATGTTTATTTCCAAAAGAAATTTCTAGAAGTTCAGAACAGTAAAATTCCCGCTTTTTAGAATTAATTAGAAGATAACTCTTATGTAGTTAAACTAAAATACTCTTTGAGAGTTAATATATAAACTCTTAACACCAAGTGTTAAATTATCAACTCCAGAGAGATTTGGTGTTTAACACTAAATCAGAGTTAACGTACCAACTCTCCAAAAAGAGTTAAATTAACACTCTCTGGTGTGGACCCATATAGACACTTTAAAAGTGTTGAAATCAAATCTGACAGTGTTAATTTGGACATGCTGGATTTGCTGTGTACAATCATACAAAATTGTATCAGAATTCATTCTGAACTTTTCAACCGCGCACAGGCAGAAACAATGAAAACTACACACATGCAAACATAACCTCATTGACAGAGATAATTGCTCGTTGTACATTACAAAATACCATGTGATACTCTGCTTTTTCCATCCTGTATTGCACAAGCAACACATAAAGTAATTCAACAACTGGTATATAAAGAGATGTGCAAACACACAGCAATCATTACTTGTAGGCCTTACACCACTTACTTTCCTTAGACAACAATTGAATTCCCTCTCAATCAGAAAGGTATGTATTAAATATATCCTTACTTTACTTACAACCTATATAATTAAAAAAAACTACTTAAACTTGATAACTCAAAAAGAGCCATTAAATTCAACTTAAATAAAGTAATAGGATTTCTTTGATTCTTATCTCTAGGATGAAGTGCACTATACTGTTCCTTGTGCTGTCGATGGTCGTCCTCATGGCTGAACCTGGGGAAGGCTTTGTTTCCCACATTATCGGTGGACTTTTTAGCGGTAATCTTGTTGATATTTAGATTTTTTTTACCCATTATGAGAGGGATTTTTTTTTACAGTAACCCGTTCTCATGTGTTCTAACAATCATCATCTTGGTAGAAATTGTAGAAAATGTATGAATGGAGATGTGTAACTACTGTAATAACATTACAGTGTTTAATTTAATGTTGGACAACTATGTTTACCAGTTTCTTTGCTCGGATTTCCTATGTAATTAATAAGTTTACTATATGCATAACCATAAACACATACATATACATTTAAAATCTTAGAAAGAAACACACCAAAGTTTAAGTTTGGACAATAGCATATAGGGGTACTTTCATTATTTTACACAGGAACCTTATGAGGATGAGAACCAATTTCTCTGAAAAAGTGAGGTGTTTGATTTTATTTAAAAACAACAGCTAATGTCAGATTTGGCTGGAGGCTTATGGGCTTAAAATTTTAAAGTTGACCTGTAAAATTGTCTAATATAGAAAACATCTTACCCTCTGCCTCATTTATTTTACCTTTGTTTACTTAAAATTAGGAATGCCAGTGATCATTACTTCATCACTATAATACAGTTAACACAGAAAAATAAGCTAGCTTCCTCAAAGTCTTTTATTATTGGTTTTTGGCCGTGGTATCACATACCACGATCACAGCTCAATTATCATTTCTAGACAAAGCTAATTTAGGATAAGCAAGTTGTACACTACAGATACGGTAACAGCATTATACATCCTGCATTACTGTGTTTTATATTATATGAATTATAGTATGGTAAGATGTACACTACAGGCACATTCCCTTTGAATGGTATAATTGCATTGTACATCCTGCATTAATATTATATGTATAATACTGTGTCAAATTCATACTACATTATTTCCATCTCTTTTTTCTTTTATTCAGCTGGCAAGGCTATCCATCGGTAAGAACTTGTGCTTCTACAATTATTGCAAATGCTTGACAACTACTCTTGTTGCATCTAGATCGAAATTGTCATTTCTCTCTGACCACAGCTTAATAAAAAAACGCAGACAAAGAGGAGAACTGCAGGTAGAGCACGAACTGCAGCAACAACTGCAGCAACTGAAACGACTTCAGCAACAGGAAAAGCTGAACCAACGCTTTAACCGAGAGCAGCTCAAACGAGAGAGAGTTGTTTTTAACTAGACTTCCACCTGAAAGAGAAAGTCTAAAACTCTTTACTGTTGTTGAAAAGAATGCATAACCGAATTAACATAACCACGCGTGGCTTTAAGACATGTTTGAATGATTGAGTACATGATGAGATGATTTAAAGAGACAAATAAGTTGTTTTGAATAACTTCTCAGTAAGGTTAAATATTCTGCATCACTTGTAATGTGTAGAACTGCTTTATTATTTCACCAACCCATTTTAATACAATGCTAAAAAATAAATCTGCATGCACAAAAACATTTGTCCTTAAAGGACACAGTGGTTTGAATTATTGTTGAAGTAATTTGAAACTTTTCTGTGACCTTTATATAGTCATAAATATCTTAACCACTTTCAATACTACAGTATGTTCATTTTAAATGATTTTAAAATTCAGGTTATAGGTCTCTTAAGTTGTCTGTAATGAAGTTTTTGATATTCCAGGACTGCAAAGTATTGTTAAATCCAAACTTGGTGTCACGTCTTGGTGAGAAGAAAGTAATACAAATAGACAAATAGATAAACTGACAAGAAGGAAAAACTGCAAATGCATTTGAATTTATGAATGATAAAATATGGGATGTAAAATTTTTTTTCTAGCATTGTGGTGACGTTAGAACATGTGACTCAGGAGTTAGAGTAGATTGTCATTCAATCACCAGCAATGAAAAACAGAAAAACGATCCTGCAGCTTAATTAAAAAAAACCCATAAAAAATTACAGTATATTTTTAACAAAAACATCTCAGTTAAATAGAGCGATGGAGCACTAATAAAGTGGTGTATTAGTAACACATCTAGGCTGTTTCTGGGGCTTTCAATCGGAATGTGCTAAAGGAGTTATCAAAAACGTCTTCACACTGGATTCCAATTCACATGATGACCAACCTGGTTAGAAATCAGGAACTTATCTGTTCAGATGATAAATTGCACAGAGCTTGTTTACTTAATGCAGTGGTTCCCAAACTTTTTTTTACTATGCCCCCCTTGTTTTACAAGACAAATGTTTGCGCCCCCCACACCACCTAACACCCCCCCCCCACCCCGCACAAACACATCCTCCAACCACACACCACTTTTGTGATGTGTGGTCCAACTACGTATAAACACACACACACACAAAGTAACTCCTCCCGTAGTGCCTATTTCGGGTCACTTTTGCCGGTGTTGTGCCAAAAAGTGATTGCCTGCCAAAAACTGATTTCCAGTGTTTCTGTGTATTTTTTATGTGTAATATCTCTGCATATGTTGGTAAATAGACTTCGTGAACAGGGTTTACAAAGGGGATATATATAATATTAAAAAATTATCTGTTTTTCAAGTATCTTTATAACTCTGTGTTATTGTACTCATATTATAACCAATCCGGTCCTTTATCCCCACTTAAAATATTTTTACAGAACTATTGTAATATTTGCTGCCATTTCTGCTGTCCTCTTGCCCAACTTACTCTTACAAAATACATTTTTAATGTTAATGAGATTTTTATTAAACTGCATAAATAAAGGTTATATAAAAGTCACTGCCACAAACTGATTGCGGCTTCTACCTTGTTACGCGAATGTTGTTTGTGGCTCAAGATGACTTTATGTCATCCACGGGGGATGCATTTGACATATGTGTCATATGCCCTTTATTTGGGCTGATGCAGAAGGGAGTAGACAAAACATAACAGGGACAGAGACTGCAACTAACCAAAAACCTAAACTGGAAAAACACTAACCTGACTGAAAGGAATAACTATGACCACCGTGAACAGAATGCTGTGCAGATGCATGGAAACTGTGAACCAAATGGCGTGACGAAAACAGACATGAACATGACCTGCACGGAACCTCATCGTGCGGCTGCATGAAAAACAACATAAACCAAATGGCAAACATGAACTGCACAGAATCCTGAAAAACACTTAACTTGACCAGAGGGGAGGTACACAGACGACGTGACGACGAACAAAGAAAGACTGAGGACTTAAATACACACATGAGGTGATCAGGGGAAGTGGAGACATATGAGAACACAGCTGACTAGAATGAAACATAATGACAATACAGAAGAGAGTAACACTAGCTACAATGAACAAAGAACACCAGACTCTTCCAAAATAAAACAGGAAACACGGAGACATAGACATGGAGATAAAACATGACATGAACTTAACTGCATAGACCAGAAACATGACACATAGACGCAGGGTCCAGGGAGACTGAGTACAGGGGGAGATGACAGAAACAACTAAGAAATAAGGACTAAACAGCAACCTAGAAATTAACTAGATCGAAAATAAATACAAAAATACCTAAAACTCAAACACTGGGTCACATGACCCAGTACCGTGACAATATGTTTCACATATTATAGCCAAACAAGTTACTTATAGCAGTTTAAATACGAGCAATCAGTTTTTGGCAAATACCGAAAATCAATTTTTGGCAGACAATCACTTTTTGGCACAACACCGGTCCAAGTCTGGGTAAAGGAGCAGGGTTGCAATTGTGACATTAAAAAAACAATAATTGCTAAAAGAAATTTAATTTGTAGTTCTAAATAAATACCAAATGCATTTAGGACATTATTTAACTCACTTTATGTCTCTTCCACAATGTTATGTCTCCAACAACGTAGGTTACAATTACATTAGAATGACCAATTATGCAAATTAGGTGATGACGTCTTTAGCGATTTCCAGCGACTTTTAGGACAGCCAATAGCGATTTTTCTTACTGAGGAGTTAGCAACACTGTTTACACTACATCCTGACCATTTTCTACAGTCATTGGTCCTGACCTACACGGGTATTTTTGAAAATGCAGCTGTTTCTATGCGTTTGGACCTTTCGTCCACACGTAAACGGCGTTTCGAATCACCGAAAACTGAGATTTTTTACAACTCCTTTTTTGCATTGACGTGTGGATGAGGAATACAGAGTTCGTCACACAATGTCAAAGGTATACGCCTTTTTTATTACGTTATTGTTTACATGAGATGAATTGCAGAATGGCAGATAGAGACAAAATACTGTTATTGTTAATCTTACTATCTTCAGTTTTTACATGCTTACATATACACACGCAGTTACTGTCCCTCCATTTAGAAAGGCAGAGGCTTCATGGTGTAATTATCTTACGTGTAGTTGTTTTTTCCTGTGTAATAATATTCAACATTGCTATTAATACATTTTTCAAAAAACGCCTCTCTGTGCAAAATGGGTTCAAAAACATAAACAACTGTGGGATACTGTTTGTCCGTTATTTGAACAAAGTATGGCAGGATCAGCCTGATAATATTTGTATCCCACTGTAACTTTACTGTATAAGGAGCTAACATCTCCAAAATGTCAGGAGTAGTTAGTCATTACAACAAGTGTTTGTGAACTAAAAATAAAGAATGTGGGATACTGTTTGTCCGTGATTTGGAGAGCCCAGCGCGTGCTTCCAACGCAGGGAAGACCAATTCTGCAGGTGAAACCTACACTTGTGCAGGTGAAGCCAAAGGGAAGATATGGTCAGGGATGCACATAAGTGGTCCGCAGGTGCGCATTCGCTGCCAAAATAAAAGACGCGCACCAGATAAGAAGTTGCAACTCGCGTTTGCGTACATAAGATTTTCTGGAGGAGGACAGACATTTGTTTAGAACTCTTAAAGATGTCGAAGAAGCAAGCTCCTTTACGCAAATACTTTGGTGTTCCTCCACGTCCAAAGAAATGTCAGAAGTCCGAACCGCAAAAGAAGCGCGTATTCTCGGAAAAGTGGTTGCAGGAGGTGAGCTGGCTTCAAACTAATGATGAACGCACAGAGATTTGGTGCAGAAGATGCCGTGAAAATCCCACTCTAGCGGAAAAAACAGTGCCTTTCATATGTACGCAAACACACGTTGCAACTTCTTATCTGGTGCGTGTCTTTTATTTTGACAGCGAATGCGTACCTGCGGACCACTTATGTGCACCCCTGGATATGCTTCACCATATTTTCTAGTCTTTGGCTTGGAAGGAAGTTGGTTTGGAAACATATTCGGCGATGCTTCATCTCCTGCTTTGCGTTTGTGTGGGATTACGCTAGCAGTGTCCAAGCCCCCCCTGCAATGGCTCTGCGCCCCCCTTAGGGGGCGGGCCCCACTCTTTGGGAACCTATGACTTAACGCTAGCATTAGTCTGTCATTAGCTGCCCATCAAAAGACCAGAGGTTCATCAACAATGACCATGCACAAATAACTAGCTTATGATTGCCAAGCTCCAGCCATTGTAAACAGGCACGTCCAGTCAATGGCTTCAGTATGCTTCAAAAGACAATAGAAAAATGCAGCCACAAAATAGCAGAAATGAATCAGAAAGAAAGAGCTTCTTTATGACATGCTGTTTAAGAGACATGGAGAAAGACTGCTCTAACTGTGGTGGGTTTTAAATTATATCTGTTTATAGGTTTTACACATCCCTTTCCTTCACTATGAGGTTGTTTGACCATACAACCTCATAGGCAACTTTGCCACTTGCCTTTTGACCACAAAGGGTCCTTGCCACTTGGCGAAAAACTTTGAGCCCCTCTGTTGTACAGGAACCCGGTAATGTTCTGTAATGTAATGTTCGGTAATGTGCTTGAAGCAAATTTTCTCATGACATACTACATTAAGTATAATGCAAAATGAAGAGAATAAATGAGTTAAAATGCAATGTTAAAAGTGTGTGATCAACCTTGCCTCTTTTATCCCTGGCTTACAGTTACTGGTAGCTGCTCCTTGTTGATCAATCATACAATTTTTCTTAAATTACATTGCACAATTTTCACAATAAAAATTAAATATTTCTTAATTTTCTCAAAGGTTATGCAGCTTAATTGAAACCGATGATGACACACACAAATCACATTGCTCTAGAGAATTAACAATTTATGTCATATTTTAAATACAGAAATGCATCTCGTCATTGTCGAGAAAATGTGACATTAGGAATAATTTGCAAATGGATGTTTTCAAGTTTGTCAATTAACAGTTTGATGTGTACTCCACGGCTTCCTTATTTGGTACACCTTTAAAGTACAAAGCTCATAATCCAAAGCATACGATCTCATCTGTCATACTTGGTGGAGGTAATGTTATGATATGAATATGTACGGCTGACCGTGGAAACAGGCCACTGTTCTTTAACATTGCTGTAACACTGATGGTGACTGCTGACTGCTGTAGAAGGGTAGAAAACAGGAGCAGTGATACACTTGCTGTCAGACCTGCAGGTATCAGGCCGTGATGTTCTCCTTTATAGTGCACAGAAATATTTGGAGTGGCACAAATAATTTGTGTGGCATCTTATTGAATGCACAACACCTGACTGTTATGTAAATAGTTTGAAATGGTTATTTAAAAAAGGGGTAAAAGGTAAATGGATGCAAATAACTTTGTTGTTGGCAAAACTTGTGTATATGATTTTAAAATTCACAATTTATATTTGCATTTAAGGTTATTAAATATGATTCAATAAACATGTTTGTGGTTGTTACAGTAAAAAATATAACTTTTTCTACTCAGATTTTATGTTTTTTGTCTGACTTTAGATCAATTGTGTTAATACAGTATGTCAAAATGAAAACATAACTGTAAATTCAGACACCTTAGGTTGTGCTGAAAAGGATGATTCCAAACAAGCAAAGTAAATAGTTTTTAAAGGTAAAATATAGGGGGGAAATCAAAAGTAAAAGTTAAAAATGGCCAATTATACCGTGGAAAAAATGTTAAACATTTTTTAAAGTAACGTAATAATTACTTTTCAAGTAATTAATTACTTTTAGAATCTTGTAACTCAGTTACTAACTCAGTTACTTTTTTGAAGAAGTAACTAGTAACTATAATTAATAAATTTTTCAAAGTAACTTGCCCAACACTGGTCTATACGGTTCTGTGTCGACTATCGCAAGATGAATTGTTGTGTCACACGTGCCACAGTTTGATGCTTATCCCATTCCCCGGGTCGACGAGCTCCAGTTAGGCACTGCTACATTGGTTTTAACCAAGGGCTACTAGCAGATCCCCCTGTCTGCATAGCACAAGGAAAAAACTGGCCTTCTCCACTCCGTACAGTTTGTACCAATTTGTCACAGTTCCGTCGGCTTGTTTGGAGCCCCGCCACTTTCCAGACGCTCATGGACCGGTACTGTGTCCGAATGCTGCATATGCTGCTGTCTACCTGGACGATGTCATCATCCATAGTAACACCTGGGCGGAGTATGTGCAGCGGGTGGCCGCTGTCTTGGAGTCTCTGAGGAAGGTGGGGCTCAAGGCCAACCTGAAGAAGTGTGAGGCTGGACGGAGGGAGGTACAGTACCTAGGGTACCACTTGGGGGGGCGGGCAGGTAAGTTCACAGATGAACAAAACAGCAGCCATTGCATCCTGTCCATGTCCGAAGATGAAAACAGAGGTGACGCGGTTCTTGATAGTGGTGTGCGGATCCTTCCAATACCAGTAATTTATGTTCTAGAATCGATTCTCATATTAAAATATTGATATTTTAGTACTCTGGGGTAAATTTGTAGTTTTTCCCATTAAAAGGAACACAGTGGAAAGAAACTATATCATTTGGATCATCCGAATTGGAAGGAACTACTTCCAATTTAGTCTAAGCAGCTTGGAAAGAAAAACGTCTGGACTTGTTTAAGTTGCTTGAAGACGTTTCACCTCTCATCCGAGAAGCTTCTTCAGTTCTAAGGGTCAAATGGTGGAGAGTCCCAGATTTAAACCCAGTGGGAGTTTCCCCCCAAAGAAGGACAAAGGACCCCCTGATGATCCTCTACCTAATCACATGAGCCGAGGTGTGGTCCACAAAGAAGGTGTCCCACTCAGACCCATTGTCAGTAGCATAAACTCAGCCACTTACAACAATTTGAAACACCTTGCTACCATCCTGGCACCTCTTGTGGGGAACACCCCACATCACATCACCGACAAGGTCACCGACAAGGTCCAGAAACTTACCCTGGATCCAGATGACACCATGGTGTCCTTTGATGTAGTCTCTCTCTTCACTTGCATACCCACCACGGAGGCAGTGGAGACTGTCAGAAAATGACTACAAGAAGACAGCTCCTTGGAAGACAGGACCAACTTCACACCCAATCAGATTTGCACACTGTTAGAACTCTGCCTCACCACTACATATTTCAAATACAACGAGGGCTTCTAAAGACAAAAACATGGCTGCGCCATTGGCTCCCCGGTGTCACCTATTGTAGCCAACCTTTACATGGAAGAAGTGAAAGAAAAGGCTCTTATGTTGAGGCGAACTGAAGAGGAGGAGAGGGACAGGTGCTGCTAGGGAAAGACAGACATCTCTTGCGGAGTCCTTTAGTTCTGCAGGCAGGCAACATGCTCAAATAGCGCACAACTTCAGGTTTTTTAATTCTATATGATTATTCTGCATTATTAGCAATAAGAACAAGTAGTCTGATGTCCTGTAATCATTATAAAGCTCTATTATTATATTATTATTACAATTAAAATAATACAATAATATATTGTATTATGAAATACAATGAAACATTAAGTTTTTGTACAAAGTATCGGTGTCGGATCAGTATCGTCGATACTACCCTAAATTTTACTTGGTATTGGATCGGAAAGGAAATCAGTGGTATCGCACATCACTAGTTCTTGAGGCTTAAGCTGTAAGTTCAGTTATTCAATCACAAGCAATGAAAAACAGAAATACAGGCCTACACTGTTTTCAAAAAGTGTGCTAAAATACAGTATATTACTAAAAAAAAAAATCATAGCTAAATTAAAAGTTGGAGCGCTGAACAACATACTGAACTGCCAATATCTACAGGGGTTTAAAGAGTATTAGCAACATATCATAGCCGTTTATGAGTTATTGAAAATGTCTTCAATTTTCATTCCAGTTCCTTTACATCTTTCTCTAAGCTGGTTAGAAATCTGGAGTTTATCTGTTAAGGTGATATATTTAGGTGATTGGTTTCTTATTAGTTGCCCATCAAAGACCTGAGATTCATTGACCACGACCATGCACAAATAACTAGAATAACCTTAGCAAACTCATGCCATTGTAAACTGGAAACAGGCACACTCAATCAGTGGCTTAAGTATGCTTTGAGAGACAAACAAAAATGCAGCCACAAGATGGCAGAAATTTAAAGGATGGATCCAAACAAGTAAGCCACTTGGGGAGGGGAGAGAGCACTACTTTGGTAGGTTTTAATTGATACTCGTTTTTAGGTTTCACTTGATAAAAACCATATTCTATGTTTTATACTGTATAATTGTGTGTGTGTGTGTGTGTGTGTGTGTGTGTGTAGGTGTGTGTGTGTGTGTGTGTGTGTGTGTGTGTGAATATGGCTTCCAGTGTAAAAAGTGATTTGAGTGCTCACCAAGAATAGGTAAGTGTTACATAAATACCATCCTATTTAGTTCTTTCTTCAACCAAATCAGAAAAAGGCTCTGAAAATGCTTCATTCAGATGGCTCAAGGAAGAAACACTGCCCTAATAAAAACATGTCATTATTTTCTTGGAAGATTACCGAGAGGGGCTAGAAGAGCTCCTAAAAGAGTGTCTTGATTTTAAAAAATCTCCTTCTGCAGCCCCTATTGAAAAAGCCTTTCACAAAGCAAAAATGCCTAATAACAACACAACATAGTAACTGGTGAATTTAATAGGTTGGGTTTAAGAACACTGACTGTGAAATAAACTTAGACAACTGGCATGACAAGAAACCACTCTGCAGTGAAGCTGCTGTGTTAAAAACAAAATGGCGAAAATGCAACAACAATAATGGAGGGGGAAAAGCAGTGGAAAAATACTAGAGCTTGAATGAGATAAAGAAAAAAAACTTATTAGGTTAAATACTACATGAAGTATAATTAACAATGAATTTAGTCAACATGCAATGTTGAAAGTGTGTTACAAAGTTCGCTGGTCGTTGCATGACATATCTTCAGCTTACCGTTACTGGTAGCAGATCCTTATTGATAAAAGGGTATCCACAGACATGAAAAAGCATCATAAGCACATTTTTTCTAAAATTAAAGCAAATTCTTAAAGTGGTCAACATTGGGTAAGAGAAACGAATATTTCACAAAAGACAAATGAAAAAAATTGAATGTTTAAAGTTGAATTAAATAGCATTTGTTTGTTTGTTTTTTTCCACAAAGTATGTCGGCATGTTTTTATGTTACTTCATAGTTATGTTAAATTACACTAATAAGAAAGCATATCTTTTAAGACACGTCAGTGATCTAACTCAGTTAGGTCACTGATGTGTCATTTAATGGTTTGTTTAGTTTTTTTTGATAAATAGACACTTGTTATTAACTTCCTGCAGTGTTAAATGTTACAATTTAAGCTTGTGTTTGAAATCAAGTTCATTAACATGTATTATATTGACTCTCTATAACCTTTTAGGGCAAAATTCAGATTGTAATTGAGCATTGTCCTGAAAATGTGTCTATGCCTTTACTCTATATAGAGCACTTAATCACATGGCAAGTGTTTTAGCGCAAACAGTTGGTTGGACACAGATGTTAAGTTCATTAGACATTACAAATTTCTAGCATTAGGGGTACTGTGTGCAGAATGTTGAGGTGAAAAATAAATGGAATCTATTTTGAAATAAGGCTGTAACATGACAAATGTGGAACAAGTGAAATGCTCTGAATACTTTCCAGATGCACTGTACATTTTAGTCACGTAATTTTGATAAAATATCTCAATTTTAACAATTAGCAGTTTTACAGAAGCATATATCAGCAGTGCCTATAATAATATATCTCATCATTTAAAAAACAATTTAAGGTGCTAAGAACCAGTAATGCCAAAAACTGTTTTTGATAGTGTTACATGATAGTGTGTGTGTTTCTATATCAATATATACTCCTAATGCTCTGACTGCATTAGGAGTGTTGCTCTTTGAGCAATAAAAAATTTCAGCTCAATTGAATTTTGACAAGATACCCAACCGTACTAGTTGAAATGGTTGCCTGTATGTCTGTGTTAATCCTGTGACAGAGTGCTGACCTCTCAAAACTGTATTCTGCCTAACGCATTAAAGCAGCTGAAATAGCCTGCCAGCAACCTAAGCAGATAGGTCAACAAACTCTGACATGAAGAAAAGTGAACTTTGGAGCTTGTTAGTAGTGGCGTTGTACTTTGTTTTAAATGGAGTAAATCCACAGTAAAGTTACAAAAGTCAACTTAGTCAATGGTTAACTAAGTTTGATATGATGTTTAAATTAGGCAGCTTCCTGAAGGCTGATGCTTTCCTAGCCATCCCACTTTGTATCGCACTCGTACTTGCAGGAAGCAGGAGTAAAGCTAAAGGGGTGGTATTGGGTGCACTAGACCTTATTTATTTCAAACATTTTTCAGATTAAGACGGAAATAAAATCAAGTATTATATTAATTAGACTGCATTATTATTAAAAAATGTTGAAAAAACAACATTTTCTGAAGGCCAATAAAAATGGATGGACCAGTAAAACTTTAAGCCATAGACCCGGGGGTGTTCGGTTTGACACTGAATTAGTATTAACTTTAATTATTAACATCTACGATGTCAATACATCTTCCTTTCAGGAGCTCAACTTTGTATCAAACTCAGGGCAAACATCAGAATGCTGATACGCTTGCTTTTCTTTACTGCACCTAACACATGCTCCTTTTAAAGACAGAGAAAAACTCACTCATTCGATATTGCACTTAAACATGCAGACACACATGCACAAAAAAAATATACACACACTAAATGTACCTCAGCGAAGTGATACAATACTGTCACATAATTTATGCCTTAGTTTAGATTGCATGTGTACATTATTTTATTTGACATTAGTGTACATTAGATTATTTATATTTTCATTTAAGGAAATATTTTCTTTAAAAAAAAACTTTATTATGTCATGTAAGTGTAATGAAAGAGTTTAGTTTGTTTTTTTATATGTAGATCTTTTAAGTAGTAAAGCTATTAAAGCAATTTCTAAAATAGAAACAACTAACCTGCTTGTTGTGAAAGTGAAAGACCTGTTTTTTGTCATTTGAATTTTTATTACTGCTTTTTAATAAGAGAAAAAATAATTATTATCTGTTTACTTGATTAACCAATGGAATAATTGATTAATAAAATAATCGACAGCCCTAAAGTGGAGGAAGATTGTTGCAGGTGATAAAACAACTACATGGAAAAGGTACTTTTTGGATGTTACTACATAGCAATATAATGGCGCTGATGGAGTAAGGCAAGATGGAACTTCTTGAAGAAACGTACAGATTATATTTATTATAGTTATTTTATAACCTTCAATTTGTTTTGGTAAAAAGCTTATCATTTAGTCTTGCTGCTTACTTTAGCTTATTTTAAGGTTTTAGTTGACAAGACTAAATTTGTGTCCTCGAAGTGACTCTTAGATTTCATTAGAAGTGCTTGCACCATTTTCTGGCACACTTCTGTACATTGCACTTATTGCACAATCAGTATGATTGAGGCCTTTTTGTTACTACCCTTTTTTGTTTCTAACTCATCATAGGAATTTGCTTCAAATTGTTCATCACTGTGTGATGTTGACAAATGATCTTGCACAAGCACTATGACTTGACATCTGATAAGATGAGCAGCTGCACATTTCCTCTATGTTTTTAAGAGTTTCAGAGCACAAAGTGTATTTAGGACTCAAGGCCTTTGAAGTCAAGCTGGTGACATGGATGTTTCTAGTTTAACACTTTAGTCAAATAATTTAAATAAGATGGCTAAATGTTAGCAACTGGTGGTTTTACAGAAGAATATTTTTCTATTAGTTATTCCTAAAATAACAAGCTTTTCAGAACAGCAAATTTTTGAAACAAGGTTCCATCTGCATGTTGGCATTAAAATGTCAAATGTGTTCAATCTTCCAATAATAATGAAAATGTATCTTTTAAAAAAAACAAACAAAAAAAACAACCTACAAACTCTTCCTAGAGTTTGTAGGATGAGCAACCAAATGACTCTTATAATTATATGAAAAATCAACTGAACGCAGAAAGTTGTGAAAGCTTACTCTGTGGTCAGTGTATTTGTGTTATCAGGAAGATGTACGATTAGCCATTGTGTTTATATTAGTCATGAGGATTGCTTAAACTGAGAAATGTGTTTTAGGAGACTTTTAAATTGCTCAAGATGTATTCGGTAAAACTGCAAGTAGCAAAGGAGGACAAAAAGATTGCATGTAAAATTACTCAATAATGGTGCTATTGTCTCAGCAAGTTTAATTATTATGGTAAATGATGTATTTCTTGCACACTATCAAGACACATAATAAAAAAGGTTTAGACCTCAAATTTGTGATCAACCAAAAACATGGCAATGACTGCAGTACGCCTAATGCCTTGACTTGCCACTTAGTTAAAGGTCATGACAATGTGAAAGCTGGCCCGGATGCACATTGTCATCTACTTTTCTGCTTTTCCTACTTCAACATGTTGTCATTGAAAAAGCACAAATAAGAACAAATTACGATTTCAGGTTGTTCCACCTTGATTATTTTAGTGAAACGAAGAAAAAATAAGACTAGGTATCTAAATACCTACAAAATTTTGAATGGATGCTTATTCAGGCAAAATGATGTCAGTTTTATAACGTAATTTCACAGATTTAAACTAGGTGTTTGCCCCTGTTTTCAGTGTTTGACCACAGCTAAGATACCTGGCTACTGTAATAACTCAAAGTGAAACTCAGTAAGAGAATTTAAAAAATCTGAATCTCCTATGTACTTATTTCTGTGTTAAGGTTAGAAAACATTTATAATAAACCCCAGTGATTCAAGCTAGAAAATTAAACTGTTGTTTCAATTACTTTTCATCAGGCAACTTTTTGTTTTGAAGATGCACAGTATTATAATATTGTGCATCTTTTTTTTTTTGGTGTTTAGCTCGAAATGTGTATATTTTAAGAACACAGCTCTGTTTTCATTTCATTGGTTAATGGAAGCTGACTCATGACTCAAAAAACTCTCTCACAAGTTGAAAACACTTTAGAGCACCTCCTGCCCAAAATGATATATATAGTGCAATAGTACTGGGTTCCCACTTATTATTGAGAAACTGAGTGTAACCACTAAAACCAAACCCCCCACTAAAAAGTTTAGATCTCTGCAGATATTGACTTGGACTCCATCTGTTCAGGTAAACGACATTTCATGTTTACTTAATGCAAAATCTGTCGGTTATGTAAACTCAACATGTATTGTGACATAAGTAAGATTTATTCTGAAATGTAAAACACATTGAGGAACAAGCTATCAGTGAAAGAGTAGGGTATTTATAACGTTATAGGTCTTGATATATTTTTGTTTTGCAGGATGAAGTTTGTTATGCTCTTTCTTGTGTTGTCCCTGGTTGTCCTCATGGCCGAACCAGGAGAGTGCTTTTTTAAGCGCCTTCAATCTACCTGGGGAGGTTTAAAAGAAGCATACAAAAGTGGCAAAGCAGCATGGAAAGGTAAATCACAACTGATCGTGGATTCAATGATAACTCCAAAAAACTAAACTCTTGGGGGGGGGAAAGCCAGAAAAAGTTGTGGTGTTGGAATATTGAATATAATATGCATTGTTTATTTTGCCATAGAGTATTCAGTACTCAGTGGGGTTATGTAGTAAAACTGAGACATGTAGGGAATCAATGCAGGTTCCATGAATGTTGATGCTGTCACTTTTCTATAGCACCCGCACTCAATAACTAACATTTATTCCATAATTATAAATCGAAGAAAAAAAATTACACCCAAATATGAACATACTAATTACTGTTGCTTTGTATCTTTTTTGTCTCTGTCATATCAGCACACAGAAACTCCGAGAAAATGAACAACAGGTAACTAATTGTGATCAGGCTGTTCATTTTGTTGATTTCATCTTTTTAAATCCTAAAGTCTGTAAACGACATATTCAAAGCTGAAAAACAAAACAAAATGGTCTACCTTCATTAGGTCTATTATCAGGGCATGTCATACTGAAGTAAATTGGGCTATGTCCAACTGATTTAATATTTCAGATAACACAAAGTAGCTAAAATCTATGACTTTCTGAATTTTAGCCTAAAATTATTAGAAAAATATATTCTTTGTGAATAAGTATTCTTCTGATGGATCACTGCTGATCAACTGAATGATTCCTTCTGCACTAATTTTAATTTTCTCATCTCAATTTCACAACATACAGAAACCAACAAGCAGATAATGATCAAGCCCAACCTACATCAGGGACGAATTTGTTCTGAAGACACAAAGAATTACGGGATAAGGGTTTCTGTTTGAAAAATGCAGCATAGCAATATAAAAGTAGTCTGATTTTTGCTACAGCTCAAATTTTCAAAACTGTAAAATGGCTTGATTTGCAAACTGTCCACGTGAATAAAACCTGCAATGCAAAAACAAACTTTGTTTGTGGTTATTATTCAAAATAATTAATAATTTTTGCCTAATGATTAAATTAACTTTGGTAGGAAAAACAGTGTATGATAATTTTAGTAAACAGTCTTTCAATGCATATCTGTTTATTGCTGAAGTCTTTAGGAATTATTCAGTGCCAATAGGCATTGTATACACCTGTCAGTAAATCCAAAATTCACAAAAGTTGCATAAAACAATCACACAAACAAACAAAAAAAGACTGCCTTCACTATTTCAAAAACCTTTTTTTATCTTATTCAATTGGAATGCAAAAACCAAATGATATGTTGCCAACACCCTGAATGTAAAATAAGGCATGAAATACTTACTAATACTACTGCTAAAGGAAAGGGGTGACAGGGATTTTTATTTCATAAAACAAGAGCCTTTAAGCATTGTATTTTAATTATTATGGGCCAGACCAGGCCTTACATCCATCACAGAAAAGGGAGATCCACAAAAATACCAATTAAATGTCTTTTCTTTTGGTAATGAAAGAAACAAGGAAATGATTTGATCTAACTGTGGTACATTCTGTCCCATCAGCAGTGTAGGGACTAACGTGTTATTAAGTAACGCGTTACAGTAACTACGTTATTATTGTGGTAACGAGGACGGTAACTAGTTATTATGCCAAAATCAGGAGCGCGTTAATCGTTACTGGGATTTAGATTGGGTCGTTATTCTTTACTTCTTGTGGTGGCTATCGGAGCTTCCACAGATTCAGTAACATTAGCAAGTGGTGGAGGCCTGCAGGTGGATGAAGGAAAGGGGAGGCAGGAGGAGCAGAGACCCGAGGCGGCCGCCGGTCCGAGTGTCAGGTGAACTGAATTTCAGGCAAGAAGTTATGACCTGCAGTCTATCTGGGTCAGCTATAAACCAAGTTTAGGTGTAGTTTATTTTCGTTATTTTTCGTAGCTAGCATGACGGAGCTTCTTAGCCTAACAATAAGTCAACAGTTATTTTAGACTCTATTAGTAAAACTGATAAATTAGAATATTGTGAAATTGTTCCTTTTTTAATAATTTAATTTTATTCAGTATTTCAAGCCTTTTTTTGTTTGAGCCCTCTGACACATGGTATTTCCTTCAGCTAACAACCCACATTTTTTATTATTACACTCCTTTAACATTTTTATTTATTCAATGGTACAACACATCACTGTTGAGTAAAATAAGGAGTAGAACAGCTTTAACCTCCTAGAACCCAGCGTCCACATATGTGGACATTTTGGGTTGTCTAGACCACAAATTTTGCCCTAGAAGGGCCTGATATCCACTTACGAGGACATTATATTGTAACTGTTCTATCGAAATGTATCCCATATATGGATATCAGACCCTTGTAGAGCAAAATCAGGTAAAAAGATAATTCTTTGTTTTTACATTCATCAGGCCCCAATCAGCCCAAATAGCAAAGAGAAATTAAAAATGCATGCCATGAAAGAGATCAGGTCTTAGGAGCTTAACCTGGTGGTCAAACTATCCTTTCAAGAATCAACTATGTATGTGGTGCAGTGCCAGTTAATCCTTTGAATTTATTTTTTGGTTTATGTTTTCAGTTTACATTTTTATATTGTTTTAGATTTTTATTTTATTTTAACTTTGTGATTGTTATCTGTTTTAAGTACTGTATATATAAATACTAACAATAATAATTGTTATACATGCTTAAACTGAAATAGCGGTGTGTGTCTGTGTGTGCATATGCATGATATGTGAAGAAGCATTTGGTTTTATTATTTATATTATCTACTATATTTACATTGTGCAGTTAGACCACTTTTCTTGGGGCAATAATGGTTAAGTAGTAGTGCTTCTTAACTCCTGGTTCAAACGCCTGGTTCAAAACATTTACTCAAATTATCATCTTTTAAGCAGGCATTTGGAACTTTTGTGTTGGAGGAGGGTATGGGGTTACCAGGGAAAACACTGTGGTGGGATAAAGGGAAGCAGAAAGTACTCCCAGCATTCACCCCAGTCAGCGAAAATCTGAATTGGGCCAAGGTTAATCTTAAAACAGGTAATCTAAGGAGCTTGGAAAGAAAAGCAACTGGACTTCTTTAAGTTTCTTGAAGACGTTTCACCTCTCATCCAGGAAACTTCTTCAGTTCTCAGAGTAACTGGTGGAGAATCCCAGATTTTTAAGCCCTATTGGCAGTGTCCCCATAAGGGTCGTTGATCAACTATTAATCAGACAGTTGCGACGACTCGCACGAGGTTTCGGCAGAGACAGTAAACTGAGACAGCTCGGCAGAGCTCCCAGCAGAAGCGGCTGAGGGGGGCTGAGAGAATTCACGAGAGATCTCAGCCGATGAATGCTGGACGAATGGACTTAACATAATACAAAAACACAAGAAAACTGAGAATGCTGGGTCAAAATGACCCAGGACAAGTGAAGTGGTGCAAATACTCTCTGAATGCACTATATGTAAGTAGTACACATTCATGGTGCTACATTTTTTGCTTACATTCAATAATGCTAACTTACAGTTAGCATTATTCTTTCAGTAAAGACTGGAAACTTAATGAGAGTGAGAGTAGAATAATTTAGTGTAGATCCCTTCATTGTCATTGTACATATACAACGTAATTGCAGGTGCTCAACACCAACTGTGCTGGACAAAGTATAAATAGTAGAGAGTAGGAATAAATATCAAATAGGAGAAATATATACAATGAAGAGGAATATATACAAAACAAGAGAAAGGCATACATTGCAAAACTTTGCAACTATTTTGTTCTCCAAAGCGCAGATCAGTGGTCAGCTAAGGGTCAGACATATGTGATGTTTTGAGGTACATAGTTTGTGTGTGTAAATGATGATGTGTGTACCAGACAAGCAAACAGTAAATGGATAATAGTAAGACATTGTCTTACCAAAAAAAACCCTTTTGTATGAGCTTTTGTGTTACGGCCCTAGCAGGGCCTCCTCCTGAAGTTGCCTGTGTGGGAGTGTCCTACCATCTCTCCTGCCTTAGGTGCCACTTTTTTCTATCGTACAGCTGACTCACATCAGCAATTAAAGGTATTTAAGAGCAGATAAAGGTGTGCTCTGGTGCCAGAGTGCCATGTGAGTGGTTGCAGCTAGTGAGATTGGTTTTTTGTGATTGTTTGCTCCTGCTTGGTGGAGAGGAGTGTTTGGTTACTAACCTTTTTTCTGGCTTACTTTTCAGTTCACTGACCAACGCTTGAGTTTTGTTTCTTTAAATGGTGATAGCAGCTTGTCCGTCTCTTTTAGTTGAGTTATTAATTGGAACTTTAATAAAACTCTTTCATTTAACCATTTTGCCTCTGTCTCCTTTTTCTGACCCGGACACATTTTGTTACTTCCCCCTCATTGCCTGGACCCCTTTTAGGGGAGCATAACATTTTGCTACATTTTTTTTTCTATATGTTAGTATTTCCCAAAGTTGCAGTAAATTTGACCCCTTAGGGCCACCGCAGCCATTTGACAGTTGCAACAGTAGTTCCTTTCCTGAAGATCTCTGTGGGTGATGATGCTTGATGCACTGACACCAGCCTCGATCCAATCCTTGTAAAGCTCTCACAAGTTCTAGAATGAACTTTTCTTGACAATTATGTCAGGACTGTAGCGATCCCTATTGTTACTCTGCCTTTTCATACAACACGTTTTCCTTCCAGTCCACTTTCCATAAATATGATTTGATATAGCACCCTGTGAAAAGCCAAGCTTTTTAGCAATGACCTTCTTTGGTTTTCTGGTACCCTCCTTGTGGAGGACGTCAGTGATTCTCATCTGTCAAGTCAGCAGTCCCTATGATTATAATGCATGTGTTGAACCAGGCTGAGAGATAGATGGCAATTTGTCTAAATAGCAGTTTTACTCAGACTCAGAATTAAATTTTTTAATAACCTGAAATACTGAACTTTGACTTTCCATTAACAATAAGCCATAATCATTAATATTAAAACAAAAAGCTTGACATATTTCAGTTTACGTGTAATGAATACAGAGAATATGAAAGTCTACCTTTTTTGAATTGAAGTACAAATGTGTAGTAGTATGTACACAATGATTTCCTTTCTGTAGTATACACACTTTTAAAATAAAAGTTCAACTGCCAGTAGGCGCAGCAAGAATACTTAATATATACAAACCCTTCTTTGTTACGTTCTCATAACATTCAAACTACTTAACAGTTAAAACCAGCTATCACCAGGTTTACACAAGAATGGTTTTCTGCCAAGTTCACTTTTTTTCTCTATTTTTTGGCCATTTCACATAGTAACCAAACCACTTCCATACAGAAGAATTATTCTGTGAACCTTGACCGTAGAGAAGTGACATAAGAAGTTCTCATTAGATCAAAATGTTATCTGTTGTTGCAAAATACATTGCAGAGTACGAAACATTACAACATAACAAACTAGAGCTGATAATAGCTATCCCCCCCCCCCCCCCCCCCCCATTCCTGCCACTGCTTCCATTAAAAAGGCCCAGATACACTCTCAGTCTCAGTCTGCTCACTTTTTCTCACAATTTACCATCTCTAACACTTAATCTAAGGTAAATAATAGAACAACTTTATTTATAAAGAGAAACTTTTGCAATGAAAGCTGGTATTACATATATATATATATATATATATATATTATGTGTAATATGTATTTATGCATATTAAGAAATCATTTAAAGAATGACTTTGATCCTTGATATAATTATTGCAATACGTTTTTGTGTTTCAGGATGAAGGGTGTTGTGATCTTTCTTGTGTTGACACTGGTCCTGTTCATGGCTGAACCCGTGGAGCCTCGATTTCGTTCGGGGTTTCAAAACGGTTTACGGAAGTTTAAAGGTAAAGCTGCATAATGACAGCAAAACGTACATTCACAGTTAAGGTCAATATTAAGGCTATCAATAATTTACCTTTGGAAATATCACACATTCCCTCTTTTTTACAGTGGATTTTCTTGAACTTTTGGTGAAACTAAAAGAGTAGAACATGTTCACCAGTTAGAAGATTGTACCACCGCCATTTCCTCTAGATAGCTCTGATTGAAAAAAGTGCTTATCCCATCTGTATTGGGTCAACCTAAATAGTGAATAAGTTTGGTCTTTGGCAAAACCACTGAAAAAAACAAGAAAAAAAATTCACTAAATTCACTAAAAAAGTAAATGTATTTCAGTTTGTTTATTTTATCACTTGTTTTTCTATAATTGTTGAAGGGAAAAATCATAATTTTTTAAACTAATTTATTTTCTAACTCACTCTAATACAATTACACTATATACACTATATAACAAGATTGTTTTGAATGTATTAATTTCAAATATTTGCCAAAACATATATATATATATATATATATATATATATATATATATATATATATATATATATATATATATATATATATATATATATGTATATGTATATATATATATATATATATGTTTATATATATAAATATATATATATATATATATATATATATATATATATATATAGACAGAAAATTAATGAATCAGGTGGAGGAGGTGCACGCACACACACACACACAATCACACACACACACACACACACACACACACACACATAAAATGGTGCCATATATGTGGACACTGGAATGTCTGAATGAATGTGCTGTCTTTATATAATGTTCTATTAAATTATCCAATAAGAAACTGAAAATACAGTTGCTGCTGCTGATTAATTGATCAGCATCATAAAAACATTATTTTCAGTATATCTGTATTTATTCTCATGTGGTGACAACTTTTTAACTTTCAACCTTTTTGTAGAAAGCAAATACCCAGACAGACTGAAGAGGCTGGCTAAGGGAGTGATTGAGTAAGGAATGTTCTCTAAAAGTTACTGTTAGTGATGATAAATTAAGAAAAAGGGATTTCTGGTTGTTGTTTTTTTTAAATTCTCAAATCTTGGTGTTTTCTGCCAGACATGGGCCTGCCTGGATGGAAGGTATTGCCAGCCTAAAAGATGGATATGTTGCTCGCCTTGATGATGAGATGTCATAGAGCGCAGTTCAACAGAGGATCTGGCTCCTGCTTTGCAATGTAATCAACACCAGACCAGAAGATCCCATGACAATTCAGCAGTCTTTGCTCTATCGTGACTATAATGCTTAAATGATCATTTAGCCATTTTATCATCACTTGATATTTAGACACCTCATAAAGTTTTTAAAAAAATGTGTAAAAAAATAAAAAAGCTTCATTTTGCGACTGCCTGATGAATAAAACTGCAACAGCAAAAGTGAAACTTTGTCTGGCATCATTGATGACAAGAGATGCACTGACCTGATTTAGCAGGGTTATAGTTTCACCAATATTGTTTTTTAAAGTACATAAGCCAAAAAACTTTGCTGGTAGGTGAGACTGACTTTATCAAACTTACATAATAATAAATAACAGACCATAGTTTTGCATCGATGTCAAGACTGACAGTGAGTTAATATTTATATTATGAACATTTAGTTTCTCCACCGTTATGTTAAAGAAAATATGTGCATAAATGGAATAATGCTTTTAAGCGACCTGTCATTTACAATGCAGCCTTTCTCAACAAACAGCAAACACATCAACTGTTTTTGTGCAGTTTGTTACACAGTGTATCTGCTAGGTAGAGCTACAGGTGCTGTTTTTCCCAGAAAGACAAAAGAATGAAAGATAGATGCGCAGAGGAAGAAGGAAATTTATCTGGAGAGGTAAGACTGCTCAGTGACAATCCCAAAACTGAAAATTTTAAACTTACATGTAAGCTCACTTTTTTTCCTTTAGAAGTTTTAAGTCAGATATTGGATTTGCACCATCCATCCATCAATCCATCCATTCTCTTGCACTTATCCTTAAGGGGTCGTGGGTGGTTGGGAGCCTACTTCAACCACCACAGGTAGTTGGTACCAGTCTGTCGCAGGGCTAACACAGAGAGAAAGACACCATTCATAGTCACACCTATGGGTAATTTAGAATCACGTAACCCCACTAAGTGCATGTGTTTGGACTGTGGGAGGAAGCCGGAGTACCTAGAAAGAACCCACGCAAACATGGGGGAACATGCAAACTCTACACAGAAAAGCATGGGCAAGATGGTGAAGTCAAACTCAGGACCTTCTTGCTGTGAGGCCAACCACCATGCCACCGTGCTGCCCATGATTTGAAGTTGTGTGTGTTTTTGTTACCACTAAAATGTCAAACAACAGAAATTAGGGTACTAACTGTGTTATTTAAAGGCTGCATAAAATACAAGGCAGTTTAGTGCAGGATAAGGAGGTCATATACTGTGTCATGCTGTGAATTTACAAAAACGTATTGTCTAGAATAAGGACAGTATTAACAATATACTGTCGGTAAAGGGGATGGAAATGAGCCAAAAGAGCTTGTGAAACATTCACATATATCTTGATGATCTGAGTTGTGTAACTGAGTTGTGTAAATCTACAAAGAGCAGTAACGCACTACAAAGTGTTACTGCCTCCTCCAGGCATGCAAAGAGGCTTAGGGGTGAAGAAGTCTTACTAATGACTGCTGAAATAAAAAAGACTGATTAATGATGTGTACATTGCATATTTCAACATTTTCAACACTCAGTGAAAGAAATATATAGTATAAATTGATTCCTCATCTCAAATCTAATCATATTTTCTTCTTCCAATTAGCAAAGACAGAAGCTTAGTTGGAAACCACATTATGAATGCTGAATCTGACACCAGCTTAAAGCTATTTGGTTCGGAAGAAATGCCTTAGATTCTTACATTCTATAGCATTGGGTTTGCAATGCAATCAACAAATGTATAAGCAAACAAAATAATAATTACAAATAATCATGGAAGCAGGGGTCTAATTGTTTCATTGAAAATCTAAAAAAGCTCAATATTTCAAACAGCACTACTCAATAAAACAGCAATTTTAAAAGTCAAACACTGTTTGTGTTTTTTCTAGGGAAATGTTTATCTAATTTTGTATTATTATTTCCAGTGATGATAATAAAATCCTCTTCATAACTTTGATGATGGTGATGTTTCTGCTTTTTGGGGCTTCAAACATCAAATGTTTAGCAGTTTTCTGTACTACCTGTGGTTTCTGCTCAGTATAGACCATAGCCAGCGAGCAGTTCCACACATCAGTCCACATGGACACCTTTTGTCAGCACAGACGGTTTCACGCAAACACACACATTGTGTAAGCTAAAAACATGATTTATGCTGAGTTGTACAGTAGGTGGAGCACATAAAAACTGTCCACAATAACTAACTTAGAGTCTCTTTTTCTGAGTAATCCACAGCCCAGCTATCTTCCCAGGTCGCTGTGTGAGTCTTCATATGGTAAATGGCCTGTATTTGTATAGCGCTTTTACTAGTCCCCTCTAGGGACCCCAAAGTGCTTTACACACCCAGTCATCCACCCATTCACACACACATTCACACACTGGTGGAGGCAAGCTACAGTTGTAGCCACAGCTGCCCTGGGGCAGACTGACAGAAGTGAGGCTGCCATATTGCGCCATCGGCCCTTCTGGCCAACACCAGTAGGTGGTAGGTGAAGTGTCTTGCCCAAGGACACAATGACCGAGACTGTCCAAGCTGGGGCTCGAACCGGCAACCTTCCGATTACAAGACGAACTCCCAACTCTTGAGCCACGATCGCCCCAAATACATATCAGATTCTAAGAGTTATTGCTTAATTAAAGCTGTCTTTGTGAGTTTTTAATTGGAATTGGCATAATAAAACTAATTTATTCTGCATCTTTTGTTTGTCTGAAAAACACTGGAGACAAGAAGGTAGATGAAAAACATGATCAGTAAGGATATGAATGGACAAACAATCCTATTGAAGATTAGCATTAGTGAGGGTCGTTGTTAATGTTTCTTTTGTTCTTGGAGTGGGCCTCAAAGAGAATACAGTATTCAGGTTCGGGTGCTTTAAAGTGACCACTTTCTTGATAGTACAAGAGTTTCAATGTTGGTTTGTGTTCTATGGAAACACCAAGGTCTCTGATGCTTTTACTTTTGACTCACAAAATACAGCTAAAAACCTTAAAGCTACAAGGCCTACAATTTTTTTACCATCTCAATCAAAATGTTCGTGCTGAAGTACTACTGTGGTTTATATACAACTGAACTCTCGTCAAAGCTCAACTCAGAATGAAACATGATCATTGATGTGAGATAATTTGTCACATTTAAAAAAAATGATAATAGATGCTTTATATTTTCTTTTGGTGTACTTTGGTAAAAAAAACAAACAAAACAAAACAAAAAAAACATCAGACACAAGTCAGGTTGGCTGCAAATAGCTGCTGCTAGGTTATCAGTAGTTTTAAGCTCAAACACCCTACCCTAATACTCTGTTGCACAATCCCAGCCTTATTTTTTTTTACTCTTCTTTAATTTAAAATCACTGTTGTATATTTACATTTCCATGCTCTTACAGCATAAGGCCCTCACTATGTTCCTTGCACTTTAACTTTTGTTTATTTACTGTAAACTGTAGTGTTTTTATTCTTTATCCTGCTGCTGTAACACAGTAATTTCCCTTAAATAAAGTGTCTGTCTGTCTGTCTACAGCACCATGCCTTAGGGTGTATCAACAGTTTAATCATGTGTGGATATTTTTTTTAAGTCATGATATCATTGATGCAGACTGTGGGCAGATTCTTTTTTTCATTATTGCTTTACAATAAGGAAAACAGTAACATGTAATTATGAAAGAATGAGTAAATAAAAGAATTGAAAATAAAAAAAGATTGACCTGAAACACTTATCACACCCTGATAATTCCTGATCCAGGATTATATAATAAGCAATAATTATTCAGTCAAGATCTATATTAAAATAATCAATCATTAGTTGATAATAATGTAACTCCACACTGTGTGGCACAGAGTTACACCTACTCATTCATTAATCCAGACTTAGTTAATTATGTGTCTCTGATTTCTGTAAAGATAATGAAGAACTAAGAAACTAGTAAATATGATTCACTTTACTCGAGGTGCCACAAAGAATAAGAAATGTTGGAGTAATTAGTAATGAATGAACAGTTGATGCTCAGTGTTTGAATTAGAGTCAATAAGGAATAACTCATAAAGAAAATGGGGAGATAATCACGTTACCACTAATTATGAATTACTCATTACCTAATGATTCACTTATTTAGTATCTCCCAGACCATTCTACAGTAGAAGAAAATCATTATCAATAATAAAGTCTTAAATCAAGGGTAATTAGGGAAGTATTGAAGAATGACTGATTAAACTGAGTTTTTCTTGATTTGTTGGTCATTCATTCTGTAGTAACTGAGCATATGTGTCTCCCTATTAAATGTAATGGTCTATGTGTGCATTTTCCCTCCTTTTTGAACATGTGACAGCCAGACAAACATGAAGGAAATAAGGCAGTTGCACTAGATGAGTTACAGGGAAACAAGTAAAAAGGGTCAGTTAAATTTTATCAACTTAAATAATGACGGAAGTGATAGTAAAATACCTCACAGAGTATTGCTTGTGTCTTATGATTGAAAAAAATAATTAGTTAGACCCATAGGGCTGATTTTCTATAACACTGCCAAAAGATCTATACATATAGGTAGCTTTAAAATGAGTCTTCTATATGTAAAGTCTGTGTGCATGTATGTAAACAAATCTATACCCAACCCTGAAGCAGCTAATCTGGCTACAGAAAGAGACATGCAGGCATACTGAGGTGTCAGAGATAGAGAGGATGGATATCTCTCACTGTCACCTGAAGACAACCTAAAGGGCACCATAGACTGACCTGGAAAATGACACCTGCATCCTCCATGAAATTAAACAAACACACACAGCAGCCATGCAAGCAAAGTTTGTTTTAGGCGGATGAGGCCTCGCTTAAAACATATCGATCTGAAATGAGATGTGGTCAGAGAAGGGATGAGGTTAGTAAGGTATGTGTGTGTGTGTGCGTTTGTGTGTGTGAGGGTCATTCGTGTCATTGGCAGTGGTTGTTTACCTAGAAGCGATTGCTAGCCTCACACACAAGCCCTTCCCAGACAGAGACGCGTGGTAAATAATAGAAGAGTGATGACAGAGGGCAGACGCACACAAACACAGATCAGCATCAAGGTTAAAGATGGGTGTGGGTGTAATGGGAGAGCTCTTTATCAACATGTCATTAATATAGGAGGAGGGTTCACCAAACCAGGGAGGCAGAGAGGAAAGAGGCAGTCATACTGTGAGCAAGGGTCCTGACATCTGCATAACAAATGCATGAGAGGTCTGTATGTCACAGTGACAGCTGAGTCAATATGAATCCGGCTGCAAAGTAGAGTCAGGTGCCTGGCCCCTAACTTAGTCATATTGCAGACTTCACTTGCTGCTCACAAAATAGCTCAAGATCAGATATCATAACATTAGCATTCATGTGATTTTCATTGCCAGCTACACACAAATGTTACAGTGAATAACTTCAAACGTCTTCCGCTGTTCAGATGTTCGGCATGCTTGTCCTCATCATGACTGGACTACATGATTGGTCTTTTAGGAAATAAAGATAATTTGCACTTGTTGGATTTTTAAACAAAAGCAGGGAAAATACAACACACCAGAACATGTTTGACACTAGTTTTGCTTCATGGTTCAAGTTAAGTAAAAAGCGACGAACCTTAAAAGCTCAGCCTCACTTAATAACCATTTGCCACATATGGTGGGTTGTCCCTTGTGTCTTATGTTTTGCTTTGCTTCCTTTATCTTATTATTCCCTCATTTGTCTCTGATGCACCCTCATGTTACCCATTTCCCACATTGGCCTTTGTAGATTTATGGCCTCAGTTTTCCTCTGGTCAATTAACGCGATGTCTGTTGTCCTTCCTCATCTTCTGCAAACCACTTATTTTGCTTGTGTTAACTTCAGCTAATTGTCACCAGCCGGTTATTGTGGACTTGTGGCCACATAAAGGTTCATTTTTCATCTGTTTGTTTGTTTTTTTTTAAAAATAATAATTCAATTCTACTACACGGATAAAATATGTAAATATTAACTGAAAGAAAAGCAATGCTCATAGTCTTATTTTTATGTCTCCGGGAAGCACATCTGGATATTTTTCTTGATGATATTTTTTATTTAAGCGTTTAATTCAAAGTAATTTTATGAGTACATGAATGGATATACAAAACTATCTCAATAAACCGAAGCTATTTAATTGACTCAGCACACAATTATACATTTTAATAATACAAAGTAATGTAGTAAGTTGCTGCTGTCTACAAATAAAATACCTGTACTGTTAAGGGCAATCTAGTCCCTGCATCTCTGTGTAAAAGATGAATGCATTTTAAGTTTGAAAAGTTAAGCCAAAGCCTGCATTCTTTCTGATGGCCAGTAGGGTGTGACTGTAGTGAAGTTTGGGGGAAAACAGTGCTCAGCTCCTGGGCTTGGGACTTCACTTTCCCAATGATTTTAAGGCCTCTTTTGTCACTTTTGTCACATTCCCGGGTCTGTTCACTCAGCGTTTTAAGTTTTAGTTTATTTGGATGTCAATGTTTATGTTTAAGTTCGTTAGGTTAGCTAAATTCATTTGTTTATTAGATTCCCCTTGTGTTTTCTTCCCCTATATTTAAGTTTAACTTTATGTGTTTCATGTTTGTGTGTCTTATGTTATCAAGTTCATGTTGTCATGTCTACATTCAATTCTGTTTCCTGTTTTATTGTGAAAGTCCTTGTCCTATGTGCAGTGTGTCTAGTTTTGCTTCCCCTCGTCTCATTAGGTCTGATTTGTCCCAGCTTTGTTCCCACCTGTTCCCCGTTCCCTCATTATCCTCCTGTGTGTATTTAGTTTGTGTTTTCTCATTCAGTCTTTGTCAGGAGACATGTTTCCATGTCGCCAGGATTTTCCACATTCAAGGTTTTGCTCTTTGTCTTTTGTGTTCAGCATTCAGTTTTCCCAATTTAGTTCTAGTTAGTTTCTCCCCAGTGTGCATGTGCCTTTTGTTTTCGCACCTTTTTACCAGCCATATTAAAAGGCTCGCCTTTTGTTAATATTCAAGTTTAGTCTCATGTTCCTTTGTGTCTAGATTTTGGGTCCACTCCTCAATTCATACAGTGTGCTGCTGCATACTGTAACAACTTTGGTTGAAGTCTTACTGAATGATGCATAAATTATTTGAGAGGGTAAAGTAGGGAACACTTTAGGGTGGGTTGCCTTTGTGATAAACATTCTTACAATATGAGCTTTCAGACTGACTCCTCCCACATTATGCCTCATTTCAAAACAGCTAAATAAGTCATGTGTAATATCCACACATGGAGTTTATGTTCCAGCAACTGACTTAAATACAATTTGATGAACTTGAAAGTTTCTTTTTAACAGAGGTTTTTCTCTATGTCACCTTGAGACCAGCTGTACAGAACATACAGTTAGAAAGAAAGTGTATAGTAAAGAAGATACAGAGAAACATATCAGTAGAAGAAAGAAGTGTAGAATTAGCTAAAGCATATCAGGTTTGGAACTGGGAGAGTGGCTATGGAATCTCATTGTGCTATCCCAGCATGGGTGTGTGTGTGTTAGCATTAAATGCACTAATCAATATGGTGGATGTCACCAATCTCCCCAGTAGTGGCTGAATGCGGATACAATCCCCCAGAGCAATTATATCTCTCTCTTTTTCAGACTTTGTTTCTGTCTTTGTATCGTCACTGTTTTTCAGCTCCCTGTATGTTTTAACACTGGGCAACAAAATGTTTAACTTTTAGACAACTTGACAGAAATACCTTAGGCCTACAAAAATTTACATTCATTCATGCTGAATGAAAAGCATTCACTTGCCATTCTCACTTGTAGACATGCTGCTATCCTTTCTGAACAAATTTGCTCTATAATCTTTTGCACACAGACTTTTCCTCTTTACTAACAGATACGTTTACTTGTTAGTCCCTTTTTCTCTTCTCCATCAAAAAGGAATAAATGTATCCCAGGTTATTACCTTGTTGCATCAGAGAACTATATGAGCTCTTGAGATAATGTGCAGTCCAGCATACTGCTAAGGAACTTACCTTCACAAGCACTGAGGTAGTGTCTCAGTTTTTCAGTGAGGAATTTATGCTTTTGCGTTACATAGAGAACGGCAGTGAACTCCAACTTCTTATTTGGAATTGACATAAAGACACAAATTGGCCATACAAGTCTGCACAGTACAGATTTCATTATAAAGGGGTAAAATGTACTTTCTTTAGGCTTCAGTCACACAGGCCTAGAGACTGGAAACCTTCAATCAGTAGGGAAACGTGTATTCCTTGACTGCTGCAACCTACACATTTTGAAAGACACAACCTTTATTTTGACGCCAAACAATCTTCTCAATCACCAACCTGGGCAACCATACAAACCAGAGATTGTCAGAGGTCACCAACTGGCCACCTGGTCTGTGTGACTGGGATTTTACCTCAACGAGTCACAAAGAGATGACAACACTGTGGTAAAAATTATCTATGCTTCTTTGGTGTATACAAGGAGCAAAATCCTCAGTGAGTTACAACACAGAAACATTAAAACACATACACAATCTCTTCATGCTGTGCAAAGCGATTAAAGTAAGTTTTGAGTCATCTTTCCAGTTTCTTAAAATCTCAGCAGGGGGTCTGTTGTCAACTGTTAGCCATAAAGGAAAAATGCATCTTGTTATATCTGTTTTTGTCTGTTGTTAAACGCAAATGTGCACACACATAAAAAAGGCATAAAAGCAAGTTCACACTGGTCATTTGCTGAAAGCAATACAGTATCAGCACAAATGCAGTCAAGCCAGCAGTCTTACAAAGTTTAAACACAATAGAGAGGCGAAAAACTGACTTGAATCCTAAAAAGGATACTTTTAGTTGATTCATCATGAAGGGAGTGTACACAGCTGCACTAACAAAAAAAATGTTACTGACAATGCAATGCTTTTCTGACATGGCATTTACAAAATGGTTAAGCTTGACGCTGAGAGAGAGAGAGAGTGGCACACTGAGAAGACAGAAAGAAAAAGACTCACTCCTTTGCTTCTGTCAGTCCACCAAATCCATACAGAGAAAAAAATGTGTCTGCTCAGATGAAAGTCTAAAAGAGGAAAGAGGCTTTGTAACAGAGAAATAGCTGTGATCCCAGTGTCACGCAGGCTGATCTTATTACAAACCTCGTTATGTGTAGCATACACCACATGGCAGATGTTTTAATCCAAAGCTCATAAAATGAAAGACGGTCACAAATCGGGGTTAAGACCTGCTGCTTCACACTGCAAGATTAAACCTATGAAGCGTGGCAATCATAACATGACTGCACACCCCCTTTTTTAAACAATCTACAATCTAACACAGTCATTTTACTATGTATTACATATTACTCAGATAAAAAGCCACAAAGGGAGAGGACGATTGTACTGGTGTGAAGTAGATTTCTGGGTTCTCCATGATGGCTGACTGTGTACTGCATTTCTTCATCGTTCCTCTACTACATCTATTGTCTGTAACAAAAGAAAGCAATTTAAAGTTTTAAAACTTTAGCACTTTTTGTGGTCCAGAAGTCTAAAATCTATAAAACTGGAATAAAAGGAAGTTATGGGAAAGTGGAAGAAAACGTTACATGGCTCTAGACAAAATACACAAGTGTACAGAGTGTCAGATAGGAAGAATGGTGAACATTTTGGGTTAAGGAGTCAGACATCTGAAAAAACGACATCATGGGTTTCTGACATCTTGCCTGGCCTTATCAGAGATCTGCCTCTAAAGGTGGCTGTTCTGTGAACTGGTAATAAAGCCACTGGAGCGAAGCATCTCTGCTTGCTCTGAAGTAGTCAAGAAATGGGCTTTATTTAATAATGTCTATGTTAGGGCACTATTTAATCATTATCACGTGTACTATTATTGTATATGCTGCACAAAGCTCCTAAGAGGATTTTACTGTAGACACACCTAAAAATAGGGAGAGATACATTTCAAGAGAGCCCATTAGTGTAATTAGAGCTACTCTACAGCCAGTCTAATGATGTTCTTTTCCTGCTATATTGTTTTTGCTTGATACAGCATCAAAAATGCCTCAAGGTGGGTTTTTCTTTGGTATACACACTGTGTGAAGGCTGATGAACAGACAGAAGCCTGTGAATGTTGTTTAACACTTTGCTCCATATGGTCATTTCTCCACTGAGTATTGCGTGAAGAACAGTGTGAAGAAGAGTGATTTGTGCCTCGAGTGTGAAAACACGTGTCACACTTTTGTTTTTTCTTCTTCTAAATATTAAATATAACTTGCATTAGATGGGATGCTTCCTTCAAAGTTACATTTCATCAGCGTTACGAACTCTTGCTAATTATGAAAGATCAGCAAGACGAGGAAATATAATTTGTTTTTTTCTGTTTCCCTTTAATGTGAAAAATAGTTTTCGCGCAGTCTATTGAGATGTAAAAAACAACAACAATATAACAAAGCTACAGTTTGTTTGACTTAATAATTTAATTAGCACTATACATGTAATCAATTCTACCAAGACTCTTATTATACAGTATCAGGGGAGGAAACACTATTGCGGTTTGAGATCACCACAAATAAGCCAGCGATTAAACACTTAACAGATTCCAACAAGGATGGATGAAAACTTATCTTCAGGGCCAATTTTGTGTTGCTGTCTTCATTTTCCTTCAAAGCCCCCCTCACAGTAAGCTGAGCACTGTGGGTTGTAGAGGCCAATATTAGTTAAGTATTTATTTACAGATCCTGGCAGAGCTGTCCTGTGAATAATTCATCTAGAGGAGTCTGTTGACAAGACAGCCTGACGCAGGAGAAAGGAAATCAATGCAGCTATGATGGGCAGCAGACTCCAGCATATCTGCTTCTGACCTGAACCCCAGCTATTCTGTAGGTGTGTACACGTGTGTGTAGTTACAGAGGTTACAATGCATCCCTATGTAAAGTGATCAGGTCTTGATCTGCTGATCGGAGCGAAACATTGTCCGTCGAGGGCAGACAGGCCGCGGGGATATGTCATCTTCACGTTCCTCCTGTTATACACTGTAGACTGTAACTCAAGTATGCCTAAACCTTGGACTTACACTTCTGTGCAGTTACCATTTTACATCAGAAAGTGCCAACCTCAGGGGCTAAAATCATTTTAAAAACTGGGAAAAAACTGCTGCTCCTCAATGGGCACTTGAGGCTGGACCCGAAACTGAGTCAAATGTGAGAAACTCAAATGTAAAATGTATTATTAAGGGCACTTTCCCTTATACTGTGGCGTGAAAAGACCTACCTGGTCTTATGTGAAAAAGTAATTGCTGCTTTTGAAAGCTGAGTTCACTTTTACTAAACACACTAAGGCCTAATTACTGCCAGACCTGTTAACTCAAGAAATCGTTTAAATAGAACCTGTCTGAGAAAGTAAAGCAAGCTAGAAGATCTCAAAAAACAACACTTCACACCACAATCTAAAGAAACCTGAAACACCTGAGAAACAAAGTCACTGGAAAAGGTTACAAAGCTATTTCTAAAGCTGTGGGACTCCAGCGGGCCACGGTGAGAGTGACTATACGCAAATGGAGAAAACAAAGAGCAATGGTAAACTTTCCCAGGAGTGACCGGCCTACCAAAATTACTCCAAGAACACATTGACAACTCATCCAGGCAGTCACAAGAGAACCCAAAACAACATTAAAGAATTGCAGGCTTCACATTTCACAGTTAAGGTCAGTCTTCATGATTCAGCAATAAGAAAGCGACTGGGCGAAAATGACATCTATGAGAGGCTTTAGGAGAAAACCAGTGACGAGCAAAAGAAACATCAATGCTCATCTTATATTTGCCAAAAAGCATGAATGAACATCATACCAACAGTAAAACACTCAGGACCTGGAATACTTGAATTCTGCTGTATACAAAAACATCCTAAAGGAGAATATCAGTCCATCTGTTGGTGACCTCAAGCTGAAGCACACTTAGGTTCTGCTGCAGGACAATGATCCAAAATAGACCAGCAAATTCACTTCTAAATGACTTGAGAAAAACAAAATAAAGACTTTGAACTGGCCTAGTGAAAGTTCTGACCTGAATCCCATTGAGGTGCTGTGGGATGACCTTAAAAAGGCAGTTCATGCTCGAAAACCCAATGTGGCTGAATTACAACAAATTAGCAAAGTGGGCCAAAATTCCTCCACAGTGCTGCTAAAGACTTGTTGCTAGTTATCGCACATGCTTGATTGCAGTTGCTAAGGGTAGCCCAACCAGTTATTAGGTTTAGGAGGCAATCGCTTTTTCACGTAGGTTTGGATTTCCCCCCCCCCCCCTTAACAAGCACCTTCATTTAGAAAATGCATTTTGCGTTCACTTTTTCTATCTTTGTCTAATATTTAAATTTGTTTAATGATCCAAAACATTTAAGTGTGACAAACATACAAAAAAATAGGAAATCAGGGAGGGGGCAAACACTTTTTCACACCACTGTAGTAAGAGATTTGCATTTTTTGTTCAGTGTTCACAATATTAGATTTTGAGTTTCAAGTCTCTCCAGACTCCTGTATTTAAACCCATCAAAGGATTCCACAAAAGCTCAGGTGATGGTAAATATATTCACAGGGCAAAAAAGCCTATTAAGATGTTTTTTTAAACAATGTCATCAATGTCTAAGCAATGTCAGCAGATCTGACTGGTGATTTTGTACATGTAGATTTTTGTTTAGTTTAGTTTATTACAGTTAAAAGATACAGTTAAATATAATCTTTTAAAATAACAGCCCAAAGTAAATGTCCAGAGGCTGCCAAGTGACACAATTTGCTTTTAAAACAACTTTGGATTTAGTAAAAAAAAAAAAAACAGTGCTTGGAAACAGCTGTTCAGTTTAGCTTTGTCCAATTAGTGCATTCTTTTTATGCCCATTTTTACTAGCCAGCATTAGTTTCCCATTTGTTATCACAGTGAATTATGGGCAAACTAGCATTAGCTGACCCTTATCCAGATCTGACAACCATATCTAAATTATCTAAATATTTTGTATTCATTCAAACTATTTTATATCTTTTTCATGATTATAGCTCATGAAAATCAGAAGCATCTCAAATGACAAAATATTTTCTAAGACCAATCATGAAAAGAACTTCTAAAAAGTAGAGTTAAACACTGAGGTGGGGCTTCCAGATGTTTCTAACCCACAATAATAAGATGGTCATCAAACCATTTAGTAGTAGTTTTGGAACAGTGGACATGTGCTTTGGGAAAAGGAAATCAGCACCTCCATAAAGCTTGTCAACACATGCAAGCATGAAGCACTCCATAATTTCCTGGTAAACAGATTTGTTGACTTTGGACACCACCTTACAAAAGCAGATGGCATGTCACTCTGAATCATTACTGGCTGCGGAAACTGCACACTGGACTTCCAACATCTTTAAATCCGTGTCCTTCCACTCTTCATCCAAACTTATGATCTTCATTTCAAAATGAGAGGCAAAGATGACTTTTATCTGAGAACCTCCTTCATAGCAAAAGCTCAGTTCTTGTTCTCCTAACCCAGGTAAGACACTGCTAATATTGCCTCTGGTTCAGGGCTGGCTTGATATTAGGAATGCAACAGTTGTAGTTCCTTTTCTGAACATGTTTTTGGATGATGACGCTTGATGTGATGACACAAGCCTGAGTCTTTGTGAAGCCCTCACAAGTTCAGGAATTATCTTTTCTTGATGATCGAACCACAACTGTGGCCATCCCAGTTGCGAGTGCACCTTTTTCTACTATGCTTTCTTTCTCACATTCAACCCTTTGATAAAGCACATTGTGCCATACTCTCCTTGTGGAGCATGTCATTGATCATCATCTGATCAACTGTCACATCAGCAGTCTTGCCCATGATTGCGATAGTGTGCACTGACCAATCAAAACTGTATTTACACTGTTAGTAAAAACAGAATTTAAATATTCTACCAACTGGGGATACCGAATTTATGATTTTCATGAAGTATAATCCATAATAATCAAAATTAAAGCAAAAATTGGCATGATGTATTGCAATTCACCTGGAATGACTATGTAAGATATAAAAAAATATGTTTTTTAATTCAAATAAAAAGTAAGAAAATAAGTATCTGCAGTATGTGCTGTGATTCCCTGTGCTCAGCTTGAATTAACTAATGTTCATTCGTCTGACTAAAACCTTCTTTGTAAGTCTCATCTTATCCCATCTTTCTCTACTATTCTTTACTTCCTCTTTCAGTGAATAGTCACTTCATTTTACTATTGTTTGTCAATTTCATATTTAACATCACTAAGTCACCCCATCCCCCCTTTCCCTCCACCACTTTACTTGAATCCTTTAAATATCCTCAACTTGAATGAAGACAAACTGTGGATAACTGAGATAATTGAACAGTAACATGAGCTAGATGAATTAAGACATATGACAAGCCTTTTTTGAGAATGTTTTCTTTTAGGCTAATTCAACAATATAATTAACAAGATACCTTTGGGTTTTCTATTTATTGGTTTGAATAACAAAAACACAAATTGAGTCTGCCTCTTTATTCAACTTAGAGTCATTAAACACTCATCATCTCTATTAAGTATTGTCCCTAGGGATTCATCTTTGATGGTTACATTTCCAATTGTAAACTGCTCTGGATAAAAGAATCCATGAAAGCCAATCGAAATCATTATTTGACAGATAAACATCTTATAAAACTGTTGCTTTAAAAATGACTACAAAAAATTCCTAACAAAAAATCTCCACAAAAATTGTCACAAATGCTTAGTGTGGCTATTTAAATATTTTCCACCAGAGGTTGCAAACTCATGGCCCAGTGGCCACTTACGGCCCACGTCACCCCTACTTGTGGCCTGTATATTGACGTGAAGAAATATAATGGAATTTGGCCTTTGAAGTTACATCTTTTTTTGTTAGGGAAGATGGAAATTTTTGATCATTCTACCAGAAGCACATTTGTGAGGTCAGACACTGATGTTGGACGAGAGAGCCTCGCTCACAGTCTCCACACTTGTTCATCCCAAAGGTGTTCTGTTGGGTTGAGGACAGAACTCTGTCCTGTCTTCTCTTTGTGTTTGTCGAGTTGTCTGTGTGTCTCTTTCTCGCCCCTTGCCCTCTCTGGTCCATTGCTCTCTCGCTCCCTCTGTTCCTGGGATCATGCTCAGTTTGTCTTCCCCTGTCCCATCTATTAGACTGTTGCCAGCTGTGTGTCCCAGGTGTTTCCTCTTTGCCCTGTTTTCCTTGTGTACTTAGTGTCTGTGTCTCCCTCTGTCTGGCATTGCATTCCTCTTCATTCTCTTCCTGTGAGTTCTGCCTGTTTGTTTAGTTCTTGTTCTTTCCAGTTAAGTTTTTGTATTTGTTTCAGCCCAGCAATACAGCTGAGGTTTGAGTTTAGTTTTGCCTTCTGGGTCGTCCAATCCTGCCTGCGTCACACAGTGCATGATACATTATGAGGAATTTAAACTCCAAAAGCAGAACATCATCCAAATTAAAGGAGTCTGATATAAAAGCTAAATGTAATTCATAAATTTGAATGCATTTCAAATGTTGTAAATGTAAATTTCTATGTGTTATATTTATTCATTAGTACCTGAAAAGCAAAAATAAAATCAATATTAAAGGGTTTGTGTATAAGAGCAGTGACCATCCTGTGATGTTGAAGAAGCTTTAGAAAAGACTTAATTGATTTCAATGGATTTGAAGCAACTGAGAAGACTATAAAAACAGGGCACCTTCAGTGGTGAGTTCCATGTTCAAATTTTTTTTTTCTTAACAAAGACTCCCACAGGAATTCAGCTGACTCAACATTAAAGCGCTTCATGTCTGTCCTCTGTAACTTCAACAATTCTACTGACAATTTAACAAAAAATCCCCAAGGACCTCCTTGAAGAACCAAGAATTACATTTATCATGTGGGTCTTTAAGAGAGCAATAGGAATTTAAAAGAGAAACCTTTTTAAATAGTTTCACAAGTCACTATGAAAATGACAGCAAGCACAGATAAACCTGAAAATGCAGTTTACCATGGGAAGTAACCCTGTTGTCTTTCCTTTGTGGCTTCCTCTGTAGTACATCAACATATAATCAGTCTAGCAACTTCATGTACCATGTATCAGCAATTACGCGCCAATTAAATACCAGAAATATACATTTACAGACCTCTAGTTTTGTGCTTGTAGCTCAAGAAATACAGAGACAGAAGAACAAATATTACATTCAACTGTCACCACAGTTTCTGAGATCCAGTAGTTCATACTTCATAGTAAATATAAAAAACAGAGAGAAACCATAATGAGACTGGAATTACAATAAATGTGATTCTGCATGAGAAAAGAAAAAGCTGATGGAATTGAGAGGTGATAAAAGATAAATGGACAGACTCGAAGCAATTCCTGAAGAAATGAAGGAACGACAAATGGAAAAGACAAATTGCAATCTTTTTCAGGTGTACAAACTGAACTGTATTCTGACAAACGGTTTGTAAAGATATACTAAAAATGCTTAGAGATAAAATAAATAGAATGAATAAACAGTGCAGTAAAAGAGAGGGGGGTGGGTGGATGGATGGATTGATGACAAATAATGTATGAGCAACATTTTATGTCCCAATTATTTGTTTTGCATTCCTGTTACATTCAAGTTCTACTTTCACTGCCAACCTACATTCTTGCAATAATCTAGTAGGCAAGTCCTTCAGTCATAGTCTGTTTTCCTGTGTTTGTATTGAGCAAGTTTTGTTCCTTTTTTTTTTTTAAATAAATTATATTCTAGTGGAACATTGCATTAGTTAACTGATGCAATTTAAATGACTGTACAGTAGATATGATGAGATTAAATCAAGCCCTGAAAGAAACGATTCCAGTTTATTCAGCAATATAATATCGTGTTATGCTCACTTATTATGGATTGGAATTTTTAGTCTTACAATCGGATTCAAAATTGATCTTTAATTTAAAAAAAAAAAAATTCATTTAATAAAGAGAAAAAGCTGCAGTATACTTTGGCTCTTACTCCAGTTTACCGTCCTAGACTGCTGATTACAGGTATTTACCCACCGAGCTGAAAATGAAACACAGATGACAATGAAGCTAACTTGTCTTGATGATAGTATTCTGTCCGGATAAAGGAAAAAGCAGAGAATCAGGTGTGATATTATGAATCATGATTTTATGTAAAGTTAAAACATTTTTTGTGTTGGAGAACTAACCATTAAGTATTAAATCAAAAATGTATTCAAACAGCTGTGCTTCCAGAAGAACAATTACAACTACATTACACAAAAGTTGTATCTTAGGTCTTTAGGCTAAAACACAAAAGGAACAGGTAGGATGTTTGAAGCTGTCACAATAAAACACAAAGAAAACTTTTGGAGCAAATATTTCAATTCTTGGAGTCAATCTTTTGGTTTGCCAGCCAATTGTGGAATTCTCAAACTGTTTCTTTTTCCCAGTTGTTAGTCTTGGTTTCTCATGACATCCTCCACCTCTGCAATAGATCTTCCATCTTGGTTTATTAAGGACAACTTTTGATATGATAGATCTTGGTGTTCTTACAATTATAAATTTAAGTTTAGCTTTTAGTATAGTTCCTGTGTTTAGCATTGTTCTTTTTCTCTTTGTACATTTTTTAAAATTCTTATGCAGATGATTTACCTTTGAATCTTGGAAATTGCTGCTCCATTAAAGTCTCAATGAGTGCATCTTGGATACAGTTAATTGATTGGAAAACACTTTTAATTGAGGTTAAGGAGATTGAGTTTGAAGGATAGCCTGGCTTTTTTGAGCCCTTTCATTTTTCTCCGGTTAAAAATCTGAGGCCATACCAAAAGAGTGTGTAACCATCCTGCCCTAGTAGTAATCAGCCTGCTACTACAGACATGGTACCATAATGAATAATTTCAAAAAAAATTACAATTTACAGACCAATTTTTGCCCACAATTGTTTGCTCATATGTTTGCCATATTCCCCCACTGGCTTTTAACTGAGCAATAATAATTTGCAGACCAAGATTCCTATTCAAAACTATAGCCAAGTGCAAACTCAGACTTTTAGTTCTTAGCTGATAGCTTGTCATGGAATACTTTCTGTCAGTGGAGAACTGGGAATGCTTCAGTCAACATAAGAAGCAAATATGTTCTGCAAAGTAACATATGTAGGGAAATGTGGGTGAGTGGGGCAGGAAAGAACTCCCCAGAAAAGTTGCAGCATGTGTGCATGAGCTGGAATAGGCAATTTTGATTATTTTCTGAAGAATACAGACTAGAGTAGACAGAGAAGCTAAAGGAGATGATAGAGACAATCCATCAAACAGACACCTGCATGGTCATAGTAAAAGGGAACAAAAAAACGACCTTATACAATGCTGAACACCTTGCTACAAGCAGCTCTTTATATGCTTACTCACAGCACACAATAAGATCAATGGAAACTCTTTTTTGTTTGCATTTCTACAGTATTTACATACTTTTCTACAAGCACCACCCGAGGCACAGTCACAAATAATTTTTTCATGTCTTTAAATCACATAGCAAGTGCTCGCTGCTAAGTTCTGTAGGAACTATGCTTTCTGAAACTATAAATGTCAGTCAAACAGTTTGGGTGGGCTGGCAGTCTATTTTCTTTGTATTGTTTTTACTGTTCTCAGCTAGAACTAAAATGTGTGTCAGTCAAGTTGACGAGAGTTTCACTTGAGCTGTGAAAACAATGTATTGTTCAAAGACTAGAATTTCAGCATTCAGCATTTCTTTGCACACAAAGCTTTATGGGAGTTCAGTAATGGCCAGCTACTCTCCATGGCAGCTCTGGAGACTTCCGGAAACTTCTTCTTATCTTGAACTTTGTCCTTTTTTTCCCTCAACGCAAACAAATTTTCTTTATAAAATCGCTTTTATAACAGTGTGTAGTATCTTCCAAGAACACCACACTGTTATATTTTTTACATGTTGAACCACAAGGTAGTGTAGTAGCTGTAAAAGAATTATTATGCTCTTGTTAGGCATAAACATAAATGCTACAAATTTGTGTTTATGGATTTCATATGTATTATAATCACAACAAAAGCTGTTGCAACAATGTAATAATCTCAATGTACATTGCGCTGAAAATGACTCTGTTTCCCTGAATCTGTCATTCTTCCATGTCATGAGAAGGAGAACAAAAAAAAGTGAGGCTCAACAATCAATCAATCAATTTGGAGGACTATTGATTTCATGTTGTCGTTGTTGTCGGCAAATTTTGTACTTTGTACTCCATTTTATTATTTTAAAATATGAGGTGTTTGTTGTTTTTGTAGGCTTTAGAATATGAATCCACTAATATATTAAGTTGTATAATTATTATTATTATTATTATTATTTTACATTGTGTCTTATTTCAGGGACCATGCACAAAATACATAATGACATAAAAAGGAAAAGATGCCTTGTATCAGATTTATCTATCAGCTAATTTCCATCTGCAGTCCCAAAGCATTATCTCCATAGATAATGTATGAATAAAAAAACACAGTTATCTTTAGCTACATCATTAAAATGACATACATATTATACACTGATCATTTTCTTAAGCATTTATCAACCCAGGGGCGCATCAATCCTTAATAAGTAAGCATTGGGATACACCCCGAACAGGTCCACATCCATCACAAGGTTAATACAAAAAGATGACGTAGTTTACATACGCTAGAACATTTCAGAACCACCAATTAATCTAATAAATATCTGTAGACTGATGGAGGAAGCTGGAGTTCCCAGGCACACCTCCCTGTGTTCTGAGCCTATGAGGCACAGTGTGTGGTAACAACTGAGCCACACAAATGTAATATATAAAATTCTGACATGGCCCATTCTGCATACACAGTGACTGTACAAGTGTATTTACTATTGTAAGTGCACATTATGTTTTCTGTGTTCACATAATTAAGCTGACTTTTAACTAAGTAAAGGATCTAAATGTTTATTTTACCACCTTGAAAACTTTTGTTAAATACAAACCCTTTTGACACTCTTGGAAGGTACCACTTTTTAGGTAATACAGCAAATTTAGTTCATAGCAAAGCACATGATCCTGAAAATTAAACACAATGCTTTTTGCATAATTTTTCTAAACTGTATGATCAGATATTTGGATTTCCTGTCCCTCCCTACATCCTACCTTCAACATCTACTTCCTGTATTGTTCTCTCCTCTACAAAGCTTTGCTCTGTGTGCACTATCGGATGAGAAGGAGCTTTAGACACACACACACACACACACACACACACACACACACACACACACACACACACACACACACACACACACACACACACACACACACACACACCAACTGAAAGGAAAAGTAAAAAAAACAACTAGCATGGCAATAAATGATGGCAGACTCTTCAGACTGCGCCTGATACTTAACTTGATGAATAACTTAATAAGCCTATAAATAAATAGCTTGTTTTGGTTTGTACATTTTGAAAAACAAGAAAGAGGCAGGGGACACACCAAACATATATATTACATACATGTATATAAAAAACTTCAAGTGAAAAATGCTGATGACATTGTGCATTCGGTCTTGTACCTAACATAACAAAAACTGGCCATCCAAAATTTACATTCAAAGCAGATGATGTGTCCAAAGCAACCACTCCTCTCCAGTCATCATTAACAAAGACAACATCTGGTGTGCCTGTTGTCGTGCATTAAAGCACATCACAATCAGTACAAAAGAAATATGGAACAGATGACTTTATGTTTTAACTAACAAGTCAACAAGTCATCAATTATCCTGCAAAACCCCTCACAGCACAGACAGCGGAGAGGCATGTAATCTGATTTAAACTGCAAAAAGACTCCTCGATCAAATGTATATTTGATGGTTTTCCATCTCATATATATTATAATCTGAAGCCTGAAGAGAGTTAAATTACTTTACACGACTGAGGCTAGACTAATATATATATATTTTTTTACATCATAAACCCACAAGGGACCTAGGCGCATTAGCTGATGTTTACTGTTACCCTTTTAAGCAACATGTAAATCAGTGGCCTAATTCTGTGGCTATAGTTTGGAAATAACAGCTCTATTAATCTGTCTGGTAGTGTAATCAATCATTAGTGCAGCTCCACACTCTTTCATAACAGAGCTGCACAGGTCAGCTCTGCAGCCTGTGCAACATGAAGTATTAATTACTCATGTTTGCCAGCAAACTCCAAATACTGTAGTTTCACTCCTCTGAAATCCTTTCCAATTAGGCGAAACTAAAGATGTGTGTGTGTGTTCATAGATCCATCTATCCATGTGTGTGTATAGTGTAGAGCAGACCGTCCCAAGCGCAGAGTTATGGTGGAGGGGGGGGGTATGAAAAGGAAAAAAACTAAACGCTTGGACACTGCTGGCACAGGACGCCCAGAGAAACACAAAGCAGGAGATGAAGCATCGCTGAATAGGTTTCCAAACCAACTTCATTCTAAGCCAAAGACTAGAAAATATGGTGAAGCACATCTTCCCTTTGGTTGCACCTGCACAATTGCCGAGGTAGGTCTCCCAGCAGAATTGGTTTTCCCTTCATTGGGAGCAGCGCTGGGCTCTTCAAATCATGGACAAACTATATCCCACTTCTTGATTTTTAGTTCACCAACACTTGTTATAATAACTAACTACTCCTGACATTTTGGAGATGTTAGCTCTTTATACAGTAAAGTTACAGTGGGATAAAAATAATATCAGGCTGATCCTGCCACGATTTGTTCCCCTTGTTCAAATCACGGACAAACAGTATCCCACAGTTGTTTATGTTTTTAAATCCATTTTGCACAGAGAGGCATTTTTTGAAAAATGTATTGATAGCAATGTTGAATATTATTACACAGAAGAAAAAAACAACTACATGTATAATAATTACACCGTGACGCCTCTGCCTTTCTAAATGGAGGGGCAGTAACTGCGTGTATATATGTAAGCATGTAAAACCTGAAGATAGTCAGATTAACAGTATTTTGTCTCTCTCTGCCTTTCTGCAATTCATCTCATGTAAACAATAACGTGGCGCACAGCGTGACGTGAAAAAAGGCACATGCCTTTGACGTTGCGTGACGAACTCTGTATTCCTCGTCCACAAGTAAACGCAAAAAAGGAGTTTTTAAAAATCTCCGTTTTCGGTGATTCCAAACGCCGTTTACGTGTGGACGAAACAGCTGCGTTTTCAAAAATATCCGTGTAGGTGTGGACGTAGCGTAAAAGAGTTATTTTCTTCATTTATTTTCTTACTACCTGTAATTTATTGCAGATTATTTGTATTTACTTAATTGTTTACTAAATGTTTGAGGTGTGAAATAAACCGCAATGGAGCAAAATATGGGTGTGTGTGGATGGAGGATGTGTTAGTGTGTGTGCGTGCGTGCGTGCGTGCACGCGTGGGGGGTGGGGGGCGCGAACATTTTTTCTTGTAAAACAAAGGGGGGCCCAGCAAAAAAAGTTTGGGAACCACTGGTGTAGAGGATGACATGGTAATTTTATTGCAGTCATTATTAAAAACGTAGTTATATTTCTGTATAGCTTTAATTCCAAGGTTATGTTGTTCTTCTTTTGCACAGCTATCAATTTATTCATTTTTTTATGTTACCTTATAAACCACTATTTTTCTTAAACCTGTGAGAAAAGACAAGTAATTGTGTGACGTTTTTTGTTTGGTTGGTTGGTTGTTTTTTTTTCCCCTAATTTTTTAGAATCCCTATTACAGTAAATATCTCTTAAAACACAACCAGATTTCCTGATGTCCATATTTCAAAACTTACATAAACATTAAACAGGCATAGAAGTAACCATAAGTACAACACTAAAGACACAAAGACGTGAATCTGTGAAAGAACCTCTATTTTTATCTGTTTAATGTGTGGTCACCTTTTCCAGGTAGAATAACATCTTTACAGACACAGGCGGAAGCTGTTCTGGAAGCAGCTTTGAAATATGACAGAAACCACATATTTCAGAAAAGACAAACAAAAGTTAGCAGGAGTCCAAGGGGGAAAGAGTTAAAAACCAGACTATTAATGTTGTAATGTTAATGTTGTAGTTTTGTGCATTTTTCACATAAATTGGACCAATCCTCTAGGAGAAGTAACAATTCTAAATGATGATTTGATGATAGATGCCTGAATATGGATGCTGTGGATGGACGCCTCACCATTGCATGAGCCAAATGAGCCCATAAAAGCAAGAACAAAGGGCTAAAAGTTATTAATCAGTTCACCTACTGAGAAGAATTTTTGACTAAACTTTTTGTCATATATATGAAAGACAAAATCACTCAACAATAGTACAATAACACTACAACGGAAAAAAGAAGAATAAATATCAACTTATTTCTCATAAAGTTACAACTTCCACCACCATTATGATGGAAGTAAAGAGTGTTGATGCAGTCATACATTTTCCTGCATGCACATCCATCAAAGTAATGGCCATCAAGCTGCCTGTTCACAGAGTATTTATTTTACATTTCAAAATCTTAAAAATATTCTGGATAATCTATTATATGTTATAAAAAATGAATATTTGGGTAATGGCAGTGAATCCAAAACTGTAGTTTTGGTTGGCATGATATCTTTGTGAAGAAAACGACAACGGTTCTGATCCATCACGCCTGCCAACAATTATATGTATCAGTACTATAATGTCCTCTAGACATGCACAGACAGATTAGATTTAAGAGTGCAAGGAGGGTGAACATGCTGGAGGGGACATAGACATCAATCAGCTCATAATCTGAGAGGGCATACTATCAATGACAAGAGAGAAATAAACAAGACAGCCAGGATAATACAGCAAATATACCTCAATAAACAGGAGCAGCAGTGGGACTGTGCAATGAATCTCTTCTGCTGATTTTTCAGCAGCTATAACACAGTGGATGCTGTCAGTGTGGAAGTCAATAAGTGATTGAGTAATTGTGACCCCAAAGACACCTGAGTGACAGAAATAAAAAGGCTTGGAGGTTGCAAGGACAAAGAAAATGGAGAAATGAAGCAAAACTAACCTGAGGGGACATGCAACCTTCACCAGTTCCATTTAAAACAGACAGCAGCAGCTGCTGTTTAGTCATTACTGTGAAACTGAGAGTGTACCCACTGTTCGTGTGCATTCACACCCACTGAGCACTTGATTAGGAACATACGTGCAATCCAACACAAGCTCTGCCATATATTCTATTTTTCCTCTTCTGTTGTAATGGAAGAAATCTCCTCATTCCCAGCCCCCTTTTTCACAGGGTGTTTCCCCCGGGGTCAATTCTTGATCGTATCACATTGTAGAAGTATGAGTAAATAGTCTCCAGCTAACTTGAGCTTTGAACTAAATAAATACTTTTCTGATGAGTTTATGGTCTCAATCTCTAGTTTCAAATTGTATTAAATATAACACATTGCTTAGTTTGTAAGCACCATGGCCCCATTAGTGTCCAAAGGGACAATAAAGCAGAGTAATGTGCAGTTTCTCAGTTTCTCAAGTCAGACGCACCCTTCACTTGTTAGCTGAGACTGCAAAAAAAGAGAAAACAGTGAAAACACTTGCTTGAGTGTTAACAGAAGACTTCACTGTACTTAAGGTGATGTCTTGGTCGCTACATCCATTACAGTATATGCAGATTGTGTTTCAGTGTAGCTGCAGTGAAAGACCCTATCAGCCATGTCATTTTGAGTCAGTCATCAAATTTAAATAAATTAATGGCATTGACAACATTTACATCTACTTCTTGATATTAAAAATGTTCTGTTGATGTTATTTTTTCCGATGAATCGGAGCTCTGTTTGGAGGCAATATTTGGCCCATTTTAAATATGGCTGTATTTCAAGTTTTCAACTAAAAGTAGTGATTTAGTCACAAAAGACTGCCCACCCAAAGAAATCTTCAGTTAAGCAAAGAATTGAAACAGTTTAACTGTCAGGTAAAACTACCACAAATCACAAATTTTCCTCATTGCTACAGTTTCAGGGATGTTAGCATCCTCATTCTCCTGGACACCACCTTCTGACAGCTCCTCATTCCATCCTCCTCAACCACTTCTCTGACAATGTTTGCCTCACTGGTGTATCAGGCTACCAGCTTCAGTAATACCACTGCAGACAAGACAAATGGACTGAACTGGACTCTGTGTAGACGAGGGCCTAGTTTTTACCCCCTAACCATACCTAAAATGAAGCTGTCCCACTCTCTGGAACAGGCTCCCCTATGGGATCTGAATCATCTCTGAGCATTTGCAAAAAGCATCATTATTATTATTAAATGCTGCTGTGCAATCTCTAAAACCTTCAAGAAAGGAAGATGGATCCATTTGGAACTCTTAACACTGGAATGAGCAACAAGATTTTTTTTTTTTTTTATCGTCACACTTAGAGTAACAGAAAGCAAGAGATTTGTGCAGAAAGGTTGTTGCATCTGTAAGCTGGACAGTGCGAACAGCTTTAAGCCACTGGCCAATGAAAAGCTTACTTGAGGTAGGGATTAAATGTCTTGCATGAATGGACACAGATATTGCAAAAAATGTGCAGGAAGTAACCAAGTTCTGAACTAAGCTTATCTGGAAAAAATTTGAACCACTGACTTTCCTGTTCTGGGATTGCATATTTCTACTTCAGATCACTGCTTCTCACTACCAATAGATGTTTGAGATGATCTGAGATGACAACAGTAGAACACATATATGAATAAATAAATAAAGCATGTATTATGATATTGGTGAAATATAAAATTACTGCCGTTAACCTTAGACACATTCCTAAAGTGACAATGTCAGACTTGAAGTGGCTTCACTGAACATTTATTCCCCTCTCAGTATTTTTCTGCTGCACAAAAATCCAACAACACAAAACTGCTCCTCCACCCCACTGCTCTGGAGTGTGTTTATATCCATCAATATATGCAAATTATGTCCCAACTGTCTGCTGTGTACCCAAATAACCTCCCTTCATCACCAGATCGAGAACCACAGAGCTCAAGAATAATCTAATAAAAGCTGACTTTGTCATTAAACAATAATTGAATACCTTTTCAGGCAGTGCCTCTGAATGATTTAAGTCCCAGAAAACTGGAAGAGATATATCTTTGGCAGGGCCTCCTATCTCATATTTGCAAATCTGGCTGGCAGCTCTGAATGTGCAGTGATAGCAGTCATTCTGAAAGTGATCCCACTGTGCCACAGTCTTTGAGGTTGTGGACCTAAGAAAACAGATTTATTTAAGTGACAATGATTGTGAATTTGGCTTTGCCAAGTGTTTGGAAAACTGCAAGCTCTCTCGACACAATGCAATGTTTTAAAACGATCCCTGCCAACTTATTATCTTCATAAAGAAATGCTAGTGGCAATCCATTGTTTGAGGATTTCTTTGGGCATTTTTGCTTTGTTTTCATTTTTTGCGATATGAAGCTTAGCAAAAGTGCATGATGAAGCTTTAGGAGGGATGCTTTATCATCTCTGTGCCACTTCTACATTCATCACAGAAGAGTCCATTAGTTCGAAATCTAATGTTGCAGTCAGTCAAGGACTGGAAAGGGAAAGCCAACTTGTTTAGAACAAAACGCAGATGCAACAACTGTGGTTGAATTGATCAGTGTTCGTTGGATTAAATGACTATTTTTGATGTGAATGCCGCCTCTTGTAGCGATGAACCCCAGAGAGAATTTTCTTACTTTATCTTTCTTTATTTAGTTTCTCTGTTATAGTTAGCTAACACTAGCTGTCTACTGATATAAAGCTGATGTGTTGTCAACACAAACACCACGGATGAATTAGTTAGCAGACTTTCAGTTTCTGCCTTGTCTTTGCTCAAAGTGATAATTAAAGTAGATGTGAATTCCTAATTGAAGTGGCTGGCACTGACAGCACATGCATAACTGTATGAAACTGCATGCATTTTTTAAAAAGGTCTAACGATGAAACTCTAGTATGTTCAAGAAGTCTCTCCTTGAACCTACCTTGGTACTAAGTTGATGCCAAAATTTCCAAAATGTCCAACAAGACAGTCACCACACACACGCACACTGATTCACACGCAACCTTCACAAAATTCAAGGTTTCTTTGTCTCAGAAAATGGGTAATTTTGTAAATGGAGTGGTAGTGGGAGCAAGTACAAAATATCTGTTATTATGACATCCCCGTTTGTATGAATCTGATGTAACTGAATCATTAATAATGTAATTGAAAATTAAAAAATGAATAAGAAAATCAGAGCTGACGTCTCATCCTGCTGCAGATAAGAAAATTTATCTGAGTGCATCAAAACAAAAAATCAGCAGGATAACAGCAAAGCATTATTTATTTTTAATAGCCTAGTATTTCTGGCAGCTCATAATCTTTGGTGCTCATGACATCGGATCTAACATTTTTACAAATGAACACACACTCATATTAAGCATAAGCAATCGCAGTTTGCATGCTCAACCCCTATCTTTGTGTGCAGTGATGGATTTCCTACAGAAAAAACGACAACGTGTCAGGGTTCATGTGTGTTTTTTGCTGTAATTCTAGCATGAATTAACTTTGATTATACTTGTTCCAGCAGGAGTGAGTGCACTGTGGGAGTTCTGTCAGGTGTCACTACTAACTTTACCACAGCACAGCGGGGTGCATGTGTGCGCGTTTCAAGGGATTACTGAGGAGCAGATGGTGTTTTTGCCTGTCAAAATGGTGGATGAGACAACAGCAATTAAATCTGCAGATTATTTAATAATATATGGAAGGCAGAGTTAGGACAGAGTGGTTAACGGTGCAAACAGAATATGATCGCCTTAGTTCTGATTTTTCCCTCAGTTTTGAATGTAACTTAAAACATGAACATAGGTCTCTGTTGTGTTTAGCAATCATGTTTTTTTCTCATTTGTTCTGATCAACACAGGGAAATAACTGCAATTTTCCAAACATCACGCAGTTGTGATTTGATTTGCAGTATCGTCTGTTACAAGTCAAGCCTTAGTTCAATAATCCAATTTTTAACAGATTTAAAATGTGAAGAATGATCATTGCAAAACGGTAATTGGTCTTTATTATAATGCTAGAATACTCAATTAAAAGTATCCTTGGGGACAGTGCAATGCAACTCACGGTTTTCTGTCAAAGAAAACCAAAAAAAACAAACTGAAGAAGCATAAATTAATGTAATTAATTTAATATTAATAAATTTAATCAGGTATACGCTTTTAATGCTTGTTAACACAGATCAGCCAGTTTTTTTTTAGTTTTAGGGTTATACTTACAATTAAGCACTTAGTTCCAATGACAACCTGTGCATGAGGTTTGGGAATACATTATACATGAACTTTGTTACAGATACATCAAGAAACATGTAGGTTTTATTTAATATATGAATGCAAGAAAGTGCAACAAACATTTTATAAGATCCGTTTCAGCACAGGGAATTCAAGATTATTAATATTTATTTATTTATTTATTGGCGTTTGAAACATGACAGTTTTGTCACATAAGCTTGGTCCACTAGAGGAAAAAGACTGTCTGAGCCGGAGAATGGTTAAAGTAGCCTTTTAAATGGGTGACAGAATTTTTATGGGCTGTCCCCACAGGAATAAATCTTATAAAACTATCAAACAAATCCCAAAACAAGCTGCTGTTTACAAAACTGTCAACAGCCCAAGTGTCTTTTTTTTATATTAAATGCATTTAGCAGACTTGGGTTCATATTTACAGTATATCTTTTATTATGGCATGGAATAGGAAAGAGTCGCATATTTGCTGCACAGAGTACAGGAAATCAATAAAAAACATAAACATGGTATTGATTCTTTTGCTTCCATACTAATAAAAAGTGGACTTTCAGACATGTCATGGCTTCTAAAAATACAATCAGCAAACCTTCAAAGACTGCTTAACATAAATCGAGCATAGTGTTAGATGAGGCAGAGTCACAACTAAACACAGCCTTATGGCCTGTTGTCTACATGTTACTGTCAGTAGGGGGAAGTGTCCCAGTCAACTGGTCTGTGGGGAACTCTTGCTTGCACTGTTGGTCCCATAGCCAGCTATGGTGGTGTGTCAATGTATAATACACACAGAGCTGAACTTCAGCAATTAAAAACAATGAAATGTCCACTGTAGCTGTAATCTGATGATTTTCATGTTAATTTTTTATCTTTAATGATTTTTAATAATGTGGCCCACTCGTATATTGTGTTCTATGTCTAGATCTGTAGGCATTTACAGTAAGTGTTCCTCTTTGTATTTATTTTTCATATAGAGATGTGTATTTTATATAGTTTGTAAAAACAATATGTTCTATTTGGGTACCGCGGATTTTTTGCACCAAGACACTACGACAAATTCCTTGTTTGTTTGCAAACTTAGCAAAAAAACAATGATTCTGATTCAGCCAGTCAGTATTTAATCTGTGCATTATCCACATCAAGCTATGTGCTGTTGGTTCTTTGAAGTATTGCACCCAGGTACGTTTGTGTAGGTTGCAGATGCCTCTGAGTAAGCAAAAACCTACGCAAATGGACACAAACACAACACCAGTCATGAAGTTATACTGTCAGTCATACCTGCTTTAGTGTTGCCATTTTCATGTATCTACATGGAAAAGTCAGATCGCTGAAGAAGGTTGTAGTACTAAATAAAAAACAATCTTCCCTTGTTTATAGTGGACCTGGGTTAAAGGTTTTCAAGCTAGTGTTTCCTGACTATTGGGCACTTACAGCCATTTCTGATGGACTCCTGCGGCTGATTATTAACATCCTGCAAATGGCTGTAAATGTTAATTTCAACATTTACTCAAAGCTTCACTTCCATTTCCATCTCCCTCTAAATACAACTTTAGGTATATGTTGTATGTGTATATGCATGTGAACTGTAAAACATCAAACAGCACAGTGTAACAAAAAAATAAGAGGATAAATAATGTGTTGCTGCATTGAGTTTGATAAAAACATGCACACGGATCCATCATTGTCAAGACTGATACCAAAACTCACAAAACATCATCCACCATGTCACAAATTATTTCCCAGCCCGTCTCTTCACACTTAGCTGCAATTTCCTTCGTTACTCCTGAAAACAATTTCTCCTTCAGGCTTTATTGTATTTGCCACTGAAGCTAACACCACTGACACAATTTTTTCTGCTGAAAAGAAAAAAAAATCAAAGGTCTCTTTATAAGAAATTGTGTCTTCCACTGTTCCATATTAATGCTCAAAAAGGTGAGATTCTCAGCTGCCTTGGTGCCAAGTATTTATGAACCTATTTGGCAATTAATAACTCATGCCTGAAGATACTGATTCCTGAGAGTACTTTGACATACTTTAATGTTAATTGATGTATTCCGGTGAACACGGGTAGGCACCACTACTCAGTATAAATAAACAAGCAAAAAATGCCTCCATGAATAAGGATTTCATTTATTTGTTTGAGGACAAAAACAGAATACACAACAGGTACTACATGGAAAAAAGGCCCTCAAAAAACAATTACTTCTTGAATTATATGCCAGTAACTTGAACGCCACTTGTTTTATTAAACTAACTATAATTGCAAATGTGGTAAGAGGTCCATGTGCCAGCCAGAATGACGTTAAAAGCATTTTATCCATCTGTGGGGATGCATTAACCTTAAACTGATATTTAAATGTCACGAAATTATGTGTGTGTGTGTGTGTGTGTGTGTGTGTGTGTGTGTACGACAAGCATATAGACAATGTAATTCAATAGAGGCCTACCCTTTCCAGCTGCATATTACATCAGATTATGCAGTGAGAGATGACTGATTGCTGATGTCTGTGTTTTCATCAATTAGGCCCATTTACCAAACTGTTCCAGTAGCACACAGCCTCAACTGTCTGAGTTTTACAGCAACATTGTGTGTCTCACAGGTGAAGACAAACCTGTTTGGTAAAAATATGCAGTGTGGGAGTATGTGCACAGGTGTCTGCATGTTTATGCTTCGAGGTGAATATGTACAGACAGCAACGTAACCTGCTACTTGCGAGTGAAAAACATTACCTGTAAAGACAAACACAAATTTAAATATTCCAGCAGGAGAAAGCAAGAAATATGATAAAATAAGAGAATATTGTCTATTTTACAAATGGAGATCTGAAAGACTTACTTTTAGTTGCAGAGCAGTCCAATACCCAGTTTCCTGTAACTGTAAACTAAGTCAGGCCTCATACAGGCCAGAAAACTTTGGACAACCATCTGGCAACCACCAGTCACAAGGGAAAATGAGTCCTGGCTGGTAAGTGGTTGATGAAAGTTGGTGTAGTTGCTGAGATTAAAGATCACAGAGACCAGCCAGTGACCCGCTGGCAAAAACAGGAGAAGAGTGGTTGGCAAGTTGTTGCTGGTAGTCGCTAGATGAAACTGGTCCCAAAGTGTTGCACTACATTGCACGGAAAACCTCATTGCAACTACTTGAGTCACTTGTAGATTGTTGTGGTTGCCAGTAGTTTGCATGTAAGATGCCAACTTGTCTGCAAATACTAGCAAAAATACCAAGTGTTAATGAAACCATGAAAACTATGATGCAAACTAAAAATGGAGCTCAAGTGCCACTACAGTTTGGAGAATAAAAGGTGAATGTTTACAGTAAGGTAAGGCACTTGTCTCCATGCCAGAGCAAAGGGAAAACATCTCTTTGGTCTGGGGGTGGATTGCCCATCGGGGGGAGATGGTGCCTGGACCTGAGGGTTTAGAGTATGTTTTGGAAGTGTGTGTACAGTGTTTGTTTCTGTTGTCAGTTGTCTATTTTTATGTGTCAGATTGGGTCACCACCACCACCAAACTGGGAACATCTCAGCTTCCTCCAGGTGTGGGGGCCTGTCTCCCCCCACCACATTCCCTGCCAGTGGCTGATGCCCTCACGCGTCGGTGGTTCTCGGTGTCTGGGTGCTCAGGTGTGTACTGGCTCACTCTTGGTGGCTGCTTGGCGGGGCCTGGCGCCCGTGGCTTGGTCAGGCCCCTTCCGGAGGGCGGAGAGCCCTCAGATCTCAGGTTTCTGGGCCGGGGACTCAGTACGCTCTGGCATAGCCAGCGGCCAGTGGAGCCTGCGTGCATGTCGCCGCAGATCCCAAAGAACTATGGATGAGACCCATGGACCTAATTAATACCAATAAATACACAAAAAGTTATGTATTTTGTATGTATGTTATTGTTGCATTTGTTTATTACTATATAACTTACTGTTTTATTACTTTTTTGTTCTTCTGAACCATACTTTATTGTGGCATTATTATGAGCAATAGTTAATCATAAATTTCTTTCTTCTCATTATTATTATCACTATTATCACTATTATTATTATTATTATTATTATTATGAATAAAGTCATTTATATTTATATGATTGCTATTTTGTGTTTGCTAAAACCCAAAAGACATTCTGGCAGTGTGACTGCTAGAGCGTACTCATGTGAGGTAACACAGGTCTGGTTGAGTGGTTTGGACTCCTAGTCTGTTTAGAGCCAACTGGACCTCCAGATGGTCATTGTGAACCCTGGAAATCGGCCAAGTGCAAAGTCCAAATGCTGAACCTTGTGCTAGGGCCTAGGACAGTTTGTTTACTTCGTTCTGCCCCCCCCCCCCCCCCCCCCCCAAAAAAAAGGAAGAAAAAAAAAGAAAGAAAGGAAACCTGAGGATGTTAACATTAATCATAATAATCAAAATACAAGACTAAAAGCTATTTTTTTCCCAGAATAACACAGCAGTTGCTGTTGGAAGAGGTTACTGTGACCAAATCCAAGTCACTGTATGTTGTCTCAAACATCTGCAATCAGAGTCATTCCGTCTGCTTATCCAAACATCTTATCTCATTAAAGAATGTCATTTAGGATTTTGTCTTTATAGGATAAGGCTCGAGTGCACCAAGGATTGAAATCTTATCTTTTCCAAGGTTAAGATGTCAGATCTTGCCAAAAATCTCTTAAGTTTTGAAAATCCTAAATTACTTCTCTAAAAATAGTATACCATCTACCAGATCACAAACGGCATCCATTAGAAACACACCCAATGCTGGGATCTCAAGGTACATGCCTGCAGCAGCTGTAGAAAACAACTGCATAATCAGGGAAAGTCTGTGAGACATACATAATCTCCTACTTATGTTTGTGGCAGCGATGTTAGGTTTATTTTTAGTTTGGCAACTAGATCGTTTTTTGTTTTGTTTTGGGTTTTTTTTTTTTTTGGGGGGGGGGGGGGGGGGGGGTTGTCATATGTTTAAATGTAAAGTTTTTGCTATATATGGAGGGTAGAACTGATTTCAAACAAACTGCATATCAGTTTGAAAATTTTGTCATACGAGCATGCACTTTTTACAGGAAGAAACCTCCAACAAAACCAACAGAAGAAAGAAAGACAAGAAAAAAAGAAAACGGGCAAAAACAACACAAGCACAAAACATAAACTGCAGTAGGGAAGAAACACCCAAAGTTAATGACATGCAATAGTAGCATAAAAATGGATGGGGAATTCCAGTTAAATAGTTACTAGGTTTATTTAGGTATTCAAAATATGGTCAAAAATCTCCTTTTCAAGACATTTTGCAGAGGTTGAAGAAATAGTAAATGTACATACTTGTATCTATTTCTCTTTAAATCAAGCTTGTTATTATGTTGCAGATAACAGAATGAGTGTCTTCTGCCCTGCCATGAGAAACACAGATTATTAATCTAACATTTAAGGGCACTTTGAATCACTAGATGCCCACAGCCAAGGTATACAATCTGATTTTGTATCATCATTTTCCGATTGTAGTCCCTTTCTTTGAATGTATTCTTTCCAAAGGCATGGTTTATGAAATCCATTGTTTAAGATTAGAGGAGGCAGCAGTAATATATAAAATACATTCACACTCATCACATTTGGCCAATATTATTTTATCTTTCTCTGTCCTGTGCTTCCCCCCAGATTATCTGGCATTTTGCTGCAGTGAGCAGATGTACAGTTGTGATGCCAAACTGGAAGGACTGCAGGAGAACATGCTCAAGCAATTTACCAATTGAAATCTATAGTCCATTTAAGGAAAACTGTAAGATTTTCAGACAGCTTCAATTAGGCCAAACAGAAAGAAAGTTGAGATAGTTAAAGTTTCTCATCACATGTGCAAATACAGATGGGTGGGGAGGGGGGTCAGTAGTACATGCAAACCCATTCCAATCCAAACTGGGTTTTACATTACAGTTTAAGAACACGACAAAGGTGTGGCAACAGCCCTTTAGGTAAAATCTGGAGAGGCAGAGTGAAATATTCAGGCAGCCGCACTAATCTGGCAAACCTTTCAGAGCGCAGGCATGGACTCGCTGTGGGAGAAAGAGACCCCGCTTCCCCTCTGCAGCTGCAGCCAGCGGTAACACCAGCAACAAAAAGGTATCACAAATGTTCTTCCATGCTTCACTTGCCAGCAGCTCTGTATGGGCAGAATCCATTACTGAATCCAGGGTGTTTAGAAACACAGCAACAAGGCATTATTCATAAACAAAGGCCTGTTGGAAATGTGATTTTTCTTACTATCCATAGATGAAAGTCAAATTTTTCTCACACATAAATTTATTAATTTTCATATAGATTTCTGAAGATTAAATACATAGATGTGTACGGTTTAATGCATCTTGGGCAGTATCATTTGTGATGTTTATGGAATTAACAACTGATCAATTAGATAAAATAAGCTTTACATTGTGTAAGTGAATGTGTGTGCACTCTCTGTTTAACAGATTTAAAGCATTTTTGTACAGTTTAACACATTTTTGTTTCTGTTTTTGAGCATGAACACAAAGCTGAAAACACAAAGCTTACAACCAGCCCGGATTTCAAAACGATCGACACTACGATTCTTTTGTTTTTCTACTGCGATTCTACTGTAGAAATATGTACAGGTGGAAATCGAGGCTACAGTGCTAAAAGTATAATTTCTCATCACAGCCTTTGTTACCAGCTCTGGCTACTAGACAGTCATTGGATAACCAAATGCTCCATTATTCTGGGTGCTGTCTGTGCAGATGCTTGCAAAGTGGCATTTTAACAATATAATGCAGTTGTTTCTGTCCTGGATGCAGTCTGCAGGTCATGCAAGTAACTCTATATTAATTGTGGCTGTAATCTGATTACTGATTACAGTGATGCATTAGATTGATATGTGACTGAAAACTATAATGCGATTATAGTAAAGCTGACACCCAACACTGTTTGCTTTAATCAAAGATACCAGTTTGGGTCACTGTGAAGTTATGTACGTATGTAGTGTAGTGTGTGTCTGTGTATATATATATATATATATATATATATATATACACACTTCAATCATTATAATAAGCTAAAACTAATTTTAAAAATACTAAGTTATATTCTGCTGTTGCTGTTTTATATTTTTGTAGACATACTGTTGATGAAATAAAAATAGAATAGAAGTGGAATAGAAAAGTGTGAGCAAATGTACTGGTAGATGCAGGATGGGAATTTGTTACTGCAACCAGCAAACCTGACAAAATGTAAATAAAGGTGGGCTACTGTAAATTTTAAGTATTTAAACTACTGTCACACTCCACTGACAAACAGATGGCTAGGAAGCTTGTGTATGTGTCTGCGCTTCAGAAGTGTGAGCTCAGCAGGTTACTCTCCGTCTGGCGGCCGGCACCCGAGGGTTTAACAAATAGGATCTGGCCCAGTGGTGCTGCTTATTAGAAACATTTGTACAGGACCTCACCTGTGTGTGTATCGTTTAACATTTTGAATTTGATCTCGGGAGCTCGCCTTTGCTAGACTTGCAGTCAGCATTTCTCACACGGAGACATACACCTCAAATAGGTGAGCAGCTAATGTTCCCTTAATACTTGCGATTGCTTCACTCCTCACAGTGATAAGTAACTACTCGCCAGACCATAATTTCATGATTTTGGGATGAATGTTGAGTATGCCTTCAGGACAGGGCTGAGGAGAGACAGGCGCAGGAGAGTTTGAATGTAAATGGGGAAGATAGTTTGCCTGAATAATCCTGAACGGCTGGGGAAGTAAGCATGAAAGGTAAATTGTAGAAACTGGCTTACATGAATAAAACATGTTTCTTCTCTACAAAAACTACTTCACCTGTTAAAAAAATAAACTATTTTTCTTGCAAACTTACATTCCACAAATACATACTCTATATTCTGTGCAATCTTCAATGATTTTTATTTAATTTACAAATTAAAAAAATTGCACCTGATTTTACCACCAACACACCCAACCTTTGTGCTGCCATAACTATTTGTGCCATCGGAACAATTTAAAATGTTCCCAAAAGTACATAAACTACACATGGTGAGGATTATATCACGTGTAATAACACATGATATAGGCTGCATCTGCAAAGATTGTAAATCAACATTCAGCCGTGTGCGTGGGTCCTTTATCATGTCACAAATACATATGTAGTAACTTAAAATTGCTGATCTGACTATGTGACAATGTAACATTATTACATATCACACTGTGCAAGACGGTTCTTTAATAATGTTTTGTGTTTTTGTATTACTGTGCAACAGACAGACAGCTGGACACATTTAAATTGTCAGTTGCACTGTGATGTACAAAGAAAAAAACAACAACATCAACTACTCATCATGCAAATGTGCATCATCCTTCATCCTTATGTTTGAGAATTTCATCCATCATATTTGTTTGAATGTCAAATATATTCTGCAAAATTTCACATTTCATTTAGATTTGCTAGCTTTTAGACGTGGGATGTGGCAGATGTAACACAGGAAGCTGTAGCACATTTTATGCATTGACAAGGACATTAAAGCAGCACAAAGTGAGTGCTCAAATAACAAAAAACCCCAACAACAACATAACTAAATTTTCCCATGCAAAATACACGAGTGGGTTTAAAGCCCAGTTTTGTAATTTTATAAGTATTAAGTCTACAGCTCTGGTTTCAAAACATTAATAACTGTGGGTGATTTCATTTAATTTCATTCTTTGTCCTTCTGGAAGTCAAACATTAGCACTCCTTATTCTTTGACTAAAGTAAGAGATTTGTGTCATTTAAGCAGTTACGTTAGGTGTCAGGTTTCAGCTGTACAATCAGATATCTGAAACACAACTCAACAGCCTTGTTACATCAAAATGACAACTCCAAAGTAATTAATTTGTTATGTTTACATAACTGTTTGTGCAATGTTACACAGTCTGGGTCTGGCTATCTTTAAAAATGTGCATAAATTAAATGATGAGCTGAAGCAGTCTATAGAGAGGGAGCAGAATATAGCTGCTATTAGGTTAATGAGCCATGAAATTAAATGTATTTCTTAACCTGCAGCCAACATCATCGTAAATAACAGCTAAGATGGCTAATGAACTTTTTTCTGTCATCAATTACCTGTAGTCATAATGCCCGTGGGGTTTTAATGCAGAAGGTGTGGAGGAAATAAGAAAAAAAAGACAAATGTCCACCTATATGTGCATGCCATTTGTGTTTCAACAGTTCATTTATCCCTGGAAGATAGATGCAAATTTGAAAGTGAAAGAAATTGGACTGATCTAAAATTTGCAGATATTGACTGCAAACAGGAAATTAAGAAATTGAGAAGTGTAAAGAATGGAATAATATGATTTAAAATATAATTAAAAAGAGTCACATCAGAGCAAAAACGGGAAACAATTAGCATTATTTCCAACTGTGTGCTTTCAGAAATCAAGCCACATTACTGGTTACAGTGCTGTTCTTGTGGTGATTAATGAGTTTCCTTCTATAAAGTGATAGAAGTCTGAATGATTTCACCACTGAATTTTTACTTTGTTAGAGGGTAGTTAAAATTTTACAGCAGCAAACAACAGCTGGTTTCACAAACTGCCTGAAGAAAAGCCCTACAGTGATTAATGTTTATGTAATTAGATTGTATCCAAAGCATTTTCATCTTTAACTCAAAATACTTTAATGAAAGAAGTTTGAATTTAACTTTTGTTTCTGTTTCATTTGTATTTTTATATTTTAGGCTGTGATTTTTTTCACTTTTCCATTTAGTCCTTTTGTCATGCAGTCCTCTTCCTTTCTGTCTCCATCTCGTCCATTTTGTCAAGATGTCATCATGTATCGTTTCCATGAAGCACTTGCTGGTGTCTAGTCAAAGGAGCTTGCAAAGAAAAGCGCCTGGACTTCTTTAAGTTACTTGAAGACGTTTCACCTCTCATCCGAGAAGCTTCTTCAGTTCTAAGGTCAAATGGTGGAGAGTCCCAGATTTAAACCCAGTGGGAGTTTCCCCCCAAAGAGGGACAAAAGGAACCCCTGATGATCCTCTAATCGCCTGAGCCAAGGTATGAAACTGGGTGTGGGTCCCAATCAGCCAGGGTTTCGGGTGAGCTCATTATGGAACCTGGACCCACCTTATCATGTGATTTTCTGAGGTCAGATGGCCCAGGATGTGAGTGGGCGTTAAGGCGTCTGGGGAGGGAACTCAAAACTGGATTATAGATGGCAGACAGTTGGTGTCGTAAACCACCGCCTCTGTTCAAAGATGGTCGCTCACAGTAGACATAGATGGCTTCTTTCACTCCTCTTTCAAACCATCTGTCTTCTCTGTCCAAAATGTGAACATTGGCATCCTCGAAAGAGTGTCCTTTGTCCTTAAGATGCAGATGGACAGCTGAGTCTTGTCCTGTGGAGGTGGCTCTTCTATGTTGTGCCATGTGCTTGTGAAGTGGCTGTTTGGTCTCTCCAATGTAGATTTAAATCTGGGACTCTCTACCATTTGACCTTAGAACTGAAGAAGCTTCTCGGATGAGAGGTGAAACATCTTCAAGCAACTTAAACAAGTCCAGACGCTTTTCTTTGCAAGCTCCTTAGACTACGATGACCTGGATGACTGAGAACCTTCACAGACATACAGTGGGGCAAAAAAGTATTTAGTCAGCCACCGATTGTGCAAGTTCCCCCACTTAAAATGATGACAGAGGTCAGTAATTTGCACCAGAGATACACTTCAACTGTGAGAGACAGAATGTGAAAAAAAAATCCATGAATTCACATGGTAGGATTTGTTATGAATTTATTCGTAAATCAGGGTGGAAAATAAGTATTTGGTCAATAACAAAAATACAACTCAATACTTTGTAACATAACCTTTGTTGGCAATAACAGAGGTCAAACGTTTACTATAGGTCTTTACCAGGTTTGCACACACAGTAGCTGGTATTTTGGCCCATTCCTCCATGCAGATCTTCTCAAGAGCAGTGATGTTTTGGGGCTGTCACCGAGCAACACGGACTTTCAACTCCCGCCACAGATTTTCTATGGGGTAGAGGTCTGGAGACTGGCTAGGCCACTCCAGGACTTTCAAATGCTTCTTACGGAGCCACTCCTTTGTTGCCCGGGCGGTGTGTTTTGGATCATTGTCATGTTGGAAGACCCAGCCTCGTTTCATCTTCAAAGTTCTCACTGATGGAAGGAGGTTTTGGCTCAAAATCTCACGATACTTGGCCCCATTCATTCTGTCCTTAACACGGATCAGTCGTCCTGTCCCCTTGGCAGAAAAACAGCCCCATAGCATGATGTTTCCACCCCCATGCTTCACAGTAGGTATGGTGTTCTTGGGATGCAACTCAGTATTCTTCTTCCTCCAAACACGACGAGTTGAGTTTATACCAAAAAGTTCTACTTTGGTTTTATCTGACCACATGACATTCTCCCAATCCTCTGCTGTATCATCCATGTGCTCTCTGGCAAACTTCAGACGGGCCTGGACATGCACTGGCTTCAGCAGCGGAACACGTCTGGCACTGCGGGATTTGATTCCCTGCCGTTGTAGTGTGTTACTGATGGTGACCTTTGTTACTTTGGTCCCAGCTCTCTGCAGGTCATTCACCAGGTCCCCCCGTGTGGTTCTGGGATCTTTGCTCACCGTTCTCATGATCATTTTGACCCCACGGGATGAGATCTTGCGTGGAGCCCCAGATCGAGGGAGATTATCAGTGGTCTTGTATGTCTTCCATTTTCTGATGATTGCTCCCACAGTTGATTTTTTCACACCAAGCTGCTTGCCTATTGTAGATTCACTCTTCCCAGTCTGGTGCAGGTCTACAATTCTTTTCCTGGTGTCCTTCGAAAGCTCTTTGGTCTTGGCCATGGCGGAGTTTGGAGTCTGACTGGTTGAGGCTGTGGACAGGTGTCTTTTATACAGATGATGAGGTCAAACAGGTGCCATTCATACAGGTAACGAGTGGGGGACAGAAAAGCTTCTTACAGAAGACGTTACAGGTCTGTGAGAGCCAGGGATTTTCCTTGTTTGAGGTGACCAAATACTTATTTTCCACCCTGATTTACGAATAAATTCTTTACAAATCCTACCATGTGAATTCATGGATTTTTTTTTCACATTCTGTCTCTCACAGTTGAAGTGTACCTCTGGTGCAAATTACTGACCTCTGTCATCATTTTAAGTGGGGGAACTTGCACAATCGGTGGCTGACTAAATACTTTTTTGCCCCACTGTACTTGCTGGTGTCTAGACTTCCGGGGGTCCAGTCACTCCGATCTGTGGTCTTACCTCTCATCAGATCAGCAAAAATACCTAAATTTTTGCTTATAAATTTTATCCATCCATCCATTCGCTTCCGCTTATCCTTTTCAGGGTCGCGGGGGGAGCTGGAGCCTATCCCAGCTGTCATAGGGCGAGAGGCGGGGTACACCCTGGACAGGTCACCAGTCTGTCGCAGGGCCAACACACAGAGACGGACAACCATTCGCGCTCACATTCACTCCCACCTTCACACCTATTCACACCAATTAACCTATCCCCACAAACTGCATGTCTTTGGACGGTGGGAGGAAGCCGGAGTACCCGGAGGGAACCCACACAAACACGGGGAGAACATGCAAACTCCACACAGAAAGACCCCGGCCTGATGGTGGAATTGAACTCAGGACCTTCTTGCTGTGCGGCAACAGTGCCACCGTGCTGCCTTATAAACTTTAAATGAATGTTATTCTTTTCTTCTAAATGATCTGTTCTTATTCAACTGCCATTCAAACAAAAATGCATCCAATCCAAATGAACAAGAAGTTACTAGAACATGAAATGATACACAGAAATGCTTTTCATTCTGTGACTCAACCTCCGCACTTTATTTTCCACACCCATCTTTCTCTCCAGTCTGACTTAACTTCCTCTTCTGTGTGTCTCTTCCACTTTGACACTAATAGGCAGTGAAAACTGTTGTGCGCTGGAGTCCTATACAGCCAACAGTCATCTAAAGTAAAATCATACAGCCTCTCCTCTGCTGTCTTAGCTTTCCATGCACTCTGTCAGATACAAACACACATCCACCAAAGAACAAAAGATAAAGTGCTTTGGAATCATCAGACTGGTGACGTGTGACAAAACAGGTATTTTATACAATCAAACCAATTCACGTGTAATGGTCACAGACACTCTCTTCTCTGTGAAATATGTATAGCAATATAATGGCCTGGACCAGTCAAGTGATTCTTTGAGTTAGAAGACACTGCCGCTTGACGTGCAAGGCAAGTTATCAAGTGTTTGGGGAATTTTTTTTATGACTCAAATAAATATGCATATTTTTGAATGTAAGCATTAACTTTAAAAGGAGTAAGAAAAAATATTTTGACATGTGACAAACGTTTTTCTGATTATGTCTAATTGACAAATCTGATTTGAAACTAAACCAGTTCTCACAAGTGTACTCAATTTCCTAACCACCCCCCATCCCTAACCACCACACCAAATGTGTTTCCTGTTTCAAAATTCAGATTTTTCAGATTTTTATCTTTATTATTGTTTTCTTAGTTTCTCAATATTTCCACTAAAAAAGAAAACCTACATTATTCTTTCAGTACAAATTATACTTTGTGGCTCCACCTTCAGGTTCAAGAGTAGTCACATTCTTTCCTAGTCTTGAAGGTACTTATACATCTTTGTATGTTGCAGTTATGTATTATCAAGTACAACCGGAGCCTTCATTAGGTGAGAATTTCAGGCCAGCCCCCTTAGACTGTGCTGACTGGTCTGGTCTATCAGATAAGGGGGGGACATATTTGGTGAGCACAGCAACTCGCCAGATAAAGGCAGATTTTATCTACACACAAAACGGGTTCTATGAGGGCTCTACATCCTTCTATTTACACAGAAAGCTTAATAATAAAGAAACTATATATAAACTATATATTCGATTTAAAAAAAGTAACTAATTGGAAAAATTGACAATGCATATGCACAAAATAAAATAATGGCAACAAAGGGCAGGATTGCCAAAGAAACAATTCTAGATGTAAAATGAATAATAGTAAGTGAAGCAGAAAGAAGCAGCTAGAGGTTCCAACAAGAAAGTTAGACAAGCAGTCCCTGCTGAGATTTGGTCAGGATCCCTTGTGGTTACATTTTATTACACTGGGTACCCCTTTAGAATATTTTTTTTAAAAATCTGCTGTATAGTATGAGAGAAAGACATCTTGTCGGATGACAAAGAAAAACCTGAAAAAGTTCACACTGAAGACGCTGGATTAGTGACCTCTGTGCATGTTCTAATGCTGTGGAAAAGAACACATTTAAAACAGGATCTTTGATGATGCTGAGCAAATTGGAAGGTAATTTTTTATTGTAAATAATTTAAGTAAGTATTTTTTCTTCATTATCATAATCCGAAGAATTTGACAGTTGTATCAAGTAATAAGTAGATAGAGTCTCATGGTGTCCAGTTCAGAAGCTGAAGGTCTTAAATTGAACACAATACACCACGGTGAAAATGCAGTTCCAATGGGTCCTGACCAAATGTTAGTAAGCATGAGCTGGGAGTGTAACCACCCTCTTTGATAATAATGGGGATATTGTAGATAGTAACAATTCTCACAAAATATCCAGAATTTCCACGGTAGTGAATGTGAGCTTTTAATGCCCCTAGGTCACTAGTGAACCCTTGCTTATGCTCCTAGCTTGAATGAAGTGGTGATGGGTCCTCTATTTTTATATGCAGTCTATAAGACAAATAATCAGGTACAAAACTAGACTAATGATCTTGTACTCAAATGGGTGATGCTGAGTAGGTGTAAGAATCACACAGAAACTATAAAAGATGGACATAACCAACAGCGCAACACAAATTAGTTTGTGATTTAGTAGTTTGACGCTTCAATACAGCATTTTGGCCAGTGACATATTGGTTTGTCTGACGCTAAAGGTTACCTTATATGGATGAAAGGGTGGAGTGCTAATTTGTCAGGTAACGTCAGCTATCTTGATTCACAGGCTTCACTTGTAAGCTGTATACATCTCAGTTAATAAGTGCCAAGTAACAGACTAATAAAACACAAGAATTTCACCCATCAAAACTCCAACACAGCCTTCTAAGATGGTCTGTAATATGCAGAAAGACACTCCATAAGTATTACTGGGACAAACTTGGTGGAGAGGTTGGCTCAAAGCAGTGGAGGAGACCTAGCAGACACTTATTGGATCCAGCCGTCTGTGTTGCCTGTCAATCAATGCAGGAACACCTCCAGTAAATTTGCTTATTTGGCAGCAGTATGTTGATAATATAATGTTAGAGGATGCAATTCAATAAATACTCATATCAATATGTTTTCCAAACACTAATGCCGAGTTTTTTCAAAAGCTGGTATTATCATATCAATATCAACATAAACTAATTAACTGCATCAGCCAGAGCATTATAGATGCTCAAGTGCTTTGATTTAGTGTCTACACCACACTTTTGAGAGCTCAAACTGACTTTGTTGAGTTTTCTGATGATAAAGGCTGGGTTAGTGTCACTCTTTAGCATGATTTTTAGTCATGCTGGTTATTGGGGCCACACAAACAGCTTTTCTGTTCGGCGTAAATGGAACTGTAAACCACGTTGTTCTGGAAAACGTACTGAAAGCAGACTGCTGAGAAAGAAGGTTAAAAACCTTCACGAGTTGGCAGCGCTATATACAGAATGATTATCTTTTCACAAACTGCGCTTTTTATCTCAACAGGAACTATTCTCAAGGTCTCGCAGTGTTTATATGTATCTGGGTATCACAGCAAATCTGTATAAAACACACGCACACAGACACACGGACGAAAGCTCCCTGAGCAGTTGACTCTCAGGCCAAATGCGATTGTTAGAGGAACAGTGATGGGAACAATTGTTTGGACAGTTTGTTGAGATATAATCCCTTCATCTGGACCCTCTCTCACTCTGTCTTTTCATCTCTCATGGACACACACACACACACACACACACACACAGGATACAAAAGCTTAGAGGACATACACACATAGACTCACAGAAGACTGTGTGCAATTCACGGTCACCTTCCCTTTCTTTTCCTTTTGTCAGCTTTTCTTAACAAGTCCTCACTCACTGCCTAGTCTTCAGTCCTCACATATCAGATGAGTCTAATAAAGTAACAAAACAAATACATTTAGAGCTACTGATGGACAACTGCTCCCACTAGCTACTGTAGACAAGTATGTCACATTTCTTCTTTTTTTTTTTAAAAAAAAAAAACCTTTTGCAAGACTGGCCACCAGCATTGCCTATTATCTATAAAATCATGACAACATTAAAGCAGCTGAGCCACCAGCATACTAATCATCTCCACCTATGAATGTATTCATTAACGGTAAAAATTTGTCTATAAAAATAAAGTGAGGGTAGAGGCCAACGCTAGCAGATCCATGTCGAGCCACCAACAGCGGCCAAAAAGAGTAGTATTAAATGTCACTTTCTGCTCCGACTCTCTCTTTTGTCTCAAAATGTATGTGATGATTATGATTCACCTCATGATGACAACTGAATGCAAGTCTGCTTGGACTAACAGCATCAGAAATCGACATTTTCTGATCCGAGTTGACCAAATATAAGTTAACATATTGGATCAGTTAACATATTGTCTGATTTTAGCTCTTTATATACTGCTTCATACAACCACATAAAAACAAGTTTAGATTAATAAATAGCTGCAATTCTGTGCTGAAAATTAAGGTACTGCTGATATTCTAATTCTTAAGTACAAGTTATTATGTGTGATACCAAAAGCTTCAAGTTGACACTTGACACTGCAGGTCAGCAGCACAGCAAACAAAACCCTAATTGGACTCTGTTAAAAATATAAATCATCAAGTCAGCCAACGGCTAGTACAAGCAGTGTTCTTTATTATTAATTTGGCAATTCATTTTATTCAATGAATTATTATTTGCTTAAGTGACAGTCCAAACAATCATCACTCCAAAAACAGTCACAAAACATATAATTTGTTCCAGTTTTTTACACCAACAAAGGGATTCTCAAATAACTTTGAGCAAAAACACTGGCAAATCTCAACATTGTGTGCAGTGTGCCCTTAAAAACTTTGAGGAAACGGGAGAAATGGAAGACCAAAGAAGAAGTGGCAGGCCTACAAAATTATTTAGAGCAGATGAACAATATTTGAAAGAAATTTTTTCTCTGTCATGGATTTTGGCTGCACGCCTGTGGTGTTTTTTTTTTTTTAATTGACGGAATTATCAATGCAAAAAAGTGCAGACAAAGTTTGATCCACCATGCAATACCAGTCAAAAAGCATCTAAGAAGTAACAGCTTGATTTTCCAGCATTACAACGATCTCAAACACACTGTCAATGCAGTAAGTCATACCTGGATAGAAAAAAACACAATGAAATTGTTATGAACTCGCCTCCCCACATCCATGACCTCGGCATTATTGAAGCAGTGTGGGATCCTCTTGACTGAGAACAGAACAAAAGGTGGCCATCATCCAAAGACAAGTTGTGAATGTCCTTCAAGAAGCCTAAGAGAGTTCAGGCTGTGTTAAAGAATAAAGGTGGTCATACCAAATATTGACTTTTAAGCTTGTTAGAATTGTACAAAACTCGATTTTGGCCTGAGTACCGTATTTCCATTTATGTTTGCATGACTCAATAAACTGCTGCTGTGATGGTCCTGGATCTGTGACCCAGCATTCGTGTTTTGACTTTTGATTTGGGTTTATTTAATAGTCTGTTCCTTGTGTTGGTTACTTAATTCCAGTTCCTAGTTCTTGTTTAATTTAGTTCCGTTCCACATCCAGTCTCTTGGTCTTGCCTGTTTATCCTTCCCAGAATCTCCTGTGTTAGTGTTTTGTGCCTCCCAGTGTGGTCTATGAGGTCTGGTTAAGTTCTGTCCCTCTGTCCCCCCGGTCTTGTCTCTGTCTCCATATTTGTTTGTCTGTTCCTCAGTCATGTCTCTGTGTCTTTCTCTCGTTCTATCTGTTCCCTGTATTTAGTCAGTCTGCATCTCAGTGTGCGTTTCTTTTATTTCCTGTTTTATTCTGACAGTCTTTTGTCCTGTGTGTGTTCAGTTTTGCTTCCCGTCCTCGTCAGTTAGATTATTGTTCAGCCGTGTTTGCCAGCTGTTTCTTCTTTGCCCTGATTCTCTGATGTGTTTATGCGATACCCCTTGTCCCTCTTGCTGTGTTGCACTTGTAGTCCTGTGTTGATTGTCTGTTACATGTTATATGTAGCACCATGGTCTTGGAGGAACGTTGTCTCGCTTCACAGTGTACTCTACCACTGCACATCGCTGAAATGACAATAAAGCCACTTGACTTGACATGAGTGTTCATCTGGTTAGTGTTTCCTTGTTTAGGCCAAGTCCACACTAATAAGTTTTTGTTTCAAAACACATCTTTTTCTCTCCGAGTTGGCCTTCCGTCCACACTGAGACAGCGTTTTTGGTTAAGGAAAATGGAGCGTTTTGAAAACGCTCTCCAAAGCGGACACATTTGAAAACGCGTTTTCGCGTCGTAGTGTGGATCGCAAAGCCAGAGCCTTTTTGAAAACCATGGCGTATTTTAGTCATGTGTTGCAGTCATGTAAACAATTAAACTAAGATTACGGAGGGCATTATACAGCAGTTGTTTTGTTTTCTCTCAATTTTGGCAGCCCTATTAAAGATTAATATCAGTTTGTACATGCTCCAGATAGCTTTTCTTCAAATTCTTTAATTCTCACTCGCTTTTGCAACTTTGTACTTTTGTGTTATTCGCAGCTACAACTCCACCTCATTGTCAGTCCATTTAAAAAACCGGATGCTTTTCCTTGTCATTTTTGCCGCGCCGTTTCAAAGAGCCGGAAAGTAAATAAACAGCAGACAGAAATGACGCAGGTCGAATAGTCTTACGTTTCACCCATGCACAGTACAGGAACGTAGCGTTTTTGATCGTTTCAGTGTGGATGAACAACAGTTCGGAAATGCTTGAAAACGCCGTTTTCAAATTTATCTGGATTAGTGTAGACGTAGCCTTAGTTCCTAGACCCCCCCGTTTAGTTATTTTGTTTTGTAATCAGCAATAAAGATGCCTTCAAGTTTAGCTTTAGTCAAGTCCTACATTTTTGGTTCCTATCCGGCCTTTCCTCACACAACATTATATGAACTCTGTACCCATTTCTCGTTTTCCTAGCAAAAGATAAAAAATAAGGCCACAACACTTTATGTAAGACTCTGTCCTTTTGTCTAAATGATGTGAAGGTACCTCAGTAACTTTTAATAGATAAAGGCGGAGGAAAAAAAGCGTTTGCATTCATGTGGCAATGACATTGTCACCCAGTTTCTCTGTCTAAAATAGCACAAGCCTTGTCTTTACCCGTTTTCACCATATGGGGAAAAAATGCTCTAATGAGAGTTGCTGTAGCTCTGAGCAAAATGTGGCACGTATGTGTAAAGTGTAAAAATCCAGAGAGCAGATGGAAGAGCAGTAGGAGCCAACAAATACCTACACCTGTATTCAGTGTACAGAGGAATAAATGGAAAGAGATAAGGAACGTACAGGCTCAAATCTTAGCATTAGAAAGAGCTAACAGTATGCTGTAACAACCAATTCACAAACAGAGAAATACACACACTTAGTCCCTAAATGAAATGTCATTGTCAGCATGTGTGTGTGCTGCTGAATGGCTTGACAGTCAACCACCCCATTGCTGTATAGCAGAGGCTGCTGCTCCATTGTCTGCGACACAATAGTGATTAGGAGGGTGACAGAGACAGAAGGAAAGCGAGCAGATCTTATTGTGTGTCATACAATAGCATTTTAGAAGAATGCAAGAGAGCGAAAGGAGATAAAAAGAGGTTATATTGTCTGCTCTAAAAAAACATTTAGTGGGATGTGCTCAGAGGAGCTGGGAAAAAAGATGAGATTTAACAGGAGATTGAGGAGCTGGAGGGTTGTCATTTCAAAGCAGGGCAACATGTGAGGATACCTAACTGTGAGCTGTGAACTATGGGTTTAGACATCAAAACCAAATGCTTTTATAATAGTCCAGCTTTTTTTGTTTTGTTTAGTTTTTTATAATAATAATTTTTAATGTAATAGTGCCAGACTTAGCCACATTTATTATTTTTTGGTTAAATTGTTCCTGATTCAAATTTATTTTTACAAATTAGTAAAAAAACAACCAGATTTCAGCAGGTCCCACTTAAAGAAAATTACAGTTAATCATTCATAATTAAACAAAGTGATTTTTGGATTGAATCTCATTCATAATAGTTTTTACATCATGGAGCAAAAAAAGACAAATAAGGGTACAGAAACTTCAAACTAAAGTTATACAAAAGCGCCCAGAGAAGCGACCATCATTTTATTTAACAGATAGTTGAAATAACAGTGACAGTGAATCAAACAAGCAAGGGGTCAGCACAATTTTACTTTCTCTTCATGCTGGAAGTGGTAAATAAACACCTTTGTTTCTCATACTATTTTCCATCATGATCTGTGTAGCATCTTTGGCTTGAAGAGCATTAATTTAACCAATGGAATCTCAAATACACTCAACAAGTATATTATAAATGTATCTTATTATAAATTTTTTCCGGGGCATGACAACTCTTCTAGCAGAAACTCTGACATGTGATAATAACTGCTCTTCTTCCGTAGATTCACATCAGTGGGCTGAGATGATGTGTGGGTGTTGGTGGCAGGCTGGCAGATGAAGAAAATCATGTGGCTATTAATAAGATGCTCTTGTAGTTGGAAGAACTCAGATAAAGTTATATGTGGCAATATGTTCACTGGCTCACCTTGAGCATTGGGATAGAACCAAAATACAAACTAAACAGAAGCAGAGGGATTTTTATTTGTATTACTCCCAAAAAACTTGCATTCACTATCTTCCACTGTTTCTCAACTTTGCTGCCTGTACCACCAGTAGTAAATCAACTCTGTGGCATGCTTTATTAGAAAAAGAAACCTTTATGTTTACAGTATTGACAGTCAGTATTATTTTAATTTGTCATCTGTCTGTATGAGTCTTTTCATTCTGTTTTAATTATATCCTGTCATTATGACAGTAAAACACAGGAACAAATAGAAAAGCAGCCAGTATATGCCAAAGGTCCAGATACGAAAAGAATATTTCCATGAAAAATCTATTTTTCCCAGTCAGATTCTATCTGCAAAGATGTGCACAAATTCTTGCTCCAACTAAGACACACTTGCACCAAAAATATGACAAATAATGTCTTTTCCAGGTATATTTGCAAGCCTGCAAACAAACACAAACTCTCTACCATGCCTCTCCTCTCCTCTTCTCTGTTGACCTCTATCCCATCTGTTATCTCAAAACAGATGCCTTCTAGTCTCCATTATCTTAACTGTAATTGGGCCAGGTTTGTCTCAGGATTGGCTCTTTGTGCATCCTCTTGTTATCCTTAAAACAACATCTCATCTACTGCAGTAATGCATTTAGCAGGTGTTACTTTGCTTGTCATTAACCTCCCACATTACTGCCTTTTTGACTTTGCATTGCGTGAATTCATGTCAGAGCACTGGGATAGCAAGTATATGTAACAATAAAGGTGACCCCCTCCCCCCCTTACACAAACACACACACACACACACACACACAAACATGGCAACTTGGGCCATAGGTTGGGTCATGAAGCCAAGAAGACCTCTTATTAACTTCAGTATTATTCTTGCATGGCAACATCTACCTCTAACTGAACAGAATTCAATTCAACTGAATTTTATTTATAAAGCGCCAAATCACAACAACAGTTGCCTCAAGGCGCTTTATATTGTAAGGTAGCCCCTACAATAATACATACAGAGAAAAATCCAACAATAATATGACCCCCTATGGGCAAGCACTTTAGCGACAGTGGGAAGGAAAAACTTCAGCAGTCAACACCTATTGCAGCATAACTAAGGGAGGATTGAGGGTGATATGATCCAGCCCTAACTATATGCTTTAGCAAAAAGGAAAGTTTTAAGCCTAATCTTAAAAGTAGAGATAGCGTCTGTCTCCCAAATCCAAACTAAATGCTGTTTCCATAGAAGAGGGTTTTGAAAACTTAAGGCTCTGCCTCCAATTCTACTTTTAAATACTCTAGGAACAACAAGTAAGGCTACAGTGCGAGAGTGAAGTGCTCTAATGGGGTGATATGGTACTATAAGGTCATTAAGATAAGATGGGGACTGATTATTTAAAACCTTGTCTGTGAGGAGCAGGATTTTATATTCAATTCTGGATTTACTTCTTAGAAGAGAGGTAAAGTTTCTTTTTCACCTCTGTTTCTAGGTCTCCTGCCAACAAAGTGGCTAAAAAAATTCCATCTCGCTTGAGGAAATGGGGGCCACAGAAGAAGATAAAAGGTATTTACCAGAAGGACAAAGGATCTTGTACCACCGCACTGTTAGCGATAGCTATCATGTGACAGTTTTCATCTTTCCTCTGTGGTAAACTGGCAGAAGGTCAGGGATATTGAACAGACAGGTTGCCAGAAGTTTGGCTTTGTGGATTCCCAGGCATCTCAGTTTGGCTCTTGTATTGAGCCTATTTATAGCCATTCGAAGCTCCTCTGATAAAAATCCGTCCGTCTGTGAAAATCAAACCCACTTGACCTTTTTCCAATTCTAGTCATACTCCACAGAGAAGCAGGGGGATAATCTGCAATTAAGAGAGGATTGTTGATAAATAAGAATGGATCCCAACCTGGTTTTGATTGATTTTTCTCAACTTCTTGTTCACCATTTATTGCCACTTTGTCAGGTTTTTTTTTGTCTCCAAATGTAACCTCCTGTCCAGCAATAAAACACTCCAGACAAAGAGACCGTAAAAGAGCATCCACTCTGAGTATTAAAGTCAATCTGACATCATGATGTAACTGCTGTACACCTTTATTAAGAACCATTTAACACCTACAGAATAAGCAGTTAAATAATACAATGAAACTGTAAATTGTAAATTCTGTATGAAAAATACAATATAGGCTGATGGCTGAGATCATGAGTTGGTTCAACAAAGTGCAGAAAATAACAGAATACATAAAAATCTCAGCTGATACAGGGATTTTAAATCTGATATGAAATCTTAGGAAATAAAAAGCAATGACATGAGGTATACCGTTTAACCATATAATTCAGAAAGGATAAATTAAAGGATGAAACACCAATTCAATTCAATTTCATTTATAAAGCACCAAATCACAACAACAGTCCCCTCAAGGCGCTTAATATTGTAAGGTAGACCCTACAATAATACATACAGAGAAGAACCCAACCATCACTTGACCCCCAATGAGCAAGCACTTTGGCAACAGTGGAAAGGAAAAACTCCCTTTTAACAGGAAGAAACCGCCGGCAGAACCAGGCTCAGGGAGGGAATCAGTTTCAGCTGCTTTGGTACTTTAGTATATTTTATTGGTACTAGTATTTGTCACTACTGATAGCATGAGATAACGTTTGGGCATTGTCCTCATGAGCCAGTGACTATGTCCTGAGGGATCTCCTCCCAGATTTTTGACACTTTTTGGCAGTGTCAGATTTACCAAGACGTCTGGGAAAAGTGAGGGCCAGTCAATCAGCATCATCCAGGACTCCATGTTCCAATCTGTGGAAGCCTAACTACCTTTACAACTTGAATGAGATGCAGGATACTGTCTCCTGCTACCAGCAACTAAAAGGACTCCAGCAAATAGCAAAACTGGTGAAAAACAGTCAGGGGGGATAAGGGGAGAGCAGTGATCTGTGCCTACCACCTTTAAAACCATTCCCTTTTTGCCACTTTGATTTGCACCAGTGCCGCTAAAACTGATTCCCAATGTTTTATGGTTCCAGCTACTCAGATCCCTGAAATGTAACGGATTTTTTTATACTTTCTTCATTTCTTTGAGTTTTTGATTTTAATGTGGGAATAACTGAGTCATTGCTCATTAACTTTTAAGCAATGTATTTCACAAACAAGCTTGTAACATACTGTGAAGATAAAGCTTGACTCAATCTCCACAGCTGTCATTCTACTCCATACTCCACTGGTGGCAGTACTGCATGTGCTGCAGACAGTGCTGGACTGTTGTAAACAGTAGATCTGAAATTACAACAGTGAAAAAACTATAATATCAGTTGATCTTTTACTGTATTATTATTATTATTATTATTATTATTATGTAAGCAATATCATATTGGCACATATCAAACAATATCTATGCCAATAACAATATATTTGTTATATATAAGTCTGATTCTTACTTAAGCCAGCTGCAATACACAAAGGGCTCTACAAATCTGTAGTCATAAACAGCAAGGAGCTTAGTAAAATGCTAATAGTGCTTTTTTTGTTGAAGACCTAAAGCTGCCATAACCGACTATTCCCTTCACTGATACTAGACTCCTTCAACAAAACACTAATTTTGCAAGCCTTGCAAACCTTGTCGGTCAGGTACTACTTTGGTTAAAATTATAGATAAGGCACCTTCAGCCTGACTTCAGAGTATCTGTTAAGTCTATTAAAATAGTTGTGTCGATCGGAGAAATCACCACTGTCATTAAATTCAAATGATTTGCTGTAATGGCAACTATTTTGGATTCCCTATGCATATTAGCAGCATTAATAAATTTGTTAATGTGCGTACAAGTCTAGATATCTATGGTCACATTTTTTCTTGGTGTGTGTAAGTGTGTGCGAATCTGTCTGGCCCTTTTCTAAAAGGTTAATGAGTGGGGAGTCACCACAGAGTAACACTGAGGTTCCCCTACAGCCGTGAGCTAATTGGGACACTCTTTAACTTCATGGTTAATGATGTCAGGCACCAGCCTAGACACGGTATGTGTGTGTGTGAACTGCAATTGTGTGTGTATGAATAATGTCAGTTTCTTTTTGTCTGCTTTACCAGGTTTTGGCCAACAACATGCATAATTTATTATTTCATTTAGTTCTTCCACATGCAAGAGAGGGAAAAATATATACAGCCCTAAAAACAGAACATTTGTGAAGTTGTTATTTTGTGTGCTTTCATGAGACTGTAGGAAGGTGTTGATTCAGATTTTGAGGTCTTTTTTTAGTCTGTGGTGTTTTTGGATTTTGGTGTATTGAATAATACTGGTAGGCACCTCGGGCTATTTTTCCCTTAGCTGAAATTACAGGTATATCTCCGAATTTTATTGTTTGGTCTGATAAATAAAACCAGCAGTGTGAGAGGGTAGCAACCTTGCAGTTTATCCTTATGCACTGTTAGGGTTTCAAAATTGCCCTGCACAAGCTGTGGACTGAATTATTGATCAGTACCGATCACTGGATTGAAAAATCAAATGCTGCTACAGTGTTGTCACTTTGTATTGTGCTACATAGAGTGATTTAAACAATGCATAAAGTCTTAAGGTAACACATTCCTAATTCTTGTTGGACATTTTAAAGTCGGAGTGATATCTCATCTTGTCAGGCAATTACCATCAACTCAGTTACTGAACAAATGCATGAAATCATAAAACTTTTTGTTCGTTATTTGGAGTTTTCTCAGCAGATATAAAGAAAAAGAATAATCAAAAATTAAAATAAAACAATGCTAAGCTAGGATCAACTAGTCTAAAATGAACAAACATTTTCAGTTTTCTATGTGCACTAAGAGTGGACTCTAGAAACACTAAATGTGCTACCACATCTGCTTCAATTGCATTGTGAATGGTAGGATTGCTTCTGGGACTTTAAAGATGTTTCCACACATGCGCGGCTGCCCTGAACCTTTCTACACATACACAGATGTGACAGATAACACTAATATCAAGTCGAATAAACTTGATTAAACCCGAGAGATTACTCCAGTTCATACATGAAAATAAAGAAGGAAAGTCAGTGGATGCCATGTTCTGTCTTGTGTACGTTTTCCTCAGGCAGAACCCAGACCTAAACTTAAGGAACATTTCTAATTGCAAGAATGCAATTCATGCGAACTGCAGGGGCAAACCTATTTGGAGTTCATGAGCAAAAGTAGCAAAAGAGTGAAAACTAATTGCATTTCATTAAAGAGCAAAGTGGTTGCTCCATCACGTCATCTACCACGTCATGGTTGTTGTACAGGTATGGATTGATGTATCGATGAAGCGCGTCACCTCAGATTTCTGAACATTAACAATATTTTAAAATGAATGAATGAAAAAAGATTCATAATATAAACAAAGTTACAGATTTATGAGGAGATTGGTCAGCCAGCTAAAGCAGATGATGAGGAAATAGGTATGCTGCAGCAGTAGAAAAAAAGAAAAAGATTTAAAAAAAACAATGCGGAAAAAAGGGGAAATGAAATACAGCACAATCAATAAAGCACTCTGACCTGTCATGAATGAATGAATGCATGGATATGACTGCTTTACAGTGAGACACACGCTTTATTGCATTTGTACATTTGGGTCTTCGGAGAGTAGACTTGTCAGCGCTGGAGTGTGATATACACAAGGTATTTATGGTAAAGTACAATAAAAAAATTAGATAAATGACACTGAGCCCAAGCAAGATTGATTAGATACAGACAGACAGAGGAAGGGCGTTACACACCGAGGAGGACATAACAGGGCCGAAATGAGCTGTAACCTTAAACTCACTCTAACGGGTCAGTTTAGGAAAGAATAACTTATTAAATATGCATAATATTCAGCCTAGGCTTGTAGAGAAGGCACTCCGAGTCACTGTGAGAATGGCTAAAGAGGTTGAAGCTCCAGCAACACTTATAGTATGAAGAGCAACTTTATTGCTTAATTAATTTGTTTGGGCCTGTTTATGTAAAAAAACATCTAGTAGCGAAAAATGTAAACAACCAATCCATTCAAATACGAATTTGCATAATTTTCTTTCTTTTCTTTTTGGCAAAAAACCCACCAAATCAAAATCATATGACCAAATCGTAGGTCCAGTGTAAAACCTGGGTGGCATCACCTGTTGATTTAATAGGAAGCATTTAAGTGATTTTTCTTTATCCAATATGGATTGGTGGATATGTATACTGGACAAAAGTTTTAGAACCCCAATTTTTAGTTTTTCATCAAAAATTATGCAGTTTAATGTGTCATTGCACTCTGAAATGAAAGCATAGTACAAATAAGCAATCAGAGTTTTCAAAAAACATGAAATCAATTTAGAGACCAAAATGTATTCTTTTGACTTTTGACTCATCAAAGCAGCCACCTTTGGCAGTTATAACAGCTGAACACAATATTCTTCAGAATATTTTTCCCATATCTGTTGTAGAAGTTCCCATAAATGTGTGGCACTTGTAGGTTGCTTTGCTTTACTTGTCCAGTTCATCCCAAACTAGCTTGAAGTGGTTGAAGTCTGGAGACTGTGCTGGTCACTCCATGTTTTCAAGCTTTATATATGGTTCTTTTTTCCTGAGGTAGTTCTGGCATAACTTGGACTTATGTTTTGGGTCATTTTCTTGCTATAGGATGAAACCCTGACCCACTAGGCGCATACCAGAGGGTATTGCATGGCACTGCACAATGTTGTGGTAGCCGTTTTGGTTCAGGGTTCCTCTCACACTGTCACTGACCCTGGATCCATTAAAACAGACCAAGAGCATCACACTTCCTCCTTCATGTTTGACAGCTGAGGCCCCACACTGTGGAGCCATCCTTTCGCCTACTCGATGGCGTACAAAGATCCTGCATGATGAACCGAAGATTTCAAATTTAGATTCATCAGTCCATAATACCTTCTTCCAGTCTTCAGTAGTCTAAAGGCAGTGTTTCATGGCCCAGGCAAGCCTCTTTGTCTTATTCTGACAACTTAGCAATATCTTTCTTGCTGTAGCTCCTCCTGTCAAACCTGCTGCTCAAAGTCTTCTCTTCACAGTTGAAACTGAGACTTGCTTACTATGACCGCTGTTAAGCTGTGCCTGAAGCTGTTGTCCTGTGAGCTGCCTTTGGATAGTGAAGGAAACTGCACTCACTGACACCTTGGCTTTATTTCTTTTCTGTAGGAAAACCTACATTTGTTAGTGTTATGATGGTCTGTCTCTCTTCTGTTGTTAATTGCCTTTTTCTCGCCATTTTTGTAGCAACACACTACACTCTGCAGTGCAATACTGTTAAACTGATGCTCACGAGGGTATGGCACCACAGTTTGTTTCAACACTGTTTTTATGCAGACAGGGGGGTTGTAAGTAATCCAGAAAAGTTGGAACACCTGTAGGAATTAGTAGTACCAGCTTTCAAGGCTTGCTCAATCTCCATTGTCTGTTTGTACATTATTTTTTCAGTTTTGGGTAACCTTACCTTTTTTAAACCTCTGGCAGTTAAACACCTAACTTTGTATCATTTCAAGCTATTCATTGGACTTGAACTACTTGAATTGCAATAAATAAATAACTGGAAAACTTTCGACTGGTAGTTGTTTTAAAATTTTCTCCACTTGAAATATTTTTCCACTCAAACCGATGTACTATTTAAAATTCTGTCTGAAATATATTTTTTGATGAGCTTGATGAAGGCTACAGGCTTAATTAAATGTGTTTCTCAAGCAATAAAGTTGCTCTTCATACAAGTCTTTATACTAAATACTCCTGATATTTCAACCTTTTTAAATGTTTGCTTTTCTCCATGCAACTTGGAAGAAGTTTTTCCAGAAATTTCTACTCTGTCTCCATTCAGAGAATCAGAGATAAGGCCAACATAGCCTTATAAAATAGCATGAGGTAAATCTTACATAATACTTAAGCCATGATAAGGATAAAACTTTAATGATCCCACTGGGAGAAACTGGGTCACTGCAGTAGATAAACAGTAACATGACACAACCAAGATTCATAGAATTTTGTTAAAAATAGAAGAAAAGTGGAACAATGCTCTTCAGCAAAGTATGAGAAAAAAAAAAGTTTAAATAGCGAACAGAAACAACAGACATGAGTTTTAGCCTCAGTATTTATGTAGTAAGTAAATCTTACAAAACAGATATCAATTATTGGATAAAACAATAAAATAATGAAGAAAATACAAATATATGAAGAATTGTAAATGTTTTATATGCTGTCTGTTCCATTACAGTTTATAGCAAAGTAAATATTATTCAATTATACTGTATATTTTTCATCTATAAGTTCCCTGGTATAGTGTAAACTGAAAAAATAAAACCCAGAGAATAACTGACAGGATTAACGATGATAAAATGAATCAAGTCTGAGCACTGAAATGTATATTTTATGCTGCTGAATGTTTGGAAAGTTTTTTAAAGCAATAATGACAGCTATTCGTAAACATCTTACATAAGATCCATACTCTATAAGCAGCATCTTCAAATTTGAAATGAAATCTCTCACACTTCACTGACCAATCTCGCCTGATTTGAACTGACAGTACACAACTCAAAGCAAGTTTAAAAATAAGCTTCCAAAACTCGTGCAGCTCTTTGGGTAGAAGTTATTAGTAGTAAATTAGCACATCAAGGATCTCATGAGGCACATGGAGACACAACAAGTCAGCAGATGTTTGCGTGCATGCTCAGCTGTTTAACTCATAGTCGTGTCACCACACGACGACCCCAAACTGTCACAGCTTTTTCTGTTTCATTGCCTCCTTTAGGATTAAAATAAGAAAAGTTACAATTTAAAAATGTGACAAAGTTGCATATGAGCCAGTAGACTTCTCATCTTGCTTGTGTACAGTCAAATTCGCACATGCAGCTCTCCTCTTTATTTCATTAGCACGATATCCACTTAGATGTGTGTTTGTTAACTTGTGAACTTATGAGGTTTGATATCTTTTCTAGTTTCACGTGAACTAGACTGATGTCAACAGAGTTAATTTTAATTAAACTGAACCTGTAGTGTTTTCATCGTGTGTTCAGTTTTATTTTAATGTGTTGGTTTAACCCTGAAGAAATGAGAAAAAGTGGAACAAGAGAAATGATTTTTTTTTCTTCTGTGATTTGTCACAAAGTACAGCTTTTTCAACTTTGACTATAAAACGGGACAATGACAGCCATAATCTTAGGATTTGGAAAATTATAACATTTTCTTTAGACGAAATGACTAATACATTAATTCCAGAAAATAATTATAAATCATAAAAATAACATAAAATATCTATTTATCCTTATATTGTAGCTCAAATCAAGCTCAATAAGATGTTTTTATTCCCTTTTTTCTAGCTTTCAATCATATCTAGCAAATAAATAAAAGTGCAACACTTTCACCAGACTTGCCTCTTTCTTCAGAAACACTATAAATACAAGGTCACTGGGGAAACTAATTCAAAATGTAAATTAGTTCAAATGACTTTTTTAAGCCTTCAAAATCAAGAGGGTGGATAGGAATTTAATCAGCAATTACTATGATTTAGTAATAATTTTTGCCCTTTTCCAAGAAAATTATTAATATGTAATGGTTCACTGAAGTGACTCTTTTTGTTCTTTTGGGCTGATGGTTGAAAAAATGAAAGAAATTTTTTTTTAGGCATGTCACTCATTTCTGATGACCGGCATCCAAAACAACTTCAAACCTGAACATTAACTGAAATATTTTAAACAAAAAAAAAGAGACAAAACCAATTGTTTCTTTACGCAACAGGAGAGTTAGACTGAGGTCTGTTATTTAAATTTCCACAAAAGCAAGCAAGCTTTGTTGCAAGAATCAATTTCACTAAAACACTTCCAGCCGTGACTTGCTTTTATGACACTATGTTAGTCACAGCTATAGAGCTATGCCTAACTCAATTAGAAAATGCAGAGTTTCAGAAGGTGACTGATGTATTAGATATAGTGGAGGAGCATATTTGAATAAGATTTGCAGAAACAGATGGCAGTGATAGAACCCAGCAATATAGGAAATACTCGTTAAAAACTTTCAAAAAGCGAGTTGTCTTTAATCACAACAGCTTCCAGCTGGATGTGACCATCTTGGGTCATTACTTCGGTCATTATTCTGATAAAAAGGTAGCACTTTACTCAAAAATGATGCTTGTATGACACTAAAAGCACAGTGAGAGCATGGTAATTACTATGATCAGAGCAGGCTACACTAACATCAGCTGGTTTGCATTGTTAAGTGAAGCATTTTTTTTCTTACCAGAGAATCTTATGGGCTTAATTCTTTGTTTTTCTCTTTAAAAAAAAATGTAAACCTATACCTTATGTTACAGAACAAAATACATCCAGACACATCCGATAAAGCAGTGAGTTGAGTGGTTAAGCAGGTGCTATCTGCAATTCTGCAGACACTAAGTTAGAAGGATACAGACAGCATTCATTCTTTAGCCCCCGGAGGCTGCTAAGAACAGCCAGAGGCCAGCTTCACACACAGAATCCAAAAAGGCAATCTGAACACAGACTCTGATCCAGTCGCGCTGGGATTCATATTTCCTTGGACACTTTCTTGTTCTTAAAGGCATCGTTAACTCTTCTGGCCTGCAGCAAAAGAGAAGCTAAGTCCAAAAGCTTGATCTATGGCAAAACTGCCCAAAGGCGAGTCCACCACACACACAGCAGGAGCCTGTTGTATGAGCCTGTGCATGTACCCATAAAAAAAAACCTGTCTTTCAGTCCATAAGGTTTTTTTCCCCCATTTTCCACAGCACGGAGTGAGCTCAGAGTTCACCCTTATGCCCTGGACAAACACTCAGATAAATGTACAAATTGAACACACTTGACAGACACATGCATGCACCCTCAACAAGCACACAATGCTTGGCTGGCCATGCATTTCCTCTCATGCCCAGTTACACTTTGTCAGTCACTCAAAAACAACATGGAGAAAGGAGACTGATTGATTGACTTTCTGGTCTGATGGCAGAAAGAACAATATAAAGTCTCAGGGCTGAGTCAAACAGCATCCTGTGCCTGCTGCATGACTTTTTAAAAATCACCTCAATTTAGAAATGAGTCATACACTGTGGGGATGATTAATTTCTTCTGTAAAGAAAGCAAGCAAAGGCTGAGTTTGTTTGTTTGTTTGTTTGTTTCTATGTTTAGTCTGACCAACAGTCCAAAAGTCAAAGCATAAAAAATAAAAAAGAAAGAAAAACAACAAAGTGTAATCACACTTTTAATATATACTGGAGGGATCCCGAAGAGTGTTCTGGCAATCTAATAGACAGATTAATAGATATTTCTGTAATGAAAGTTTAATATTTAAGTGATACAGCCAGCTTTTCCCTTCAGCTGATGGAATGCAGATCACTCAAAAAATACAAAAACAACAACAACAACAAAATTACACAAAAAATATCCACCATATCCCACAGTTCCATTTACACCCTGTACACTTCCTTTTTTCTTTTTTCTACCATGTGTTTATGCAAATTTTGGCCATGAGGAGTTGGCATAAAGCCATCCAGCTATTGATGCAAAATGGAAGCAAGTATGAACAGAGTAACCTTGTTTAAGGTGACAGGTAGTTTCCAATACAATGGTTCAAAGAACTTAAAAACTACAAGTAAACACACAAACTGCTGCTGTGCAGTTTAGCTCACACTTTGGGTCTGCTGAGATTCAAAGGCCTTGGGAAAAAAATTAATGTGTTAATTTTCCATCCATCCATTTTCTTCCACATATCCAGGGCTGAGTCATGGGTGCAGCAGCCTGAGCAGAGTAGTCCAGACCTCCCTCTCCCCAGCCACCTCCTCCAGCTTGTCTGGGAAACACCAAAGCATTCCCAGGCCAGCAGAGAGATATAATTTCTCCAGCATGTCCTGGGTCTGCCCCAGGGCCTCCTCTTGGTTGGACATGTCTGGAACACCTCACCCAGCAGACGCCTGAACCACAACAACTTATACCTTTCGATGTGAAGGAGCAGTGGCTCTACTCTAAGCCCCTCCTCGATGCCCTCTTGTCTCTAAGGTAGAGGCCAGCCACCCTTCGGAGAAAGCTCATTTCTACTGCTTGTATCCGCGATCTCGTTCTTTCAGTCACAACCCAAAGTTCATAATTTGATCCTTGCTTTTACTCTCAGCTATCTCTTCACCGTGACAGACCAGTACAGGGTCCACATCACTGCAGCCACAGCACTAATCCATTTGTCAAGCTCTCGCTCCCTTCTCCCCTCACTTGTGAACAAGACCCCAAGATACTTAAACTCCTCCACTTTGGGCAGAAACTCGTCCATGACCCAGAGTGGGCAATCCACCCTTTTACGGCTGAGGACCAAGCCCCCAAATTTGGAGGTGCTGATGCACATTCCCACTGCTTCAAACTCAGCTGCAAAGCACTCTAGTGCGAGCTGGACGTTATCACCTGATGAAGCCAACAGAACCACATCATCTGCAAAATGCAGATTCTGACACCAGCCAAGTGGAAGCCTTGAACGACTTGACTACACAAGAAATTCTGTCCATAAAAATTATGAAAAGAACTGGTGACAAAGGGAAGCCCTGGCTCCAACACCCACTTGAAACGAGTCTGACTTATTGCTGGCTATGTCGACCAAGCTCTTGCAACGGTTATATAAGGATTGAATGGCCCGTTGCTATGGGCCAGACACCTCGCACTCCTAATACATCTCTCCCTATAGTTGGACCACACCACCTGGTCCACCTTCTTGAAGATGGGAACCACTTCCCTGGTCTGCCAATTCAGAGGTACCAGCCCTGATCTCCACGCAACATTGTAGAGGTGTGTCAACCAATACAGCCCTACAACATCCAGAGCCTTCCACAATTCAGGGCAAATCTAATCCACCCCAGAGGCCCTGCCTCAGTGACCTCACTGCCAGAGATAGACAAGTCATCTACCTTGTACCAGAGTTGAAGTATTCCTTCCACCACCCGACAGTGTCCTCAGTTGAAGTCAGCAGCATTCCGCCTGCACTATACACAGTACAGGTAGAGCATCGCTTTCTCCTTCTGAGTTGCCTGACAGTTTGCCAGAATCTGTTCGAGGCAGTCCAAAAGTATTTTTTTAATGACCTCTCCTAACTCCTTCCACACCTGAGTTATTGCTTTAGCCACTGCCTGAGCCGCGTTCCCTTTGGCCTGTCGGTACCTATTGGCTGCCTACAAAGTTCCACAGGGTAACCAAGCCCAATAGGATTCCTTCTTCAGCCCAATGGTTACCTTCATCTCTGGTGTCCACCATCTACTTCAGGGATTACCACCATGAGAGGCACCAACCACCTTGCAACGCAGCTCAGTGCAGCAGCTTCAGCAATGGAGATGTACATGGTCCATTCAGACTCAATAACCCCAAGTCATGTAGCATAATTTTGATACATTTTAGCACATTATATTGGACTTATGTAGATCAGGTTGTGGTATTCATAATCATTCTTAGCACTCTTGGTTCTGAGACTGTGGTTTAAGTTTGCTCAAATATTGCACTGATGATATGCACCTTTATTTAAGCTAAATTTGTCTAATTTCTTTTACTGATTGTTATGCCAATTAACTAAAATTTGACAATGTGTGACAACTATAAGAGGGCTGCTGTTCAGGCAGTTGATTGGCACCTCCATGTCATTTTTACTGGCTGTCATCTGAGTCCTTGGCGACCCCATAAATGTCAGGTCAACTCAACGTCACTTCTCTAACATCCACTCTGGTGCGAGAGGACGTTTTCTCTGGTGAACTTGTCAGCTTTATAAGGCTGTTAAAATGATCAAAGTCCCTTTTAGAAACCCTGAGAGAGAAACAGAGATGGAAAGAGAGAGAGAGAGGAAGAGCTGAAAGAGTGCAGAGCGAGAAGCATGCAGACATACAGTCAGACAGGAGGTGATGGGGAATAAACACAGAAGCAGACTGAGTCGAAGCGTACAAAATGCAATAAGAACACATATTAGTCCTCTGAGAATGACATGACATGGTAATCAAGCCAGGCCCAAGTTGTTGCCTTTCATACTAATTGCACTTTGTACCAAATCTTAAGTCACACGCTCGAAGTGATAATGAGCCCTGCTAAAACAAACATGATGTAATCTACAACCGCAAATTGGCAACAGCAAAGAGGATAGCAAGCAGGTGATGGAGTAACTCATTGAAGTCAGAGAGAAAGCTAGAAAGAACCGCTAAAGAGCTATTGATAAAAAGCTTTCTGAAGAACACACGAGTTTAAACAGACTGCGCAACAAAATAAGGGCAATATGGTTCAAAGTATTAAGATAAGTTTTACTGTCGAATAGCTACATTAGTTCTTTATACACATCTGCTAAAAACTACCAAAGAATTGTATCTTTTTTGTTATCCATTTATACTATCATGCTTACATTGGATTTTCACTGATACTGGTTTTCCATCACTTTTATGTCCTGATGAAATCTTACCCCATGCTGAAATAGGTCAGATTTGGTGGAACAAAGTTGAGATGAGAATGAGTGAGGAAGTGCATCTTCAGTGACATTCTGGCGATCATTAGCTGATATGCTTTCAACATATAATCCACAAGCTCAGCATAATTATCTGCTTTGTTCTTGCCATGAAAATTCTGGACAACCTGCATGAATGCTTCCCATGCTGCTAATTCAGTTGGCTTCAATTTCCTTTTAAACTCATGGTCAAGAATCAGTTCAAAGATGTCAGGTGAAACACGTCAAACCTTCCTTTATTTTAGATTCAGTTTTCTTATCTTATTTCTTTAATGCTGAAACACATTTCACGTTTCTGTCCAGTTATTCAAGTTGGACCTGTACTTCAATCATCAAAACAGGGCATGTTAAAATGAAATCTATGCGGGGTTACAGCAGTAAAGGAGCAGGAAAATACTGTTATCAGCAAAAGAAACTACAGTTATAAGATGGTGACATGGCAACAAGCATGAACCGGGGAAAAGTTAAAAACTAAGTTGTTTGGAAGGTAAGCTTAAACAGGTGGGATTTTAAACGTGATTTAAAGGATTGGATGGATTCCGACGCACGGACATCAATCGGCAAGCTGTTCCAGAGTTTTGGTGCGGCAAAAGCAAAAGCACGATCCCCCCTACTCTTCCGTCGAGACATTGGTTGCATTAAGAGCCCCTGGTTAGAGGATCTGAGTGCTCTCGTGGGGATGTATAGGTCAAGGAGGTCGATTAAGTAGCTGGGTGCCAGGTTATTTAAAATGTGTATAAAAGGATTTTAAAAACAATACGGTATTTGATGGGGAGCCAATGAAGGTTGGCGACGGTGGGTGTGATATGGTCATGTCTTCTGGTGCCGCTTAAAAGGCGTGCTGTGGCATTCTGGACTAGTTGCAGGCGTTGGATGAGGGAAAGTTGGAGGCCTAAATAAAGAGAATTACAGTAGTCCAATCTCGAAGTAACAAGAGCATGTGTCAGGCTCAGGAGAGACTCGGAGGCAGACTGTCTCTATAGTTTCACAGTTTATTTACACACAGACACCAGGTGCCGATATATACAGGTGAGGGGGTACGGGAAGAGGGGAACACAGGCACGGGAAGGGGACACAAGGGCTATGTACACAATCCTTTGCTGATGCTCAGGTTAGCTCGGACTCTGGCTTTAGCTCACCAAACAGCGGCCCTCAGGCTGGCGAGAAATCTGGCACAAGGAGGAAGAACAGGTAAGTTGCAGCACGAAAGAAACTCGTGGAAAAACTCAGACTTGCAATGACACTGACGAGTGTTACACAATAATCTAGCGAAGAAGCATTCTCAGCAGCCGCCTTAAGTGAGCGTGGTGATAAGACGATTGCTTGCAGGTGTCCGAGCCAGGGGCTGGAGTCGTCATGACTCCGCCCCGGTAGAGCGCAGTGCGCAGGAGGAGAGAGGGACGCAACACAACGGAAACACTTGTAGTTATACAGAGTGAGCCGAGAAGGCACAGGGTCATGACAGCATGAATGAGCTTTTCAAGGTCATTATGTTGTAAGTAGGGCATTGCCTTGGAAATTTGGCGTAGTTGGTAGAAGCTGGTTTTCATCACTGCAGCCACTTGCTTGTCTAATTTGAGGGAACTATCCAGCACTATTCCAAGGTTTCTGACAGTAAACAAAAGACGACTGGCATAGGATCCCAAGGTATCCGATAGCTGTTTCAAAGGCATGTGACTGTCAAAAATGATAATTTCTGTTTTCTTTTCATTAAGAGTGAGAGAGTTGTGCAGTAGCCAGTCTCTAACATCACGCAGGCAGTTGAGCAACGGCAATAGCGGGGACTGGAGATCCAAATCCAGAGGAAAATAGATTTGGATATCATCCGCATAACAATGGAAAGGAATATTATGATTTCTGAAAATTTGTCCCAGGGGTAGCAGATAAAAAGAGAACAGCGTAGGACTTAACACTGACCCCTGGGGCACACCACAACAGAGGGGTGCAGAGGAGGAAGAGAAAGTCCTCTCAGCTAAGTATGATTTAACCCTTTAAGACCTACCGTCCACCAGAGCTTATATTATATTTTTACATGCTGTCATGCCATTTTCGGGAGCATTTCAAGTTGCTATACATCAATACAACCATTATAGCCCAAATTTGAATAATATGTATGCATTAAGTGCATAGAAATTCCATACATTGCAAGAAAGTGCAATAAACTACAAAAAAAATTGAAAATCGTTTTTGTTTTTTTAACATATATTTCTAGTTAGAGAAATTTAAGAGGCTTATCCCTCAAAACTGTAAATACAAAAAAGTTGCACAAAATAGTTTCCCACCACAGGAAATTTATTTTGAGTGTCTTCATAGTTTTATTTTTGAAATACACCAATTTTTATATACTGCAGGAAAAGCGAAAATAAATATTATAGTGCAAATTTGCAAAAAAGCAGCATATGCATCAAAATAAACTATTTCCAGCAGTGCAATATGAGTTCTAAGCATCCCAGAAACGACACAGAAAGTCATAAAGTCAAACATAACTTTTAAAAACACCAGTATGGGCTCATGAGGCCCTGATGGTAAAAAACTACATTTCTGCAAAAATGACGTCACTTCCGGTTTCAGGCAGGTAATAGCGGACATGCAATAGTTCACGCTGACGTCTATTCTAACGTAGGAAGTGGTATGAACAGCTGATCGGCTCGGCAAAGCGCGTTTCTGGAATATTATGTTTTTGTTCCTGCAAGCAGTTTTTGCAGTTTTTACAAAGCTATATGTGGAAGGGCAGCACGGTGGCACGGTGGTTAGCACTGTTGCCACACAGCAAGAAGGTCCTGAGTTCAATTCCACCATCAGGCCGGGGTCTTTCTGTGTGGAGTTTGCATGTTCTCCCCGTGTTTGCGTGGGTTCCCTCCGGGTACTCCGGCTTTCTCCCACCGTCCAAAGCAGTGGTTCTTAACCTGGGTTCGATCGAACCCTAGGGGTTCGGTGAGTCGGTCTCAGGGGTTCGGCAGAGCCTCCACCGTGACATGCATGGCTCATTTTGTGCACCAATAAAAAACATATCTATGTCTTGAATTTGAAAAAAATCATATTTTATTTTTCACTAAAGAGGGGTTCAGTGAATGCGCATATGAAACTGGTGGGGTTCGGTACCTCCAACAAGGTTAAGAACCACTGGTCCAAAGACATGCAGTTTGTGGGGATAGGTTAATTGGATAATCCAAATTGCCACTAGGTGTGAATGTGCAAGTGAATGCGAGTGCGAATGGTTGTCTGTCCCTGTGTGTTGGCCCTGTGACAGACTGGCGACCTGTCCAGGGTGTACCCCGCCTCTCGCCCTATGACAGGTGGAATAGGCTAAAAAAGTAGTTGCGCAAAACGGTATATATCTTTAAACCCACCCTGACCGGTTTTAAAGGGTTAAACCATGAAAGAACTTTGCCTTTAAGACCAATTACATGTTCAAACCTTGAAAGGAGGATATCGTGGTCAACCGTATCGAAGGCAGAGGAGAAGTCTAAAACCACAGGATGCCCTGCATCAACAGTTACAAGGAGGTCATTAAAAACACTCAATAGGGCTGTCTCAGTGCTGTGGTGAGGTTTAAAGCCAGAACAGATCAGAGGAAATTTGCTAGTGCTTCTCACTCTGCTCTTGCTCTTGACGAAGGCGGTAACACTTTTCTCCTCTCCTCTTCCCCCTTAGCTTCCCTGCTTAGCCTCTTATGTCCTTGTCTAGTCTCGTGTTTTTTGTATTACTTTTCCCTGGAACATTCTCTCACAGTCTGTTCTCTAAAACCTAAAAGATGAATTATGGATTGGATCAACTGGTCTCTAAATGCAATTGACGCCCCTTTCTCAACGAGAAGTTTGGGCTTGGGTGAGCCTGAGTGCTGAAGATATCTACCTATTCGGAACCATGGTAACAGGGTTCTTGCTGATCGGAGCTGGCTTGGCCCTGACTTATCGAAGAATTAAGAAAGCGGAACCGGCTGTTCAAACCCTCCCAAGGCTGCCCGCTGGGATTGAAACGATGGGAAGAGGCGTGAGTTTTCTCAAAATGGGCTCATTGAGTGCAGCACGGATAAGATCTTGGAGAGGCTACGGCTGCTGTGAACAAGACCTCTGAGTGCAGACTGGATTACATCTCGGAAGGGCTCGCTCGGAATAACATCTCTGAGCGCAAATTGGATGAAATCTCGGGGAGGCACACTGTCGTGAGTTCTCAGAATCGGCTCCTTGAGCACAAAAAATGACAACATCACAGAACGCACTAAAGTAAAAAGCACCATCACTTCATGCGGATACCCTCTCGGCGCCAGCTGCGGTTGCAAGGCTGGAGCTGAACAACAACACCCTGATAACGACTGTGTTTAGACTGTTCCTTCCCATTCCATGCAAGGCCACCTGGGTTGGCTGGAAGACTGTTTACTTAGCCTAGCAGGGCTGTCTCAGCTGAACTCTGGACACGCACACACATACATATACACTGATATGCACACACTCACTCCCCTCCCTTTCCAAACGCCTTCGATGCTTATTCCCTTCCGATGCTGACAGTGGATCAAGGAGACCAGCGCACAGGCTGCAGGCCCGGATGTACTGTCTAAATCGGCTGTCTCTGACCCTTTACCCACCCCTGTTGCTTGTCATGTGTTTCTTTGGTGTATTAACAGTTTTTTTCATGTGCTATGTGCAGAGGTGTTTTTTTTCTGTTCTCAAAGTAATCTCCCTGTTGGAGCTCAGTCTGGGGGGAGTTATTTTTTTCTCCTTATCTTTCCTCGTGTGGTGCATTTTCCATTGTTATACCTCTCTGACCTGTCTTCCCGATGTGATGTTTTGTGTAATGTATGTATGGTCGGAGGTTAAGATGGCGCCACCATTGTGTGCAATAGGTCGGCAGCCTTATGAAATTTCCCCTTGTGGGACTAATAAAGGTATATCAAATCAAATGTCAAAAGGAAGAAAAAAGGTAAAGGGATGTAATTATCACAAAACAGGAAAAGGAAGGAACAAATAACAAATTGGAGAGATCAAAGCAATTTAATTATTTGTTCTCTCTGATGTTATCTGGTTTAAGTCCATGTGATTTATTCAAAGAGTTCAGAAAAATTAGTAAATAAATTACCAAGTCTTGACTTGTGGGAGCATCACTCTCTCGCAGGGCATTTGCGGGACTCCATTTTTTATGAAGAACTTTTACTTTCTCTGTTTATTATGTGCAAAAAGGCCTGTCTGCAAACCAGTGGTGTGAAAAGCAGTAGTCTGATAGAGAGGCAAAACTGCTACATCACGACCTATAGGGCAAGTAGAATCATATGCATGATGGTACTTGCAAAAGTGGTGCTCTAGTATATTTCTCTACACAAGGATATGTTTGTACAGCAGATATATACCTTTTCATAGAAGAGAAAGAGAGAGAAATGTAATTTATTCAAAAGAATCAAAAGCCTGGTCCCTGTACTGGTCACTGTAAAATAACTATGCACAAACACATAAAAAAAAAAAAAAAACAACCTTTTTCTTTTCTTCAAAATAATTCTCCATATAAAAACCATGTAAACATTAACAGTAACATCATACCCATGAATCCATGAGATGAGTGCAATTACTTTACTTATTGATGGCAGTCAACCTTCTTTTTAAACTGCATAAGCAACCAGCTGTGCAGTTTTCTCAGCTATTGTCAGATTGTTTTGCTCTCTATTGCCAGATTTATAGGATTTTAGATAGGTTAGCTTGGCATTATTGTGATGACAGCAGAGCCAGTGTTGGGGAAAAGCCCATGTTAAAGGTAAATCAAGCTACAGTATGAGCCAGGCTGTTCAAAGGTCAAAAACACAACACACAAGGTTGTGTCGGGTCCTTTGGGTTACAGTGGTGGCGAAACCCAGGCTCCCAGTATGCCAGAGCCCCGACCCGCACAGCCAGTAAAGGCACTGGCTCAGATGGTAGCTGAGCTGGCTGGGACACATAAAGATCAGCTGGCCATGCATCGGAAGCAGCTTAAGGAGCTGCAGCCACATACCGAGGGGCAAACAAAGGTCTTGGAAAACCTTGTCACTCAGTCTGGCTCATGGCGGGGGCTTCTTGGAGGTGTTCTAGGCTACCACAGAGGAATGGGCTCTCCAGCTGCTGTCCAGGGAAGCCCAGGTAGCACTGCTGAACATGGTGGTGCTGGAGCAGTTTGTGGAGGGGCTCCCAGTCAGGACGGTGGAGTGGGTCTAGGGCTGGGCGATATGGCCTAAAATCCATATTGCAGTATAATTTGAAGCACGTGCGGTAACGATATATATATTGCGATATATACGTTATACATTTTCTTCTGTATAACGTATTTTCCACACTATAAGGCACACTTAAAATTGTTTAATTTTCTCAAAAATTGAGAGTGTTCCTTATGTATGAATTCTGGTTGTGCTTACTGACCTTTTGGCGTGCAGAAATCTGTTAAAAAATATTTTAGTACAACTTTGGTAAGCCGCACTGCTTGATGGATTGTCAGAGCATTACGGCTGCCGTAGTGAGGAGCTTTGCGGACTAATCTGGGTCCAAAACTCCATCCACTTCAGGTCCCAAAGTCAAACGAACACAGAGAGTTAAAAACGGTTTAAATTCTTTCATCTTTAATAAAAGCATCAGCGTTGCTGCTTTACCAGGTGTAACAATTAAGTTTAACATCCATGCATGAAAACAGAATTTGTTCAATTTAACGGAGTTAGAAGTTAACAGGAAGTTAGCTAGCTAGTTTCCACCTAAACATGACATACCATGTTCTGACTGAGAGGTTTTTGAAACTAATTCAAACGTACAGCTCTGCTACCACTTCCAACATAAATGAAGACAGAAAACTAAACAGCAGTGGCGTTTGCAGGGTTACTAAAGTTGGACTACCTGGTATATAATGTTGTGCTACGTGACTGCTAGCGACACAGCTATGTTAGCATAACATTAGCACAGTGAAGCTGGAGGATGAACGCCAGCTTTTTACCACTCAATAAAAGTTAACGTGAGGGATTCTGGTGGTTAGGGACAAATGCAATCGCATAGCAGGATGCTATAAACGGGCCAAACTTCAGTCAGGAGAACAACTGAGATTATTCATCCACAATACAAGGTTAGTTATTAATATACTGCAAGAACATGGGAATAGAACAGCTGCGAGATAATTCAACATTAATGAATCAATGTTACGGAAGTGGAGGAAGCGCAGTTTTTGGCTTTCCCCATATTTCAACAGTGCTTCATCTCTTTGCTATGACTGTCTCCGGGCATAATTTGCAGATGATAATGGTTGTAACTGCTGCGATCATGCTTTCAACCAAAACAGGGGCAGCTTGATGACATCATCAACATGCGCTATCGCGATGGAGTGGTATAGTCAAAATCTCTATCGTTGGCCAAATTTATATCGTTTAGATCGTATATCGTTTATATCGCCCACCCCTAAGTGGGTCCACTGCCACCAGGCGGCGAGCCTTTAGGCTGTGGTGACACTGGCCGAGGACCACCTTGCAGCCCACATTGCACACCTGGTCCACCTAACCCTGGTTCGCCCAGGACAAATTGCTGGAGGCAGAGTGGTGGAGGTGTAGTCTGTGCATGGGAACATTCAGAAATATCCCTTGGTGCCAGTAGAAATTGGATAATGGGGAAAAACTCACTGAGTCACTCACTCAATAAATCTTTAAAATAACAAAAATAAAAAAGCAGTAAATTTGTGTTGACCCAAAGTAACACACGAAGGAGCCTAATAACCAATTTATTAAAAATAATCTATTTAAGTAATTACATAGGGTACATACACGAATCACAGCACTGAAAACATGTAGTAGATTATTTTGTCACACTGAGCTGTGGATAAACTGCAGATTTATTTGGTTTTCTTAAAATGTACCACTACAGTACAGCTTTTAATTTGAAAGTGACCTGTCAATGCGTTTTTGTCACTTGCTTCAGAGAGTTTAATTGTCATTGCATTGAGTCTCCCCTTAAGATTTTTATCTTATCTTAATCTATAACCACCATAATTTAAAAAATATCTTAAACTAAAAAAAATAACACGAGGTTCAGACACCTCATTTTAATCAGTAGGCCTATACATACAACATGTAAGCGTTAGATCTGTTTTAATCATTCCGCACACGATACAAATGATCTCGCCACCACATTGTTACACTGACTATATAAACTCCACTATATATTTACAGCAAGAGTATGGGCCAGGACCTGTATTGTTCTCAAATCAATGTCTGATTGATTTGTGAAACAAATAAATGATATTTGAATTCATTGCTATTACTAGCTCCGCACACTCTGTCCCTGAAAAAGTTTCCTTTTTCTTTTTTTCCAGGCCCTAAAGTATTTATTTCAATTTTAATTTATTTTCATAACCATCATTGCCTTGTTTCCATTAGCTTAATTGGCAAGTCAAAACAAAAAGAGTTAATTATATTAGCAGGAAACTAATCCAATAGCTCACAAATTGCTTAGGAGGAAAAGTGTTGCTATTTCTGTTATTAATACAATAAATCATGTGTTTAACATTTTAAACTAATAGAAAATATAAAACTGTAGCTCAGCCATCCACTGGCGGCCCCCTTGTCCATATCTCTCTCAACATATCATCATATATTACGAAGGTGATACTGTCTGTCAGTATGATTTGGAGAATATAATATATTGTAATTTTAATATGTTTGTCTTGAACAGGTCTCTTGAACAGTTAAAGAGTCAAGAGGAATCTAAGAAAACTAAAACTGTATGTTAAAGGTTACCAGAAGCTATCATTCCACTGTTGTTTCATTGGCAGAGAATCTGAACAAACGTGATGTAACTGTATGCCTCTTCGACGTGGTAATAATTAAATGTAAGACTTGTTTGTGTTCTCCAGGTGGGTGAAAACCCTTGTGTATTAAATTGGTATCAATATTTTGTGTTAAAATTCTACAAACAGCATGGCAGAGCAGAAGTCACATGCCACTCTCAAACAAAGGCAATCCCCTCCTGGAAGAGTTTCCACTCTCTCTTTTCCTGGGTTAAAGTCCCAGCAGGACTCTCTGTGTGCTTCCTCTCATTTGTATCCCACCATAATCCTTCCCTCAGCTGTTGAAGCCAATAAATAGTGCTGTCAGGGAGAAAGCACAGGCAGGGGAGTGAAAATGTTCACTCTCAATGAGGAAAAACACTGCCCATGGTAGTTAAGCCAACAATGAATTGCTGGTTGAAGTTTTTGGTTGGCAACGCAAGCAGGATAAGGAGGGAGGGAGGGAGAAACACACACTCACACATACACATAGCATTTACGGCAAAACAATCAACCATGAACAGTAAACATCAGCAAAGAGCAAGCATCAGCCTAATATGCATAAACAAAGCACCAACAAAAATCCCCTCAGTGAAATATGAATTATGAATTAATATGAATTATAGCCCTGCAGGACTGCAGTCTCTGCTCATTAATCAGTGTTTTCAGTGGAAAGGGAGAAATATACCCGATTCCTGAGTCAACTCAACTCAAAACAGGTATGCACACATACAAATTTGCAATCACGTGAATCTATGAGAACAAGCAAATTAGATTTGAAATCACTTAACTGCTTTCAGTCAGCGTGGTCTTTTACCTGCAAACAATGCTAACAATGCTACTACCGAGGTTTGTTTTCTCTATGTATAATAAGTATAATATTCTGAATCAAAGCTTTACATACCATCATAATAGTCATTCATACATTACAAAGTACATGTTCCAATATGAAATGTATAAGTGCAATAACTGCTCTGTTGTATTGTATAAGATTGTAATTATGTCTATAATATGTGCAGGCACCTCTAGGATTGTTGTGAATATTGTTATACTCAGTCAACAAATCTAATGTAGGAATCTGCTTGGTGTGGTAAATTGATAAATTGCACATTGGTTGCATATTCTTGTGATATGCAATAAATAGCAGGAGATTGTAATTCACATACTGCTTTTCCTTTGAATATTACTGATAACTGATAACTCATTTTGCATCATTTTTGTTTCTTACACTTGATAATGTTAATGTTTGAGTGCTCACAACAAAACTTTTGACATTAAAAGTTTTGATTGTATATATCATGGACAGAAGTTTGCCTTTAAAAATAATCTATTATTGTCACAACAACTCGTGGATACGTTTATATTTATGCTCTGCCCGAATCAACTGGTTGTCATGTCTGTGGCAATCTAAACATGTGTTGCCAACAAGTAAGTTATAGATTGTCATCTGGTGCACAAACTATGCAACATCAACACTAATAAACATGGTTAAACGGTGTTTCTTCCATCATTTCTTTACCAAATACTACTAATACTAAATACTATAATAATACTACTGATTGCTTTGGCTTGTTTCCCTCCCCTCAGCCACAACCGGTCACGGCAGATGAGTCTGGTTCTGCCAGAGCTTTCTTCCTGTTATAAGGGAGTTCTTCCTTCTCACTGTTGCCAAGCTTTTGGTAACAGTGAGTGGTCTGAATGGTAGGGTTTTCTCTGTATTTTTGTAGGGTCTTAACCTTAAAATTAAAAGCCCATTGAGGCAACTGTTGTAGTGATTTGGAGCTATATAAAATAATTAAATACATTTTAATTGAATTGAAGTGAACTGAAATTCTCTTTTCATCTTTGGTTGTCTTAATCATGCGTATCATGGAAGTTCAAAGCTATCTCTTTTAAATTCTGTTACCTTCAGATCACGGGGCTATGATCTCATTAACTTGACTTATCAAATTGATAGTTTTGCCGAGGGTGTCTGTCAGTGCTCCCAGTGTGCAGAAAGACTTAAGTGCGATTGACAGTATGAGAAGCAACTGATCAACACGTCCAGAAATTGCACAGGCAAACAAAAATTAGTGACCTTAGTTGTTCTGTTGTATCTTTTGTTGGGAAAATCCATTCTGGACAAGAAAAGCGAGGAAACTGTTGCCCAGGGATAAAATTAAATAAGCTTTAATTTTACTGCTCAGCTAAATATAACAATAGGTTCACAAAAATCATTCCCTGATATAAACACTGGCCCCATTTTCTGAGTCATGAGCAAGTCACAAGCACTCACAGATTCCTCTTTAGCTCATGTCCTCCAGAGAGTCCCATCTGGGGTCTTAAGTGCTCTTCCATTACTGTGATAACTCAGGTGAACATCTTAAAATAGACCCAGCAAGCACCACAAGGCAGTCAACAATGATCTAAACTCCAAGAGCCCATTTTGCCCAGAATTCAGTGTGATCATTCATCATTACCTGAGCACAATAAACTGTTGTGTGGCATGCAGTGCATAAAGAACACTACCAGTTCTGAAAGCAAAGACTATCAGTCCCTTGGAATTCAAGCAAGCTGCAAGATGTGTGGTATTGTGATCATGCACTATGGGAGTAAAGAGGTCAAGAAGAACCTGTGGAGTCGCTCAAAAAAAAACAAACAACCAACTTTGCACTTGGATGGTTGATGAAAATAGAAAAACAGCTGGGGGGCTTGAGCAATGAAAGCCACAGTGACTGTCTGTAGTTCCATCAAGGACACCATCTTTATCAGATAAATAAATAAATAATCTCACCTTTTCTCACAACAGATATTTTAATGTGTCAGAAAACACAGCCAGCACAAGGATTAGTTAAAAGATTAACAAGGAATCTATTCTATTTAAATACATTACTGTGTAAAAGTCTTCAGAAACCCCTCAGTTCTCAATATTTTGCATTCAAGCAGCCAGTCGTTGTAATTTTTTAATGAACCCTTACCCAATAGTTCTCTTTAGGACTTTCACAGTTTTTCTTTGGGAATTGGCTGCTTTGTCGCTCATTTTCAGTCCAGTCTGCACTTGGCTCATGCAAAAAAAGGCATCTCACAGTATGGTGTGCAATTTCTGCCTAAAAATGTGAGCAAACTGGACAAATGTCAGACAATAGCCATGCCCTGAAGAAGAGGGTAAGGTATGCCAAATTAAAAAGGACTGGAGTAAAAAGCAATGGCAACAGGTCTAAAGAAGTGGTAAATCCAAATGTGAAATTCTTGGTCAAACTGTCTTCAATATGTACGAAGTAAGTCAGGAGAGAAGGACAAAACATCTACACAGTTGCAGTTGTAGACCTTGTCAAAACTGACTGAAGTAGTATTTTCATATTGACATTGACTTTCAAGCTTGTTTGAATTGTACAAACTCAGTTTTTTAATCTCATATGATGCACTTTTGTGTATGTTTTTGTATTTCATTAAATGATGGGTGGCTCAAGACTTTTGCACAGTACTGTACCATACTCCACCCAGGCAAATACTGTGTCAACATATCTTGCTTGCTCTTATCTCAGTCCTCACTGTGTTCATCCTCTACATACAATCAACATGATAACTTGACTCATTAGATTTTTCATCTTGATGTAGGTTTTTAGCAGATGCACTGTAGAACATTTGTGTCTCTTACAGGGAAACGAGTTTGTCTTCTAGTTTCCCCTTTACTGTTACTCCATCTAAAGTTTCTGTTCTCACAGAAAAGCTGTTGTCACTTGCTTCAGAGAGTATTTGTAATTTGGACAGAAAACTAGTGCCTTGCAGTCTGTTCTGTGTTTTGTGGCATGTTTGTTAGTGTTCGCTCCTGCACTTACAAAAGCGCACAGAGGTGTTACTTGGCACTGAAATACATGAAATCACACCACGGAACATCTCAAACTGTTCGACCGTCGACCAAACTTCCTTCCAGAAATCCAAGAAACCACCATTCATGATTATTGTTTGTTTTAGGGATTAATCTGGCATTAAGACCACCTCAACTACAGACATGGCAAATAGTCAACCCAAGCCTAATATCAGCCTGGAGCATTCAATTCTGGGCTAAAACCGGGCCAAATAGGTACAGTGTCTGCCCAGCTTTAGTCATGAGGTACAGTGAGCCAGCATGCACCATACTTGCACTCTGAAAATGAATCAGCTAAATTTAATTATATCTAATTTTCTGAAGTCATTTTTAAAAATCGATAGTTGGCAAGAAACTCAGGAAAAGAGCCTGTTCTAAATGCTACAAGTTGAATGGTAACAGGTGTGAAACGGTGTGAAAATTAAGTGTTTACTGGGGGCAGGAAATGGCATGCAAAAGTGAGCATCTGGCAACAAATGACTTGGACAATGATGCAAGAGATGAAAAACTAGTTGTAGTCAGTATGTGTTGTTTTGAGGTAATTTTTGGTAATGAATGAATATAATCTTCTTTTCCTTAGTAGGAACACAAAGAGTCCCAATTGTTAAACCCCTGGCCACAGCTTAATGCATTTCTGATGTTGTCACTGAAAAAGTATTTTTAAAAAAACAATTTGTCCTCAGAAAAAAACATTAGCAGTGTATAAATATTTCAAAGTTAGTTCATAACACAACAATAAAAGTCAAAGCTAATTAGCTTCAACTGTTCCAATTAATTTTAGATTTAATTTTTCTTTGCATTACTTAACACCCCTGATTTCAGAACATACATCATAAAAGGTGTTAGGATTCCTATCATTAACCTATTTAGTTCCATATTAATTAAATATATGTGTTGCTAGAACCACAAAGATGTAATACGATGTGTACAGCATCTTCTTACCTGTTAATGCAAACCTGCAGCAGCTCTGTTGTGTGTTCCATATCGCCTGCTATGACTGATACAGATACAGAAACTGCCTGTAGACAACATCAACAGCCTGCATATAAGTATCCTGCTCCATGTGGCATATGGGAAAGGATGGCAGGAATGAGATTAAGGAATGAGAGGAGGAAGAGAGAGGTGAGAGGTGGACAGGGAGTGTTAGAGGTGGATGAAGGGAGGGCAGGAGAAGTTGCAGGAGGATCGTGGGCTGACAGCACAGGCTGTACTGCTGCTGCCGTTGCTGTAAGAGGCTCACATCACAGTTCTGCCATCTTCCCCACGTCTCCTCCTATCTATCTGGCCGTCTTCGTGCTTGTCGCTTCTCATCAGTTAGAGAGCGAACAACAAGAAGAGAGGCGGCGAGAATGGAGAGAGAGACCTGCTGGGTTTTGTTAAAGAAAAATAACAAAAAGTCTGGCTTGGATGGCAGGGTCAGCGTACTGAAATAAGGGTCCACCATTTAGATGGATCAAAGTGGATAAGGTACCCTAATTTTATGGGGAGCAAATAAGACTGGCTTTGTCCTTGTAGGTTATGGTGTTAATAAAGACATAACAGGAAAAAACAATCAAATACACCCTCAAGGGAGGAGCCTTACCTAGAAATACACTCGTTTCATTTGGCAGCATGCGCTTTTGCACAGTACTGCAACTTCGTGCAAACTTTTGTTAGCTATTTGAAGTCGCACTGCCTGTTATCTGCCAATTACATTAATTCATATTTAAAAAGGAATTGTGAGTCTGCAATGCCTGCAATGATGTGCTTTAAGATTGCTGTAGAGAAAAAATATCTACAGTCAGAGGATGTTCAAACTGTTTTTAGAAAAGTATACTACATTAATGAGGAATTGTTGCATTATGAAATAAATTCTCAACAGGATAAGTAGTAATCTGTGACCTAATACATTTAAAAAGAAACCCTCCCAGACACACACAAAGAGCCTAATCTTCTTATAATTTCAGCTTGAGTGTTTGCGGACGCTGATGAGTCTCATGTTCATTTGCAGACACCTAATTTCATAGTAGTCAGCATTTATCTTTGATTTTTTTTTTAAATATTTAAATCACTACTGTACATCTGTGTGTATATTTGTGATCATCATGCACTGCTGCAGTTTTCTTATACAGGCAAAGAAACACCGACATACAAATGTACTCAAAACTGTCTTTAGTATTTCCCCTACAGTAGGTGTCTCCAGAACCACATTTTGCTTTGATGAGACATGGGCAGACATGCAGACAAACTCACAAGTGTGTTCATCACATCATAAATATGGATATTGTTGACACTACTGCTAAATATGCCGCACAACCCATTGCTTTTCTTCAGTATTGTCATAATTTTGTTATTTAAGCACAAGGAGTTGACACTGTTTTGACATATAAGGCCAATGAACAGTGAAGAGCGAGGAAGCAGGAAAAAAAAAAATCACGTTTGTGCCCTGATATGAAGTCATGAAATACAAAAAAAATCAGAGTTTACAGATGGATGCTGGGTGTGAATGAACTGGCAGCAGCAGCAGAGAAGGAGCAGTACGTCTGACAGCTTAAATAGACCACCCAATATAAGACGGCAATTACTTGAGGTCAGCTGACATACCAGCTAATCCAGTGCTACTCAAGTTGTCTGCCTGAAACAAGCATCACTTCATAAAGACACGGTAGTGACATAAAGCGGCTTCAAAAGTTTTTTTTTTCTTTTATTATTAATGCAGTTAAAAAGAAATCAGATTTGAGGAAAATAAAATGCCTCTGCTGCACTGTTGTCACTTTCTATAGCTAAGCGCTTCTTTCTACTCTAAGCTGAGGGAAAGGGCCATTATTAATACGCATGGGGGAAATAGTTCATGTTGTAATTCTTGTTGCGTTAGGTGCCAAAGACATCTTTACATAATGAAGCATGTAGCTGTTGACTGTGGGCTTTCAGTCATTCAGACACCCTGGCTGTAAAGACACTGCTGACAAGCACAGTTCCAGATAAAATTTGTCTTGGCACCATCAACTTTATCTGGATGTTTTGCCCTTCGGATATACTCCATATGAAAACGCCTCAGTTACTGTCAACATCTGTCAGCCCTTCAACACAGAGATTTATCCTACTGACAGACCGTCAAACCCAACAAGGCCAAACCATGAATCCTCTCAGATGATGACAACCAAGGAGTGGAGTATGACAGTTTAATCGGCTGCACTAAAGATGTTGGTGAAGCGCTTTGTCTCCATTTTCAATCCAAGCTCTTACTCTCATATGGTAATTCTCTCTAACATGTCACTCTCTGGTATCCTATATTGACATAGTTAAATTATACATTGCTTCTTCCTCTGTACCAGCAGCATTTGGAAGATGGTGGCATTAATTAATGAAAAAATTATGAATTCATTAATGACAAAACCTGTTCAAAACATGATATGTCCTTAGCATAAATGTGAATGAGCAAGTGAGTTTTTTCGATCATTAATAACATTTCTGAAAAAACTACAACAGAAAATAAGAAAGCTCACAACAAATAATTTAATAAAGTGGGAACAAACACAAGTTACTGACTAAGAAAGTAAAGGCTCAAACTAAAGATTACTACATGTTAGGGCTGTGCGATATGACCAAAATCTCATATCCCGGTATAAGAATTCTATCGTCCCGATAACGATATAAATCACAAAAATGTACCATTTTCTGTAAATTCTGTGAATCTCGGGCAGCTCGACTTGCGTGAAGTGTTTCCAGCTGCGCGTCGTGTACCTGGAGTCGAGTGTTTTAACCGATGCATGAAACGATACATTTTTAGACATAAGTTGTAAAGGCCGCCGTTTTCTTTGTGAGTATTTATTACACAGGGTGCTATTTTTTAGCACCTGGCGGCTCTTTTTTGCTTCTCATCCGTAAATACTTTGCATCTTTCATGTGATTCTGTTTATTTTGAAAAGTCTCAACAGGATCTTGAGCTTTATTGTGAAAGGTTTATGTGAAAAATAAACAAGCGGACACGCGGTGGTTTTACCGTCGTTGTTGCTAACGACAACGCATAAAAACAAGCGCTTGTCTGTCCGTAGTGTGGTTATATAAAATATAAGAGAAAGAGAGAACTTTAAGAAATTAATATAGCCACTACAGTGACCATCAAAACGATGAAAAAATATTGCCGTAAAGAGTTTATTTTGCAACACCATTAAAAAACGATAGCGTAAAATGAAATAATAGACGTTTTTATATCGTCATCCGATATATATTGTTATATCGAACAGCCCTACTACATGTAAACTTTTCTCATGCAGCATTTTCTAACTGGCAACAAATCCTGTTTAATTTGAACCAGAACCTGAAGTCACATTCACTTGTTCCACTGAGACCCATGTTTTCAGATAAAAAATATTCCAAGATGTTAACATAATCAGCCAAGCTGTTATAGCTCCTCATGTACACTTATCAAAAGTTGTTGTTTACCCACTTTTCTATGCTGGTCTGACATAAAGTTCGCAAATCTCCTCCAGCTTTTCTTAACTGAATTATTAACTTTCTTTGGAGATAATTTCATTTGTTTTCAACGTTTTTTAGTATTCTTTTCCATTTTCTTTAAATTTATGTACATAAACTATTCATGGATATTAAGATACCAACTGTGCATAAGAGGAAAATCATTAGTGAGAGAGTGAGAAAGGGGGATGAAATCACAAGAGAGATACTTTGCCCCATCATCCAGTAACAAGGGACTATGCAAGCTTAACCCATTGATGGTGTATAAGCACCACTGAGGATGTGGTAGCTGCTGGTGATTTTTTGAATAAGGTGACTAAGCTACAAATTATGGTGTCAAGGGAAAAGAACAGTGAAAAGAGCAACTAATAAGGGTAATAAGCTGTAGTAGTCTAGTAAAACATATTTTCCAATATGTAGAAAAAAAAACCTGTTTCCATAAATCTGTTTTAGTGTCTACTAATCCAGATTTTTTTTAGTACCTGACAGATAGACCAAAGGAAAATTTTCCATTAGAGAATATAAAGTGAATGTACATAAAGCAACCCAGCACAGGCACAATGATTTGTCACTAATGCAACTTGAAGGCTGGTTAATATTATTGCATGATGACTGGCCACGTAAATAAAACAGTGACTGAGTGCTCTCATGTGTCCGGGGATTTCTACTTACAGTAGGGCTGCCCTGCTGTCAGGTACATCACCATAACCTTAGAAAGTATTCTCCACATTCCCTTTGAAGGCTGTCCAATCTGATTGTGCACTAAAGCTCAGGAGGATGGGATGGGACAGCTGGTCCCTGTGTTAGGAGTCTACAGGCTATATGCCTTCGGTGGCAGTGATTTTAGCACTATACTTTCTTAACAGACAGACCCAATCCCAATCTCCACCCCAAGCCCAATGTGCTAAACTCTCACAGATAAGTCATTTAAATGCGAGAGGGTGCAAGGGTCTGACAATTAATTGTTTTTTGGCATGTGACTGCTGGGGAGCCCAGCAAAACGCTGTTATTATTATGTCAACATCTTTGGACCCACTGCTGTTTCCATTCACACCAAATCTGGGAAAGCATGATGCAACCATCTACATGCTGCAAAGAGTTTACACTTGCCTAGATAGCAACAGCTGCATAATGGGGATCACCTTTGATTTCTCAAGACCACTTAACACGATTCACCTGCTGCTACTGAGAGAGAAGCTACGGAAAAACATCAGTAAACAGGTTAACTACCACACGGTTTACTGACTAGCTGACACACAGGCTGCAATATGTGAGACCGGGCAGTGTAATTTGGTGCAGTACAGGAGCTCCACGGGGGACTATGCTGTCTCCATTCCTGCTCACCTTGCACCCCTCAGAATTTCAATAGTTCTGTGTCATTTGTCCACCAGCCTCAATTTTTCCGATTTTATTTTCAGTGGTGAATTGCTCCTCCACTATGCACTTTTGCACTGCGTTGCAAACATTTAAAAAAATGTAAAAGCATTTGTAAAGAAAAATACTATAATTATGCAATCTGACTGTAACATATTTTCTAATTGTTTTTGGCTGAAACAATGCAGGAGCAAAGGTCTGCTGAAAATCAGATCAGATTTGTGTTTCAACAAAACAAACATGAAAAATGAAAACATGCTTTGAATAAAAATGGAAAAAGAGGTTTAGTATAAGGCAAAAATCTTACATTCATTTCTTGCTCATCTGATAAACGAGTGCAGATTATTGAAGATAAAAATAAAACTAATTAGAAGATGATGAAAATTGCAGAAACACAATGAAGCTTACTATCAGCTTTATCTACACTTTTTCTATCAATTGGTTTTTGTAAAAACGCCATTAGATGTGCTGATAATCAGTTTAACACTGCTTCTGAAAAACTGTCACTGAGTGTTTGTAACATAATACAGACTAACATTAGCTAACATGTTTGGGTTTTTTTTTTTTTTGCTTTTTTTCCTGTTTGTATGTTTTTGGTTTTGTCTTTTTTTACAAAACAAAAAACAAATATAACGAGTGCACACTTTACATTAGCTTAAACACTAGTGTCAGTTTCACTGGTGCATGTTTAAATAGACAGATAAAATATACACACTCTCAAAGCATCATACAAGTGTAAGTTAAAGTAGCAATGATAAAACACACACACACAACTATAGCTGAAACTTGATCATGTTTTAGTAAATGTGAAACTTTTCCTTCATAAGATGGCAGAGAAAGAAAAGAGCTGACTTTTCACCTGTGAGTGCCCTTTTTTCCCCTCCTTTTTTTGTTACAAGAAGTTGCATTGTTGCTGGGGAAAGCAAAGTTTTGACAGCAAAGGGAAAGAGAGATGCAACAAAAGTTTCTTTCCTGTCAAAGAGGATTTGGTTTGAAGTGTGCCATGCTATTTCTAAAATTTCAGCTTTTTCTCTCTATGTATCCAGACAATAATGTAAGCAAGGATATTTTCTACCAGGATTAATGGTATGTATTTAAAATTAGTAGTTATGGGGAAAAGCTATGAGGCTTGTGGACTGTATACATTTTCTCTTTGTGTTTATTCTCTTTGGATCCATATACAGACCTGTATGTATAATGAAGTTAACTTGTTAACATAAGTTCATGTATCTAGCATCAACAAGCTTTATATAGTTCATAAGACACAATGATATCATCTATCAAGTTTATATCTATCATGTTTACATTATTTTATATTCATTATTTCTTGATCACCATGAGGTTTATATTTACTTGTGCACTGATAAAATCAAATGAACCTATTAGATATAGACACATTCAGATTAGTTTTATTTGACTGACATATTCACTTTATATTAGAGAAGTGACATGCTTATAATTTTGACTTCACCATTTTTCTTTATGTTTTGTGTGCAGATGCTCATTGTTATTAAATGTCCCTACCTGCATGGTAGATTTTCATTTCTTTAATTATACACTTGGGATGTTGTCCAGACCTTCAACTTCAGCAAAAATAGACTTCAAATAAGGTGAGAACTTTAGCTATTTATAAGTGGATTTTTCCCCACAGCAACTTTTCCTTCCTTACTGTACAAACAAACCACTGAAATGGTCTTTTTCTGTGTGCAAATCACAAAAAACAGTATTCCATTCTATTCTATTCAGCCCTATTTGTTGAAGCTGTAGTTTGATATGTGCTCCTGTCAGACTCCACTTATCCAGTAACAAAGAGCCTGAAGCTTTGCCTCATTAGTAACCATGCAAACGAGATCGCTATTGATATCTTTTAACGAACTGCCACCTCGTCAGTTCGATTTCCTGTTAGCACACTCTGGACAACGTAAATCAACATCCAGCAATTAGTTTCAGGGCAAGGGGATCAGTCTGCAGGGGTTGGATACTGTTGGGTGTAGCTGTTCAATGCACTAAATGGGGTCTGCCTCACTGTTCTTTGGTGTCACTTGCCTGATTGAAATCTGATTAAAAGAAAAAAGTTTATTTTTAAAATTTGATCTATATAATTGTACATACTGATTTGGGTTAAAGGGGTCACTTTTCTCATGAGTTTAGGTTTTAGTACTAATTTGATTTGAATTTGAAAATTATTACGAGATTGGAGGTGAGCTTCCCTCCCTCCAAGACATCTACAGGAAGCGGTGCCTGAGGAAAGCGGGGAGGATCATCAAGGACTCCAGTCACCCCAGCCATAAACTGTTCAGACTACTTCCATCAGGAAGGAGGTTCTGCAGCATCCAGTCCCGAACCAGCAGACTGAGAGACAGCTTTTTCCACCAGGCCATCAGACTGCTGAATACTTCATAGACACCTCACCTCCACTACTGGAACTTCAACATTATGCACTACATACTGTACATTAATGCCACTGTTTTGCACAATATCCAACTACAAACCTCTGTATATTTTATATATTTAATGTTATTGTTTACTCGATTTAATTTGTAAAATATGTATATATATATATATATATATATATATATATATATATATATATATATACACACACACACACACACGTAGAAAAACATATTTAGTATACACAACGAGTAATGCATATACTATTATATATTGTACATATATTTATTAGTCTCAGATTTAGCCATTCTTATTTTTTGCTTGTTTTACGTTATTGTATTTTTGCACAACTCTGTTGCTTGTGAAGCTCGCACACAAGAATTTCACTCACATGTACTGTACCAGTGTACCTGCAAATGTGATGTGACAATTAAAAAAAAAAAAGTGAAAGTTAAAGTGAAAGTAAAATTAGGGTGTATAGAATTACAGTGAAACTTGCATATCTCTGAGAACGGTGGCTAGAGTAGGGATGCTGAGAGGAAATACAGCACTCTCTAACCACAACTGTCTCTTTCAAACTGACACAATAATGTGTTTCTCGGTAGACTGGACTAACCAGCATACAGAATCTAAAGCACTGTCATTCTTTTTCAGTAAATTAGATGTGTGTTTTGTAAGCTAATCAGTAAATTAACATCCTTAGCAACGAAAATGAGCAGTAGTTAGCCATCAGAGGAAAAACTCAATGGATCCGCAGTGAGGCTATTTTCCCTTTAGAAAATAAGTATTTAATTTACAGTGATTGGTGGAAGTGTAGGGTGGCACAGGGCGATGTTTAACACTGTCACCTCACAGGAAGAAGGTCAGAGTGCACGTTCTCCTCGTGTCTGCATGTGTTTTCTTCAGGTAGTTTGTCTTCATTACAATGTCTAGCAAGCATGGGGTTAGATTAATTGGTGATTTTTAAATGGCCAGGTGTGATTGTGAGTGTGAATGCTATCTGCGTGTGCTAGCCCAGTGACAGATTGGCAACCTATCTAAGGTGTACCTTGCTTCTTGCCCTATGACAGCTGGGATAGGCTTCTGAATTGGATAAGTGGAAGAAGATGGATGGAAGGATGGTTGAATGGTCACTTATTCCATGATCCATGTGTATGATACAATAAATACAAAGTACACTTTGTAAACTAGCCACACTGGCAGCTTTGACAAAGCAGTATTAATTGGCACCCGAGGGACAAGAATGGATGAGAAACACTCAAGCAGTAGCATTATGGCTAAAAAAGCGAGTTCTCTAAAATACTTCAAGGAACTTTTCCAATAAGGTCTAACTAGTCATTTAAGCCATAGTATATAAGGAGAGTTCATGCTTCTGTCTGACATACTGTGAAATTTGATTTAGCCGGATTTCAAATGACCGCTCTCTACCTACCTAAGCCAAATCTCTACTCTCGCCCTCCAGTACTGGCCAGGAAGTGATTTTTCTGTGTAATAGTGTAATATTCATGACATGCCTCTACCTTTTAGTAGCACTGCCTCTCTCTGTCATGTTCTATCTCATAATGGTGCTGCAGTGGAAATGACAAGCTACAAGAGCCGAGACCTTTTTTCGTAGCTATGTATCTTTCTTTTCCTATTCAACTGAAGGGAAAGGAGGATAAAATGCACACCAATGCTAAAGGAATATGAAGAGACGAACGACATCCTGTAAGAAATAATCGACGTTTTTATCAAGAATGACCTTCTTTTTCTCTTTCAAAAAGTGTTTTATTACTCTATGCATTAAACAGCTGTCATCCCGACACTATAATAACACCAATTTCACACTGAAAAACAGGCCATTTCACTTCAAGCTTCAGTCTGCATTTCTGCAACCAGCAGTTGAAAAAGAGGAAAAAAGAGGGGACCCAAAAGCTGTTTAGCCATTTTCCTTGCTGCTCGTTTCTTATTTTCTACCTTCACTCAATTTTTCTCCTGATCCTTTCTTAAACTAATGAAAATAATAACCTACTTCTGTCACAAATATACTGGCCTCAGCAGAGAGAGTAATGGCAAGAGGGAGAGAAATCATTTGATATACTAAACAGGCTGTGAGCAGAAACTCAGACTACAGTCTCGGTGCATTAATTGGAGTGCCATTAGCTGGACAGCTTACTTTAAAAAAAAAAAAAAAAAGACACTCTCAGCAGTAACAAAGGTGACTAATTTTTGCCTCCGTCAAGCCACCGCCACCCTCTTCCCACAGGCATAAACTCACACCCTGACAAACTCTCACACACAGTCATTTCCATTACTGCGGCTTGGGTCGATTGCATGTGGTGGGTCGATGCTGGTCCACGGATATTCACCATCTCGGGTCTCAGATATGCTAAACAGGATCGTTTATCAGCTGGAGCAGGACCAGAGAATCAGTTTAGAACTTCTGAATACAGGGCTGACTAAGACCATACATAAATACTGACCATACATAAAGCCTGTTCAAACTGTTGCATATTCTGAAGTGAATTTATGATAACATGTAGCTGAGATTTTTAATGGTGAAGACATACTATGAACGGACAGGCCCTGCCATTCTGAACAGCTTCCCAAACTTTCTACATAAGTACAAGACACCCAGACTTGATGATAAAATTATTGCCAACAGAAGTTTTCCTCCTTATACCATCTTATTTTTCCACTGTGGTCTTTACACATCTTTATCTGGTGGGGTTTTTTTCCTAAGTAGTCTTTTTGTTTCTGTTCCCTTCTCTTTATTGTTATTTAGCATCTATATGTGGTAGTTTTGCCTAAACTTTGTGGTCAACAATTTGTCTTTTTTGCGGCTTACTTCTCTTCGTGACTGGCTGATGTGTCATGTTTTGTATGGTCTGTCGAGTGATTTGACTGACTTTCCAACAAGAAGCATTAACACTCACTTTGGACAGATGCTCTGCTGGGGGTCCTAAATAGGCAACGATCATTAGCCAGAGGGGTGCCCTCTACCCACTTTATCTGCCTCTCTAATAACCCCCCTTTTTTTCCCTACCTTCTGTTTTGCCTTTCTTTCTAAGTCCAACAACTGCTAAAGGAAAACAGAGAGGCTGGAATATTGAAAGAATGAGGACAGTGTATTTGTCATGGTGGAATAAAAATTCAGTATAATACCATGACTGAATAAATCTTTTCACATGGCGATAAAAACCTCTCAGTGATATGAAACAATGCAGAGCCTCAGTGGCTTCAGCAATCTGCCAAAAAACTCAAAGACTGAACAAAAAACATGAATACATGAACCACTTTCAAATTAGCTTTAAAAAAGTGTTAATCTAGTTTCTTAAGTACTGTGCATCACATATTTCTAAAAGATAGGGGATAATGGCAGTCCTTATATTGTTGGTAAGGAGCCAAATTACACACAATTAGTGTTGTGTTGTCTCCAGAGTGTTGTGTTGTGTCCTTCTGCTTTTTAACCCTCAGCTGTAGAAGGCTGATGGGGTATTGTCAGCACCCTGCCAGGCCGTCTGACAGGCAATGTGAACACCCAAGTTTTTGAAAGCGGTAAATTGTCCACAAAGTGTCGATGCAGGTAAAAATTGATAACATAGTTGTATCTACTAAAAATCTCAGATGAGTTGGAATCTCGGTGACCTCGACCTTAAGGTCAGAGGTCAAGTTTTCTAAAAATCTTGTGAATGTGATAACTTGAGTATAAAGTGAGGTAGGATTATCAAATTGATAACGTAGGTGTATTTTTCCTCTCTGTGCTCACCAGGATGCCCTTGATGTACAGTTGTGGTCATACATAGCCCAGAGCTACAAACCATGTGCCTATGTGGCAAGCCTTGTCTTTTACTGTTCTTTCCATCTCTTGAAAAAAAACTGTGTGTGGCTATTTGTAATTTCTCCACTTTTCCTTTCACTAACAGAGTCACAAGCCTCAAGGTTTAGTCCTTTGCCTTTACTATCTTCTATTTATATTACCACAAAGAAGATCTTACAGAAGAAGCATAACAATTCTAATCCTTATGCTGATGACTCAAAATCTGTTCTCTTGCTCCTAAAAAAAAAAGAAAAAAAAACATATTCGAGACTTGCAGACATAAAACTCTTTTTCTTAAATCTCCTTTAACTAAAACTGTGCTCTCTATCCTTCTGCAGTAAAACCACATACCTGACTCGGGGTGCCAGACTTAATTTTTCCTATAAGAGAAGTTCAGAGAAAAGATAAAAAACGAGTTATTTTTTTAAAACTACTTGGTATGTCGTGTTTTCATTGCATGGCAGACTACTTTATTAGCTATGTTCACGTCACATGATCCTAATTTTAGTCCATATAGTGTCTAACTTTAGGAGTCAGGTACATTTTTATTCTTACTCAGGGCTTGTTGTAGCTAATATTACACAAGCCTGAATTTGCCTTGTGATCCTCACAGAACAGTTATTTTTGTAGAAGTTTTACTGTTATTTAAAGCATAAGATATTTGTCTTTGTTTTTCCTTGTAATGTTTATGACACACTTTGAACTTGTTTTTGAAATCTGCTACACAATTAAAGTTTTGATAATTGTGAAATTGTGAAACAATATGTTTTGCCTCAGTGCAGCAAAGCAAGAGGTAATAGCAAAGTTAGAAATACACAGTTGTGCTAGTATTAATGCAGCTAATTGTTAGGTACTTTATTTATCACTAATTAGCTATTTCTGAAGTCATTGCTACTGAAATAACACTTAATAATTTTAAGCACTGTTTTTATTATTATCAGTTAATCACATGCATGTTCAAGCACAAGTTTCTTTTTAAGAGATAACACTAGATTTGTACATGTACAATAAGAAAACCACCATTTTTTATATTGATTGTACTGATTTATCTCTACAAAAGCTTTTTAAGGACATTTCCTCTGTTTTATATAACATGAGCCCAATGTGTAGGCTGTAAATTAAACCGCAACAAATGCATGAAGCATTCATCAAGCTGTAAGGACTGACTCATGTATGGTAGCATCACAGCCAGTAACAGCAGCAGTCTTTATCCTCTCCTTACATGAAAACAGGATTCGGCACTTCCATTTGCAACAATCATTATTTCAGCCATTAGCTACTGTATTAGCCACCAGAGGCATTTCTAAATCAGCAACATATAGATTTACAAACACACACACACGCACGGCGCTGAGTCCATTAAGGCCTCTGCATCAAACAGGAAATACAAACCCTCACGCTCCATCACTGAAAATGAATATATGCAAAACAAATGAGCTGCTCTGGCTTTTAAAACATCAATCACACAATAATCCTGAATTAAGAAATGGGATACAAGAGGCAGGATGTTAACAAGTAAACAGAGACAGCAGTTAAAGACACACAAGGTCAAACATCCTGAAATAGATTGAATCCATTAGTCTATTTAAGCCTTTACTCCTACATTAAAGAGTGATCATGCAGAATGAAATGTCTTTAGTCCATACATAATTGAAATAGTTATGCTGTTCCAGAAACAGATATGACAAACTTATTATATATGTCCTATACAGTAGAGCATTAAATACACGCTTACCTATTTCCATTTCAGCTGTGTTGTGCAACACACTACTCTCCCCAGACATTCCTGACACATTGTTTCTGAGCGACTCGGAAACTCCTCCAAGGCATTAGTTTCTCCTTTTGTCTGTCTTCTCATCTTTGTCTCTGTCTTTTGCTTCCAGGACATAAAAGCGGTACTTTCACTTTCAGGCAGCTCTTAGAAAGCCTGTTAGGTATCTGACTAGAGACAAGCAAGTCAAACGGAGAGAGGAGAAAGAAGGATCCGAATAAATGAACTTCAGAGACTATTGGCATCACGGGGAAAGACAGTGGAAGCAAGCACAGAAGGCAGACATGGAGAGCCTGCAGGATGGAGGCAGGCTAAAATAAGACGAAGGTGGGTGTGAGATGGTGCAAGACAGACAGAGCTGTCTCACAGCCAAATGCTCACCTTTTAACCTTCTTATTTTTATGCTTTCTTCAATATGCAATTTGTTTATGCTGCTAACTACCTGGTCCAGCTTTTTTGTTTGTTTGCTTTTTGTTTATTTTTTGAAGATGTTGCTGTAGAATGTCTGTTATTATTTCTATAGCTGAGTCAGACCTGCTGCAAGAACCTGATCAGTTCACTCAAGCTCACGATGGACCTGATATCCTCGTGTTGGTCCCACGTCATCATAATTACTGTTGCTCCAGGTTCAACATTGCAAGGGACCAATCACATTGTTGTGATGTCATAGTTTTGCGAAAACACTGTTACATTTCAGGTATTTTTCTTTAAACCCTTTTGTGTTATTACACTAAAAGTGCCACTGATTTGTGTGCAAGGTGCTGGGGCTTCACAATTGAATCAATTTTAAAATTGATCGTGACTTTGGCGAATAAGCAAAATCAGGTGCTTCTAAGATCGCTACCTGGCGACATGCCTGACATGAAGAAATTACAAGGTAAGATTGTGGCAGAGTCATGTCTGCACCGCAAAGCTACACAAATTATTCAACTGCCTAAAAAAAACATACTGCAAACTGCAGTATGATGAATGCATTGAGGACGGTAAAATAATGCATCCAACGTCAACTGAATGTATCTGCATTAACCATCCAGCTTACAAAGATGCAGCTGCATCCATTCGGCCAAAGAGAAGTGTCCACTGAACGAAGGCATCAACAAAATCAAAGTACCAGACAAAACAAGCCTGCACTGTAATTTCCCAAAGTGAAGAACATCACAGGGGAATTAAACAGGAATTGAACACGTTGCTACGAGATTTATTCACATCCATCGTTCAGGTACAATGAATAGAATGAAAGACAACTTATTTGTCTCCAAATAAGTTTTAATTAAAAGGAATGTAACCCAGCGTAAAGGTGAAAGCAGTGGTCTGTTGATTTATTTTGTGTTAAGTTTGGTTTTTTTAAATTACTATTTTTATTTTTCCTCCTAGATGAATTTAAGACCAGTTTTGTTTACACATGTGGAAATGTTAACGCAGTATTTTCTTTACATGACAGTGCAACAACATTTTTAACACACAAATAAATAAATATTTGTGATAAATGATTGTTATCCTAATATTGATCAATTGTGCAGCACTATGTACTGAAATGTACATAGAAATCCATAAACATTAGATACTATTTTTGTTAATGTTTATTGATTAGGGCTGTGGGACTCAAATATCAGCAGCACAGGAAGATAAACTACTGCAGACCTGATTGACATAAAAATGAATCTTTCATATTGTTACATTCTTTTCTACACAACATGAATTCTACGCAACAAGTGCTAATTTTCACCTCTTTATTACTCTTGATAAATCACGTGCAAATCTCAGAACAAGACATCTGAAAGAGACTGTTTGATTTAGAAAATACTTTAATGCTATTTAAAGAGAATTCAATCAAATCGATCAATAAAGGACTTCAATGATGCAGAAGAGTAAAACATTAGAAGAACAGCATTGTGCCGACATATTAAAGGCTTAAAACTTTGCAGCATTGCACAGAAATGTGTCCGTTTCACACGCTGCATTCATCAGTTTTTGTATTGTTATAAATGTAAGTCAGCATAGCCAGAAAAACAAGATCTTGTCATCTCTCGTGAGCACAAACCTTGACAAAGCCTTTCTATTTTCATCTCACATGCATCCACAAACAGAAGCTGTGCACACACTCGTGTCCCTGGTCGCCAGCATTAATCACTGAAATGTTCAAATTGCTGTTAAATTGTCCGTGGTGCAAAGTAAACCTTCAGCCTGAAATAGAGACAGGAATGACATTAGATTTAAGCTCTGCGCTCTTAGAGAGTGGCTCTATGTGAATGCGTGTATGAATGTTTTATCATCTCTGAGATTCATACACAGCGCCTGCCTCTTCGCAGAGCTCTGATTAATTATACAATATCTGACCTCTTAATGTTCACTTTGTTAAACTCTCTCCAGCTCCCGTTCTGTTCCTCTTAATCTCTTTTGATCTCCTATTCCTCCTCTCAGCTCTGATCCTGCGTAGAAACGCAGAAAGAAAGTGCACAATGTTTGTTCCTTTCGTACTGTGTATACCATGACCTTTTAGTCTCGTTTCAATAAAGCGCAAACTGGCATTTTTAGTAGAAAATGTGGGACATAAATAATTTCTGCATGACAGAAGGAAGAATCCCAATAAGAGTTTTCTCTTTTATTGGTAACGATTTTCTAGGTGACCTCCAAGCTGAAATGATTGGTTGCCCCATGTTTTGGTGGATCAGTTTCATGAGAATTGGCTGTATGGGGATGTGACAGATGATTGGCCTGGTGACACCTTGTGCTGCGCAAATACTATTAAAGCATGATCAGGATTCAATTTAAATGGGTCCAAGCTATTATTTCCTAACATTTAGCAAATGTCTTTGGAGCCTTTACCAGATGCCGCTTGGTAAAGATTAGGAAATAACTGCAGGTAGTCATTTCTGGTTTCGTGTTTTTAGTTGGTGTTGGCTCTTCGGGATTTCAAAGGGCTCTGAGTTGGTTCAACCTTACCATAAAGCCTTTAAACATGTTTTACTTGTCAGGAGTTGACCTTGCAGGGATAATAAAGTACTGATGACGTGCATTTTACAGATTCATTCATTGCTTGAAGTTTTCTAATACATTTTGATTTTGGAGACAGTGCTCATTTTTCTCTTTGACACATACAAGGAAAAGATCCTAGAGATCAAACATCGCCTTTATTAAGAGACTGTTTCAAGAATAGTGTTTTTGAATTTTCTCCTTTTTGTGTTTGACACACATTTACTAATGCAATCACACGGGCATGCTCAACTAAGCATTTGCCTTTCTGTTACTATTCAAATATATATAGATTCAGACATAGATCTACAGGAGCTTCATGTTTTCATCTCCTTGACCAAGTTGCCAAATTGGTTATGAAATGCTATCCACACATTATGTGCAGTAGGTAAAGCTTATATTTATTATTCACTCACCAGCTGTGTACACCATCTGTCAGTTCTAACAGTTAAACAATAGAGACATCATAGCAGACAGGCAGCAGATTACAACAATGTTTCGAGAATAGCTTAACCTTTAATGACTTGGCATATCTGTCCACATAAAGACAGTATAGCTGCAGTAGCTGTATACAAGCTGACATATCAACAAATATATAATTTTCTTGTTATTTTGCTTCATCTGGAACGTTTAATGATACTGTGCTATTATGAGCACACCCATGCTTTCCCTACTGTGTCTGCAGTGAAAATAGTTTGTTAGGATCTTCTAGAAAAATGTGCTTTTGGGTACAAAAAACTGCATACGAATATGAACCTTTTAAGAGACAATGCGATGGATATTGAACTATGGATAGATATTAAGAGTTGTTTACAAAATTAGGAGTCATTAGGAATGGTCACCTTTCGACACATGTATTTTTCTTATGATATGTATGTGTTTTATTTTTCTTGGGGGGGTTTTTGTCTGCTTGTTTTGTTTGTTTTTCAAAGATAATAAACTGGACTAAATGAAAGAGAACTAAGTTAAAAGTTTAGGATTCTGGGAACACAGACTAGTCTGGTGGCATGCTATTTAATAGAAACAGCCAATTCCAGTGTAGCCAGTGGATATCCAAGCTAAGATTCCCATTTCCATTTCTGAATACATATACATTTAAAATTACCTAACAAAAACATAACTTATGATCACAGAGAAGCCCATTTTCAGCAACTCCAATCACCCTTTTGCTCTCTACTGTACAGTATATGCATTGTTTACTAACCTGTAATCCAAACCTGCTATAACATGATTGGCCTATAGAGCTCCTACTACAACAAACAGAAACCATAAGATTATATAGATTAAAAGGGCTTGTTCTTTGGAAGGTTAGAAATCAAAATCCCAGTATCAGGAGCTATATGGAGACAGTGGAAGGTGCATTTGTGCAGTAACACAAAAAAGTGTGCTTGCCGTCAGAGTGATCTCTTACGCTCGGTTAATGCTACTCTTGTCCTTGAGCTACAAATGCAAATGACAGCTAGCTCCATTTTCCCCAACACACAGCTGGAGAAGCATTTTAAAGCATCACTTTCCACCTCTTTTCACCTCCTCTGTTGTTCCCAAACACACTCAACATTTACACTGTAGGAGTGTTTCTGCTGTGTAGGGCAGTAATGACAAACAGCTCACACGCATTAAAACTTTCCACCTCTGCCCCTCACACTACAGAAGCACGTCATTTTCAGACAGGAAGGCCACAACCTTGACTTGATTTATTTACCTCTCTTCTCCACATTCTGCTCTCCTAGTGTCTGTTTTTAACCATTTTCTCCTGCATGTTTGTCTCAGTGCCACTACTTCTCTCTTTAAGGGTTAGGAAACACTCCTTGCTTCTACAGGCATTTAAAAAGTCAGGCTGGTGAGAGGTGAGAGGGACGATCTTGATGCAGAACCCTGATGGATGGTCCTGACCTTGCGCTGCCGGCGAGAATGTGAATGTGTGTGCGCTTGTGTACTCACATAAGCAACCTTTTGCAGAGACATGACAAGGCCATTGATCCTGGCCTATAATTGGACGGCATCACTGTAGACGCATCCAGAGCAGGCCTTGCATGTGTATGTGTCATCACTTTAACAGGAAGTATTTACTGAGCTCTGCTTCAGAAATCGATTCACATTCAAAATGCGGGACTTTGGATCTGTAAGTGTTTGAAAGTTATCTTGCAGCTCAAACTATGAAATCCTAGGATATTTTAGCCGTATTCTTAGGTTTGGATAGTTTATTTATATGACAATTATTTTGTATATGGTATTTGCTGAAATTTGCACAGTTGCATTCAAAGGCAAACCACTCAAATTTAAATATGTCAGACACAACCATTCAGAGAGAAACCATTGGCATTACAGAAACACACACGACATGCCTTATTGTGCTAATACTGAACCCTGTTACTTTCCCCAGGAGGTCCGGTGGAAAGGGGAAAGTAGCAATAACATGGGGGAAAGTAAAGAAACGGGAAGAACTGAACAAAATAAAATTATTTTTATAAACAATTAAACTCAAAGAGACAGCAGAGCTGCTATTATTATTAAAACACACACACACACCAAAACTCAGAAGACAGTTAAAAATTAAAGTAAGTCAAACAGTTGAACACAGAATGATTAAAAGAGAAAGAGCAGTTGTTCACAAACACACAGGCCATATGCCGTAAGAACAAAAGCACTCTGACATTGGCTGTGTCCTCTCCTTCCGCTGAAGAACAAGAGCTGATTTCTGAATGGAGCCAGGTCAGTTTGTGTTTAAGCTTTGTTTTTTGTGCTATTTTACTTTGTTTTCAGTCTTTGATAAGTTAGTTTTGGATGTCAAAGCTACTCAAATAAACCTCATGTACTCACTGGGATGTCTGTGAGTGTTTCCACTTAAAAGGACTAACATTTTCCAAAGAACACTGTCTTTCTCCACTTTTAAACTGAAGTTTAGTTTAGATTTAGAAGCAAAGTCAGTTAGTTTCTAGCGTGTTTCACTTCCAAATATACATGTTAATATCTATCCATCTAGTGATCTTCTTAGCCACTTTTCCTATTCAGGTATCCCAGTGTTCATATGGTAAAAGCTAGGGTACAACCTGGACAGTTCACCAATCTATCACATAGAGACAGACTACCATTCAAGCTCATATTTACACCTATGGCCCATTGAGAATTACCAATCCATTTTTGGATGGTGGAATAAAACTGGAGTACCTGAGGAGAATGCACAGGCAGAAAGTGCAAACTCCCCAGAGCTGGTTGCTAGCTAATGGATTTGAACCCAGGACTGTCATACTGTAAAGCAACAGTGCTAACCACCACACCAATGTGAAGGAGACCCCATCGTAGGCTTTTATGATGCTATATTCAGTCATATGGAAAAAAAGACAAGCAATCACGAGAAAAATTCATTGGGTATATTCTGCAATCAATGTAGGGCATAAAATTACATCTTTGATTATGAAATTACAAAAAAAGAAAAAAAATGGAGAAGACACTTGGCAGGTGAAGGTGAATTGCAGTGAATGTAAGTTTTGAATATTGAATTATTCAAATATTTGAATAATTGAGTACAGGACTGTACAAAGCATATCTTTATTACAATTACTGATTCATTTTCTAGCCATGTATTTTATGTATTTTACGCACTACTGCTGTTAGTGCTCATCAGTAAATCACCTTACCAAATAGTTTTGAATTTATTTACTTCTCACTCTGTGTAAATAGGTTTATAAACTTGTGTTCAGTTCTGGAAGTATTTTGTCCAGTCTGGTTTACTTGCAATTGTCCCAGTACTAAAATGTGAATATGATGCTGTGATTCATGTAGGATGCACGTTTTTTCCTTCTTTTTGGCTGAACAGCACTCAGTCAGAGACAATCTGCTGTGCAGTAACATATGAATGAACATATGAATGAACATCTGGAAAGATACAGCCCACTGAAACTAATTATTTTTCTAGCTGCCACACCAGTGCAACAGCATTTATTTAGTAAAGTATGACATAATCTTCTCTTAATAATGTCCTTCATGTTTATGTCTATGTTTGTGCAGTGTGTTATCTCAGTTTTGTTTGTTATCTTGAGCTATGATTTTTGATAAATGGGTCGACAACCCTAGTTACCAATTACCATGTACTCTGATACTGGTACATACTGGTGAGCATCATTCAGTAACACCATTTTTCAGTACGTTTACAAGTTTTTCAATTCTTCTTTTTCTAATTGACATTTTTTGTCTGTGTTGTGAATATTAATATGTTTGTAATTCTAACTTTATTTAGATATACAGGGCATATGTATATCTATTATCTAGATATACATAATGATGATAATGCAGAAAATACAAGCAATAATCATAATCATCACTAAATTCATTAGCCTAATGGAAATATTGGAAAATTTGTCACATAATGTCTGTGATTTATAGATAGATAGATAGATAGATAGATAGATAGATAGATAGATAGATAGATAGATAGATAGATAAATAGATAAATAGATAGATAGATAGATAGATAGATAGATGCTCTGATTTTTTCTAAAATCAGGGCAAACAAGTGTTATTACCCAGAAACCAATGCTGATTAGTATTTCGGTTGGTGGCTGCCAGGCAGCCAGTCACTCTAGGGCAACCACCTCATTTTAGTGGATCTGTCCGTCCAAGACTGTGTTTAGCCATTCTGAACTTTGACCGAATGTTTAACAGCATTTTTAACAGAAAGCTTTTAGAGCTTTCAGCTAAAAAGGACAATCAATTCTTAACCTCTCCCCTGTGCTTTTTTCACTGTCACTTTTTTTCTCTTTTGAGTCGCCAAATGCATATTTTGTGCTTTCATTGGGAAAACTCCAACTTGGCAGTCTTTTCACATTGACTACATAGAAAATAGGCTTTCTGGACTCTCACAGTAACTGCTCCAACTTTACTCTGAATTAGAAGTTGCTTAGTAGAATGAGTAGAACCACAGTGCTCCACTGGTCGCAGCTTTTAGTTGATGCTATATTGTCCTCAGCATGAAAGCAACGACAGATGAAAAAATTCACATTCACACTGTTTGAGCTGTATGTGTGTATGCATGTAAAAATGACCCAAGTGCTGACCCAGATGCTTTATACTTTTCATGTCATGCCTCCGTACTCCTGTGCAGCACTTCTGACAACTTTAACCTGATAAACTTTGATATCTGTGAAACCGCAGGGTCAGACTGTGTACTTACAGCACATATCAACAGAGGCAGAACAGCACAGAAATCTTTTAAAATGCATTCACAGGATTTAAAAGTCCGTCTGTATCCCATCTGATTCCCATTAGGTGGTTTCATAACTAAAGTCTGGGACACACTGGAGGAGTAATGTGTAAACATAATTGTTTAAATGAATAATTATGAAGCTTTGTTGGCACCAAAGCTCATCCACCTGGTGATAAGACTTTTTAACTCAGCATTAAAAAAGAAGAAGAAAAAGAAACATGAAATCACAAAACATGTTTCACATCCACCATTCACAACAATCTGTGCAGGTGTCGACTGCTGTGTGCGCTCATGTGAGAGTGATCACTGAGTCAACATGACGAGGCTAAAGAAATGTTTCGGTGAAGAAACTGTTGTTGCTGTTTCCACACGTTACATATTAGATGCCTGCTGAGTTTACCAGCTTGTCTGGAGTCACGCTGTGTTTGCAGGATGTGTGCTGTAGTTGCTACATGGCGTGAGCTAACTTACATAATTTGTACATTCACCTCAAAGATAAACTGATGCAAAAAGCTTTGCATAAATGTGTAGATTCTTACCACTATTTCATTTTACTTTTTATATGTGTACTAATTAAATGCATACTTTTTCATGTGTATGAAACCTTTTACTTTAGTTTTACATGAGCTTTCAGCTTGCATGTCTCAGAAAAATAGCAGACCTCAACTGCATCTCCATAACTAGTAGTGGAAAGACTGCAGGGTCCCCATTCATGCCAAACATTAGTGCTATGATGCAAATAGGCTTATGGCAGGTAAGCACTTAAAAAATCTGAAATCTCACACAGAGTAAAATGAGTGCAGATATAACTTATATAAAAGTAATATAAAAGAACAGCATGAACAACAATAAAAGCAATGAGCTAATCTGCTGTTAGAGATTAGCTTCTCCTTGAGGTGGTTTGACTTCACCATTAGGAGTAGTGAGTCAAAATGTTTCCACTTGGTACGGTGCCATTTCCAGTTATTCTAAGTACCCCAAAATAATTAATGCAAACAGTTGCTATAAATTTATGTAAAAGGCTTTTCTAATTTAACCGTATGATGAAAGCATTTAGGTTTTATTGGGTTAGGTTTATTTCTATTTCATGTGCACTACTGTGTGTTTTACATCCAACACACAGCCGTAAGCAGTGTATTTGTCCACATGAACCCTGTTCTCACAGACCTGAAATCCCCATCGATGAATCCTCCAGTCAGATTATTTTCCAGAAATACTGAATATTCTATTTAGTTCTCTACATAAAACACTGAGCTAAAGGCTCCCTGTGCATTATTTCCATTTGTGTAAAAAGGTTTCTGATCCCATAGAGACCCAACAGTCTGTGCAGCCTTCAGCTCACTGTTGGACCTAAGTGTCTCTCACTACTCGCCCCACGGGAAACTGTGGGCAAGGCTTTCAACACACAAACTCTACGCTGTGTATTTAGAGCCAAATGGCAGAGCTGAGATAAACAAGTGTCTGTTAAAGAGATGCAAACATCTAACAAACTAAAGAAAGCCAAGCACTTTGCCATGGATTTGAAAAAACTACATGCGAGCTGAGCAATATCTGTGCAATCAGACAAGCTGGATCACAGTTATTCTGGAATCTCACTGTTTTTCTCCACATTATATGAAATAACACTGAGGAAAACTGATGCGATATAAAACAGTATTTATGTCCAAGTTTATTTTATTTCAGCTTATACCTAAAACATACATTTTTGGACTTCTTCCAGAGGGGATGTTATTTTTAGATTACTCTTTAGATACCCGTATAACCACTTACATGTACATATCTACATGAGCATGTAGCATGTCGCCACAGACCTCATGCTTATGTGGAAGCAGAAATTAACGTCTGTGTCAAATTAACTTTGCATAAGGAGAAAGGAGTAAGGTGCTTGTCATTTTTAACAGATGTGTGGAGCATGAAACTCTTCCAAAATCAAACTCTTAAAGAAAAGTTCTACGGTAACATTCGAAGACATCTAAGGATGAGAATTTGTCACAAACAATCTATACTGTAGTATGTGCAATTGTGCCATTGTGTGATGCACAGTGCTTTAAAAACAAAGTTTGTGGGCCTCACCAGCATATCCTTCTCACCAGATTTAGCTGTCAACAATTTGTCCGCATCCATAGAATAAAACCTGAGTAATCACATGTAGACAGAATGCTGGAAGCTGCCCAGATTTGAACAGGAAACACACTGAAGTAGCCAAAATTAATTTAGGTATGATTTTCATAAAGTAAAACTCTTGATCACACCTCTTACAGTTATGTGAAAAAGAAAATCTTCACAAGGCCTCTGTGCAGTCGTTTGAAAAATTAAGTTCTGCTTCCGCAAGAATTAGGAGAGCATGTAGCAGCTCAATGCTGCTAATCAAATGCACTTGATTAACCTATCATCAGTAAATGTGAGCACATCTATAAAAGCAGAACTTTTGGCAGTTTGCTGGTCTGGACCATTCAGGTGCGTGTTACCACAATGTCAAGGTTTTAAGGCCATTTCCAAACAATCTGAAGCATCGTTCTACAATTATAAAAATTACCGTAAGTTTCGGGCTATAAGCCGCTAGTTTTTGCACAAGCTTTGAACCCTGCGGCTTTTAGTCAGGTGCGGCTTTTCTATGGATCGTCCATGATTTTTGTGATATCGTAAGAGGATTTTTTTGGTTGTTCCGCAATTGTACGGCACTACGTTGCCTGGCGGAAGGGCATGTGATCAGACACACAAGAGTGCAAGGGTATAAGAGTGGTATGCTGGTCACATGTCCGTCCACCAGGCAACGTAGTGCCGTACGAAGTAGTGTGAAAAACAAACTTGATAAGCAAGAGCAGGAGGAGTATTACAGGAGCAAAGGAAGCTTTCATTCACAAACCCTCAATATGGCAAACAAAAGAAATGCATATGATGCAGCTTTCAAATTAAAGGCAGTAGATTTGGCTCTTAGCAAGGAAAATAGAGCTGCTGCACGTACCCTTGGTATAAACGAATCAATGGTGAGACGTTGGAGACGCCAGCGTGATGAACTGGCTTAGTGCAAAAAGACGAAAAAAGCTCTCAGAGGAAATAAGAACAGATGGCCCAAACTTGAAGACTGTATTGAAGACTGGGTGAACACACAGAGAGCAAACAGGCGAGGTGTTTCAACTGTGCAGATCGGACTAAAAGCCAAAACAGTCGCCAACGAAATGAAGATAGAAAATTTTAGAGGTGGGCCATCCTGATGTCACAGATTTATGAAAGGAAAAGGACTGTCCATCAGGACGCGGACGACTGTGTGTCAGCAACTCCCTCCCGACTACGCAGAGAAAATAAGAAAACTTCCGCAAATTCACACAAAGAAAGATAAACGAATATTCCATCGGACTGGATGAGATCATAAACATTGATGAAGTGCCGTTGACGTTTGACCTGCCCCTCACTAGGACTGTTAACAAGCAAGGTGAATCAACCATCACGGTGAGAACCACTGGCCATGAGAGAACGAATTTCACTTGTGTGCTGGGCTGCACAGCATCAGGGTTTAAACTTCCGCCAATGGTGATTTTTAAGTGGATGACTATGCCAAGAGAAGAGATCCCGAGCAGCATCTCTGTTAAAGTCAACAAGAAAGGGTGGATGGTGGAAAGCGTAATGAAGGAATGGCTGCAAGAGTGCTATGGGAAGCAACCTGGAGAATTATTTCGCAAAAAAAAAAAGCGTTGTTTGTTTTGGACAGCATGAGGGCCCATATCACAGATTCTGTGAAAGCAGCCATTAAGAGCACAAACTCGATTCCAGCTCCATTCCTGGAGGCACAACGAAGCACCTGCAGCCACTCGACATCAGTGTGAATCGTGCGTTCAAAGTAGCACTACCCGTGCAGTGGGAGGCGTGGATGACGAGCGGCGATAAATCGTTCACCAAAACTGGTCGCATGCGAAGAGCAAGTTTTGCCCAAGTCTGCCAGTGGATTCTGACAGCGTGGGGAAGTGTGAAAACATCCACGATCACCAACGGGTTTCGAAGGGCTGGACTGCTGCATGACGGAGAGGAGGACACCCTTCTGAGGGTGTTCGACTCCGACACGGACAACGAGGATTTCTTTGGTTTTGAAAGCGACAATGAAGGAGAGAAGCGGAGAGTGGATGACGAAGCCATCCTGAGCCTGTTCATTAACGACACTGGAGAAGAGGACTTTGGTGGTTTTAGTGCGCAGGAAGACGAGAAAGTTGGTGGTGAATGACTGACTTTTCTTCTTGTTAAAGCCGTGTTACTGCACCTGAGCCTAAAAAGGTAGGCCGAATCTATTTTTCTGGTGTGCTGTAGGTTATTGTTATACACTACATTTGTTACTCGTTTATAAAGCACAGTACATGTTTCGTACTTGTAATTACTGGTAGATAGAGCACATTTAAAAAAACAGCGGTATACCAAAGTGCTTAACATAAAAGACAGAAAGTAACATGAGTATTATAAGGCCTTAGTAAAGTACTAAATATACTAACAGGTCATTGTCACTAATACACAGGGGTAGCATAAAATGCATATCAAGTAAAAACATTGTAAAAGCACAAGCCATAAAAGATATTTATAAAGGAAAATAGAGTAAGTCTAAGAGTCAGGTACAGGCTTTAACAAGCAGGAAAAGAGAGATTAAACAAATAGGTTTTTAACCGTGATTTAAATGATTGGATAAGGTTAGACTGTGCAATGCTCAGAGAAACTACAGGACCTGCATCTCAGACACTATAGTCCTATTAAAACCTGTAAATATTCATATTAAGTTAATAACAGTACTTCTTCTTTGGAAGGGTTGACAGGTGAAAATACCTATAAATGAACACAGCTGCACAGCTTGGGTTTGCAAAATTGCATCTGATGGTTGCTCCAAAGCAGGGGTGTCCAACTCCAGTCCTCGAGAGCTACTATCCTGCAGCTTTTCAATGCATCCTTGTTCCGACACACCTGAATCAAATGAATGGCTTGATACCGGGCCTTTGCCGAACTTGATGGCACGCTGAAGAGCTTTATCCAAACCTTTAATTCAGCTGTGTTGGAGTAAGGATGCATCTAAAAGCTGCAGGAAAGTAGCTCTCAAGTATTGGAGTAGAACAATCAGACTAAAGTGGAAATGTTTGGCTATAATGCACAGCACCATGTTTGGTGAAAACAAAAGGCAACATATTAGCAAAACCATCAGTGTCAAATATCAGTGTTCTGTTCATCTGGAAGTAACGTTTTCAGTGAGAGAAACATTTCGTCAGTCATCTAAGTGACTTCTTCAGTCCAGCTGAGGTGATGATTTGGGCTTGTTTTGCAGGCATAGGTCCTGGGTACCCTGCAGTCAATGAGTCATCCATGAACTCCTTTTATATATCAAAGTATTCTAGAGTCAGATGTGAGGCCTTCATCTCAACAGCTAAAGCTAGGCCAAAATTGAGTTGTGCGACAGATCAGTAGTTCCAAGGACAGCAGCAAATCTGCAACTGAATACGGTCAAAACAAAATATTTTAGTATTAAAATGGTCAAAAAAAAGTTCAGATCACAGCCTGATGGCGAGCTGTGCATAAAAATAAATGTACACAAACCTCAATAAACTGACGCGTAAAGAGGAGTGGAACAACATCTACAACAATGTGAGAGACTGAAAGTCACACAAAAAACATTTACTTCATGTTATTGCTGCACAGTTTTCTAAAGTCTCGTATCACACAAGTCCACCTGCTATACAGCAAGTTATTAAAAAGGACTTCTTTGCAGAAATCCAAAGACATCTACACCCTCCTTTTCTGACAGCCATCTAAATGCATTTAGTAACAGGTAGCCAACACCCTTTCATGCTGTTCCTTCAGTAAAAGATTATGGAAACAGATAAAAAGATGAGCTTGCCACTGAAAAATAAAATCACAAAAGTATTGTCAGACTGCAGAGCATAGATGGTGCAAAACAAAATTACATGTGCAGAAAAATATTTTAGGCTATAAGGAATGATAAAAACAATGATAATTATGACAATAACGTATAGCATAAATTGAAAATAAATGAATAATTCATTTGGAAAAAGAGGAAGCCCAGTGACTGCAAGAGTGTGAACACCCCTCTGAGCTGTGAGTATCTGTGGCACACAATCACATTCTCTCTCTCACACACACACACACACACACACACACACACACAGACAGTCAGAAGGAGAAGTAGGAGGTAATAAGAATGGAGATTAGACTTTCGATTAAACTGCTTTCTTATTCCGCAGCCCTCCAACAGCTTTGACACGCAGCGTCTTAGAAGCAGCCGTGGCCAATTCGCCTTCAGCGTTTACAAACAGAAATGACTTTGAACGCTTACTTCTGAGAGTGTGTCTGAGTTTCCAATCGGCAGCCATAGCACTCAAAGGGGAATGTGTCATCGCTTGTGCAGGGGAGTTGCAAAAAATTGCATTTGTGTGTGTGCACGCGTTTGCTCATGCATATGCATATGGAACAAATACATGGCGACGTGAAATAAACAAAACAACAAGGAAGCTGTCAGCAGATTGCAGACAGGGTCACATGAGAGGGTGGTGATGGTGCATGCTCATGTTTGTACAAAAACAAATACTCATATTCTCACACAAGGCAGGTCACAGCTAGAAATGAAGTTGGATAAAAAGACCAACTGCTGTCATCAGATAGCAGACATATGAGCCTCTGTGAGATTCACAAGTTTCCTTTCAAAACAAATGATGGAAATTTACCGCTGCACATTTTAGCTGACGTGTAACGTGTTTGATAAACTTTCCGTTTAGATACCAGGGTAGAAAGGATTGTGTAGCCAAAAATCCTGTTATATACTGTGACAGTGGTGGATGATCACAATAAACAGAGCCAATGTTTTAAATATTGAGGTCAATGTAGCAGGCTGACTTTTTTTCCACATTGTGCCTATGTATGATATTGGTGAGAACAGATTTTCCCAGAAAGATCATCTCAGGCGCTCTCCCCCACCCACATGTTGTTTAAAGCCATTTGCGAGAGACAGGAAGTCAGAAGAAAGCTGGTTTCAGTGGACGGTTGGGCTTACAACAGAGGGATTAAATGACTTGATTCAAACAGAGGTTGAACTCAAGGCCCCCCAAACTGTGTAAAACATAAATAGGGATTATTTTGAAGTATGAATTGTTTTAAAGTAGAGCTGCATACTCTTCTAAGACTGCATTCAGGCTAGCCTGAGAGCAGTACAGGCAACTAATTCTGCCAGTCCTATTTAGCAGTGAGTGGATCGTCATAAGCTGAATCTGACTTAACTTTGGTTGTAATGCAACACGAGCTCAAACAATGCACTGTCCAATCAAACACAAAATACTAGATCTTTAGTATATGACACTTTATGGAGTCAGCTGGCATTTCTTCCATGTTTCAAAGTTCTGAACTTTTTATAACATTTTGTACAGTAGAATAGAGAGCAAAGGAGCTCTTTTTCATTGATTGCTTTTGATCCAGCCATGCACTTTTGTAATTGCGTATCCAATTCGGGTTGATGTGAGGGCTGGTGAGGTGGGACACACAATAGATAGGTTACCAGTCCATCACAGGGCTAACGCAGAGAGAGAAACACACCCTACAGTAGATCTAAAATGAACAGTTTACTTAACATTCATGTCTTTGAAATATGGGATGAACCTGGATTTTCCAGACGGAGCTCACGCAGGGACAACATGCAAACGTCCCAGAGGCCTCACTGATTTGAACCTGCAACTTTCTCCCACAGAAGCAACAGGCCTAAACTGCTCCTCCATCAGGTTGGATTGGATTATTCATTCTTCATATTTTATAACCACAGAAATTAAGCACAACACATCTGTTAAAAAAAAAAAATCTTCCTGTAAGTGTCTGAACCATCTTCAGATTGTCTCTCCTTGAGTCCGATTAAATCAGTGTGAATTGACTATTAATGTTGCTTTAAAGTAATTTCAATTTCTTTTACATGAACTACCAACAAGGCGTTTGACAAAAGAGTTTCCAATTCTGGATGTAAGTTTTAAAAATAATATTGTAATTTGAAAATTAATATATACTGATTTCATTTATGATAATGATTTATGATATTATATACTCACATAGGTCCACCTGTTGTGGGTATTTATGCTTTTTCATAAATCTGCTCATGCTTCAAAGCGTTTTCATGGTTTAATCACCCTTTTACTATTTAACCCTCCTGTTATGTTGCGGGTCAGATTGACCCAGAACAGAAGAGATGTCACATGTCATCTGCATCAGTACAGAAAATGAAAAAAAATCAAAATTATAAATGCACATTCACACCTAGTGGTAAAATAATCAATGCCAGTGTTTCTGACACTTTTGGATGAGTAAATTTGCCCTGGGTCAAATTAACCCAGGAGCATAATTGGTGTTCCTGGAAACCAACATAACAGGAGAGTTAATTTAGTTAGGACTTTTTTATAAGTATTGGCTGAATTATATAAACTACATCACTTAAAGACTGAGTGACACACTGCCACACTGATCCTAATAGCACTAAAATGGTTCATTTGTCAGGCCCCATCACAGAATATGAGGTCTTTTTTCAGGTTTGTTCTTTTCTGAACAGCATTAAAAGTGGATATAGAGAGAAACAAAAGTTACCAACACCAACACGAAATATCCAGAGGAAATCTTGACAAGGTGTCAAACAGCAGTAGTGCAGTTTGTGTTTGATGTGTTCCTGTGTGCCACAGTCAGCAGGAACAACATATGGGCCCATTAAAAATAACACAAGTCAATTACTAGAACGGGTTAGATGTGCCAACACAGCGGCGCAACCACCGATAGTAATACCTTACTTTTATGAGTCAGCCCATGGAACAAAAGTGAACCAGATTATACAATAAATCCTGACGCAGATTAAAGAACACTGGGCTGTTTTTGTTTGAGTGAGAAAAAGCACATAAACTGCTCATATTCAAATGAACGTTTAGCTCTTTTGGACAACAAACATGAAAACTGCATATCATCTGCTTTGCAAAAATAAGAAATCAAATGATTCTGTACGTTGTACTCTTCTGTAGCCCTTTAAATTAGTATCACTTGGGATCGTAAAGGTTCTAAAGCTGATCCCACAATCAAAGCACAAATGTCCTGCTCTTATGTAGTAGTTCTGTCTTTCCGGTCACGTTATCTGACTTTTACAAGTCAAGGACCACAACTCACTGTATAACTGTGGACACAGGATTGTATTACACCCTTCCCCTGAAAGAATTCTGTCCATTTTAGCCTGCTACTGTTGCAAAGTGTCTCTGCTTTGTGAGAGCTTAGCCACACGTGCATATTTTACTTTTGAGAAGGAAATACAGCATGCAAATGTAGAAAATGATCCAAATGCACAGTTTTAACACATAAAAAGACATTATTCACACAACATTTTGACGTGCAATTGACCCAGACAGTCAGACCATATGTATTCACTTCTTTTTATTCTAGCTATCAAGTGTTTAAAAGGCCCAAATGTCTTCTGTAGAAAACATTATTTCAGTAATTGGATTTCTTGTTTAACTGAAATCCAGTTTAACAGAATTACTCAGTTCAGTTAAACAATCAGAACCTTCTGTAGATTAAAACTCAGGTTAGTCACACAGATTGGTATCAGGACAGCCGTCCGTCAGAATATCCATCCATCCATCCATCCGCTTCTCCTTTTCAGGGTCGCGGGGGGCGCTGGAGCCTATCCCAGCTGTCATAGGGCGAGAGGCGGGGTACACCCTGGACAGGTCGCCAGTCTGTCGCAGGGCCAACACACAGTTCCAGACAACCATTCGCACTCACATTCACTCGCACATTCACACCTAGTGGCAATTTGGATTATCCAATTAACCTATCCCCACAAGCTGCATGTCTTTGGACGGTGGGAGGAAGCCAGAGTACCCGGAGGGAACCCACGCAAACACGGGGAGAACATGCAAACTCCAGATAGAAAGACTCCGGCCTGATGTTGGAATTGAACTCAGGACCTTCTTGCTGTGCGGCAACAGTGCTAACCACCGTGCCACCGTGCTGCTTCTGTCAGAATAAATCCCTTAATTTTTTTGTAAATAAAATTGAATTGTTCCTTCATAATTTTGGCTAAAGTACACTGGAGCTCTATATTATATCTAGGGAAACTGCATCCATATTATAAAGGGCTACGCACGTGTTAAGTGTGCTCACACGTGTTTTCCCACTTTAAGACAAATTTATTAAAGAAGTGTTACAACTCAAAAATAGTGAATAGATCAAATAAATAACCGTACAAATTGACTAAAATCAACAAAATATTTAGACATTTATTGCTATGACATAAAACAATCATTTAAAGGGGTCAGTGTGAATTATCTGAACACACACAGCACTTATATTACAGAGAAAACAGCAGACAGACTAGAAATGGTTTGTTACGATTCTGTTGTCAAGAGTCAAAGAGCCTCGCAACATCTTCACCTCACCAACCCTGAGGGTATCTCCCTCTGTATTTATGACCGACTCTGTTCGCGTGTGTGTCTGGATCTCGCCTCAGGCACATCAAACTCTCAGCATGTAAGGATGAACTAACAGGCACCAAGCCGACACACACATTATCATCACAACGCCTTATTTTTGGTCTGATCCCAACCTTGAAATGCTCTGATGTCAACCTGCTGTCACGCTACAAGATTGACACCGGACCTCACACTGTGACAGAGACACGGAGACGTGAGGAGAAAAATATCAAATGAGCAGGTGAGTAAATGAGGAGGGGAATGGAAGAAAAGAGAGAAGCCAGGTAGAGTAGAGAAAGGATTAGGGGAACAATCAAGAGACGAAATTAAATTAAAGGGGAGTCGGGAAATACGAGACGATGTCAAAAGTAAACCTGGAGTAGGCTTGTGGGTAAAAGCAAAGGAAAGGAAAGGAAAAAAGCAAGTAATGACACAAGAAAGAAGTGAAGATGGGAGGAGAGGAGGAGCAGACTGCTGGGTTGTTGAGTGTGTAAGCATGTGATAAGCAGCAGCTATCCAGCTGTATCTGCCTGAGGAGAGACACAGATAAGACTTAATCTGTTCTGATTATATTTAAACAAACACTTTGCTCTTTTTCAGTCTTAGTTTTACAGGGTCAGGGTCATTTTTGGCATAAATGGTAATATATTCTATATTTGTAAGTTAGTAAGAAAAGGCAGCAAAATGAAGATGTCAAATCTGAGCTTTGTAAAATGATGAATAGATGGTCTGGAAAAAAAATCGAATTTAATTGAAGATAAATTACTGAACTAGTCATAAACCAAAGAACTACATACACATATACATACACACACACACACACACATATACACATATATATATATATATATATATATATATATATATATGTGTGTGTATAAATATATCAATGTGTTTTGCAGAGTTATCCACAACAATAAGTTTGGATCATTTAAAGGGGCATTACATCCAAACTCTGTCTTTTAAATGAGTGCAATTTAAATGTCTCATTTTCTAATAAACGTGTCAGTTGCTGATGGGATGCATGAAGGAGCGTTTCCACAGGTCCTTCCTCCCTGCAGCTGTCAGATTGTACCATCAAAACTGCTCCCGACAAACATAGATGTTTACATCAGCGCTGTAACTTGCACTATTTTATCAACCGATTCACACTACAACCTGGGTTTGCCTCTTATCTGTATTTCATTTTAATAACTGTACAGTACTCAGTTTTTGGTAACTATTGTCTTTGATGTAAATATGTAAAAAAAAAAAATGTGTATGTTTCTGTTCCGTGTCCTGTTTGTTTGTATGTGTGTTTTTCCTGCTGCTGTTACAACCAAATTTCCCCTTGTGGGACAATTAAAGGATTACTCTATTCTATTCTAGTCAAGAGGTTAGGTTTAGGTTCACATTAACTGCAGACAACTTAATGCATCGCTTTCCCATATGTCCCCCCACCCCACCCCCACATACACACACAAACACATCAAAATGATCCTGTCTAATAAAGGGTCAATGCAAAAGATATCAAACTGGGAAAAGCTGGAGCCTGATGAAGATGACTCAGATACACAGTTATTAGTCTCATAATTAAAAATAGAAGCAACATAAATGCAAAAATGTTTCTAGTCCTGCTTCGTTCTTATAGATACACACACATACTAAACATAGTAGATACATATTTGGGTCACAAAGGAACTAAACTTCTTGCTGGTAACTCTGTCTTCATACAACTATTTGTTAATAGGAAGTAAATTTGATCATTTTTATTACTATTGATGATGTGATGTATGTTTTTTTTAAAGAGGAAAATGCCAAATAAACCATATTGTAAAAACTGGTGTCTTTTCACCTCTGTGCACCTGCAGGATGAGGCTGCTGGCTGCTTCCCTCCGCCTGTAAACCATGACACTGCAGAAGTCCATAGGCCAAGAATAGCCGCAGGGCTTCAAAGTGCAATATCACATTTTCATAATGAGAACCAATGAGCTGTAAATCCCTGCTGACACGGTTATGGAGCGAGAAGAGCTTATGGCAGCGATACTGAAACTATTAAACAGTTGCCTTCCTCTGGTGCTAGGTATAGTGTGTGTCTCTCTGTGTGTGAGAATGTACACATGTAAATGTATGTGTGTGTTTGTCAGCAGTAATAAGAAACAGTTGCATGTGCCTTTTCAGGAATAAATTCCCAGTGTGATACTTAGGAACATATTGTTTAAAGGCTGTACTTTTTTTTATTTATTATTAACCAAATCCCACATTGCCTTGGTCTAGGGGTGTGTGTGTGTGTGTGTGTGTGTGTGTGTGTGTGTGTGTGTGTGTGTGTGTGTGTGTGTGTGTGTATATATAGGAGCTTATATGAGCTGGACAAGTTTGTTTTGTGAAACTGAATCTTTCATGGGTTTTCATAATTTCCCAGAATCAGTGCTGTAAAAGCTCTACACGTACGATAAATACATTACTAAAAGAAACACTGATAACTTTGTATTTCTTTATTATTGAATCTTTTCTGTCATTTCCCATATATTCATCCATTTCCTTAACATCTATGCAGTTCAGGGTCATGGGAGGGCTGAAGCCTATCCCACCTCACACCCAGGCAGATAACCACTCACTCTCATATTTGAGCTTACAACCAATTTAGAATCCAATCTAATGTAAATCAAATATACTGTCTTTGGACTGAAGGAGGAAACCTGTTCACAAAGAATCCACAATAGCCCAGGGAGAAAACTCAACACACAAAGGCCGGCAACAATCCCATCCAAGGCCTTCTCGCTGTGTGGCACTGAACCAGCATCCTTTCTGTAATCTTTAAAAACAATTAAAAATACGTAACATGTGTAAGAACCTAAAAGATGAAAATATGAAACTTTGCAGGTACATTGTTTTGCCAAAAATACAGTACATTACTGTTATGGTTAGGTTATTATTCATTTAAATCTAAAAGATCTTCTTTATTATCTGGCAATAGAATTTTTTTTTTTCATGTATTGGATTTTTAAGAGCTATTATTAAAGAAGAAAATAGAGAGACTGAAGGAGAATGAGAAGGCCTGTGTTGAAGGGCATCTGCTTAAAGATGTTCGACAAAGCAGTAGTCGTTTTTGTTTGACCTCCTTCCATGTATTTTCGATCATTTTTTCCTGCTACCTCATACTAGTTCATAAAATAAAAATTGACACTGAAAACAAAAGCTGTGGAAGTAAATTTGTGAGAAGTCAAAATAATGGTTATTAATCGATCCTTGAATTCACCACGGTGCTGTCAGAGATCAAAAGCTTTTTATTCAAGGACACTCCAGCTTTTGCTCTAGGAAAAATATTTTTTCTCTATGTTGTCTTGCCTGCAGAAGAGTGTAATAAATGCAAATGCTTAAAACAAATTAATTGCAAAGTTTTTGCTGGTTACGCCTACAGTAGGATGTACTGTTGTGTCTGGCTCCCTCATGCTTATGAGAACTGGCAGAGTGTAGTGTATGTGCTGGAAGGCACTCGTGCTTGTTTTTACAAATACTCAATTTTTCTTTTTACATCTCTTTTTTCATATCTCAAACAAATAAGCAAACCCTTCTGACACTGGATCAAGACAGCCTTTGCTGTGGCATGGGTCATCCTGTTGGAGGTAGCCATTAGAAGATTGGGGCATAAAGGGGGGCATATGGTCAGCAACAACATTCAGAACTGATTGGTACTGAGGGCCCAAAGTGTGCCAAGAAACCATTACACCACCAGAAGCAGTCTGCACTACAAACCAGTATAAAGAGCATGCTGATAGCAACAAATTCTAGACTGAGAGAAGACAAAAATCCAGATTCTATGTGTTGGGACAAATTTTTCCAGTGTTCAACCATGTCTGCTGCTACCAAACATGCTGATATCTGATACAAACTTAACTAAAACTCCTGGCCTTAATATGTAGGATGATTAGCTGATTATTGCAGAAATAATCAAGGTGCATCTATTCGATGTGTAGTAAAAGCAAAATCAAACTCCAAAAGATACAACTGGAGCAAAAGCAAGGATGTGGATGTGCCCATGCAAGACAACTCATATTCCTGTTTAGTATCCACGTCTCACTTTGTAATAAATCATAAAGGCTGCTGATATGAATTGTTAATAAAGAGATTTTCATCCAGTTTGCCTGCAGAGTATCCAGTTGCGAAGTATCCAGTCCAATCTTCCCCTCATGTAAGAAATCGGAGCAGTTTTCACTGAGCTGGAGAATCAACAATACAGCAGAAAATGCTTTAGGGAGTCATAATACAAAAAATACTTGATACTAAATCAACAACAGCTAAAATTGTCCCACAGTATATGGATTTCGGGAAGTAGAAAAGAGAAAAAGATGGACACTTCTGCTGTAATATGTGTGTGTTCAGGGATCTGTGGCTGCAAATGTTTGTGAAACCAAGCAGTAGAGAAAATTGTTCGGCTTTTTGGACCATTTGTTTCCGCTCAGAAAAAACAAATACACAGGGTGACATGCAGCAAATGAAAAATCATACAAGAGCAACACTTTCTTGTTTCCTCTCTGATAAAGTTTCCTCTCTTTCCTGTTGCTGTGCACGTGTGTGTGTGTTTGAAACGTGATGGATTCACACTGCAATCCATCCTGCCAGGCAGTGTTTCCACTATTTTACCACCTCTCTAATTCCGTCCTCCTGGTCTTTCTCGGAGAGGATGGATGGCAAACATCCTGTTAAGCTCCCACACACCTTTACTTCAACTCAACTGATTGTCACTGCTCACCACACTAATGCACAGAGAGAAAGAGAAGATGAAATAAAGACAGCAAACTTTGGCAAAGAAATCAGAGTTAGGAAGAAAGGTCGAATGGAGATGGGGAAAAAAATACTGTGATTGAGTCGAATTGTGTTCCTGGCTCATTTTCTGGGTACATAAGGAAAGAAAGTGATGTGCAGTCGAGTGAGAGGGCTGGCAACATTTCATGCTGCTGTAGAAAATGACACCCTTTCTGCAGACAGACAGCATAGCATCACATATACCCAGACAAAGACATTTTTTCAGCATGTGTTGTTACTGTCAAACTGACGTGACGAAGAGTGGGCACTCACCGTTTGTTCGAGAAAAGCGAGACATAAATTGACTTTTATTCTGGTATAAAGTGTAAAGTTCAATCATATTTACAGAAAATCCGCATTCAGAAGGTTTACCGTTTTCCAAGTTTACTTTTGAGGAAACTTAGGAGACGTCCTGATTATTCCGAGTGCAGCCATCAAACCGGTCTCCTTAAAAGTTTAAAGGTAGAAATTTCTTTACCCAACTACATCCTAAAGAAGAACAAAACTGCCTTGCTCATGAGCAGCTGCAATGTCTATACCATAAAAGTTGTAGCAGGAGAGAAGTTGATTCATATTGTGAGTCATAGTACATTAAGGCAAAAGCACAGTTATTGCTACAGTTGGTTGGAGAATGTGATTTCATTTACGTTAATGGAGTGCATGCTGTCAAGTGTTTTCCAGGCACAAAGGGAAAAGTATGTTATTTTCCACAGTTGTTGTGTTTGAAAACAATAGATAAATAAATAAAATCAATTTTAAGGATTTATAATAGAAAGTTTAGTAGCATAACATTTTGTTATTTTAATTTATTGTATGTTTCCTGTTTTAAATGATCAAAATATACAGTTATTATATTTTACCATTTTATTCATTTTAAACTATATTATATTAGGCAGTAGAAATTAAGGCACTGCTGATTTCACACCTAACTCGTTTGGTCCAGTAAACAATGGGAAATGCAAATAGGTGAAGCCAACAAAGCACATGTGAGTTATTTTATGTTCTTTCTTACAGCGAACACTAGTAAATTTGTAAGTTTACTCACTTCCAAAGAAATGAACAGCCTCTTATTTTCATGGTAGTTTCCTAGAAAGAATATTAACCGAAAAATCCAGAAACACACACACACACACACACACCACATGAACGTTATATAATTATTTGCATGTAGCATGTTTGTCAGTAGGTTAGGAAGTGCAGTCACAACTTTGAGAATCAAAGGGAGGCACCGATTTGTCTTCTCTCAACTTTCTTACACTTTACACAAGTAATAATGTCTTTTTTCGTGATCGTGGCTCAAGAGTTGGGAGTTCGCCTTGTAATCGGAAGGTTGCTGGTTCCATTCCCGGCTTGGACAGTTTCGGTCGTTGTGTCCTTGGGCAAGACACTTCACCTACCGCCTACTGGTGTTGGCCAGAAGGGCCGATGGCGCAATATGGCAGCCTCGCTTCTGTCAGTCTGCCCCAGGGCAGCTGTGGCTACAACTGTAGCTTGCCTCCACCAGTGTGTGAATGTGTGTGTGAATGGGTGGATGACTGGGTGTGTAAAGCGCTTTGGGGTCCCTAGGGGGGACTAGTAAAAGCGCTATACAAATACAGGCCATTTACCATTTACCATTTTTGCTTTGGAAGGAATTCCAGGAGGCGGAGACATTAATTCTCAAGTCATTCACTTTTGATTGTTTTTTACTCGAGACGAGACATTGAAAAAACAGCTAACAGCCATTCAGCATGACAAAGTTTGGCAGGAAAGGTCAGGTGCAAATTTAATGCTGATTGCAGTTTACTTTAAACTTGCAAATTCAGTGCTATTTCAAGAGCTCAGACAAAAACTTAAGTCAATCAATCAGACAAATGTTTAAACTCACACAGTTTGCTGGCTTGTGTTCCTCACAGTGACCATTTGGCCTCTGATACTTTAACTTGTTCTTCCCAATAAGACTGACAGTGGGTCAAGTAAAATAAATGCCAAGGCCCCGTTGCACTAAATGCCAATCTATATTTGGATTTCACACAGCAAGAACTATTAACCTCTATTCATCTTCTGATTGGCTGCAGTAGTGAAGTCAAAGCTGATCAATAGAGTTTCCTTTTACCCTCCAACCAGCCTTGGCAGAAGCCTTCAATGCATTGACAAGTTCAGCTGTTCTTGTCTGCTGGCTGAGAAATCTGCAGCCATTTAATAGCCCCGAGAAACTCTCAAAGAGCCTGTAAAGAATCGTGTCTCCACAACTTTTATTAGTCTGAGTTAGGAGGAAATAAGAAGAGGATATTGTTTGTCAAAATGAATTATTTTTCATCTGTATTTACGGTTTGTTATGATTGTTTTTCAGAAGTTCTAATAAGATTTTATATTGATTTCTTATTACTGTATTCATCGGCCAGCTGTGGCCAAAGAAGGTCATTATTTACGCAACACATTTGCAGCCAATTTCTTTCCTCTATCGGAAGAGAAGAAACGTACAGAAAGAAAAACACCTGTTTAGAAATAATAAATAAACTACCTAAGGCGTCACCAAAAAAGGAAACTGTCAGTTATCCATCAGACTCCTAATACACAAGATGAAATCATTTATTTCACTATATTCTTTCACACGCCTGTTGCCAAAAAGTTTCAAAAAGTCAGAATTTATATATTGAACATATCAAAATTCACACAATCCATCAGACAGTCTGGCTGGCAGAGGCATTATCAAAAAGATTAGGGACCTTTTCAGTTTATATTTAGTGTGACTTGAAGGTTTTATTTGATTCTTTGGACACATTTAAGAGAGAAAACAATTGTGGTTTGAGTTAAAATAAACTGTTTAAAGACACCAACCACATTAGAAACTCTTTCAGTCCCATGGCTCGTTGCATGGATGTTGATTACAAGCAATTTAACTGCAAATCAAAATGCAATTTAGTTGAACAGGGATGCGATTTTCAAGAGACAGGGCTCAGATTGTGTTGCTCAGGATCACCAGGTTTCTTTGACTTTATTCTAACAGCTTTTCTGTCATTCTTGTTGGGTAACTGTACCTCATTTTGATAGATATTAAAGATTTCATTAATTACTTAAACTGTTTATTTGGTTTATTTTTATGTACTTTACTGCAGCGACTGTTATTAAAAGAGTTTATTTTCTGAATGCTTGCAAGTGCATTGTTACAAACGGGCCGGTTTAGCCACCTTTTTGTTGCTTTAATTAGGTTTCTAATGTGGTCACACATGAAGTGTCTTAGAAGTCCTTAACTTGTCTTTCTCCTTCACTGAAACTGACAGAGTTTGTTGTTATTCTTCACGGAGCTCTTCATCATGACTTGAATCAAAGATGCACTAAGACAGCAGTAAAACCTTTTCCATGGGTTACTTTAGCTCAGCAGTAGAAACAGGAAGATGTGAGGAAAAGAGCAAGAGGCAGAGGAGTGAGGAAGAGTACAGATAAGGGGAATAAAGGAGAGAACAGGAGAGGAATGGAAAATGGAGAAGATGAGAAGAATGAGAGGGATGACGGTGAAGAGACAGGATGGTGAGGAGTAAGGAAGATAAGCTGCAACAAGGAAAGAGGGCTTTACCTTTTGATGTGTTTTAACAGAACAACTCACAACTAAAAAAAACGCAGTGACAGCAGGCCACCCACATGACCACTGCTGACATTTCAATTAATACAGTCAGACACTTTTCTCCCATCATACATATTGGATTCTGCAGCTGCCAGAGATTCACAGATGTGACAGCAGCTGTGTTTCCATCTGAATATATTTATGCATACTTGGACGCATCAAATTAAAAACACTGAACAGTGAGAGCCCATTATAACTAATTCATTTAGAATCTTTACTTTCTTTTGATGAAATAATTAGTGATGAAAGCACATTTGGTGAATGATGACAGAGTAGCATGCGAACGCTTGGGGTCAAATATTTGTCCATTACCAGCTTTTAGAGATGCTGCTTGTGTGTCTTTATCAGCTTGTCGGGATATGTCAATTCACTTCTTTAGTACATGCAAATTCTGCAGAAAAGGGACATTTTCATGACATGTGATCTCTTCAGACCTTGACTACTACCTACTCTATCGTATTGTGCAAAAGCCTCATTTCTCAATATTTTCCCAGCAAATTAGGAAGAACTTACAGCAATTTATTGAAATAAACATGCAAACATGAATGGAAATAAATGCATACTTGTATACAAGTTTGCATTTATTAAGGTCAAAAACAGAGTTTGTACATTTAAGTTTTAAAGTCAGCCATTTCTATGACTGCCTTTGTTCTTCAAGATAGCTCTCTTAGGCAAGGTTTATTGGGAATTCTTTAAGTACTTTTCAGGACTTGTCCTTCAGGCTTCTTGAAGGACATTTAAAGCTCTTCCTCTTCTTTTGCCCCCTTTTCTTCTGTTCTCTGTCAAGATGATCCTTCTCTGCTTCAAATATTATTGAAGTCCTGAAAAATAAAGCTATTGCCAGTCAGACTTTCAAAATGGCATTGCATTGTGGAAAAAAATCTGATGGCTTTTCTTCGTTCATAAATTCATCAGTTTTGACAAGATCCCCAAGCTGAAAGCCCCAAACCATGACAGAGGTTCCACTATGTCTTACAGATTCAATTCAAATCAACTCAATTTATATAGTGCCAAATCACAATGGCAGTTGCCTCAAGATACTACATATTGTAAGGTAAAGGTAAAAATCTCCTGACCCCCTTGGTTTAAATTTGGATTCATCGCTTCATAAGACCTGCTCCCACTGATTTTCAGTCCAGTTATTGTGTAATTTGGCTTACCACGTAGATATACCTGACACTTCTTTTTTTGTCGTCCTGTTCCAGTTTCCTGAAATATTTTAAGTACACTGCACACCATAAGAAGACAAGCCAGGTTTTTGGCTAATAGCTGTTTGAGAATCACCTCGTTGGTACAAAAATACTATTTCATGCCTGTCAAACTGTCTTAATTAGAACAAACAGTGTTTTTGCAACAGGCTGCCAGTACCACAGTGCGTAAAGACACCATTTAAAATTGTTCAATGAAATTAAATAAAATTGCTAATTTGTCTCGTATGTGTAGAAACAAAACTGGTTTATCCCTCGAGTTAAGTGCCTTCTTTATGCTTGAATGATTTATAGATCTGTGTGAAGTAGATTAACAAACACCTTTCCTCTTAAAATGATTAGGTACATGGACTGGACTGAAAACGTGGAAAAAATTATGTGATGTATTAAAAATACAAGGGTGTTACATCAAACTTAGCCAATCAATTCACATCGGCGCATGCCTGGTTGGTGATTTAAATTTCTTTGCTGAATCTTTTGTGAGAGTTCATGCCAGAGCTCTTACATTTCTCCTCCATTCAGACTACACATTATCAGCACAATAAAAGCTTGATTCAAACAACCTAAGGGGGTCAGAACGAAAAGTGATGCTGCACTCTGGACACTTTGTGACATCTAGACCATAGCCTGTCAGAGTGACCTGCTCTGACAAATATGGAAATGTGTGGTATAAGCACTATGAGCTTAGAAAAGAAAAAAAGAGGCTAATGGATAGACAACACACTCTTTTCTTTGTGAGACCAACAAATTAATCAGCTGTCAGTTGTTGTTTTTTTAATTTTCCATGTTTTCGTGAATACAAAACAGAGTCGCTCACACCACTTTGGTCAGTACATCTGTTTGTACAACAAAGTGTACAACACAGGTCATGAAAAATGTCAAACTATGATTGGACCAACAGGTCTCTCACGTCTGTTGGCTAAATTTCTTTAATAACACATGACTCTACATTCACTCATAATCTGGTGCAACCATAAAGAATTCCTTCAGTCTTAACATGGCATTACACGTTTTATTCTAGATAGTGTAAATAAAATATTTAGTCTGTTAAAAAACATTGTTGAATGGAACTTATGTGTTTTCTACCCTCACTACAAGTGTAGGTGTACAGCTATAAAGCAAGCAGAGGATACCTCCAAAAAAGCTAAAGACCTGAGTTGGCCTATGAAATCTTTACTGAAAGATTTACTGAAGCTGTAAAATGATGCATTTGGTGAAACCTTCAGGAGGGTAATTACAGTTCAATTCCAAAGAGAGATGAAGCATGGTGACAAAAACCTGAATTCACAAGCGTGCAGGCTACTAGCTAAACCAATTACATTGTGCAAAAAGTGGAAAACTTGTATATCCAATTCATTTATGGCACATTTAGCTCAGAGCTGCGTGCCAGCTGCTGTTTCACGTTATTGCCAGTTTAGCACCATGAAACAGGTCTTAACTAGCTTCACACCTTTTCTGTTGTTGTGTCACTTATTATGACTTGATCAATCTTTGCTATTAGCTGAAAATGAAGGATACTGACAGCTTACTGCTGTAATGAGTAAGCTGGTAAAACTCATTACCAGCTTACCAAACTCATTACCAAACTCATTAACGTAAAAACTCACGTTGCCTGCTTAAGCTGCGCTAATTTACTGTCTTTATATCCAATTCAAATTCTAATTATACTGTTCTGACCAAATTTATTAGAACATCTATCATTAAAACAAGAAGAAATATTTTAAAGATCTGTCAAAAAGTTATTTATAACTAGAATTTATATTGGCATTTAACAGAAAAAAAACCTATTTGGCATCAATTTTTATACACAAATTTATTTTTCTGTTTAGGACTAGCAAATAATTGTAAATTGGCATCTTAATTTTAAAAAAAAGATTTTTTTTAAAAAAAACTGTAAATCTGTAAATTTGTGCATAACAACAATCAGATTTTTATTTTAGTTTTAATTTTGATAAAATAACTTATTGGTGGATTAAACATTATGGAAACATTAATCATTTAGGGCAGCTGTGGCATAAACCTTGACCTGAGTGGTTTATGAGTCTAATAAATTTGTTAAGCACTGTAAATACACTCTCCTATAAATAATCTCTTTATTTACAGCAAAGATGGGATATTTTTATGTGTGTGTGTATAAAAATGCCTCCGTTGGCATTTAAAGGCCATCGATAACTGAACTGCCACAGAAAGCTGAGATGGGGCCAGAAAGAAAAACGGAGCTTATCCTTGTCAGTGTGTTGTCAGTCTAAAATGCATTGACTGATTTAAAACAGATCCTGGTTAGTTATACAAAAACACAATTGCTGGCAAGTTATGCAAATATTTAAAATTGCAGAAGTAAATGATAAAGAAAAAACTATTCAGGTAAGGGGAAAAACAATTAACTTAATTTAGAAGAAAATAAGTTTCATTGGCCTCATTTTTTATATTTTTTTGTAAAAAATAACTCTCTAATTCCTTTAGAGAAACATGGGATCCCACAGTTTCAGCACTTTTAATTAATGAGAAAACAAAAAGTAACTGTCAGTTTAACACTTCAGCATATACTGTGTATTTTTTTGTGTGCTCCAGCCTGGCATTTGTCTCGGCCAGTGCAATCCTCATACTCAACAAATCATACAAAAATGCCAGCCCACAGTCCCTCCCCCGAACTCAACATTTTCCAATTCTCATCCATTCTTCACTGTGTTAATCTGCACAGATGATAAATTTGTGGTTGCAGTAGGCCAATTCTCACCAAACACACACACTTACACACACACAACCTGTTTAATGTGCAGCTTGGCCACTGATTTAGCTAGGTGTATTTGAGAGTTTAAAAATATTTTACCACAATGTCTGATTTCTTCATTCAAAGATGAAAATGATGGAGTAGACAGAAGCAGAGGAAATGTGATAATTCTGTTCACAAACTGAAACTCAGACTTGAAGAAATTCAACAAACTGTGAATCTGTACGTGATATTTTTGACAGTAAGTTAATCATTTATGATTTTTTTAAGCTTGTGTGAGATTACTAGACAGTTAAAACATGTGCACGTTGCATAGTTTGCAGTGTTGTGATAAAATTTGGAATAATGGACTAATGTAGCCTGATGGAGAGAGCCTATGCTGTCCTTGTTCACTGAAAGGTTAAAGTAGGGCTGGGCGATATATCGAGTTTTTTAAAAATATCGATATATTTTTATACGAGATATAAGATGTGACAATATCTTTTATATCGATATAGTCTATGTTACGTTATAATTATAGTTGTGGAGCCACAAGTTTGCCTCTCTTTCGTCCACTTTTGTCTTTACGCAACGTTACTCGGCCTCGCCTCTCCTTCACTGAACACAACTCCCCCTCCCTCCCCGATTGCTTCACCTGCAGGCAGCGACAAGATGGACACGGCAAATCTCCGTTAACGAGTTACAGCGTATCGCCCCGTGTGTGGGGCTGGACGGCGTCAACGTGTTAACGAGCTAACCACGCTAACGAGCTAACCACGCTAACGCCATGTACGGCCTAAAATCCTTTCATTTTCTCAAAAGTTGACAGCGCGCCTTATGTATGAATTCTGGTTGTGCTTGATGACCGCGAACCGATTTTATGTGGTACACGGCGCTCAGTAATCTGTCAAAAAATGTTTTAGTACGACTTTGGTAAGCTACGGAGCTGCACCGCTTGATGGATTGTCGGAGCAGTACGGCTACCGAGGAGCCTCGCGGAGTGATACGTACTGTGCTTCAACGTAATATTACCGTATTGTGTGTGTACAAGGACCATAAATGGCACCTGTTAAGAGACATGGTTACAAAGAGGATTTCAAACTCCAGGCTGTCAGTCACGCAGTAGAAGTTGGGAACAGAGCAGCTGTGAAATCTGTCTTTGTTACTGTGCTCAGCGTCTTTTAGTTTACATTTTGACTGCACAATTGTGAGCTCTTTGTTATGCACAAAAACAACAGTTTTCTTTTATTTATGGAGCATTATTATTTAATAAATGCTCATAATTTATTTTTGAGTAGTTTTTTTCATGTACATCTACGCTGTATGTTAATAAGTGCCCGTGTGACATCTGGGACACAGCTTTGACTAAGAACTCTCTTTTTGTTCTTACCTTGTGGCTTTAAAAAAAATATCGAGATATATATCTTATATCGCCATCCAGCTAAAAAATATCGAGATATGAATTTTGGGTCATATCGCCCAGCTCTAGGTTAAAGTATCACTTATCAATTTGAATTAAAGATAAAATATTCCCAAGTGTCTCTTAGCAAGTTCCACTTTCATGCTATAGGTAGGCATAGAAAAAACACCCATGCTAGCATGGTAGATGTAACAGTCAAATGTGCAAGAGCAGTAAACCAGCATTTGAACAGGTCATGTGATAACTTAGTCTGTCCTCAATGAAAACAAGCCCACTGGAACTCACAATACAATCAATTTTGGAGTTACTTTTAAGGTGAGTCATTCTTTCTTTTTTCAGCACTACGCTGGATTTCAAGGTTTCCCAAACTGCCAATTTCAACTTTTACCACCGCCAATACAGACAAAACAAGAGAGGAGGTTAATGAGCAGGAAAAAAAATATGAAACAACATATTTATGGCTTGAACAGGACACCTCGCATCACATCTGGCTAGCCTCCACACTACTCTTTCTTCTTTCCTTTCCTGTTTTGATCCTGTAAGCTATCATCAAAGATGTGACAGTGATCTGGATTAAACATTTAATCTGCTTTTCTGTAAATTACGCCCTGAGCCTATGATATCAAATTGTCTTTGGGGAGACTCTTCTGTATAGCAAAGCTCTAATTGGTTTAGCTGGCTGTTATCTATGTACAGTAAAACAGCGTGAGTTCAATCTGGTGCCGCTCAGAGGGAGGTGAGATTTCTATCTATCCCCTTCATTCACAGCTTAATTCAATTGGAGGGCAATTATCGACCGCCCCAAGGCTTCAAGATCCTCATTGGTTTCTGTTCCCATCAGGGAGTCTCGCAGTGTAGGATCCCCCCTGACTGCACTGGGTGATGTCTGTATCGATGTGCTGTGTGTAAGACACCAGAGGAAGCAGCAGCAAACAGGCAGGAAGGCGCTCTCAGTCACAACCTCGAGAATCAAAAGATTCTTAAGCTGGATTCATCTGACTTGGTTAACAGCATGAAGCTTTTAACACCAAACTTTTATCCTTTTGGAATAAGAATCGTCAAACATACCACATGACAGATTTTGCCACAGACACCCAGAAAATAAAAACAAGCCAACTACTGGCTCAAAAATTCATTAAAAAATCTAAATATCAACAAAACCAACTAGCCTACAGTTAATTTTTTCGTTCCCATTTTGTTTTCTTCAGTGAGCCAGAAATCGGAGCCATGTTTTTAGTTAACATGATCTGGAATGGCACCTGTAACAATGAAAAGTGATTTAATTTGGCCCATCTACCCTCTGAGTTCATGTTTTTGTGCATCCCTGGACTAGTTTCAGCACTGCTGCTGTTGACTCATTGCTAAAGACCACAAACAACCGAAAACATAAAGATCTGTGTCAAACTGACCTGCCTTATCAAATTAGTCCCCTGGGTCAGACTGTCACTAAATGCAGAGTTCAACATCCTCTCAAAAATAAAACTGAGCAAAAACATTGAAGTGGCACTGGTGATTTACTTTTTGGACAAAATATTCTTAATGCAAACTTTGCACACCTTAGGTCTGACTTGCACAGGCACAGAGACCTGCTGCAAACCCCATGGAAACCTATGGTTCCAAGGGACAAATGTTGGCGAGTACTTTGAGAAGAATTTGGAAATAAAACCTAATTCCAAACCTGCATATTGATTGCAATAGAAGGTCCCAGCTTCTGTAAAAATCTGCTAGTTAACTATGAAAATTTAAAAAGTGTGATGCAAACTACAAACTAAGGGCTCTTTTCTTTTTTTCCTTTACTTTTTTGGAGTTTCTCAAGTGATTTGTAAGTAGTCCTGCAGTTTGTATTAATGAGACAGTACAGCAAGCCCTCACCAACGAGTCAGGCAATTCACATTTTTACCAAGGAACCAGTAGTTACCACCGGTCCAGAAGTCCAAAAGACGACCACATTGAAGGGTGGATTTGCCAAATTTTAGTCAGACATATTTATTCTTATGGGTGTAGTCCTAAACTCTTTGATCACACCTTGCATTTTTGAATATTTTGGCTAACTGGATCCATTTAAAAAGAGAACCGTGTGAATATGGTCATTTTCACATACAAGAGAAATGGTGTTATTAACACAGAATCTAATGTTCACATTAGGGCTGTGCGATATGACCAAAATCTCATATCCCGATATCAAGACATCTATCATCCGATAACGATATAAATCACAAAAATTTAACACTTTCTGTAAATTCTGTGAATCTCGGGCAGCTCAACTTGCGTAAAGTGTTTCCAGCTGCGCGTCATGTACCTGGAGTCGAATGTTTTAACCGATGCATGAAACTATACATTTTTAGACATAAGTTGTAACGGCCGCCGTTTTCTTTGTGAGTATTTATTACACAGCGTGCTGCGGGGAAAAGCCTGTTCTAACGATTGAGTCTAAGGTTAATTTTTTAGCACCTGGCGACTCTTTTTTGCGAGACAAAAGTCTCTAAATGCGTTGTTGTCAATTATTAGTCCAAGTGCTCAGTCTGGATAGTCTTAAATAATTTCTGCACAGAAAAAAAACAAAAAACAACAGTGACTAAACAGACTGTACAAGCTGCATACTTGTAGTTTTCCCACAGCGTGCTAGAATTTACCATCAACCATCAATTTCTTAAACAGCAAAGTACACATGAAGCAGACCTCTACATACCATCTCATGTGTCTCATCTGACAAAGTTAGTTCCCCTTCACACTTAATCACTTTTATTATTAGTAAGACAGACACCAAGCTTTAAAGTTCCTTAAAATGTCTTGTTAAGTCAAATTACGAGAAAGAAGAACAAAAGAGCACCTTAGAGCAGAACATTTGGTATTTAATAACAGCCTGATATCACACTGAGACTGAGAAAATGATTAATGTACTATTTAATTAGTGAGGCAGGCTTATAAGCACTTTCTGTTCAGGAGCATATGGATTATTGCCTTTTGTGCTTTATTCAGCATTGAGTACATGGTGGATTTCTTTTCGAGTACCTTTAACATGCATTATGTGGTTTGTTTTTCTTCCCTAAAAGCTGTTCATAAAGCCACTAGTTTTACCAGCCAGCTTCATTAAATCAACACATTTTCATGAACAAGTTCAAGTTAAATAAAAGTCTTAATGTACTCTTGTATTGTATTGTCTAGATTCCTCTGAAGCAACAATCCTCCTACCACACAACACACCTACAGGAAAATGTTCCAATACATAATAAATGAAGTGACTATTAAAGACAAACGGGGCTTTCAGCGAACACAGTGGTCACGTATACCATTTCCAATTTGTTATTCTTATTTTCTGAGATAGTTTTATATTTTGTCTGCATTCTAGAGACATGTGTTCTCAGCATGCCGTCAGCTGCTGATAAAGTATTGGTACAGGCCTGTGAAGCAACAAGAAATGTGATCCTGTACCACTGATTACAGTCATTGCACCTTCAGAAACACACCGCAGTCCATTAGCAGTGGGACACTGACAGATTTTTCTTTTGCTGTGCTGGCTTTGTACTGCAGCACATTCGATTTGAAATGAAAGAGAAACCGAGGGGTTCATCTATTGACTTTTCATATACAACCTCCAACTTCAGATAGTGAAATGTTTCCAGTAAATAAAAATATACCAAGCGATGTCAACAGTGAATGTTTTAGAGGATTTTTATGCTGGATCAGAGGACCACACACACACTCCATGGAGAAAAGGATTGAGCCACCACCTAAACATTACATCTGCAGGAGATGCTCAGCAATAGAAACTCATGACATGAAGGTCCCAGCTTTTTTATTATATGTTATATATGTTAATGGCAGTTAATCTCCAGTTTATTCTATTGCAGCACCTTGCTTGTATTCAGTGAGCTCTTTCGACTCACTCTTTCACAAATGTTTGTGAAAGCAGACTGCATGGAGAGATGCTTGGTTTTATATATCTGTAGCAACGGGATTAAGAACACCTGAGTTCAGAAATTAAGAGGTGTGGCCTAATAATTTTGCCCAATATAATATATATAGGGTCAGTGGTGGTGACAAAGACACATCGAATTATTGCCCTCTTTCTCCATTTGTGTTTTAGCATCTTTCACCGTGTTGTTTTGATTTTAAACAGCAAACAGCTTAACAGGTTTGCTACAGAAGATGTCCATTTTCCAGCAAAGTCAGTAGTCACCTTTGTAGCATTAAACTCCAATTAGACGTTTGAAAGTAGCTCCTGAACATAGGAGAGCATGTCGCTGCTAAAGACACTTATTATTTTGAGAGTCCCAGCAGCAAACCCCTCTAAATTAACCTGTGTTACAACCTGATTGGCACCTGTCTGGAAATGTAACTTGTGATTGGCCTGTTCAATACCTCTGATTGCTCCTGTGCATTTCCCGATAATGTTTCGGTATCGTTTTGGAAGATCAGTGAGAAAACAACAATCATTGCTTCAATATAAGGACTCACTGATGTCAGCATTTTATTCGTTTCCCTCTTAGCTGGGACTGCATAAAAAGCACCAAGAGACAATCACAAGTTAATTAACACATAAAACACCATGCATGAATGCTGGCAAGCGTGTCAGCCACTTACGTCGATTACAGAGTAGGCTCTGCGAACACTCACAACAGAAGTCTAAATCAGCCGTTAGGCCACAGTGAAACCACATCTAAAAACAATTCAATTGTTAGACTTCTCGCTGTGACTGTGAAACTTGTTTCTGTTCTCACTAAGTGGCCAAAACATATCAGCAATGTATTGATGGTCTTACAAGCGAAGTATTAGCAGATTTCCCAGAAGTGGATTCAGAGTAGTCCTAATGAAGGCCACTGAATAAAATGGTAAAATGGTAAATGGCCTGTATTTGTATAGCGCTTTCACTAGTCCCCCCTAGGGACCCCAAAGCGCTTTACACACCCAGTCATCCACCCATTCACACACTGGTGGAGGCAAGCTACAGTTGTAGCCACAGCTGCCCTGGGGCAGACTGACAGAAGCGAGGCTGCCATATCGCGCCATCAGCCCTTCTGGCCAACACCAGTAGGCGGTAGGTAAAGTGTCTTGCCCAAGGACACAACGACTGAGACTGTCCGAGCCGGGGCTCGAACCGGCAACCTTCCGATTACAAGGCATCCCAACTCTTGAGGCACGATCGCCTAAAGTTTATAATCTGCAAGAAACCCTGAATTCACTGTGAGTGAAATCAGATTTTCAGACCAAGTTTCAACATTAAACCCATTACAACCTTAACTGTATGTTAGGGACCATTGGAACATTTTATTTAAGAAAAGAAAAAGTCCAACCTACTGTTCTCGATTGAACAATGTCTCAGATGCAATATTTGCTGACTCCTCTGTATGCAGATTTACTTACTGTAAAATTTAAGCTGCTGTTTGACAGCACTGAGCTTTCCTTCGGACCTCGACAATTTCTAAACCTAAAATATGCAACAGATGACTCGGACTAACAAAGTGAGACGAGTCAAGAATGGCGCCTCTGTTTCACTCTAAGTGCAATGGAGTCTCTTCTTTCAGCTGTCAGCTCAAGCTAAAACTTTCAAAAGGTGAACTTCTCGGCGCAGATCACTTTTCTCTCGACCAACTGCTGAGCTGACAAAAACTTTCCATCTTTCAGCCGATGCTTCTCTGCTCTCCTGCTCCTCTCTCTCTCCTTCACACGCGCACATTACACAAACCTGCACAAATACCCTCACTTTTCTGTTTCATTTTGTCTCATGAGCACAGCGACACTGAAGCTCAACTCCCATGGCAATTGTGCAAGTTTGTACATGAAAGCATCCAACCTGTTTAATTTAAATAAAGAAGAAGTGCTTCAGGCACAGCAGCCCCCAATGCTCAACATTGTGAAGAAGGAGAGTTGGCAGCCAGTAAACCAAATTTGTAAAGATTGACAGTACTAACATGCAAACTCCAACACAACAAGCACTTGTGAGGAGTTGTAATGATCCACAAACTCGCTGCATTTGAAATAACCAGCAGCAAGAAGCAGCTGATAATGAGATAGCATCCCAACTTACTTCTTCTAAAGTGTGTGCTAGCTGATCTGTTTCAAAACACAATAAGCACTGCATTAACAGATGAAAATATCCAAGTCTGCAAGGACATTACAGTTTAAAGGTGAGAACCTCTTTGCATGGAATGCTAATGCATGGAGCACGAAAAGCATTCAGACCAAGAAATCGACTTTTAAAGATTTCAAAGCCACTTAAAACTACAAAAAGGTGAAAGAAACATCACAAATCAATCTTACTTTGAGTAGTCTTCATTATCTCTGTCACAGCGTGAGTCCTTATGTTTCTCCCAGTCTTTGCCATGTTTACATGTCGTCAGCAGAATAATATCTTCCCCATTGTGGATGTGATACAAAGCATTCCTGGTCTCCGAACCTATACCAGTTAAGTACCTTTTCCCTTTGAAAACCAGCTGGTACTTCCTGGGAGGTGGAGCATCGTTAAGTGTCAGATAACCTATGCCCCCTCCTTTTAGCAGATGATCCTTTGAGAATAGAGGGATGGAAATATCATAGTTAGGTCGGAAGTTGACAACATCTGCACTGGCCTTGGCCAGCATGGCCTGTCCCACCTCAAAGCCCAACTCCTCAGTGTAGTCTGGCCAAGTTCCAGAGTAAAGGTTGAATATGAGGTGATTCCTGCCATCGTTCCACGTGGGCAGGTTCTGGATACGCGATCTAATGTTTTGGACGTACTGCACTGAGAGCTGGTCCCTGTCCAATGTGTCCACAGCTAAAATAAAGAGACAGGCCCTCAAAGGGTCTGTGGTGTGGAACCGGGACTCTTCAATGGAGGTCAAGATCTTCTTGTAGGTCTCTGAGATCTCGCTGCCTCTCTGTTGAGGGTAGATGTAAACCTTGAATCCCGACTGGCAGCGAGCAAAGTCAAAGCAGGTTTCCATGCGGCAGCGCTTGTTCTTGTAGATGTTGTCACGGATCGCCCGTCGTTCACGAGGGGAGGTGTGCTGATGATGGAGCTGAGGGGTGTCCTCCTGTATCCACAGAAACAAATGTATCTGTTAACATCACACCAATGTTTGTGCAGTACAGTCAACTCTCCATTAAAACAAACTCAAAAAAAAAACAACCCAGAAACGAATAAATAGTTTGCACTCAAAACTGCATCTCTGACCTGATGGGATTTCTAGGTAGTGACGCTTTTAAAAGTTGTCTCCTGTTGAAAACTGCTTTTGAAAATTCATGGCTGCAAACTGCTCCCTCATCAGTACTGACTGGCCTGTTGCATTACTTGCAATCCTGAATTCTTCAGCTGGTAATTTGTGCTTGATTTCCCCAAAGCAATGGTGCTTAGCCATCTATGCTTGTAATCCCTTAAAGCAAACTAATGTCTATGCACAAGAACTTGCATATCTGCTTAGACAGCAGTGTGTGAAAAGAAACAAAGTAAAGCAGTGTAGGTGGAAATGCAGAAAAGCCACAACGTGACACGCTGCATTGATACCATGAATTGGTACTCACTTTGCAATAGCCACAGCATTTTTCCCCTTAATTCTGAATATCGCTGTAACTTCCTTGAATTTAAAATTCTTTTTAAAGTGTTTTTGCCTTCCTAAAAGTTTCCTCTCTCTTCACTTCTTTCTATAACACCTACCACCGCCAACGCTTAACACTAGGCTATTTTCAGTATGAATGCCTGGTAAGAGCTCAGCCGAAAAGAGATGTTTCGTTTTCAGATATTTTGATTTGAATGAAAGAATCTTTTTTTCATTGGTAGAGAAAATACTGAAAAAAAAAGAACATAATCTGTGTTATCATCATCATCATCATTACATAATTCCCCAAAGTGATCAATAAATTATTGTGATTCTGATCTTGTGACCCCCCCCCCCCCCCCCCCCCCTTACAGCTTACAATCACAAAAGCTTTGAAACCATCCTCCTTAACTCAGTTTTATTGTTCTGTCCTGTTGTTGGACTTTCATTTTGATCACTAAATGCTTATAAATTGGACTTTTTTACTTCTTTTTGTTTTTACTTAAAGAGCTTTCATTGTTTCTTTTCTTATAAATCGTTCCAGTCTACCTCCTGCTCTCCTCCCTCCAAATACGGCTCCAGCAGCTTGGTCGACTCCGGCCAGTGTCTGGGTGGTCTGGATGGATTTCTCTGGGGCAATGGCTGGGGCTGGTAGTACACTTCCTTACTTTGGCGGTAGTACTGGTATTCTTGTTGGTGGTGCTGATGATACAGGGGGTACTGGGGAAACTGATGATACTGGTATGGCTGCTGTTGGAACTCCCCAATTTGCAGACCCCACAGATATATGAGGAAGAGAAGACCGGCCCCCACAGACACAAGCAGGTACCTCTTCTTGGCCTGCATGTGTGCTGTAGGGGGATGAAAAGGAGGAGGTGGTGGGTCTGGGGAGGGAAGAGAGGAGAATAGGGTGGAGGTTCACAATAAAACGAGGTGGGCAGCGGGTGTGAGAATAGTGATGGAACTGAAAAAGGATCAACTTAGAGATTAAAATAAAATAAGTATTAATAAAAGGGAGTAAAAGCGTTGACAAAATGATGCCAAAAGAAAGCAGGGAAACGGGGACGAGGAAATGACGAGGAGAGGGGTTGCAGGGAGGTAGATGAAGGTCAGCTCTCTACCCACAACTCGGCATTTTGGGTTTTGGCGTCACTAAAAGAAAACATAAATAGAAAATTATCAATGAAATAAGATATCGGAGTTTCTGAGACAAATAAACATTTTTTTTTTTTTTAATAAATAATTGATACAATATTGCACGGAAAAAAATCAGAATAACAGCGTAGAAGCTCTGTGAAAAATGTTAAATCATATCTGAGCACCTTTACTCAACACAATATATGTCATAAATACACAAAAATCTGCCTAAAGACGTGGCATTAAAATAATAAAAGCCCAAGCTGATTTGTACACGTTAAGTTTGACGATCTGTTTTGATATTTAACTTTTTCAAAAAGTTTTTGTTTTTTGCTAAATGTTACATGAACGGCTCAGTAGCGCTTCTGACTTTCTTAAACAGTATGCAGAGCCCGGTGTTCGCTTAAAAACTGAATTGACTGATAACGGTGGCTGTTTCGACATCATCGTCACAGCGCAGAGTGTCTCGTTAGGGGCGAAAGAGTGCCGCTTGATGACAGGTTCGCTACTAAAATGCAGCATTTCTGAAGGGAGTTTGCAGCGAGCTACGCGTTCAACACATGGGCTGTTTTTGCCAGGAAAACCACCTCTATTACTAACTCTTTAGGAATTTCTACCTTACAAATTATATTTCATAACTCTTTAGTAAGCGTAATTCCTAATTGAGTCCTCTCACCTGTTTCTATAGAACACCTGTGGTTCCAGGAAGTGTCCGCTGCTCTCCCCTCCAGCCCGTGGAGGAATATCCACTTCGGAAACACATTCTTCATGAACCCTCGAACTGTAAATCCATTAGCAAATGACACGGTATGTTGAAACCACGTGCGGAAGGAAATTCACAGAGCTCACAGAGATCCACGGTGCGCTGCCTTCATGTTCCGCCGCGTCCCAGTCACAAACTTTCCGCGAGACAGGACCACAGTCCCGGCGGAAAACACAACACAGCGAGCTGTGAACGCGATAGGTTCCCACGGTGAGAATTCAAATGCACACTCATCTGCCAGAAGAGCCGCGATCACAGCGACAGCATCCATCCAGAATTAAGTCGGTTAAACAAGGCGCGTGCATCTCCAATCAGCATAAGCCATGCCCCCCTCTCTCAGAAACCCACAGCCAGAGAAGACCCAAACTTTGAAATTGAAATCCACATCCCCCCCTCTGTGCGCTGCCGCTCACAGTCAGAAATGAGCAGAAATCATCATTATCCCAGGTAAGTTAAGGAGACCTGATCTGGAGAGATGCGTATCAATAAAATCCTTTCAGGAGCGTCTTCGACCGGCGGGAGCGTTTCTCTATGGAGTAAAGCAAATGGATCAAATAAGCATCACAAGAGAACGCTGATGTTCTTCTGGGCTATAAAACGAGAATACAGGGTTCCAGTAGCATTTCCATCCTCATGTTTCCATCCTGAAATCCTCAACTGGATCCGAGCTGCGGCACCGTACAGCATCCAGCAGCAGCAGCAGCAGCGCTGATAAGCCAGACAGTAGCAGGCTGGCAGACTTGGGGGGGATCGGAGTATGCACGGGGAGTCTGTTTGCTCCGATAAGGTGCAGGAGCCCGCCATAATTCAGGATCTCCCAGTTTGCATTTGTAAATGTGTTTGTATCTGGTTAATAGAGCGTGGAACAAAAACACAACACGTCCCAAGAAATTACTGAAATCACAGATCACGGGGAAGTCCCAGAGGTGCACTCACAGGACCTCTGGGTCATTCCTGCTTTCATTTTACAAATCAAACTCCATTCAGAAAACTGCAAATGTTGGACTTCAAAAAGTTGTAAAACACGACTTGTTGCAATAGTACAGTTTAACCATGTGGGATGCATGTCTTTTACATCTTGTAGTTGTTTCAGTCAACGTCACTGAGTTCTGTTTAGCGCTCATTTATTATATTTTGAGGACACGCGGAAATTGCAGGCAGTAATTTGAGGAGTCTGTGCGAGTTTACGCTATACCTGTGCATCCTAAGGTTAAGATAGCGTATAAAAATCGTGCAGGGATTAGTTACGTCTCGGTGTTTTGCAAACCTGAGAACTTTTAATTAACTCGTGGAATCGCTCAGTGAGTCCAATATTGGGCCCAATTATTCAACTTTGACCATCTGGACCAATAATCTATGTGTCTGGCGCTTAATTCATACTGCTGCTTAAATTTGTATTGATGCAGCTGATGGAATAAAATTAATTTGCAAAGGATCTAAATAGATGTCTTTATCTCATAAATTAGGGTTATACAGATGTTGTGAGGCCGCAACGCCACAAATGGTTGGTGCAGCAAACAGCGCCATCTTGTGGCAATTCTTTTCAGCCTACATTTTTAAAAGCAGGTCCAGGTCTGTGTTATTCATATAAATCTGGCAAAAATGTAGAACTTTGTAATGATAAAAACCAAATAACTGGATCTTCTCGGGACCAAACAGTACTGGAAGGGAAGTGAGCTTTTTACAGTGAGGCATGTCAAACAGGTTTTTCAAAATAATAGCTCAAACTATTGCCGTTTTGGAACATAAATGGACCGTGTTGAAAGGAGCATCCACACGCTGCAGAGGCTCTGCATACCGATTTTCAAAGCTGTGCCAGACTCCTTCAGGCAGGAAGAGGCACATGTCTGACAAATAATTTAGCTATAACTGCATATGGCACTTTAATATTAATCCACACTCCCTCTGATGCTGAGCAGTGATAGAGACATTTATGTAGAAGTCGTGGAAGAACAGAGAGAGCATAATGCAGTAAACATCTCTCTCTTGCATCTTCTGCTGTGCATGCTGCAATATGCATCAGGTATTCAGACTTTTTTCTTTTCATTTCTTTGGTAAATTTATATTTCTTAGCTCTTTCATTTTCTTAAAGTCCTCAAAGTTTAGTGGTCAGAGTGGTTTGCGGATTTTAGTCTTAGATTTGATAAGTTCTTTTTTTCCCCCCTTCTTCATTTACCCCATTAATTGAAGTTTATAGAAAAATTCAGATGAGCCCCTCTTTTCTCTCAACAGCCTCTAAAGCCGTCACTAAACGCCTTGTCATTGATGCACCTTTATGGGATTTTCTTGCTCTGTGGACCCTTCCCATGACTTGTGAGCTGTATGAATCCTGGATCTCAAATGTGCAGAGAATGGGAAACCCTTTCAGGTGGTAACTTATTTGAGAACTTGAAAAATAATACGAAAGAATTTCTAACCTCTAATATGCAAACTGTAAATCTTTGGATGTTCGTGTAAAACACCGCCAGATGCACCAGCCTCTTTCTGAATGACAGAGTTTGCCTCTAATTTACTGGAAATGCGATAACTCTGAAGCAGTCGCTGGTGCTGATGGCTTCACGGTCCATTAGGGGATGATAAATCTGAAGAGGTCCTGCTGGTGTTCGCAGAGAGAGCCAACTTTGATTTCTTTCCAGTCTCAGTCCATCGCTTCACTTCCTTCACTTCTTCATTTTTAGTATTAATCCTGGGATGGTTCAGCTGTACTGAAGTCTCTTTACTCACCTGTGCCAACAGTTGGAGAAGAGACTGTGATCCAGCTTTTGAATAAATCTGTTTTGGTTATTTACATGAAGCTTCTCTTTGGCTACCACGCACACAGCATGTCTTCTCTAAATATTCCGTTTTTGCACAGTTTTGATGAAGTAAATCTGACTTTTTCTGTCTGTATTTGTATTTTGGTTCATCTGTTTCATGTGGATTTTCTCACACATATACAGAGGCTTTGTTCTTATTGTATTGTATTATCATATACACACTATATTGCCAGTAAGTATTCACTTGTCTGACTTCACATGCGTATACATTTGAGTGATGTCCCATTCTTAATCCATAGGTTTTAAGATTGTTATTCCAACCTTTGCAGCTATATTAGCTTCAACTCTTCTGCGAAGGCTTTCCACAAAGTTTAGGAGAATGTTTATGGGAATTTCTGAACATTGTTCCAGAAGTACATTTGTGAGGTGAGACACTGATATTGGTTGAGGTCTGGTGTGCAGTCTCCAGTCTAATTCATCCCAAAGTTCTTCTATCAGGTCAGGATTCTGCAGACCAGTCAACTTCTCCCACACCAAACTAACACATCCATGTCTCTGTTATTTACATTAAAATATCTTCATACTATTCTTCTGTGTCTATGATATTAAATTGCAACACTTTTAAATAAGAGATTCAGCTTCAGAAAAGACCAAAAAATCTAAATGAAATTTGCAGCAGTAACATTTATAATATTTTTAATCTTGGCATATTAAAATGGCAGCAGAAGGAAGATGTCGTTCCAGCTTTGTCTGATGTTTCTGACCGATATTCAGCTTTGAAAATGGTAGTAATAGGTTTACCCCAGAATGTTTTTTTAGATCCCTTTCTGATGAACTCGTATCTGCATGACAAAGAGGTCCAGCAATGTGGTCAATGTGTGTTTCTGCTTCATTTTACATTTCTGATGGGAGGAATCCTTTTTATTTCCTTTGACTGTGATAGTTTACTAAATATGTTTTTTAAGTGTTTTATTGTATTATTTACTTTTCGGTCTTTTATATTGTCCTATAAATTACTTTCAATTGAAAGTTTGTAAAAAAGATGATGTACAAAAGTATTAATAAAATACGTTAATGATGACGGTTCAGCATGTTAAGCAGACTTCTTTCATTCGTTCTTAGGTGTTTTATGTTTGGTTTCATTGTCTTAATGGACTTTCTCTTTGTTACTATTGTCCTTACTGCTTTTCTTTATCCTTTCTGTGCTCGTTTGTATTCCAGTAAAAAAAAAAAAAATTGTGTGGGTTTTTTTTTCTACTTTTAGTGAATATATTTAGCTTTGAGTTTCTGTTGCAGTATTTCGAATTTGAATTTCTGCTTTGTAGTCCTGTTATTGTGACCAGAGATGACCAGAGTAATCTGATTACCTTTTTCAAGTAACGAGTAAAGTAAAGGATTACTATTGCAAAAACGGTAATTAGATTACCGTTACTTTCCCGTAGGAACGCTGCGTAACTAAAACCATGATTTTCTTGCGAGAGTGTCTCATGACAGTGACGTAAGCGAGTGCGGCGTTTGTGGCAACAGCTGTGTGCAGATCAACAATGGATCATATATCGAGTGGGGAGAGAGTATGAGCATGCTGCGTTTAAAGCGTGGAAGTACTGACCTTACTTTGACTTTGATTCCATAAAAAGTGACAAAAACATTACTGTCCGCTGTGCGTCGGAAGAAAACTTCTTTTTACAACAAAAAAAACCCCTAAACAAGCACCGAGTGCGCAACGACATAATGGGAAATTCACAGAGAAACTCGCGGATTCTTCCACTGACCTCTGCGGCACACCTGCACCAGGGCACACCTCCGCCACTCCTGCTTTACAGGTGAAAATAGAGCAACAGGACCGCTAGTCTTTGCTTTTATTTATTTTCTGTGTTTTACTTGCATCTATTTGAAAGACTGAGTGTAAACAGAAAAAATATTTTATTTTATGTGCTGGAATGTGCAGAAAATAGGTTTAAATGTTAAACTAATTTCTTCAAGTCAGAGAATGTTGCATATAATTTAATGTTTGCTTGATGCATAAAGTTAAAAGATTAAAACTGATAAAACAAGTTTTAAAAAGAGACTTTTCCATTTGATTACATTTTGTATGATGGATTATGCAGAAAAAGCAGAATTGGGCTGAAAGATCTATCGCTTTATCACCTATTCAGGTTGTAAATCGTGTTTTTAAAAAGTAACTAAGTAACTAAGTAATGAATTACTTTTGAAAATAAGTAATCAGTAAAGTAACGGGATTGCTTTTTTGGGGAAGTAATCAGTAATTAGTTGCTGATTACTTTTTTCAAGTAACTTGACCAACACTGATTGTGACCTTGTTTTGTTATTGTTTATTTAATGTTTAGCTGGAGATTTGGGTAGTTCGTTGTGCTTTCCGGTGTTTAGTATTTGTAGCTTTGCTGTGATCCTCCTCCCACTGCCTTGCTTCTTTTGTGTTTCCTTGTTTGTCATGCATTTATATCGAGGCCCATCTTAAATCCTTTGCTTGTTTCCTGTTTTACTTTGTGTTTTGTTTTCTGCATGTCCTGTTTCAGGGTTACTTCCCATCTTCCCTTGATTCCCTGAGTGTGTTAACCTGCTCTTTACTGAGTTCAGTCGCGTCTTCTTTCTGCATTCAGTCCCCTATCAGTATGTGTTTGTATAAACATTCCTGTCATCTCTTTGTTCAGTGGCTGTGTAGTCCCTGTGTTCCTGGTTTCATGCTTGGATTTTAAGATTTCCAGGCTTTTAAATACTCATCTTTGTGTGGATTCAAAGATTTTGGACGGAGTTTTTTTTTTTCAGACAATGAGGAATAAACACTCACTTTATGATTATGTGTCTCTGTATCACTTGGCTCCTCAAAAACACAGAGGTTTGCAATATACTGAATGTTATTGAATAAAAGCATAAAAATTGATTTCTTACTTTCTACTCACATTAATTCCAGGAAGATAAACTTAGCAGTTGTATGTATTTTAGGTACCTTATCAATGATCTGTCTAGGTTTTCAATCATCCAGCTCATGGAGGTCTTGCACACTTAAAGAGAAGGCAACTGGACTTCTTTAGGTTCTAAGGAAGTCCAGTTGCCTTCTGTTTAGGAAATCCAGAATTTGTGTGCAGATTAATATTAAGTTTAGATTAATTATTTTATGCAGCCTGCCTGCCACTGAGAGACAAGAAGCTGTTTAAAGTTTTAAATCTCACTGCGATGGCTCTACTGGAAATCCAGAAGTTTGTTCCTGAAGACCCAAGAGAAGTGTTTCCTGAGTGTGTGCAAAAATGCTTTAAGAATGTAGACTGAGTCACACCATCGTCTGAGAGCACATGTAGACCATCCCCACGCACAAAATTTTAAAATCCAGTGGGTCTGTCCTGCCACGTGAGTGTTTTTTTTTATTTAATGGCTAAAGCAAACTCATAATGTAAAAAACACACACACACACACAAAGCCAGCTGTGCTGCTTCAACGTAGTCCCGTTCTGTTCACTCGACACTCGAGCTCATGATTTGAAGCTGCAACACAATTTGCAAACAATCCACATTTTCAGACCATCTGGTGCCACACAAAACACAAAGCGAGGCTGAGCTGCTGTAATTATTCTCCATATGAGAATCATAACAAACCAACAGAACAACTGGAGCTTTCTTTTTTCCAGAGAAGCGGGTGAAAAAACACTGCTGCCTTCCTGTCGTGAAACCAAACATAGTGCTTTCAACTAGGGGTGGGTTTTTATAATCGATTTATCGATTAAAATCGATTCTGGCTTGGATTACGTAAAATCGATTCATTAAAATCCTGAATCGATTTTTTAATATAAATTTATTTTGCCCGAAATGCCAGAATCTCAGGTGAAATCTCACAAAATTTCAACAACCACCAAACAGCTAAAACAGTAAATGAGAGCAGGAACACGGATTCTGCACAAAGACTTAAACACACAGCGCAGCCCGCGGATCAGAATCAGTTAGATGTCGAATTTCTCACAGTTTGGGCTGAAAGCCGACAGCCCGCTGATTCTGATCTGTCGGCGGGTCTGCGCTTTGTGTTCACGCCCTTTATGCGCTGATTCTAAAGCTGTTAGTTTGATGTCTCTCCAAACAATATTGACCGAACCAGCAGCAAAAGAGGATCCAAACTACGCTTCACAAAAACATCGTCAAGTATTCACTCTTACTTTCTCTTTCTCTCTCTCTCTCTCTCTCTCTCTCTCTCTCTCTCTCTCATTCGCTTGCTTGTTACACAAGTCTACCGTTGTTTACAGCGCTATCGGCCGACTTTTTTTTTTTCTGTTTTATATACTTCCGAAAAGAAAACCTAATTTCTGCCGTTCAATGCTGAACAAATTTAAACTTTTTAAAATTATGCAAAATGCAAAATGCTTAGCCGTGTCTCTAATAAAACCGCTGTAACTTCAGAGGTAATGTTCATGTGTTGATTAATGGTTTTCTTTCGTTTTTGATGTACTGCAGAATATTTTTATAAAATCCAGGCCAGGAAAAATCACCTTCATGTGTTTCTGTGTTTTATCTTCAGCTACTTTGACACAAAGGCATCTGCTGTGACCTCACACCTCTGATAAAGTCTTGCGTGTGTCAGCTTCCTTTTTATAGATACAAAAATATGTAAACGTACTAATCAGAATTATAATATTTCTGACTGTCAAAATTTCCCATATTCAAATCGAAGTGAATCGAATCGAATCGAATTAAATCGAATCGTGGATCGAATCGATTCTGGACCTTGTGAATCGGAATTGAATCGATTCTAAAAATCAGTGACGATACCCAGCCCTACTTTCAACTCAATTACATTTTGATGGGGGTTATTTTGGAGTGACAGACTGCTTCATGTTTAAGAAGTTTTGATACTGAAATTAGAGTGAAACATTTTTTTTATTTTAATTAATATCAATAACATGACGAGGGCAAGAACATAAAGCATATCAGTGTCTGAAATCAGAAGTTTATTTTAGTTGTTTTTCTTGGAGTGAATAGAAACAACAATGTTTCGTTTGTTTTTTAACTGCAACTTGTATTATTTTTGTGACAGTAAATCAAGGCTGCTTCTTGAGCTGTCAAAGTGAGCAACTCCGGCCAACTTTGAATTGGAATTTGTGATTCATCACAAAGCCAGAACGTTTCTGTCAACATTTGTTGGAGATTCCTGTGTTGAAAAAAAATCAATGAGTTGTTACTTTATTCCTTGTAGTGCAAAATGTCAGAATAACTTACATAAAATAAACTTTTCTTTTATTATTGAATCAATTGAAATATATGGTGGTGGTTAGGGAAAGAGGGGCGTCTGGGCATCTCTGCCTCAAATGCTGCCCTTGCAACATCAAACAAGTGGATGGACAGACAGGTGGACACATGGATGGACGGATGGGATATCTTAATTTTAAATACATAAATGTCAAGCCATATTTTATATACATAAATGGCTGACTGGGAGTTGGCATTTGCTCACATTAATAACGGCCAGTTCATCGTGAAGCTGTTAAAAAAAAAGAGGGTTCCGCTTTTAGCCATGTAATGGAATTTGGGTGTAAACCTCTTGTCAGGGTCATCGCCCTCCATCTCTGTCTATCGCTCTCACACACATGGCTGAGACACATCCACACACAATAGCCTCTAATCCCATTAAAAGAGGAAATAAAGTCTTATTTTGTGGTGTAGATGATAAACTACCATACATCCATCTGTGTTTACTAAAAAACTGAAACAAAATAGTCAAAAGAGAAATTCTATCCACTCAACAAAGAAAGAACAAATGACAGAAACCAAGTAAAAGACATATAAAACGTAATGTAGAAGAAAAAAGCAGAGTTATATACACATGCAGCTCTGATACTCATTCCTGAAGAAATATCCGACAGCTATTCCTGCACTTTTTTTTTTCCTAGGGAAAGCAACAGACTTGCTGTTATCAGTGGTATGACATATATCCCATCTCCACAGTGCACCGTCTAAAAAAGGAAAGACATAGAGCAGTGGGTGAGGGAATAAATCCCCACAGGGGCAACTCCTCAGTCTGTTACATGTCATATTATCCCAGTGGTCAAATAGGATTTCCGTTATGTGAAGGCACATATTAAGAACTTCAATTTGAGATAAGCTACAGAAGCTTTGTCGAAGGAGCAGTGCCATGAACATTTCCTAACAATGATACTTAATCATGTCAGTCAGGATTACAGCTCAAATCTCACACAATCAAAGCAAAGTTCTTGACAAGGTTTTTATTATTTATTTAACACAGAGGTTCCTAACCCCTTAAATTACAACTTTTTATAGGGTTTTCTTGTAACATAGACATCAATCAATCAATTTATTTATAAGCACATTTTAAAAAACGCAGGTTGACCAAAGTGCTGTACAAAGTAAAAAGTAAAATGTGTTTTTGCCATAACACAGTGACACATTATGCATTGTTTCTTGTTTTTCATTTAGACCAAAAGCTCTAGATATTGTGGAAGTGGTTAAAGTCTAAAAAACACTCTTTCCAGCACTCTCTTCGGTCACAACTGCAACTTGGGGAAGGTTAAATAAAATAAACTGTTGTAGCCCAGGAAATGTGTAGCCTGACAGGACACAATTATTGGGGCTCTTAATCTGCAGTCTTTTATTGTCAGTGAAGACAGAATAAACAAAAATGTCTTTTTTCTCTTTACTTTTGTCCAACAACAGGAATATGGACTTGTACCTGACTTTGGCAACAAGAGAAAACATGTTGCAAATGAACAGAATAAAAAATCAATTAAACAAAAAATGCACCAGAGGAATACAAAAGATAAAAGAAATATGGCAATTTACTTTGGATTCCCCAACAATATTTTATCAACTTACAACTTATCCTCTACACGCAGGAAAGGGCCACCATGTGCTGCACATGCAGGTCTTCAATTTCTTGCCAAAAATATCACCTCGTGATAACATTTTACATCCAAGTATCCAAGCATAGACAACAGGAAGATGCATTTGTGCGAAGTGTCGTGAAACTGCAGTCAAACAACGCAATGAACATATTGACGTGCACAAAACACGCAGATAACAAACAAAACAGCACAAACAATCAGATGAAAATTACTCAATAACTTGCAGTAACATACACAGTAATCAACATTTTAAGAACTCTTTTTAGAAATTAGAGTGATATTTATTTCACTAAAGTGGAAAATGTCATTATAAATTTACCACTCGGCTACACTATGATGGTCAGTGTTTCTCACTCAGCTAGAAAATTCTCACCAAACCTGTGAGCGTGATGCAGTCTCTATAACAACAGCCTGTTCTTTCCTGATGAGCTGACATTATTAGTATCCTCTGACATTTTGCTGTTCGGGCAAAAGGTCATGAGTCCCGGACTAGAGAAGAAAACAAAGAAGTGCAGAAGGAGAAGAAACAGATGGACAAGGAGGTACAGTAAGAGAGTCTGGAAGTCTTGGAAGTCATTCTGAGTCCGGGTGACTCTGCGTTTTATTGATTGACCCTAATATGTTTGCTAGTTCTTCTACATACACTGTCACTGCACACACAAACCTACAGAGTAACACACACACACACACACACACTGACAGTGAGCAGCAGTGACATGAAAAATCAATTTGCACTGCAGATGCACGGAGGCAGAGCACAGAGTTCACCTCGCAGCTTTCTGTGACACTAAAACTGACTGATCCAAGAATACACCATAAAGACAGTAAAGACATCATAAGTCAAGACTCATTTGGGATAGCTAGTAAAACCTGTATTGACGGCTATATTATTAGGAAACACGCTGGGATTTAAAATAGCAGCCAAGTATGACAAATTTATAATGAAATAATACTGAAACTCTTACATGAATAGGAAAAATGGCTAAAAAATGGACACCGACCACTTTCAACAAAAACAGAACTTTATACACCAGCCACTTCTTTAGGTACACCTGTTCAACTGCTCAAGCTAGTAAAATGGTCAAGATCACCTGAAGTTCAAACCAAACATTAGAATGAGAAATAAGGTGATTTAACTGACGGAATATGGCATGGTTGCTCAATATTTCAGAAACTGCTGATCTACTGAGATTTACCCCACAACCATCGCTATGGTTTACAGAAAACAGTTTGAAAAACTATGACTATAAAAGAAATCTGCGAGCTAGAAACTGCCATATACTGATGCACTGACAACGAGCAGAAAAAATGATTTTGTTGTTGGTGAAGAGACTCTTTAATTTGTCATGGCTGATAGTTTTGCATAATTCAGAAGAATGAAATTCTTCCCACAGCTGTGTTATTGTCTTTGCGAGAAGTACGGTTCACGTCATGTGACATTTTGTTCCTTTTTTGTTGTTTTTGTGACAAAGCTCAGTGCTAGAATGAAGTGTTGATTTGCTGCTGTCTTCAGAGTGTTAGACTATTTGACAAGATGTAATTATTCTGTCTCTCTGCCAGTTTTTGTCTGATATGACCATTGTAACCCAAATGCAGCTTTAACCTTGTGCACATGCCACTATTGTCAGTGAAGATTTTGCGTCTTAAACATGTTTTACTGCCACGCAGCAGCTTACAAAATTAATGTAACCACAGGCTCAGCAGAGCGGCTGACATCTGACATGGGTGACTCTGGTTCCAGACAAAGGATTTTCTAATTTGTTAAGAAACATTTCAGCAGAGTCCTACATAAAGCCTTTTCACCCTGAACTGCAGTAACTAGCAACAGATATATAATAATAGAAAAAAAATGCTAGGATAAAAATGTGAGAAATTAACCCATGACATCTGGAAAAGTTCATTCTGACTGAAACTTTTGGATCTTCATCATGATTTTTCTGTGCCTGCAGTGAGTGTGCTGTCTTTTTAAATGGACTCTTAGGAAAGGCTAGGTAGGAAAAAAAACTTTAATACGTGTGTCTTTATACTAACCTTGAACAGTATTTCCCGTGTGTATTGCAGTAAAAAAACAGTACAAGAAACTATTAATTTTCTTGCTCTTAGTTCCTGTGAAAACTGAAGCTATAGGTGTACATCAATCTGATACTAAGATGGCAGCAGCAAAAAACAGTTTTTTTCTTACAGAGGTTGACGCAAACAGGGGACTGAAGAAGCTCACAAAATGCACCTAGCGGCACATCTATACCTACACTGATATGTCATGCCCTATTTGTTGAAGTGTAAAACCTACACTGGTTTTTTGAGTCCAAGCTGACTGACCTCGGAAGATGTCATTGATCTTCCTCGCTTGTTCTAGATCTTGCCAACTAGAGTGTCTTCAACTACATTATAGTCAACATCAGCAGATACTTTTTAAAGGCAAAATGTTTGTGACTATTGTGACTATCCAGAGTTGGGACAGGAAGCATAGTTGTAATCTTACATGCCTTACTGCAGCTTTTCTCCTCCTGTTCTCCTCCCCAAACCCCATCCCCCTTAGAGACCGTGTCAGCTCCCAAACAGACAAAAAAACAAACTGAAAATCAACAAAAAATGACTTTGACATAAAAATAACAAAGAAGGAACAATACAGCATTCACATCTGCACCAAAGAGTAAAACAGTGAAATGCAGATTATAAAACTTTAGGTCTCTCTTTTCCAAGTCTCTGTTAGTTCATTACTTAAAAATTGACTAACAAATCGATTTACTCTGCCTTACAGAAACCTGGTTACAGCAGGATGATTATGTTAGTTTGAATGAATCAGCACCCCCGAGTCATACTATCAGAATCCTCGAAGCACAGGCCGAGGGGGCGCTGTTGCAACAATTTTCCACATCACCAGTTTTAATTCATTTGAACGCCTGATGCTTAACCTTTAATGAATTACACAACAGTGGAGAGTATATTTCATCACAGTAGATGTTTTTCTGAAATTGCTATAACTAAGTTTAACAACATTATTCACCTATTGTTATCATCTCCAATGTCTCATACTCACAACTACCTGAACACTATTCCAACAGAGGTTGATTATCTTATTGTCTTACTGTAGCTCCTGTAAAAAAGAGAGCCTCAAATCAGAGGTACTTGACTTCCTGGTATAACTTTGAAATGCACACCTTAAAGCAGATGACTCGTTAACTGGAAAGGAAATGGCATGTCAAAAAATTTAGAAGATCATCATTTAAGAAGAAGAAGAAGAAGAATCCTTTAATTGTCCCACAAGGGGAAATTTGGGTGTAACAGCAGCAAGAAAGGCACATATACAAACAAACAGTACACAAGACACAGAACAGAAACATACACAATTTTTACATATTTACATCAAGGAAAATTTAGCCTAGAAAAATAGTTTGCTGCAATGGTTTGTATAATATCTGTCTAATAGACTCCAAATTATTCATGTAAATGGACAGTCCTCTTCAAATACTACTGTTAATTATGGAGTTCCACCTGGTTCAGTATTAGGGCCAATTCTGTTTACATTATACATGCTTCTCTTAGGTAATATCATCAATATATTGATGAGGGATTTTTTTTGAGACTTGTTAACACCATAATCTTATTTAGATTTTAGGATGTACTAAAATTGTCTAATTGTGGAAGTTTGGCTGCTTTAGTTACATTTCTTGCAGTCTTTTGTGTCTTGCCACACATCTTACGCTTTGAATTCGTGTGGCTTTAGTCCCATTGCCACAGGCATGTTTGTGAAAGAAACTTTAGAATGACACATTCTTTAGAATCTAAAGCATTTAGGAACCACAGCAACTCAGCCATAAAGCTGAAAACCAGGTAAAGTTACAAAGCAGTGTCGCAGAGGGTAATAGTGAGTAAACGTTGCCAACACTCTGACTCAACTGAAGAGTTCCAACTCTGCCAATAAAATCAGCACAAACACTTCGCAAGAGCAGCCCAAATGTTATGTAAAAGCTTATTTCAGCTTTATTTATGAACCACCAAAACACCAAAACATGGCAGATCAACAGGATCAACTACTCTCTTCAGCTCTTTTGAAAGTGAAAGCAGGGAACTAACATTAAGCCAGTAAATGTATAAACATGACCAGTGTCACTCTCATGCATATGAACTCCATTTTATAATTATTCCTTCATAAACAACTATTTAAACTATTCAATTTAGTTCAAGGATCATAAGAATATATGCATATCCAATTAACATTTTGAAGTATACATCATGCTGATGTCTGCTAAATAATGCTCCCACTGCTTTGCCTATGTCATATTTATGTGGTAACTGCAGGTGATGTTGTATCTCTATTGTATAGACTCATGGGAAATTAGGCAAGTTGCGCAAGAACATACCATATTCTGAAATTTATCTTAGATGACTCTGTAACATAAAATGGACACTGACACCAGACTTCAGGGATTTACTTCAGTTAATGCATGTGGTAAGATAGGAACTAGGGGGATGTGTCACACCTTTTTAGGCATGAAAAGGCAATTAAGCCCTTACCCCATCCATATACTCTAGCTACTCTTACACTATAGGAGTTGTCAAGACCATGTTCTGCTTTTAGAGAAAATCTTTGTTTAAACAGAGCTACGGGTACAAGTGACACAGATCCTCAGCCTTTTTCTGCCATGTCTGAGTGAATGCACTGAGACCTCGTTTCTTTCGACTTTGAGGTGACTGTTAAGTTGAATATTTTCTCAGATAAATGAATCCCCTCACTGCTTCCTCATAAAATATTTTCAACATTAATGGCTTGTGATGGAAGTTGTAAATTCAAGTTAAAATGAAGCAGCCATCTTGAGGTTTTGGCATTTCAATTATCCACAACACCCTGCGCAGTACACTCTGTCATTCTGTCAACTTTAATGTTTTAATATTCTGTTTTAAAGCCTGCTCACAAACACGCACACAAGCACCAATGCAATACATACATATAGTGCACGTACTGCACCAACACAAATATTGATTTATACTCACAGCTATGCCTCAGCGACTAACCAGACTAAAATATTTATGTGAAGTCAAATGAGTGACGGTCTCATACATTTTCAAGTGAGTCTGAGAAGAGGGATAATTTAGTAGGTAATCCATTTGAGGAGCAAGCAGGCATTTGGAAGCCATGCATCACAATACTGATGTTAACTATAATGTTGGATCAGCTTGATCAACACAAGAGCTACAATTACACTACTTTCATTTCACACTATTATTAGTTTTTTTTTTTTTTTTTTTTTACATTTTCTTTATCCAAACTATGACCAAAAAAAAGAGTATTAACAGTAACCAGAGCATTTGGCTTCCACATGATGATTAAAAGCATAAGCATTAAGTTTAGGCAGCTGGATAGTGTAGTGGTAACACTAGCACCTTTAGGCTTAATAGGCTGGGGGTTCAAATCCTAAACTTAAATTTACGTAGTGGTTACTTATGCCTTCACTCATGATATTTGAACTATTTCAAGTATCATTGGTTAAGTGATACAGTGAACACTCTTGAAGTCGTGGTTCAGAGTTCGGATTTTTAATTCTAGCACTGCTTGACACATAGCATTTCAGTACAGTACATATATGTTTTTACCTTTACATTTTTTAATATATTTTTTGAGCTGACTGAAATGAAATTAAAGTGTTTGGGGGCATATTTAGGGTTTAAACTATATAAATAGACATTTAAAGACATTTTTTAACCACATTCGAAAATCAAGGTTTTTCACAATTTGCAGGTGCTCTAGGAAACTTTTGGGGCAGTACTGAAATTAATATAAACTACATAATAAAAAAACCTAACTGCTTCTGTGTTCGTCACATAGGAAGAAAATATGCATTTATGCGAGAGAATCCATCACATATGATGGCATTCATTCCTGAAATCTAATTCAAATAAGAAAAGCAAAAAAAGTATCGACCAGTGAGCAAAACATAATAACTGGAGCCACAGGAGGTAACCAGAAATAAATGAGCATAAACACAATACATCTCCACTCTCAGCCCCCTCCAACCATAAATTAGTCTTAAAAACAAATGAGCATCGGTTCCAGCCAAGAAACACTTATTTAACTTCCACTCACCGTAATTAGCTTACTCCTCATGTTCTCTTTCATTTCCTTTCTCAGTGTTTTCTCAGTTTTCTCACCAGCATCAAACTTTGCAGTATGTTGTTTGAAAGCTAAGGGCTGATTGATTGCTAGCCAAAGCTATCACTTTAGCTACTATACAGTCAGGCAACTTTAACAAAAACACTGATCACAAGTGAAAAGACTATAAGATACTGTTACCTGACAACAGGCAGGTAACAGTATCTGTGGTGGGTGTGGAAATCTTTTTGTGTGGAGTCTGCATGCTCATCCTGTGCCCAGTCCACAGTATAAAACCATGCAGGGATTGATTTGTGAATATAAATTGTAAATTTGAGCTTATCTTGTTGTAGGTATCTTTGAGATGGTCTTGTGATAGACTGATCACCTGATCATTCTCGCAGTGTGACAGATGGGATAGACTTTCTCAACCCTTAATGAAGAAATTGGCTTGATGCTTTATATTCATTACTGTTTTTGTCAGCCTTCTCTCCTTAATAACTGTCTTCACCGCTCTCATCACTATAACCTTTGTTTAATCGGCTACACCTCTACATAATCAGTTATTTGCCTACCCCAGTGTGTGTCACCAGCTGCCAACCTCCCACTTGCCTGAATGTGTCGTGCTTTTTGCAGTCAAGCAACTAGCAATTGTAAACTGCACAGTAGTTTCTTACTCTCCCATTGTTTTTGTTTTTCCCCTTGTGATTTAATTTGATTGGTTTGTGGACTTGCACTTCACCTGGTGTGTTTGCCAATATCAAAATAAAACAGGATGCAATTACACAGAGAATTACTAACAGGGACACAGACGTGGCAGAAGTACAAAATGTGCGAGGAAAGAATGAACTAAACACAAGTAATCAAATATTAATGACCCCAAGAACATGAAGTTCAAAATGACAGAAACCACAGGCCAAGACATTAAGTTTCTAGCTCAAACTTGTGGAAATTTGAAATTTTGAGATAATAATCCCAAATTTTGACTCATGGATAGCAAAAATTTTGTTTTTCCAGGGCAGAAACAAGCATCCCTACTGAACTTAATGTACTTGTTTTTAAATCAGAAATTATGCTGTTGGTAGCATAGCTGTTGGAATAATTTTGGTTTTAGATTCCTGTTAAAAAACACCCGGGACAGGCCCCTTCAGAGGATGAAAAGATAAATGTTTGTACTAAAATGCACCCCAGATGATGGAGAGCCACCATCTGCCATTCTGAGAACAGATTTTTGCATTTACTGTTTGATTTTTTTTTTTTCTGATCAGAATCGTCCCTATGTAAGGTTCATTTAGTGAAACATTTAAGCTCTTTCTGTGGTTATTCGCACAAAACGTAAAGGCAGCAGGAGTCCATCCTCCCCACTTTCATTGCCCTCCCTCCCTTTTTCACTCCATTGCTTCCAATACAGAGAAGATAAATCAAATGCCACGAGTCCATTGATGTGAGGGGAAATAGATGGGCCATTTGTTGACAAAACTCATTTTCCCACTTCCAGGTAATAAAGTACACTGTGTTACTTTTTTTTCTGGCTCTAGCTGGAGGTTTGCCACCCCATCCGCCTTTCTTCCTGTGTCACTCGTTTGTCTTGACAAATGAGTGTGTTCGGTAGCAAGCGGTCATGCTGACTGAACTAGTGCACACACACAAACACACACACACACATCCAAACATTTATGTTCTGTCTGGCCATGTCTGAGGCACCTGGTGTAGCTGGTGAACAGGTGCGCTCTGCTAATAAACTCCAACACACCAGTGAATCTGCTTTTATTTTGCTGTCTCTATTATCCTACTACCTATTTCTCTCCCTCTTTGTTTATTCTTAACCAGAGGCATTCAAACTCTAAGCCAAAGATTTGATTCCCATTCCTCCATAATTAACTCCGGAGTTTCCAAAATCACATCTGAATCACAACATGATGAGCACATTTAGCTATTACAAATACCAGTGTAATTAGAACAAACATTAGCATCCATCAGTGTCAGTACATTTCAACAGTGTATACGAGGCATACATAGGAAATGTCATCCTCCTCCTCCTGCCTTAACACTATTCTTTGTTTTGTTGTTGTTGTTTGTTTGTTTTTTGTCCATGCATATCCATTGTCACCTGGAGGGGTGGTTTGAATGAATGTGTAGACAGTGTTCTGGTTACAAGCCATTGATCACTGCTGAAATACAAAAAGTCTCAGGAGGGGGAAGCTTGGAGGGGGATTTCTCTCTTTCTGCTGTAATTCGATTGCTAAGAACACAAGTTTGAATCCAGAGGAAAACAAATCACTGTGAGGGCCACAGCAGAATAAAATTAAAGTTGTTTATGTATGTGCATGCGTATCAATAATAAACATCAAGCGCTACGAGAGTGCAAACCTCCACCAAGGCAGCTCTCTCTCTGGGCAGTAGTTCTATATTAATTCATATATTAATTATATATGTTAATCTTTAAAGTACTTTAGAAAATTTGCAGTAAAAATCAAATAAAGGTAGGATGACAGATGTTTACTCTAATTATATAAACATTATGTAGGAGTAGGAAATTGATAATAGGTACCGATTTGTAAATATCGACATGAATAACTTGAGCTTATTATATAAAATTATACTGTAGTATATTTCTAACTAGCTAGGAAGCTCATTCTGTTTAACCTGACAATACTTTAACAGTGTAACACATTCTTGGGTCAACTTGTAAAATGTAAACATGAAGTCAGAGCTCAAATATTACATCATATTTGGATGCCATCGATAATGTGATATCCCATATACATGATTTCCTAAATGTTGTTAATACAAATAAAGACAGCAAAATGTTATGCATAGTTTAACAAATAAAAGACATTTTATGAATGTTTAACCTCATTTGAACATGAAGATGAGGTCAGAGGTCCAAAGCAACGTGACATTTAACATTCCCATATATCATTCCCCACATGCCTGCATGTTGTCAGTGCAAACAATGGCAGTACGAAACATAGTTTTAAATAGCTCTGTATAGCCTAATTATAATTTGACCTTCAGATCAATATAATGACCTGAAGAAGAAGAGGTCAGAGGTCAAATGTGACATGATCTTTTAAATCTTCATAATGATGCAATCATATCAATTTTGGACCAACAAATCATGAAGTTAAGACCTCAGTGGATGTAAGCCAGGTTTTAATAGACTATTAATATGACCCCACTCTACACCCCTGCAAAGTTTTATCAGAATTAATTCAAAATATTTTAGTTATTTTCTTTACTAACAGAATGATGACATACAAGCAACTACTACCAAAAACATAACTTCCTTGGTGGAGGTAAAAACTTTACAGGGTCAAATGTTTCTAATCCAATCTCTGATGAGAGTGTATACTTACTAGAAATGTTCTTTTGCTTTGATATCTGGGGAACCACACTGGGCTTTCAAGTCCACAGTTTGCTGAGAAGATTGATACCAGTCCCATGTCTGTGTTCTAAATATGAAGCTGGAGCCAGAAGGGGATTAACTGGAGACTGGAATCAAGGGGAAGGAGGTTACCAGCCAAAGTTTGGGCAGTGCAGCACCAACCAAGGGGATTGTCCAGATACGGTTTGCATTGAATAGCTCCAGTTTTTGTGCTATAGTTCAGTTTGAATAAACAATTAGGAAAGATGTAAAAATCTCGGCTTTAATAGTGCAACTTTAGTAATTATAATCTTACAATTCAGGCAGAAAATAGGCTAATAGGTTAATTCCTTGTTTTTTTAAGCAGATAGGCTGAGCTGACCTTCATATGGCTCTGGCTCCATTTCTCTCCTAAAGGAAAATCAAATCAAATGCATAATCAAAATTCCCTAAATGTCAAACTGTTGCTTTAACAAAAATAACTTTTGGGTCTTCCTAATGTTATTATCTTCTCCAGGGTAGGGTCAGCTCTGCTGCAACCTCCCCCTTATAGCTGCTAGAAATAGTTGTGCTTAACAACTTTGTATCAGGATTTGACACCTCTGGGAGCTAAAGCCTCACTTTCCAAAGTTACTCCACCACCTACGCATTCTGCACTCTCACTGGAGAGAGGCAACAAATAAATGTATATTTGAAAGCAGATATTTGTCAGGCATCATGTTTCACTTTTTGTAGCTCTACGGTTGTTTTCCTGGAGGCTGTTGTGGCCAAGTAGTAACCTTATAGGCAAATACAAACTGAGGGAATATTTAACAAATGTGATGTGGTGTTTTGTTGCTGTCAAATGATAGTTTCACTTTTATTGTAGAAAAAAGCTGCATGAGCATGAAGCAGTCCTACACACACCGGGCAAGATGTTTGGATATATGCACACTTACTGCTCAGATGCATATTTTCATTTACATATGCCAGAGTGTGTAAACAGAAAGCAAAAGGTGGTGTTTTTGTGCAAAATTTCAGAAGAGCAGCCGTTCTGGTTTTTACTCTCAGGTAACCATGCAGTCCTTTATGTTCTTGATCATTCAGAAAGTTTTTTTTTATATGAGAGTACAGTTTCTCCACAATATTTGTACAATATTATTCACAGTCAAGCATAACTAATAACACTAGCCAGATAGTATGGAAATGATGCCTTAATTTGCACAAGTTAAAAGCAAAAATCAGAAAAGCAAAGTCGGTATTTTACACAGGGAATATATAACGTATGTTCCCAATGTCCCGCGCTGATCAAACCACCCATACATGTACCCTGCATATACACAATGTGACAGGGTTTGGTGGCTGCAATGACAGCTTGAGCGTTTGTCAAAGCCAGAGTTTTAACCCACAGTTGGTTTACCCTGGAAGGATAACAAACATCATTCTAGGCCAACACTGCCTATGCCACTGAGGGGTTGTAGGTTCATGAGTGGGAGTGGCAACATGTAGGTTGGCAACAATGTTGAGATGAGTCAAACATTCACATAAATATCAGAGAATTCCCATCAGAACTTTGCAACTGCATATAAAATAGTAAACTGACACAGTTATAATCTGCATAGATTGCAGCAGGAGTTACCTCTAGAAATAAATGAGTTAAAGCTGATGATAACACCCTTGTTTTATGACTTTTCTACTGAGCAAACATGTTGTATATTGTCTCTTTGAATTGTATGAGTTTAATGTCAATTATGTTAGCTTTTGCTAGTAGCTAACAGCTCCATTCCACTACTGTTGACTGTTTTGGCTGATAGCTAAAATGAAAGAATAAATAACTCTCTTATCCATAAATTTTTCACAAAAAAGTAGGCTGATGTTTAAAGATATGTTGAATGCCAGTTTTCATAGTATAAGATAAACATAATATGACAAATCACTTATCTCAGGGCGTCATACTTAGAGCTGGTAATGCTAGCTTCTGAATTATTGCTGTTTGTATCTCAGCACTGCTTTGAAGTGAGCAGCAGATTTCTGTCATGACCCTCTGAACTTACAGTGAACTTCTCTCTTTTTCTTCCTGTCCGAGTGGCCTGCTGCTAACTCATTTTTCTCTCACAAAGTATTGATCTTTCTCTACCCGCTGCAGCTATGAATAAATCACACAAACGTGACAAAGGGACTGCTGTGGCTGGCAGACGCTGAAGGACTGAAGAGTAGGAGGAGGCTCTCAGCTATAGTAAGTTTAAACTGGGCTGTTTGAAGCAAGAGACACCCGGTCGCCATAACAGCTGCAGTGTTGGCTTGGTTAGATGGAACAATGGGGGAAAAAATTTGACATTTTTTAATATAACAGCTGTGCTTGAATAAGGGTTAATTTCTTGTGGTGCTTCTCTGTAAAAGAAACCATCACCAAGTGCTAGTAAATCAATTCAAGCAGGCGTTTTCACAGTTTTACTTTTCTCAGCATGTTTCATGGGAATAAAATCCAATTCGAACTGGATTTATCTATAGATGAGGTGGGATGACTTTGACATCAGTGAGGGGGTGTTTCAGGCAGTTATTCCTGCCTGAAACACATAGAAGGGTAATCTTTCGTGCATATTATTACAGCTGCAACTTCTCTACTTTTTCTCTATGATTATTTTATATTTTGACACCATAACTCATTTTTAAAAGCAAATGTCTAAGTAATAAAATAGGGGCTTCTGGGCAGACATCTTGGATATCATTCCGGAATTCCTCTTCTTTTTTCTCGGGTTTCTGCTGTCTGAGATATTCACTAAGCGCATAATCAGTGGTGCCCATCTTCCTAATATACTAATGGATCTTTGCCATTTCATCCTGAACAGTGGTTCTGACACTCACTAGTCCTTGACCTCCTTCTTTCTGCCCAGCGTACAGTCTCAGGGTGCTGGACTTAGGGTGAAACCCTCCGTGTATGGTGAGGAGCTGTCTCATTTTGATGATGATTTCTTGATTGCCCAGATCTTGTTCTTCCCATTCAGCTGACTCCTTGGGACTTGTCTTACTCTCTGCAGGTATTTGATGGTTGCAGCTTTCCTAGCATCCTCTTCATGGTTCCTATTTGCCTGTGGGATTCCCAGGTGCTTGGAGCTGTCTGCAATGTCTGCAATGTTGCGTTCTGGTAGTTCAATCCCTTCAGTTCTGACTACCTTCCTTCCACTTATCATCAATATCTGGAGCATCATCTGAAGCTTCAACAAGACTGGCTATGGGTACTGATATATATCAGTATCCATATGTTCTATTACCCACAACAAAAAAACATGATGATAAATACGTGTAAACACGATTTAATTTGAAAAAGGTATACAAATCAGATTATTTTACCTGCTTTATCAAACATATATAAGAATATAAGTAGATTCTTTAAAAAAAAAAAGATTTTGCATTTTGATATTTTCCACTAGACTTCTCATTTTGGTGGCCCTTTCACCAGGGTCAGCTGTGTTGTTTATCATCTGCTTCAGTCTAGCAGAGAGGTGGATTTATGTTTGTGCTGAGTAAGCACTTCCACAGCCACGCCCTGCCAAATCAAATGTCACACCATCTCCTGGGGTATTAATCACACTCCGACACACAAACACACACTGTCGGGCCCAGAAACATAAAGAAAGAGAGAGGAAAGGTCACACGAGCCCTCAAGTTTTCATAAGCATTTCATGCCTTTAAGAGTAGTATTCAGTCTTTGCATTCCAGTGTATGAGTGTATACATGTAATTACATACATGCTGTGATGCTGAAGTCTATACAATGCTATCATCTTTTTGACTTTTAACTGATTTTTTTATTTTTACTTTTTTTAACTAAGATTTTTACTTTCAGTTAATTAAAAAAATATATGCATAATTGTGTTTAAAACAAGTGTGTGCTTTGCCTTACTGCTCTTTCAAGTCCAGCATATACAATTTCAAAGCCTATATTATATCTTTCTTCAGGTGAGAAACAATCCTACCTCCAAAATGACATTTTTTTCTTTCCATTAAAATTAAACTACCATAAAAATGTTAGACTGTTCATTTCTTTGTAGCTCCCCTTCCTGGCAGTGTGGTATCTGCTTTAATCAGCTCAGTAGGTTATAATATTATATAATAACAATAATAATATAATGCATAATATTAGCATCTTGGATTTGAGCTTAGATCAGGTCATAGTTTCGTTAAAACACACAGCTGCTGAAGGAATCACAAGATATTAAACAGGACTGATTTAAAGTCTTGGCTGCCTTCATCCCCCCCATTTCTATGTGAAAAGCTATATATAGCCTAGCTGCAAGCAGTAGCCTATTACTATCAATGCACTTTCAGATGCTCAAGGAAAATGCGCAACTGCCAAGCAGTGAGAGGTACAACCACACTACTGCGATATGTAAAGAGGAGCCTGCTTGCAACAATTATTTTCAAATGTGTTAATGCGTGACTGCAATTACAGATCAATAGATTCCAGCTAATCATAATATATCCAGGTTATACCCATGAAGGTGACACACCTATGATTATAGCCTTTAGTTTTAACAGTCCTGGGTCTTTCACAGCGATCTGTCATAGAGGGATTTTCCACACAGTAAAAAGAAGATTTTTAGCTGCAGCTGTAAAAACAGAAATATGACACAGAAATTCCTTACTATGTTTACATCATAGTAGTCTTTACCAAAAAGAGAAATGATTAACAAAAACACTTTAAATTCAGTGCACCAAACACTGAGATGGTCAGAAGTAGGAAACTTGTGCAGTCTTAGCGATGTGGGCGATCGTGGCTCAAGAGTTGGGAGTTCGCCTTGTAATCGGAAGGGTGCTTGTTCGAGCCCCGGCTCCGACAGTCTCGGTCGTTGTGTCCTTGGGCGAAACACTTCACAGCGAAACACAGCAAAACACAGCAGCACACCAACATCTGGTTTGTTTGTGAAAAGCAATTTTAGTCAGAGAGAAAAGCAAACAACATGACAAAGTTTTACAGCTTTGACTCAGCTCTTCTGATCAGACGTGTGAAATGTTCACCCGTTGCCTACTGGTGGTGGTCAGAGGGCCCGGTGGCACCAGTGTCCGGCAGCCTCGCCTCTGTCAGTGCGCCCCAGGGTGGCTGTGGCTACAATGTAGCTTGCCATCACCAGTGTGTGAATGGGTGGATGACTGGATGTGTAAAGCGCTTTGGGGTCCTTAGGGACTAGTAAAGTGCTATACAAATACAGGCCATTTACCATTTACAATACACATTTAAAGGAGGCAATCTCAAAGTGGCAGTCGCTTGAAACAAATTTAATGAAACTGCATCATCACAATCAAATCCAGACAAACTGACAGTTCACTTAAAATACAATGTTTTTTTTCTCACACGAGTTAAAAGCAGGAACTTGAAAGGAAACAGCAGCACACCAACATCTGGTTTGTTTGTGAAAAGCAATTTTAGTCAGAGAGAAAAGCAAACAACATGACAAAGTTTTACAGCTTTGACTCAGCTCTTCTGATCAGACATGTGAAATGTTTAACCTTTCCACCCTGGAAATACTGAGGATAAGCAGTTGTTAAAATACAATCTGTTCCTATTTTGAGAGCAAGCTACCTATTACAATACTAGTAGGATGAAAATGTGTGTAGGATTTGATATTTGTCATGGGGTCAAGAAGGTAAGTAAAAAAATCTCTCATAAATCCATTTAAATTTCCTGAAAAACTGCAGTCACAAACACAAATTTAAACCAACAAACTCAGCAGAATGCATCCCCTGGGAAAATCGGTGAGCAGATTATTTCATTTTGGCTTTAAATGATCTGCTGATTGGCCTATATCCTAAACCTCTACACATAGTGCGACTGCATATTTGGTCCATAAAAACTTTTGTTCGTATCTTTTATAATGCCATGGTTGACAAACCCAGTGCAGAGACAGAAAAAACACAGAGATTAATGGACAGTAGGATCAGAAAAAGCCACTCAGACAGAAACTAATCTCATCCATCTGCACAGGTCAGATTTCACACCGGAAATGGGTTTCCTTCTCTCTTCATTCCTCATCGATCCTTCTTTCTATTCACTTCTTGTTATTTCCATCAATTCCACCTTTCTGTCTCCTTCACGTGGATGAATGGATGGTTGGGAAATTCAGAAAAATAACAAAAAGTCAGCCATGGTTCTGTTTTTTTCTTTGGCTTTCTGAAGATTTTCACTGTGATTCATGGAGAAAGAAACTCTGGAGAGTATATAAGAAAGCAAATAAAACAAAAATTAGGAACTATTTTCAGGAATTAAAATGGTAATACTCTTAATTTTTTTTCTTTGAAAAAACTTAAATTTATGACTTCGTTTTAATTAAAATGAAAACCTGCACCATTGTTTCTATGCATAATTGTTGCATTCCAACAAATATGCCCTTATCAAAGCAACTTTATGACTTTTTTATTACATAAATAGTTCAGCCGTGAACTGAAGATGAAGTCATTTGGCAGGCTCACCAGAGCAGATGTCACTAAGTTCACTGATTTCTTCCTGAACTTTGAGAAGAAGGAGCTCCTGCAAAATTTCCTGCTGCTGCTTCTCATCTTCCACCCCAAGAAGCTTCAGCTGATAGTCCTTTAGTCTCAGCAACACACGGCCTGCAGATTTAAACAGGATCCCAGTGATTTGTTCCAGTATATAAAAAGAGATTAAAAATAATGCGAGGAAAGCTAATAATGACTTAGCCTGTAAAATTCCTGCCACTGAAGCAGGAATTCCATGCATGTGTTGTACCTGTTATGTCATGTTTGATTACAGCTTTGTGGAGTAGGGTCATCTTAGTCGGATACTGTTCCTGAATCCACTCCAGCACTTCTTCCACTGACCATGATGATGGCCCCTTTGATAGTCCCATTGCCCTCTGATCAATAAAACATAAGAAGAGAAATTAAGAGAAGTGCAGAAAAAGTAGATGTTTAGCTTTTTGTCTTACAGTACAAAATAATTCACTGTACCAAATGCAGTTAAATTCAGGCTTCACACTGAAGAAAGAGACAAATGCATGCTCGATATTATAGCAACATCTCTGTCTGGCACTAACCTTTACCAATTTGTGAGGCAACATTTGGGCTCCATTACATTACAGATTGGATTTTATATTTGTATTTTATATTTATTTACGTTTATATACGCTACCCAGTTCTCAAGTTATCTTGTTCTCAAGATTTTCAGAAAACTGGACACCTGACCTTGTGATCCAGATCACTGACATTCAGCTTGTCCAGAATTTTAGTAGATGCACTTGTGGTATCAATTTGAAAATCTTACATCACCTCATTCTCGAGTTCACAAACTTGGGTGTCCACACCGCCCACCTGCTTGGCAGGGCAATGACAATACCCTATCAACCTTTTATGGCTGAGTGGCAAAAAATCTTAAAAACAGAGTTTACCTTAAAATATGATGTGGTGAGGGCTCGTGTACGTGGATTTGTTTGTCACAACAGGCTGCAAATGTTCACACACAACTGAGAATGAAAATAAATGAGGGGATTTTCTTAAAATTGTGTGGGCCACTAGACACACTGGTGACACATAATTACTCTAAAAAAATGAAAATGGATTTGACATGTCTCCTTTAAAAGCAGAAAATAAGCTCAGCAAGTCAGCTGCCATCACTGAGGACATGCAGACAACCCTTAACAACAGCTCAATGAAGTTTTGCTCCTGGCACATTAGCTGAGGACATTTTTGTCTGCAGTAGACCTTCAAATGTGAGAAAATGTTATTTTCTCTTGATATTTGACGCTCTGGATCACCTACTGGCTTCACATAAGCCTATTTTCCGGTGATTAATTCAACAACCCCCTGAACATGATGACAAATAGTTTTGAATGGCCGTTGGATTCTTGTACTGCAAGGTGAAATCAACCGAGTATGACACTCGGAGGTCAAAAAAAGTTGTGCACTTTTCAAAAAGCTGCCTTCTGTTCATTTGGCTTTTTTCCTAGCCATATCCTCCTGGGCTGCAATGTAATAGGGCAAAAATTTCTAAACAGTTGATGTGACCTTTTCAGCAGGCCAGTCTAGTTATTAAGTTGTAAATATAGGAATGTAATTTCCTGAGTTAATTAAGGGGGATGCGTGATTGGCTGAGGCGGTAACGAGATCCCAGTGGAGTAATTGACATACAGAGAGTGACCGAGGTAAAAAGACAGCAAAGTTCCCTTCAGCGCCAGAGTGAGCTGAGAGTAAAGAAATCTAACTGAGGACAATAATGTGGGTTTTATGCCTGAAGACAGCAGTTCTTAAGCCACACAGCTCCTGAATTGGGCCCCAGTGGTTAGATTTTATAGTGGCATAAAATGACTGTATATACAGCTTGTCTTATTTGCTCTGAACCATTTCATTTAGTTTCATACCGCCAAGTTACAGCTAAACCAGGACCTGTAAACAAAAGCAATATACAGTGACAAGCAAGGTGGAAAATTGGATTTTTGTAAATTACTGATTGTGTGCAAGACTTTTTTTCTCTCTCTCTAGCTGACCAGATATTTTTTATTATTCAGCTCCCGGCTTTTGCATCTAGTATCACCATTTCATTGAGCTTCAGTTTAACATTGTAAAACAATGTGGACCGTATGGCTCGATCCAAGGTCCAGATCAACATCTCATGCGCTGTGTCAGGTGTTTGCTGTTTTAAGAATATAAGACTCATATACGGATTATCTACTATAAATACTTTTATAGACCTGTCATGTCTTCTTTTGTCCTGCACTTGTTCAGTTTTCACAAGGTTTTTGCAAGATTTTTTAAGGATTGCACACCATGCTGAGACATGCCAAGTTTTTGGAAATTACATAATGATGAGGGAGACTTTTTATACGGACTCACTGTTCATCCTTTGATTTAGGTGTCTGAATTATTCATAGGTCAGAGTTCAGCGGCTTAACAAAGAAAAAACATTCTTCTGAAAACAATGAGGTACAAAAGCAGCCAATGTCCAAAGAAAACTTTGAAAGACTTGAGAACTGTATCCTGGAGAACTGCTGCACAATATTACAAGAATGTCTGGCTCCTTTAAAAGAAAACTGTAAAAAAATGAGCGACAAGTCAGGACTTTTGCACAATCGTGTATAGCCAGAATTTAAAGGCGCACTTGTATTTATATCAACAAACAACAGCCTCTATGCCATCTGACATATTATTAGTCAAGTGTCACCTTATCAAACACTTTCACACAAGCTAACATATACTCCTGCTGCCTCTGGTTCAGACTTTTTAAAAGTATGTCAAGATTCTCTCCAAAGGATTTGTTTGATTTCCAAGTGCCTCTTTAGCTCACTATGCCCCATATTAGCAATACCCAACTTCTCCCAACAGACAGTTTACTCAGACACAGCGCTGATGGTAGGTCATGTGCACTGGTAGTTAATTATAGTTTGCTCCAGACAAAAAAACTGAATCATTTTCACCCTTATTAACCTTCTCGGTTTCATTTGAGGCCTTTGATGTGTCATGCTGTCATAATTCCCATTGTTGAGGAACTTCACAGATGGACTGAAATTTCCTTTGACCATCTGAGGTTTTTTAGTATTTCTTAGGGGAAATGAGTGTGTATGAAATACGGAACGACTAAATATTAGATTAAAAATTACAAATTGCAATCATAATGTAACATCACTGGACTCACAGATTTAGCTGTTTAACTAACACCCATGAAAATCCTAAACTCTGTAAAACTCCCATTAGTACCCTGCTATGTGACAGCTTAGCTTTGAGCAGTGCAAGTGAGGTTTGCTCTCTAGCTGTATGCCCTCACTGATCTGCGAACACAAGCCCGTGTGCCGAACTCAGCTCAGGTGAAGCCAGTTCTCATATAGCCTCAGTTTGTTAGCTTTTCAGACAGTACTGAATGGTCTTGTTACTCGGTAAGTTAGTCAGCACTTTGGTCAACCTGTGTTGTTTTTAAATGTCCTTTAAAATAAATAGATTGAATTGATTGATAGATCATTGCTTATTTGATGTCCATAGTCCATATTAGTGTTAATAGTTGTTTTATGTTTTGTTATGGTGTAACATGTACAGGAGTCCTAGACATTTTGTTTGTTTTATACTGTAATAGTCATACTGCAATAATTACACTGACATTATTAAAGCGAAACAATTTTAATTGCATGAGTTTACAGCTAATGTAGTCTACAGCATAACATGTGGGGAGAATAATCAAGCATATTGTTTTGTGTTGTACTATTTCACGTGTATCATGTTAACTGAGTCCTTGGCTCTTATTCCCAAATAGGTGTGCATCACACAAAACTTAAACTCAGCGTACACTTATAAATCCTCCAAAGAAAATATTTTTCCAGCCTAATTCTATAGCTTTAACTCACTGCAATTAGTGCATGTTTAATTTCCTCACTCTGTCTTGAGTATTGATATCTTCCCAACCCACAATGGCATGCAGGAGATCTTGAACTGTAAATTGATGGACGACTATTATCTATATCTTTAGTTATTTTTTGGTGTCTGGAAATTGGTATAATATATAACAGGATTTCATAATATATCAGAGTTGATTGTAAATTTTAGACAGACAATCAAAATCACTTTACATTCAACATACTAATGGTCAGAAAACGATTGCCTATTAGTATCTATATGCATACATTATGTTTCTCTGTATTTCTTCTTGGAAAGAGAGCCTGCAGATTTATGCCAGACCTATGATATTATGATCAAATACAGCAAGGGATAAACAAAACGTCAATGGTCAAACACACATACACAAGCTGCAGGCTGCAGCATCCTTCATGCATTGTAAATATAATCCTACCACCTTGTGGTGTCTAGCAGAAGTACATCTTCTCCTGAACAAGCTTTAAAGTTTGTTTTAGGAAGAAATAAGTGGTCCAACTTTTCCATAACCTAGTTCACAGAGATTTCAGCTCTCTAATCCGCAGCTTTGCTCCATTTAAATTATGCAATGCAGCCGTTTCGGTTCTTTATTCAAACAGTTGGCGCTTTATTGTGTGTTTTCTTTCAGCAAATGGTAAAGCATGACCTAAAAAAGCACTCAGAGTTTTGTACAGCATTGCAGAGATTCATCATGCACCAACTTGCCAAAAAATATTTACCGCTGCAGTTTTTCTCAGCTGTGTTAAAGCTCATCAGAATAAGCAGACTGGTTACAGTGGTTAAAAGTTTTACTTGTTTTAGGCGCCTTTTCTTGTTGACAGACTGATGCCGAATTAAAGCAGTGTATCTAAAGGTTATCTGCTACTTTGTACCAGCTGTGTATGTATGTCTGAAATTAAGAGACCTTAGCGTATATGAATATTTTGAGTAGAATTTGGGCTGTTGTCCTATGTACAGGACTGAGCCCAACCCAGTTGTTGTTGAAAGACAACAACCGTCTTTAGACAACGTCAAATAGCTACAACAATACTGTAGGTAAGCAGCCAAAATACTTGGATATCTACACATATTTTATGTAGGTGTTTAGTTCAGTAGGAAGTTGATATTTACCTTCTGTCCGCTCCCGTTCGTAACGTTTAAATGGCGGCCCTATTCGTACCTTTACTGAAGTGTTACAGTAGGTAAGTTCATTTCAGAGGCCCCGCCCATTACCCCTGCCACGTGATGCATTCAGGTGCCGTGGTAACATGTGTTTGGTACATAATGCTACATACGATTAATGAATTCTGTAGTATTTCCAGGTACACTGGTATCTGTGTATTAAAAAGGAAACATGTATACCTAGCCCATTTATTTATATGATGTACCGGCATGGAGTTAATATGGTTCACAGACAATTAGCTGTGAGGCCACCTGTCCTGCAAATCCATATTTGTTGACTTAGAAGTGTATTCATCTATTTGCAGAATATAATTTAATAGTGATAGTATTAAAACTACATTGCGGTGGAGGAAAGGACAAAAGAGGGCCTCATAAGCAGTCTGAGATCCAGGTTTTACATTTTTGAGTGTACAAGGTGCTCCAAATTTTCGCAAATTACCGCACAGTAACTGTCATTAAAATTCATCTTAATCTAGAAATAAAGATGTATACAGCTGCAGTTTGTGGTTGCACATTTTGGTATGTAAAATGTGCTTAACATGACATTCTTTACCTAACTTCCCCCGACCTTCCCCTATTTGTCCAAATACTCCTTTTTTATTTATAGAACTATTATCATTATTTTTTTGTTTTTTATACATAATTAAGCTTGTTATATTATACTCTAAGAAATTACAAAAAATAATTATGTTTTATTACCTGCTTCCAACAGATGGCGCTCGTCTACAGGAGGTGGGAGTCATTTTCAGCTCGGAGCTTCTGCCCCAACTTTAGGTGGAGCAGCCTGGTGGTCACGTGACGTTGTTACGGGTATATTACTAATTTGAGTGTAGGTTATTTTATTAGTTTGCTCTCCACTACAGATCTGCTAACTCTTTTCATATCACTGGCAGAGGCTGGGCAATTTCGCCATTTTTTGTAGTTTTAATGATACTCTAAATGAGAAAAATGAGAAAAAGAAAATTTCACTTAAATCTGCATCTGGCTCATCTGTCATTCCCTTGAAAAGGGACGTTATGTAACATGTATATACGGAGGATCCCTAGTATGACGCACATGATTGTATAATTAGTGTAATAATAAGTTAATGCCATTTCTCCCTTACCTGTAGAACTAACTAACTATGACTTTTCGACGTTGCATGTGTTTAAGTCTTATTGCTATTAGGTTGAATGACAGTTTAATTGCTGCATACAATTGATTAGAGTGCAGTGCCACAAAGGAACTCATCCATCAGAAAATCGTTGCTTTGTGTTTCTGCTGTTATGGAAGTATCTCTGCTTTTAATTTGCCCACAAAAATGGGCAAATTAGAACAATGGCATGGGATGTTTGCCTACTATAATGCTTTCACGGGCTCCAAGTTCAGACTTTATCAAATAAAATGAGCTGTGAGCTTTTATTTCCATTAATAAATACCACTGGGGATGTTTCTGTTCATAGTGTTTTGTGTTTAATTGTAAAATGAGTGGAAGGATGAAAAATAAATTATGTTTCAGTCAAAAACTTCGGGCGAGCTTTTGTATTTAAGTAACAAACAAAGTATTTCTTTGTTGCACAACTTGCATATGTACTCACTGTACTCTCTCTCCAGTCCCTTGGCTATAGATTCTTATCTCCTGGATTTGAACAGGTGTACATAGTGATGTGGTCACTGCATGCACAATACATTGCATCTTGATGATGAAATCTATTGCTGATTGCACCAACAAACCTGGATTCACTTGATGAGTTTTTTAATCATAAGAGGATTTTTATTGGGATGTTAGGTTTACTATATATCACTGACTGGTGACATTTTTTTAAAATAAATTATGAATTATTATAATTCAAGGTTTTTTCTGAACAAACCACAAGATGTCTGGAAGAAAGTCGCTTTGACAGATAAGAACAAAGTAAAGATGTTTGGCCATAATCCACAGCACCATGTTTTGGTGAAAACCAAACACAGCATGTCAGCATAACTCAAGCACAGTGATGGAGGGACAATGTTTAGGCTTGTTTTGCAACAACAGGACCTTGGTACCTTTCAGACATTGAGTTAACTATGAACTCAAAGCTTGGCTGAAAATGGTTCATGCAACAGGAGAATGACTTATTATTTTAGCATCTTCTGATAATGCTTGGAATTCGGAATTCTATGTTAATGAAAAAAAAAATCCAAGAATTGCAGTCAAACATTTGGAGAGTAACCCCACCAAAACAGCTTTTGGAAATATATGAATAATCCTAAAACCAAAACTGTCATTCATTGAGCTTCTTTCTTTATTGAAAGCACCACTGAGTTGTTAGTGATGTGCATTGCACCCCTTACAGGACTGCTGTATAACAATTTAAACAATATAATTTGTGCTGCATGTTATAGCACCATAGCCAGCCAACCGAACATCTGAAAATACTGTTGAGCAAGCAACACGCATAACAGGAAATCTTCTGAGCCCTATCCTATATAGAGAGAGAAACTATGCCTCCCTATTTTTCCATACAAAAACATTCTGAATTCATTACTACTTGTGTCAAACTTTTTTTGCATGACAGCATTATCATTTTTTGTTTTTATAAAAGTCATGCTCACAAACAACCAAAGAAAATGTGAGTTACAAAGATGTTATTGCACTTGTGTAATATCCAACATCATCATTGCTAAACATAAAAAAGTCCCATATTTGGATACTCATGTTTGTACAGAGCAGAGTTTTGCAACTCAGTCAACATCAAAGGTTACAGTACCACAACACAACAGGTTGCACTCCACCAAATAGTACGAAGTAAACACAACACCCCATGTTATTACTTCAGTAAATGAGACATCCCATGATTATTCTGAAAATAAATAAATATGGATTTTAGTTTGCACTTAGTCTTGGGATATGGTATCAGACTTTTTATTGACGTCCCAAATCCCAATAAAATGTATTGACCTTTTTAATGCATTACGGGATTCCAGTATTGCATTTTGCAACATGACTCAATTTTGGGAGGAGAATGCTGAAGAGGATGAGGAGGGAAGTATTATAATATTGTCCGGCTCCTAGTTGGCTCAGAGACTCCTCACAGGGCAGTTTGTAAATTATTTGTAGAGATACCTGGCTGTCTCAAGCAAACATCTCAGTCACTGTGTGGAAAGATTTTACAGGGAAGCCGGTATCTGCAATTGTAAATGCATGTAATGCATCAGTAAATCTTGACATACATGGTGGAGACAACCCACATGAATTTTTCAGCTTTGCAAGTTTAAAGAGTAGGAACCAGCTGTCGGGTCCGTGGCTGTCTTTTTTCCCCTTTTCTCCCCGTGTCACTCTAATCAGTCAGAGGCATGTGAAATTTTAACAGGATTAGGAATTGCTTCCTAAATATATGCCTGTTTTTTACGTTATGGATGAAGGTGAGAATTTGCTCTTAAGTACACATCCACATGTAATTAATCAATAATTGAATAATGTCGTAATGGTGGCAACAGTCTGTTGGAGCTCTTTACAAAACATTTACAGGGAAGGGGCATTAGACCAATCTTCAACATAATGTTTAAATAATCTGACAACAGTAAAAAAAAAGAAAAAAAAGATGTATAATGCAAACATAACCTAGGTCAATTTCAAATTCAGATTTTATTTGTCACATACACCATCATACACAGTATGACATGCAGTAAAGTGCTTGTTGCTGTGCAATGCCCAACCATAAAACTACAGAAAGTATTGTACAAAAGTATTGTTACCTCCAAATGTTTCCATTAGACAGACCATGTTTATTTTAGAAACAATGCTCAGATCAAGCAGACTCTTTCTTTATTAGGTGTTAATAGTGTAAGGGCTAAGTTCTATGCTTTTAATCATTTAATTATTATTATCAGCTTCATTTACCACCGTCTTGCTTTTTCCTTCTCTTCTTTTTTCACTCCCAGAAGGACAACTCCTCTTCATTTTTGCTGAGTGGTTTTTGGTTTTCTTGGACTAACAGCTTGCTTGATGGGCCCAAACCTTGCACAATAAAGAAAAGTGCTTTTTTTCTGCTTCTTACACCACTTCTGATATGTTCTGCCTTAGTATTTAAAATTGAAAAACACTGAATTATATTTTTATGCAATCTTCCCTGGGTAATTTCCTGTTTACTTGCACTATTGTCATATAGAAGAGGAGGATTCAAAACCTGGATTGGATTTTCCAACATTACTGACTTTAACTCTAATGAAAGCCCGCACCGGATCTATGAATTATGGGCAGTGATATTTAATTCTATTGCATGCCATGGATCATGCACATCCAATGGGACTCATGGGATTAAGTCTTTAGCTGTGCCCATATTCTTCTACTTTGTGGATTTTTTACTTTTCCTTAAACAGACCCAGTGATTTTATAATAGATTTAAAATAATAAAAAATGAAAATTTCTACAAAATCTTTTAAACTGAAGTGATTCATTCTTCTGCTACTACTTATCTCTGGGAATGTTCAACCAAAACTGATGTTAATCCAAGGTTTAACACTCCTGCTGATTTTAAATCTAGAGCAGGTCTTGGTTATTCACCTGCATTGTTAGCCTTTGCAGTAATTTCCGTAGCTTAGTACTGCAAAATCAACAGTAAAAAACTCTAAAGGATGTTTGCAGTTTAGTACTGTAATTTGCATGTAATTGTGGGAAAATTCCATGAGATTACATTATTTTTACGGTAACTCACCGTACTCATGGAAACAGCTGTAAAATACAGCAAATGTAACAATTGGTGATGTTACTGAGATTATACTATTACACCATCTGGATTTCTGTTGTTTTCTACTGTAGATCTAAGAGTAATTACTTAAATCCTCATTCAGAGTGTATTACTATAAAATGCGATTCACTGTGAAAGTAGTATAACATATAAACTACAATATACAGCAAGATTTTTAACTTAAGGAGTACGTTGTAGCCACATTAAAATTTAATTCCTTGAACTGAATAGAACCTCATATATTAATAAATGTATTTGTTTATTCAAACAATGTGAAACATTATTACAGCCCACTTTGTATTAAACAACAAGTCTCACTCTTACCAAAAAGAATATTTAAGTATAAGTATACTTTAAAAACTAGAAAACAAGCAAGTATACCTTTAGTTTACTTTGTATGTATTTTCTTCCTTTTTTTTTTTTTAGACCAAATTACATTTAAGCATACTTTAAGTACAGTTAGAAGTATACAGAAAAGTATAAGTACATTTAGTCTATACTTGTAGTATAGTAGTGCTTGTAGTATACTATGTAGTATGTAATTTATTTGAAGTATACCTGAGGTTTACTAAGAAGTAAAAAGAAATACCCATCATGCATTGCAGTGCTTTAACTGTGAAATTAAAACAACTATGAAACAAATGATTGATGTTTTAAAACAAGAATCTGTCAAAAATTCTTGTGCAATGTCATTTACCTTTTGAACAGAGTAAGTGGGGTAAATTATTAATTTATAAAATGAAATTGTTCAAACCGTGAGTGAAAAGGGTCAATAGTTAATAAACCTCAACTCTCAAAACCTTTTCTCACCTGTTCACAATATAATTCTGGTACTTGAACTATGGGTGCAGTTCTCTACAAATGAAGCCTTTGATAGTTAGATCTGATATCTGGGGAATGAAGAGATCTGTTACATGTGAAAAATATATTTCAATTGCACTTTAATTACTGTTTTTCAATCAGAAGTAACTCAAATATAAACTAAAAAGTAAATTAATAGTATACTTGTAAGGTTAGTATTGTGATAGTCGAGTATATTTTAATTATACTCTTGTAGACATTATGACATTATGCTAGTACATTTATAGTGAACAAAAAGTACATCTAAAAGTTAATTTCAAGAATACTGTTATGTACTAAAACGGGGGCCAATATAGTCCCAAGAAGCATTATTAGTATATGTACTAGGTAAGTTATACTTGGGAAATATAATTGAAGTATACTTATTTTTTGTATGGCCAGCAACAAAAACTAATGGCTACATTTAGAGTAGGGGTGGGTTTTTATAATCGATTTATCGATTAAAATCGATTCTGGCTTGGATAATGTAAAATCGATTCATTAAAATCCTGAATCGATTTTTTAATATAAATTTATTTTGCCCGAAATGCCAGAATCTCTGGTGAAATCTCACAAAATTTCAACAACCACCAAACAGCTAAGACAGTAAATGGGAGCATTTACATCAGTAGATGTTGCCTTTCTCACAGTCTGATTCTGATCTGTCGGCGGTCCGTTAGTTTGATCTCTCTCCAAACAATAAAAATAAAACTGACTGAACCAGCTGCAAAAGAAGATCCAAACTACGCTTCACATAAACATCGTCATGTATTCACTCTTACTGTTTTGCTTTGACCACGATGTACAGCTCTCTCTCTCTATCTCTATCTCTCTCTCTCTAAAGGGTCTAAACTGTTTTCTTCATTATTCGCTTGCTTGTTATGCACAAGTCTACCGTTGTTTACAGCGCTGTTTACAGCCGATGTTTTTTTTCCCTTCGTTTTATATACTTCCGAAAAGAAAACCTAATTTCTGCCGTTCAATACTGAACAAATTTAAACTTTTTAAAATTATGCAAAATGCAAAACGCTTAGCTGTGTCTCTAATAAAACCGCTGTAACTTCAGAGGTAATGTTCATATGTTGATTAATGGTTTTCTTTTGTTTTTGATGTACTGCAGAATATTTTTATAAAATCCCAGGCCAGGAAAATCATCATCATCAAACCTTCATGTTTTTCTGTGTTTTATCTTCAGCTACTTTGACACAAAGGCATCTGCTGTGACACTTACACCCTTGATAAAGTTTTGCGTGTGTCAGCTTCCTTTTTATACATACAAAAATATGTAAATGTACTGATCTGAATTATAATATTTCTGACTGTCAAAATTTCCCAGATTCAAATCGAATTAAATCAAATCGTGGATCCAATCGATTCGGGACCTTGTGAATCGGAATTGAATCGATTCTAGAAATCAGTGACGATACCCAGCCCTAATTTAGAGTAATGTTTAAAAATGACTTCATTTAGCAGGGTGTTCCTTTTTTCTCTTCTTATTCTTTCTTATACTGGACCTTCATTTGTTTTGTATAAGGTGGTACTTTTTAAGACACCTCTGCCTAACTACAGTGAACTAACCTAATAATATGCTCTGGTCGTCATTTTACACGAGTTAAGGTGTGACATCCATGAAACCTACACCACTAACCAGCATCAGTCCTACTACTTCACTCTCAAAATTAATAAATTCTGGGACAAGCAGAAACTGTATTTTTAGCAGTGCATTATGTTGCAGGCCAGACTGCTATTAAATGCACTCTCCTAAAGAAATAATTCCTTTGTAGCACCACTTCGTCTTGGTTCAGAAGAGATTTCCTGGATATACGTGATAATGTAACACGGGTGTTTATGTTTGTTCATTTTTAGCGCGTTGGATTGTGTTTTTAAAGCGATTGTTACGTTTTTAAAGCTTTTTAATGCGACAGGCGCAATAGCCGACACCACACCTTCACCTGACGTACAACGTGACGTATGACGCACACGTCGGGTATTCACTTTCAAAACAACAATGGGGATAGAAAATATTGCTCGCATTAACCACGCTCCTTTCGCTGGTTGCCAACCACCATTAAATAACAACAAGAAGAAAATATTGATCTGCTTTTCTTAGTTTTGCACGTTTAAGACGCAATTCAGACTCAAACAAAGCTGCAAAGCAGGAGAACAACATGACCATCAACTATTCTGTGCCACACATCCAGTTCGCTGCAGCACAGAGTGATGATGAGACCGTTAACATGTGCAACTTAGAAGTAGTCAGAGGTAACTGGATGTTCAATCGGGTTAAATGCAAGGTTGATTGGATTATATCTGAAGATCGTATGCTATTCGTGATAACTCTGCTAGACTCCAAATTGCTCGTCCATGCGGGAGTATTTCAAAATTAAATGAAACCACTTAACACTTTTTCCCTAAAACGGACTGACATGGGACACATTAAAGTTGGATTGACACCAGTTAATCAGTCTCAAGGTAAGTGTTTTTTTCACTTATTCGAGAGAATCCTAAATGCGTTATTACTGTTTGTTTTGACTTTTAAGCTACCAGGATATTTTCATTCAAATGCTAAGATAAAATGTCAATATCTATGAATGTGGAGACTCAAAAGACTAGTTAGGTAATAGTTGCCGATGGATTTATGAGACTTGATAGAAAACTTGGACGTTTGCAACAGGTGAATCGGTGAACTACCGAGGTTGCGCCCAAATGCTTAAAGCTGTTAGCTGGTCAGTGTTTTCAGGTGTGCTTGTACCTGTGCGGTGCGGAGTGCTGACTAAGTCATGTTAAACCCATTAAAGCGTCGAGCTCAAATATCTTTTCATTTTTGTGCACTGCTCTCTTGTCGGCACACATTTTCTGTTTATTGAAGCCTTTTGTGAATAATTTTGATCATGTAAAAACTGGGAATTGGTCCCTATTGACAATACTCTTATTTTTTGCATTGCATATGTCATTTAGGAAAGGTAATTGGTCACTGAACTTTTTGCAACTATGTGTATTGTAATGTCTGTTTGGCACAGGAGCTTTTTGTGGACACAGGTATCCAGTCTCTGTTTTGTTAGCTCAAATTTCTGTAATTTCCTTTATAAACCAAGGTTGTGGGACATGTGTCTCAGTGAATCCAGCAAAGTAACAATATCAAATTTCACATTACATATTACTGTTCAACATGGTAGTCTAGCTACACCAACAGCAGAAATACTGAAGTCAATACTGTAAAGTTTAACAGCAGCACAAACTATAAACTCCAAAATAACCATACAGTTGATTAATCTCCGGTAATTTAATTGGGCTGACTCTTTGTTAGGTGTGTTTAATGTGCAGAATAATTCCCAATTATGTACAATTATAATATGTTAAGACGGAATTATGTACATAAGGCCATTAATAATTAACTGTACGTAGCTATTTGCTTTATGACTATCTAGACCAGGGGTGTCAAACTCAAATACACAGTGGGCCAAAATTCAAAACTGGAACAAAGTCGCGGGCTGACATTAATATTTATTGAAAAAAAATCTTCCTCCAGATATAAGAATGAATCTTTTCTTATGGACTCAAATAAGTTTTGCTGGAAAACTGAATATGGAACAAGCAAAGCTTAATACTAAACAATATATATATATATATATATATATATATATATATATATATATATATATATATATATATATATATATATATTAGCTGTATAATACCAGTAGGCCAGTTCTAATAGTAATTTGTTATGGCTTCGCGGGCCAAATGTAATTAGGCTGCGGGCCAAATTTGGCCCACGGGCCAGAGTTTGACACCTATGATCTAGACAGTGTGAAGAAGTGAAGTATTGAAATTATTTTATGTTGCATAATGACAATGACAATGTTGCCCCTATATATTTAAGGACAAAGTTCAATGACCGCCACCTGCTGGATGGGGAGTGCAGAGGGGCGTGTAATTGTTGAGCTGGACAAAGAGAACACCTTTGATGATGCGATGTCAGTCTTCTTTGGTTCATTCTATGTATTGAACCTGGAATACCAGGAGTCAGCGTGTGCAACATTGGAACTAATTCAGAGGTATGTTTGAACAGTTAGCTAATAGTGATAGATGATGAATAAATTATAACTAAATAACTCATTATTTCAAATCACAACTCAATGTTACTGTATGTTACTATTTATTATGGCATGTTTTAAGGTTCTTTGTAAGGATAAACCCTGAAGAGGGAACAAAATGTACATCCAAGGTTGGGACAAGCAGAAAGACTGGGACCACTGTGAAGCAATTAACCCTCATGTCACAACTTTCCTCCAGCGGCTTACTGAATTTGAGTGGAGAACTTCAAATTAGGTAACTGTTTTTGCCATTTTTAGTGAATTTCTTGTATAATTTAAGTGACCAATGTGTTGTTACCTGTGTCTCCACAGATGATCCATGGCCCATTCTTTCTGGACATTTACACAAGATGAACAACAATGAAGACAGGCTCTCTTGCCATCTTGCAAGACACTGTCTCTGTCCAATAGGTTTTTTTGAGTGCAACAGTTTTGATTTTTTTTTTCCTTCTTTTACCCGTTTGTTAAAAATTATTTCAGCTACTTACACTTTAATTGTCACATGTATTGGCTCACCCTACAAATCAATGAACTCAGTCCACAAAGCAAGATCAGGGTTCAGTGCAGGTCAGTCAAGTTACTTCACACCACACACGCTCATCCATGTCCTTGTGGACCCTGTTTTGTGCATTGATTTGGTGGTGTGAGCCAGTATTTTGGACAAAGTGTATATAAAGGCAGACGTGTGGGGCTTGATATTATATTCATTACAATTCAGTTTATTTGTATGGTGCCAACAAAATGAATGCCAAGGCACTTCACATTGTAGGTTTAAGACCCTACAAAATATAACTAAGAAAACCCAACACTTAAGCATATGTTGTCTGCCATGATATGGATATGATATATTATTGTTATTGTTTGTACAACCATCTGAGAAAATAATGGATCACATAGTTTAGTAAAAACAAGTGCTTCCTCAATGAAAATATGTTTTCAGTTCTTTTCAGTTTTTGATTTTGGAAATGTGTATTTCAGCAGGGGAAAATGATCAGTGATAATAAATAAAGTGGTGTAAAGCACATGAATTATATTTTGTGTGGGTGTGTCTATCTATCTATCCATCCATTTTTTTGGAACCCTCCAGTGTCTTACAGTATGTTACTGTTAACTGAAATTACGGTAAATTACGACCTGTTAAACAGTAAATGACCGCCTGTTGGGACACGGTGTCCTCCAGCAGAGATGAATATTTTTGGTACTGATGATGCGTGATAACGGTAAGTTACTGGTAAATATATTGCAGTTTATTACCTTGCAGCGGGCTTACAGTGACATACCGTGAATAAACGGTAGTATACTAATTTCTTAATCACAGTATGATGTTACTTTGTTGACGTAATTTACGACATAACGACATAACGGTATCTCACTGGCGTCACTGTCGCCAGTGAGATACCGTAAAAAAGGCTACGGTGCGTTACCATAATTTGTCCAAGAGTATTATACCACACCAGCAAAAAACGGTATCATCCTGCAGAACGGTAAGCTACTGTAACATGGCGTCACGGTATGACGCTGGCAACATTGACGCCAGTATGTTACCATAAAGTGGCGATGAAAAGTCTAACAGTGTGGAAATGCGTAGCTTGTGTCCCAAGATGGATATATATTGTGTATGGTCATATTCGACTGATGCAGACGTTATTGTTTTGTCTGAAACACAATAAAATCTTTATCTGGTGACAGTACTGGCTTTCTTGGCTCTTGGCGAAGACGGTCGCACTTTTTCTCCTCTCCTCCTTCCCCTTATCTTCCCTGCTTAGCCTCTTGTGTCCTTGTCTTGTCTCATGTATATTATTTCCCTCGAACAGTCTCTCAGTGTCGCTCTCTAAAACCTAAAAGAGAATTATGGATTTGATCAACTGGTCTCTGAATGCTATTGACACCCTCTTCTCAAGGAGAAGTCTGGGCTCGGGTGAGCCCGAGTGCCCTGGAGGGACTTTCCCTGCCGGATACACGATGGACGGGTGGCAGAAATGGAGGCTCGTGTGCCTGGCGGGACTGTCGATCGAGGACGCTGAAGATATCTACCTATTCGGAACCATGATAACAGGGTTCTTGCTGATCGGAGCTGGCTTGGCCCTGGCTTATCGGAGAAATAAGAGAGCGGAACCGGCTGTTCAAACTCCCCCAAGGCTGCCCGCTGGAATTGAAGCGATAGGACGAGGCGCGACCTCTCACAACGAACGCAGCATGGTTAACACCTTGGAGACGCTTACAGCTGCCGTGAAGGCTCAAAACAACACCATTGAGCGTATGGTGGGATACATCAGAGAGAGGCCTGCTCAAAATGAGACCCTTGAGCGAAAGTTGGATCACATCGCAGAACGGCTCACTGCAGTTGTGGGGTCTCAGAATCAAAAGAATGATAACACCACGGAACAGAAGTTTGATACCATCATGGGGAAGCTCGCGGCTCTCCGACGGGAGATTGAGAGACCAGTGTCAGAGTGTTAAAGAACAGCTTTAAATTCTCCTGAGCTGCTCGCATAAAAGAAAAATCAACAAATTCAACATGCGGAAACCACGGCGCCAGCTGCGGGCCCAAGGCTGGAGCCGAACAACAACTCCCTGATAACGACTGTGTGATGACTATTCTTCCCATCCCATGCAAGGCCACCTGGGTTGGCTAGCAGCCTGTTTACTTAGCCTGATAGGGCGAAGGACACTGTCTCAGCTGAACTCTGGACACGCACACACATACACTTACACTGATAAGCACGCACTCATCCCCCTCCCTTTCCAAACGCCTTCGATACTTGTTTCCTGTGGTGGAAGATGGCAGGTCTGGGTGCCGCGCTGGAATGGTAGCGCTGTGCAGGATGACTGCTGTGTTTCCTTCAGATTACTCACCCCCTACCCAACCCTGTGGCTTGTCACGTGCTCCAATGTTGTAATGTGGACATTTATGTGCTCTCTGTGCAGAGGAGTTTTTTTTGTTTCCTGTTCTCATGCTGTCCTCCCATAGGTGCCCAGCATGAGTAGAGGTCTCTTTTTTTCCTCTTGTACTTTTCCCATTGTTGTGTATTTTTTCAGTGTTTCCTCTGTAACGCTGCCGATCTCCGACTGCATTCCCATGTGATGTCTTTGTTGTGTTAATTTTATGGCCGGCCACTCCTTAAATTTTAACCCAAGCCCTAAAACATTTAGAAAACCAACAGGCCCTGACAATTTGGAGATTTCCTTTTTAAAGCTAGCTGCTGATTTTATTGCCCACCAGTTACTTATCTTTTTATTCTTTCTTTGGATACAAATAAAATTCCAACCATATGAAAATATGTGTCATCCACAAATAAAAATGAACTTCGATATATCTGCTGCTCTGCATATATCATTTGCATATAAGATGAAGAGTCTGAATGTTGAGGAGTCCCTGCTCTCTAAATACTTTTCACCCAGTCTAGTGCCACGAGGGCTTTCCATTGTGTCATTTAACATCTTGTCATCAAATGTGTCAGAGGTTGTTTTCAAGTTAAAAACTCCTGCTGCTTACTTTGTTTTATTGACACAATGTGTAACTTCTTTAAATAATTCAGTTAATGCCATGGATCTGTTTGATCTAAATCCACAAATCCTGGTAATATTTTGTTTAGTTATAAATGTATACAGTCTATTAAGTATTTTTGAATAATTGTGGGAGTAGAGAAATGGGTCGGTAATTTGTGAACAACAACATATATGTGCTGTTACTGAATATTTACTTATTACCTAAAATGACTTATGAAAGTTTTGACTCTCACAGGCTGCCAGAGATTCCTGCAGGCTTTCGTGCCCTTCCCTTAACCACCAGTATGGCCTTGAGAGGTGCAGGTGCTATTAGTCTTCCACCATCCTCGCGCCAAAAATAAGAAAAATCTCAGTCATATCTCAGTGAACAGAACATACATAGACTGAAACATACACAGATTGAAAGCCAGAATGTGTGTCTCTGGCATTGGAGCTGAATGCTTTTTATGTCCAGCATCCATACCAACTAGCTGACTCTGATGCAGTTCATCAATACAGGATTTAATTCATTTCCAAAGTTTAATTAATATTGCAAACACAATTTAGCTACACAGAAATGTAACTTATGTAAAAGAAAAACAATATTATGGACAATGGAAAATCCTATAATCTATGATTATATACTTCACATATATTAGAAAACAAGAGAGAAAGAAAATACATTGTTTTAGCCCTCCGAGTGTTAGCAAGGGATACAAATTGTGTTTATTGGAGAATTGTTCAATATTAACATTTCTCAGCAAACTATGCATGTCTTTTAACTATTTAAACTAATTCAGCACTCGCAGACCCTCTAACTCTAAAACAGAAACTGAATTTGGTTTGGATTCCAAAATTGACCGACATAGATGGAAGTGGGGCAGAAAATAAAATAACAAACTGGAGAAACTTTAAAAAAGCTTGTTCTCACCTAAAATTACACAGTTTTTTGTTTTGTCTATATCATGTTAGTATAAATGCAGTCACTTTTTAATATCTATAACACTTTAAGACACAAACTCAAATGGTAATTGTGTGTATAACACTGTTGTTCATGTGTTAAAAACGGAGAAAGACCTAACAATGTAACAATGTAATGTATGAATAATATTCTTAAGTTCAGCTAAGGAAACTCTATGTTGCAATTTACAAAATGTTTGATGCATGTGAGTCAAACCCCAGAGAAGAATCCAATATTACTCTGATTTTGAATGCTTGATGTAGCAGTTGAAGAAAAAGAAGCCAGTCCCTGACTGATTTTAGGATATAGTTCAGTCTTATCAGCATTTAAAACAAGGAGTCTCTTGAGCAAATGCAGTTTTCTCTGTCCTTTCTTAAAGTTCTCTTCCATTATATGACCAGTTCAGCTTATGGTTAAAAGAACCCCCGGGCACTTCTCAGAATTCATCTCAGTGTCTCTTCACTGGATGTTCACTGGTAAAAGAGAAGGTTTGTACCTGCAGCAGTCGTCCAATTTTTCCCAGCACTGATCTGGAGATGGTACTTCTGGCACCAGTTCACAAACTCAGTTTCAGTACTGAAAGCAAAGAGAATACAGGTAAACACAATGCAGTTTCTAAAAAAAGTGAGTGCCCCCTAAACTTAGTGTGACAGGTGAGACCTTAGTCTGGGAACCGCCCCTGGTGGGCGGAGCTGGTCTTTGCTCCTTTCATAAGCTCAGGTGTGGGCAATTAGGTAGACCTCAGCAAACCTGAAGCTGCCAGTGCTTGGTCCAAGTTGGGCAAGTTGGTGTTTTTAACTTCTTTCCATGAAAGCTTGATGCGGGCCCCCCTAAACTCTGTCAGAACGGTAGGTTACACAACAATGTACCACTTGAACTCTGGTTGTTGTGGCCGAGGTTTACAGTTATTTGCACCCTTGTAGGTGGGAAACATTGCATTCCCGTCAGAACAGTGTAGTGGACTTCATCGCCACTGACCCACGTTTATTAGGGTGTGACGCTAACTTGTGGACAGGTAACAAAAACAATACAGTTGAGGAATATTCCTGTGTTTTACTGTCTAGCGTAAGCCATCTCCTGCCTTTTTATTTACAGAGTACCGAGCTGCTGCTTTGCCAAGTGGATTTCTGGCTGTGGGCAAAGGACCCGACACATCAGAGTGTTTTAATTTGTTTTATACTGGTGTAATTTGACAGACTGACTGCTGCGGCTGTCGATTTTATTTGTTTCTTGTTTTATTTTTCTGTATCAGTAGGCACCATAGAGATTGATTCTTTTAGTATTTTAACCCCTATATATATATATATATATATTAGTCAGTCGCAGACGGTGAAGGCGCTGCAGGAAAAACAAATCCTTTTTTTGTCTCACCGCTTTTGCATGCACAGCGGTGGGCCTGAGTGAAGACGGCACTGAAGATTTGCCTTTTTTATATTGTTTTGCCCATTTGGGGTCATGTGTGAGCAGTGTTGGGGAGTAACGGAATACATGTACCGCTGTTACGTATTTAAAATACAAAATATGAGTAACTGTATTCCGATACAGTTACCGTTTAAAAAGGTGGTATTTAGAATACAGTTACCTTGGCGAAATAAATGGATTACACGGCGGTACTTCCCTGTTTCATATTGTGGCGGGTCAGGACTGTTTGGGTTTTGTTTGACAGCTACGTTCTGTTGTTCCAGGCGGCAGCGTTACGGTTGCCATGGTTACAGGGTGACCTCTCTCTCTGCGTGTTTCCTGGGTGAGAGAGGCCTTTTTGTTGTTGTTGTGCTAAGCTAATAGGCAGAATGCTACAGGTATAGCTCTAAAGAATGTAGCATAATAGGCAGTGTAGTCCGTGCTGCAGGGAGAATGGACTGCCATACACGTTATGTGTCTGTGAGCGAGGGAGGGAGAAAATGGAAAAGTACGAGCTGTCATAGAGCAAAAACGGGAGCTGGAAGCAAGTAAATATAATAACCACTGCAGCCAAGAAGAGCGCCTGACGAGCCCAGTTGTAAGTAAGCTATTAAGACTCGACTGTACACCGTGTTCGTGTTTTCCTCCAAAAACAATAAGTTCCGTTGGAGCAGCCTTTCAACGCCTCTCTCTGTCTCTGCTAGCAAAGTTGACCCAGACAACAAAGTAAAGCTAGTTTTCGGCTACGAGCCCGACACAGAACCCACCGTATTAGCCAGAGGTCCTTTTACTACGGTTCGGAGCTGCGGACCTTCAGTAACAGTAATAAATCACAGCAATAGTACATTCATGTAGTTGTAAACGGCATGATAATATATTAAGTAATCCAAAGTATTCAGAATACGTTACTCTCATTGAGTAACGTAACGGAATACGTTACAGAATACATTTTGGGGCATGTATTCTGTAATCTGTAGTGGAATACATTTTAAAAGTAACCTTCCCAACACTGTGTGTGAGTTGCTGTCCCTTTTTAACCAGTGTACTATGTCGATTTGTTCTTAAACGGTTCCCCGCAGTGCTTGTGCTGTCTCACGGGCAATTATACAGTTTTATTGGTTTTAATAAGGTAAAGTTTTTAATTGTTTTTAGGTGCCGCTGTTACACTGTTACTTTTATTTTGTATTAAAAATTAAATTCTTTTTAACTGACTGTGCGTCTACGGCTCTGTCCTATTTTAAATAGGGACCTACCACGGGTCACATTAGTAACTGGTAGGATCACCTTTAGCAGTAACAACTGCAATCAGGCATTTGTGATGACTGGCAATGAGTCTTTTACAGTGCTGTGGAAGAATTTTGGCCCACTCATGCAACCATATTCAAGGGTTTTCGAGCATGAACCAGCTTTTTAAGGTCATGCCACAGCATCTCAATCTGATTCAGGTCAGGAGTTTTACTAGACTTGAAAGTCTTCATTTTGTTTTTCTTAAGTCATTGTGAGGTGTACTTTCTGGTGTGTTTTGGATCAGTTGGATCAGAGGCCAAGTGCGCTTCAGCTTGAGGTCACAAGCAGATGGCTGGACATTCTCCTTCAGGATGTTTTGGTAGACAGCAGACTGTTGTTACCCTTATGCCAGATGTAATGACACACACGCCTTCCAAAAAGCTCAACTTTGTCTCGTCAGTCAGTTTTTTCCCAAAATCTTAAGGAACATCAAGATTTTTTTCAGCAAACCTAAGATTAACATTTCTGTTTCTTTTACTCAGCAATGGTTTTTGTATTGCAACTCACGCAGGCAATTTTTTCCCCAGTTTCTTTCTTATGGTGGAGTCATGAACAATAACCTTAACTGAGGCAAGTGAGGCCTGCAGTTCTTTGGATGTTATTCGGAGGTCTTTGTGACTTCTTTGGTTAATTTTGGAATAGCAGCTCCATATTCAGCATAAAAAAATGCTGACTATGGAGCTGCTAGTCAGGAGAAAAAGAGGTAGACTGCAGATATGAACGATGATGTTGTGAAGGGGGACATACAGAAGGCTGGTGTGCCAGATGAGGATGCAGGAGATGGAAGACAGAGGAGATGAAAGCAGGTGATTTGCTGTGGCGACCCCTAAAGGAAGCAACCAAAAGTGGAAGAAGATGGGACACAAACTCACTTTGTTTTATTACCTCCATCCAACAGAGGGCGCTCGTGTACAACAGGTGAGTGTCATCATCTTCACCTCGCTGCCTCTGTCCCAGCTGCTCGGCAACTTCAGCTGGAGTTTAGTGATGGTCACATGATGTTGTTATGGGTATATTACCCCAAAATGTCACAGTTTGCGCTCCATTACAGAGCTGCTGCCTGTCTCCACAGCACTGAGGCTGTGCGTGTTCCAGTACTATTAGAAACTTTACTGATTACTTTTTGTTTTGTAGTTTTCATTATTCTTTGAGAGCTGAGCCACTGAAAAAAGGAAGCGAGAGCGTCAGGACGCAGAATTTTGAGAGCAATTATGAAAAACGCGGAGCAGTGAATTTTATTTCCCGTTGACAGTTGAAAAGGTGAGACAGGAGGACTCATGCTGCTTCTCTCCTTCAGGATGTCGCACAGGCTTAGCATTATCTGAGAAAATATGTAACGAATTTTGACTTAAATATGCATCTGTCTGGTCTGTCATTCATTTGAAAAAGGGTATCATGCAATGTGTACATGCAGAGGATCCCTACTATAAATCACTTAAGTAGGCTCTCGGGAAATCTGCGTAAGAGTAACAGATTTACCAAGGCTTGGTAAGTTAATTAGTGCGTTCATAGGTTAATGACGTTTGTCCCTCATCTGTAAAACCACCAACTGGGCTGTTTCGACCTTTGTAGAGTTGCTGATTTATTGACATGTGTTCCACTTTTATTGCTATTAGACTATTAGGCTGAATTGCTGCATACAATTTATTGGAGCTCAGCGCTACACAAGGACAGGAAACCCACACTTAATGGAACTCATCCTCAGAAAATTGTTGCTTTGTGTTTCCGCGGTCATGGATGAAGTATCTCTGCTAATTAACCGAGAAAAATGGGTTAATGTTGCACACGGATGACTGAACAATGGCGTGGTGTGTTTGCCTTACTGTGACGCTTTCAAGGGATCCTCAGATTTTATGGAACAAACTGAGCTGTGAGCTTTTGTTTTGATCACAGGGAATGTTTTTGATTGTAGTGATTTTTTTTTTATTGCGTATTGAAAAGCAGTTTGACATTGGGTGTTATGTAATGTTTTGAAAATATATATTTATTCCAATTACACATGCACTCATTTATCTCCAGTGTTGGGACTAATGCGTTATTAAGTAACGCGTTACAGTAACTACGTTATTATTGTGGTAACAAGCACGGTAACTAGTTATTATGCCAAAATCAGGAACGTGTTAGTCGTTACTGGGATTTAGATAGGGTTGTTACTCGTTACTTTGTGTGGTGGCTATCAGAGCTTCCACAGATTCAGTAACATTAGCAAGTGGTGGAGGCAGCAGGTGGATGAGAGAAAGGGGAGGCAGGAGGAGGAGCAGAGACCCGAGGCAGCCGCTGGTCCGAGTATCAGGTGAACTGAACTTCAGGTAAGAAGTTATAACCTGCAGTCCATCTGGGTCAGACATGAACCAAGTTTAGGTGGAGTTTATTTTCGTTTTTCTGACTTTTTCCGGAGTGCGTACTAGCTAGCATGACGGAGTTTCTATACAGCTGGGTGGGTGCTATGTTACTGATGTTGAACTTTATTTTGTTCATAAGGTTAATTATTAGAGTTTCCAACCGTCCTTAAAAAAAAGAATCATCTCGTATTCAGAGAAAATATTGCGCGTTTCGTATTGAGGTGAAAAGACACACAGTTTGTCCCGGACTTCAGCTAGAATGAAAAAGACACAAAGCTGGAGTTATTCTGTATCTTTGCTGCACAGCTGCCTCTTCTTCTCTCATCCTCCTCCCTCCCTCTCCTGTTTCTACTTCAATCATGAAAACTGATCAATGATCAGCTGATCGGCTCTCTTGTTTGTTTATTGCCCACTTTGCGCCAGAAAGAAACCAGCTGATGTCGCGCTAAACAACAGCAGCACGTTTAAGCTTGATCAGCTGTTGTTAGAATTTATTTAATATTCATTTCTAGTATCAGCTGACGTTTGCTGGAGCCACAGCTGTAAAGCTGCTGGTCTTGATATCGGTTTGGTTATGTGGTGAGAGGGAAACATGAAGATGAAACCAGGAGATGTCCTTACTGAATCATCAGAGCTGAACAGGTGATGGAGAAACAGGTTTACCTTTTAGGTCACATAAATGAGTTGAAGGGAAGGTATGAACTGTTTCTGAGAAATGACACCAGGATCCTTTTCTATGTAGCTGACAGCTGGTAACTGTGCAGGGGTGGATCTAGCAAAGTGTTGCCAGGGGGGCAGGTAGGGCATTAACAGGGAGAGGTGGGCACAAAGAAATACTTTTCTTTGTTATGTCATTTAAAATGTCTCGCTTTTAAAAAATAATTATCTGAATCTTCAACAAACGATTGATAGATTGATACATATATACCATCAGAACAGTGTACATCACTGTCACAACAGCGTTTGTTTTCATTCAAAGGCTTTATGATTTTTGCTATAATGGTGGGCCAGTCTCTAGTCAAAATGCCCGGGACGATTTTTTGTCCCAGTCCAGCCCTGTATGCAGCTCATCTGCAGTCTGGTGTTGCCTACATCTTCCTACTCGGAAGTCAGAATTTCCGAGTACAATCAAAAGCATCACGACTGCAGTTTTTGTGTTGGATGTAAAAAGCGCACAAGATGCTGTGACGTAGGCTAGAATCATGGCCGCGGTCAACGACGGTCCAGGCGTGGGATTTCTCGCGTGGAAATATGCACGTTATTATTATTTTTTCTATTGGTAGGTGGCACAGTGCACTTGTTGCAAGTAAGCAAGCTAGAAGACTGGCAAAGTTATGGAAGCAACACATTAACAAGAGAATTCTGAGTAAAACCAAAGTTACTTTCCCTAGTAACTAGTTACTTTGAAAGTAATGAGTAACTTGAAGTAACTGAGTTACTTTTGATAGAAGTAACTAGTAATGTAACTAAGTTACTAATTTAAAGTAACTTACCCAACACTGTTTATCTCTGTCAATGTACTTAGATTGTCAGGAGAGACCACACGCGTTGTGTCCCTCTGACCTCGCAGATGATCAGATTCTCTGCTGAGGGCAAATCTCACAGAGCGACAATGCATGACAAGATAATTGCTTCCTCTTATGCTACTAGAATTGAGAGCGGTCTGCCTGCTGTGCTGAGTGAATTCCCATTCACTCTTAGTGCATTCATCTTCTGTGAAGTTGACCAGAGCAGAGATTTTATGAGAGACACACAGAGATGTTCCTGGATTGAAATCTATGGAAAATCAGCAAAAATAAAGATGGTGGAAGAAATATAACTTCCACGGGTTCAAGTAAGTAAATGCTTCAAGTGGTGCTTATCATGTTATTTGAATGGTGATTCAATACAAATCACAAAACACTTGAAAAAAGGTAATTAATTAAACAGTAAAGGTAATTTATGTGTTGTTTCAAAATAAATGTCCAAATAAATCCCCTGGCTGTTGCAGAGACAGTCATGATGGTAACTAGATTTGTTTCTATTACTTTTATCAGACCCAACAATTTGCTATTAACAGCAAAGCTTTTCTTTTTCTTTTCATTCAAACTGTGGCCAGTAGGCATGTAATTAGTGGTCTCTTTACATTTTGTTGCCAAGTGCATTATAGACCAAGAGCCAAAATATTAGACATACTATAGTGATTATGACAAACTAAATGTGCTTTGGAATCTGCCTTGCAACCAAATGTGCTTAAGCAGGTACTGGTCACTGTTATGACACTACAAAGACATTTTTTTGTATTGGTTGATAGTGATGTGCGATACCACTGATTTCCTTTCCGATCCGATACCAAGTAATATTCAGGGTGGTGTCGACGATACTGATCCGATACCGATACTTTGTACAAAAATTGATTTTATTTATTGGATCTCAAGTTATAGCGTCATAATGATTACAGGACATCAGATTTCTTGTTCTTATCACTTAATAATGCAGAGTTCATCATATAGAAATAAAAAAACTGAAGTTGTGCGCTATTTGAACACCTTGCCAGCCTGCAGCACTAAAGGACTCTGTGAGAGAAGTCACCTGTCCCTGTCCTCCTCTTCAGTTTGCCTCAACATACGCTCGTCATATTCTGTGATATGATTTACTTTGAGGTGTTTGACGAGGTTAGTGATGTTGCTACAACCATACATGCCAACCCTCCCGATTTTTCCGGGAGAATCCTGAATTTCAGTGCCCCTCCCGAAAATCTCCCGGAGCCACCATTCTCCCGAATTTCTCCCGATTTTCCACCCGGACAACAAAATTGAAAAACCATATCGCAGAATTCATAATTCAGCCCAGCCAATTCCAGTTTCCAGATAGTTTTAATATTACTCTTATTTCTCTTTCTGGGTCACAAAAAATCTTTTAACATATTTTCAGGTGAGAATGTAGCTGTGTAAACTTCAAATATCTGAGCCGACCGACACATCGTTTTCAAACCCCCGCGGTCTTTCACTACTCGGGTTAAACATGATATATAAGTCACTTTGATAACTTAAAATGTTATTGTTTGGGCTTTTTCAGTGTTTTATTTGTTCGCGAGTAAATCGGTTTGGCTGAGAATAAAGTTATTAGATTAGATTAAATTAAATTTTACTTTATTAATCCCTCGGGAGGGTTCCTCCAGGGTTTTCACACAGCTAAATAAACGTCAAACAGAAAATGATTAAACAGAAGAGTTTACGTCAGCGCCCGGTTATATTTTAGATAGCAAGGAGCAGACGGCAGTTTCACTCCACCAAGGGAGCTCGTGCCGTACTACTTTCTTTAGACCGCAAAGGCCGGGTCCTCAGGTGGAAGCAGCCTCTGAATTTGGACACCTCTGCTGTATCCGGGCCGGCCAATAATAACGGTGACATTTAACGTATTTTATCCGATAAATAAACACTGTAAAATGTATTTATCGACCCCCCAACAGCCTTTTTGAATGTCTCCCTAATTCTGAGGTCTCAAGGTTGGCAATTATGGCCACAACACCTCACTTTTTGCCACATGTATCGCAAACCACGTCTCGGCTGTTTGTGGATGTAAAATATGTCCGCAAATTACTCCAATTACGCTCAGCCATTGTTGTGAGTGCGCAAGCCAGCTGCTGCGAGACATTTATACAGCCGTATTTCGCACATGACTATAAAAGGCGGAAGAGGAAGTAGTTCCTTTGAATGTAGACAATCCGAATGTTATAGTTTCTTTCCACTGTGTTCCTGTTAATGATAAACTACAAATTCAGGATCGATCCGCACATCACTATTGGTTGAAAGAACTTGCTGGATTAGAGTTTTTTTATGCAAAGGTGTTTGTCTAAAGTGGATTTACAAGATCTTTGTAGTTCAAAATGAAAAGCAGTATGATTATCCTGTGGAAGCTAACATCTTTTCCCCGAGTAGCTTAAATAACACACTCTCAAAGACATTTGCAAATTGGATTTGTAGAAGAATATCAGCTGAGCCAACAGGGGGTGTGGCATTAATTCACTTTAAAGTTTTTGGTTGTGATTGTGAACTTGTCCAAATGTTCACCTCAGCAGGGCTGTCCTCCCTATAAGAAAGATGTTAAATAAAGACTAAAGAAAACATTAACTTGAAACTGTTTACAAGATTTAGTAGATAAAGTGAAGGAGAAAAATCACAGTGATGCATAAAGTGTAAGCAGCAATTTAAAGTAGAGCACTGGGATGGATCAGCTTTTGGTCTTTTTTTTGTAAGGGATTTATCTTCTTTGATAGCTTCCCTTTAATGAGACACTTTCAACACGTTCCAAATAAGTCTTTCAGAAACAAATGGAGTTGCCAAAAAGATTAAGGACAAAATAAAGGACAAAATAAACTGTATTTATTTATTTTTGCTGTATGCCTCAATATTTAGAGGGTTCATTTGTGTGACTTGATTCATAGGGAGCTAATTTCATTTCCCACAGGAGCTGTGTGTTGCTCTAAATTCATTTTATGAATAAGAATAACTTTATTAATCCCCAAAGGGAAATTGCTTTGTAACAGTTGTTCAAAATTGTGGAAGTTGTAAAATTATACAACTTCAGCAGAAAGAAAAGAAATTGTACAACTAGATGGATCGAAGGACCTCCCATGACATTCGCTGGAGCAGTTAGTCATTCTCAAAACGGTTCATCATTCGTGTTTAATCGATGAGAGTTGATTGTGCACTCCTCTGCACTATTAAACTGTGTTTAAATGGAAGATACTCTATATTCTGGCTAATTTATTTCATTTCACATATGTTATGCATCTAGGCTTGTGGTGTTGTTTTATTATATTCTCTGCTAAGATTCAGGCACATGCAGAGGGGGTGGCGGAAGGGGCTTGAGCACCTGCCCCTTTCCTGATGAGTGCCCAAAGTGCCCTTTTGTTGAGACAATTTTTCTTTTCTTTTTTTTTTCCTTTTTTTTTTTTAATGTGTGTGTGCGTGCGGAGTCCTGTCTGTGCCCCTCAACAATAATATTTAACTATTAATCACAGTTTTGCTACATAAAAGGATCTGGCTTGCATCAGTCACATGATCACCATTAACCAATGATTGCCCTTGACGGCAGAACATGCTGGTTACGAGCCGGGAACGAGCTCACAAAGATCATGTGCATTTTTTGCTGTGCGGAGCTGTAGGAGAAACACAAATTAACTCAGAGACACAGACTGATGCGACAAAACCAGTAAGTAGGTGTACAGCGTACACAGTAGTCTATAGCACACATGAGTATTAGCTTATTACGTACATGCTGGTAAGTTGTCTTGTGGCAACTGACAAATTGAAACAAATGAGCGTGCACGTGTGTAGCAGCGGAACAAACATTACCTGTCCTTTTATTACAATGAATGCTTAAACTCTCACTGTGATTCTTATAGCACAATTTCTAAAACTATTAATACTTATAGCAAAACCACTCACTGAGTTTGCAAAACTAAAAGCACGAACACTGCTTTGCACTCAGTTTGTCATTTTGTAACACACACTTTGCAAAACTGTAGGTACAATCTACTGCACAGCACTCTTTTTGCACAACTGTAAACACAACTTAATGCTTTACACTCAATTTCCAAATGATCAACACACTCCTAGCAAAACTTTACACATTTATGGCCATTATTTACACTATTTTGCCAACTGTCTGGCACACTGTCACATGTGAAAACTGTTTTAGTTAATTAGTTCACTTTGCAATCAGCCTAAGCACTATAAATAAGCTACAGGTAAGCTGTCCGTGTGGAGTACAATGGAGGGAGCAGGAAGAGTGAGAATTAGAGGAGGCCGAGGAAGAGGATGTGGAGGTGAAGAAGTAGGACGAAGAGGACGACAAGGAGAAGGAGGTGAAGTTAAAGGAAGAGGACAAGGAGGAGCAAGAGGAGGACGAGGAGGGGGAAGAGGAAGGGTAAGAAGATTAAGAAATAGAATTACTGATGACATCAGAGCTACAATAGAGGACCATGTAATCAACCATGGAATGACCCTTAGACCCTTCAGCCTAACTTGAGGCGCTACACTGTAGTAAGCATCATGAGGACATTTCAAAATGAGAATCGGTTAGTACAGTCACTTAGCAATAAGATTTGTAGCACTGCCATATGCTAATGAGAAACACAACAATACCATAGATGTAAAAATACTGAAATTGTTACTTTACAGAATTGCTAGACGACCAGATGCTGGGGGAAGAGGAAGAATGTTCACTGCAGACCAAGAAACCCATATAGTCAATATGGTGATTGCAAATAATTCCATAAGGCTACGCAAAATTCAGCAGCGCATAATTGAGAATGACACCACCTTCCAAAACATACAAAATGTGAGCATTTCTGTATTAGGTCGTGTACTTGCCCGCAACAGAATCCGAATGAAACAAATCTACAGAGTACCTTTTGAAAGAAACAGTGAACATGTAAAACAGCTGCGATATGACTATGTGCAGGTAAGCTGTAGTATCATTGGTAGGGATGGGTACCGGTATCCGGTGCCATGATGGCACCGGTTCTGACATAAACGGTAGTAACCAGACCGAAAAGCAGCGCACATGTCGGTGCTTTATTTCGGTGCTTTTTTTCCCTGAGATGTCACACACTTTGAAATCTAGCCAATCATTTTACGTTTCCGAGGATAGTAGACGGGCCCAGGTACGTACGTTCTTTTAGAGCAGAGCTACAGATTAAAAATGCCCAAGGCGAAGCGGTCAAAAGTCTGGCTGTACTTCACAGCAAAATATGCAAACTCAGCAGCCTGCAACAAATGCTTTAAGGTGATACTGTGATACTGTCAAAGGAGGTAACACCTCAAATCCGATAAAACACCTGCCGACGCATAGAGTTTTTTTTTTAAAGCCAAAAAATGCGCCGTATTTGATAGCTTGCTGCGAGACCTCACACCGTGCACATCTACTGCAGGTGTGGTGCCTGTTATCGGACCCGGAGTTAGCAACATCCCCCAAAAACCCGAAGAGTAGAGTCCTGGCCCCTAGCCCTGCCAGTGTAGCAGAAATGATGATGGCAGCAGCAGCCGTTCTTCTCTGCGTGAGTAGCTTAATGTTGTTCGTGTGTAATTTACGTTGAGTAGGCTAATCACGTTATTACATTAATGCATGTAAGGTGAACTAGCAAACATCGTCGTAGTTACATGCGGCTGTCTTCTTGTTGGATGGCAGATACTCCCTTCACCCTGGCCAAAAAGGCTGAAATGACCAAAGAAAAAGTGGAAAACAGCTAAACATGAGAGGTTTTTGGACAAAGTTTGTGTTTTTTCCATTGTTTAAGCACTGCTTCCAGCCAAGAGTGATACCATATATGCCTTATAGCTGCAGAAAAGGCTAACATTGTTATCTTTTTACAAAAAAAACCCAGCTGAACATGAGAGGTTTTTGGACCAATTTTGTGTTCTTGATTCTTTAAGCACCGGTTTGAGCACCGTTTAAGCACCGGCACCATTTCAAAAGTACCGGTTTGGCACCGGTATCGGATAAAACCTAAACGATACCCATCCCTAATCATTGGTACTGAATCTGGAAGTGCATACTGTAGTGCTGTGCATGTGCCTACTGTGCTGAATTTGTTTTGTCTATCGGAGAGGTACAGACTTGGACAAAATTGTTGGTACCTTTCAGTCAATAAAAGGAAAACTCACAGTGGTCACAGAAAAAACTTTAATCTGACAAAATTTATTATAAATAAAACTTCTATAGATGTTAACCAATGAAAGTCAGAAATTGCTTTTCAACAATGCTTCAAGGGAATTTTAAAAAATGCATGAAACAGGCCTGGACAAAAATGATGGTACATCTAGAAAAGAATGAAAATAATGTGACCAAAGGGACATGTTAATTCAAGGTGTGTCCACAAATTAGCATCACAGGTGTCTACAATCTTGTAATAATTTAGTGGGGCTATATATAGGGCTCCAGGTAATCTGTCAGTTCTGGGTAGTGATGGTGAGATGAAGCCCTGTGATGAACTGAAGCTTTCCATCCAACTGGTCGACTCATGGTTCGAAGCATTGTGATGATTCATTTGCTCTACTGCGCCATCAAGTGGACGATTCAAGTGAAACAGGCTCTGTGATTATAATGATGTGATGTGTAAACCTCTAAACTGAATAAATAAATTGTTTTCGTGGTTATTTATCCCAAATATTGTCTCAGTATGTCTGATACAAAAGAGAAACTGGAAACTATCAGGACAGAGTTTTGGTATGATTGTGTAACTGTTAGGGCTGTGTGTCCTCACTGATTTCTTGAATCGATTTGATCCACGATTCGATTCAATTCGGGGAAATTTTGCCTCAGACAGTCAGAAATATTATAATTCAGATTGTGCATCAGTACATTTCTATATTTTTATGTCTATAAAAAGAAAGCTGACACTTTCGAGACTTTATCAAAGGTGTGAGCATCACAGCAGAGGCCTTTGTGTCAAAGTAACTGAGGATAAAACACAGAAAAACATGAAGGCGATTTTCCTGGCCTGGGATTTTAGAAGAATAGTACATCAAAAACAAAAGAAAACCATTAATCAACACATGAACATTACCTGATGCTGCTGAAGCGAAGCAGAGCAAAGTTACAGAGGTTGGATTAGAGACATAACTAAGCGTTTTGCAATTTTGCATAATTTTAAAAAGTTTAAATTTGTTCAGTATTGAACAGCAGAAATTAGGTTTTTTTTTTCGGAAGTAAGTAAAAGGAAAAAAAAACAGCGGCCGACAGCGCTGTAAACAACAGTAGACTTGTGCATAACAAGCAAGCGAATAATGAAGAAAACAGATTTTTAGACGGTAAACTGTTCTTGAAGTACACCGAGAGAGAGAGAGAGAGAGAGAGAGCTGTGCATGAAGTGTGATTTTATCGTGGTGGAAGCAAAACAGCAAAAGTCAGAGGGAATTCATGACGATGTTTATGTGAAGCTTCGTTTGGATCTTCTTTTGGTGCTGGTACGGTCAATATTGTTTGGAGAGAGATAAAGCCTGCAGCTTCAGAATCAGCGCAAAAAGGACATAAACACAAAGCGCGGACCCACCAAAACATCAAAATCAGCGAGCTGTAGGTTTTCAGCCCCGACCGTGTCCGTGCCCTCGGGTGAGAAAGGCAACATCTCACTGATTCTGATCCGTCGGAGGCTCCGCGCTTTGTGTTTACGTCTATGTGCAGAATCTGTGTACGTGCTCTCATTTACTGTTCTAGCTGTTGGGTGGTTGTTGAAATTTTGTGAGGTTTAACCTGAGATTCTGGCATTTCGGGCAAAATGAATTCATATTAAAAAATTGATTCAGGATTTTAATGAATCGATATCACGTTATCCAAGCCAGAATCGATTTTAATCGATAATCAAAACTCACCCCTAGTAACTGTGTAATCATGCTTATGTACACCTGGATAATGACACAAACTAGTGTGTGGCGCTTCACTTTTTACAGTTTTTTCTGAATGCTTAAACCCTAACTGTGATTCTTATAGCACAATTCCTAAAACTATTAACACTTATAGCAAAACCACTCACTGAGTTTGCAAAACTAAAAGCACAAACACTGCTTTGCACTCAGTTTGCAATTTTGTAACACACACTTTGCAAAACTGTAGGCACAACTCACTGCTTACACTCAATTACCAAATTTCCAACACACTCCTAGCAAAATTATACACATGTATGGCTATCATTAACACTATTTTGCCAACTGTCTGGCACACTTTCACATGTGAAAACTGTTTTAGATAATTAGTCCACTTTGCAATCAGCCTAAGCACTATAAACAGGCCACAGGTAAGCTGTCTATGTGGAGTACAATGGAAGGAGCAGTAAGAGTGAGAAGAGTGAGAATCAGAGGAGGCCGAGGGACAGGACGTGGAGGTGAAGAAGTTGGAGGAAGAGGACGTGGAGGTGAAGAAGTTGGAGGAAGAGGACGTGGAGGTGAAGAAGCAAGAGGGTTAGAGGAAGTTAGAGGAAGAGGACAAAGAGGAGCAAGAAGAGGACGAGGAGGGGAAAGAGGAAGGGTAAGAAGAGTAAGAAACAGAATAACTGATGACATCAGGGCTACAATAGTGGACCATGTCATCAACCATGGGATGACCCTGAGGGAAGCTGGCCAACGGGTTCAGCCTAAACTGAGCCGCTACACTGTGGCAAGCATCATTAGGACATTTCGAAATGAGAATCGGTAAGTACTTTGTAGCACTGCCATACTCTAATGAGAAACACAACAGTACCATACATGCAAAAATACTGAAATTGTTACTTTACAGAATTGCTAGACGTCCAGATGTTGGGGGCAGAGGCAGAATGTTCACTCCAGAGCAAGAGACCCATATAGTGAACATGGTGATTGCCAATAATGCAATAAGACTGCGCGAAATACAGCAGCGCATAATTGATAATGACACCATCTTTCAAAATATACACAGTGCAAGCATTTCTACACTAAGTCGTGTACTTGCGCGCCACAGAATAAGAATGAAGCAAATTTACAGAGTTCCTTTCGAGAGAAACACAGAACGTGTAAAGCAACTGCGATATGACTATGTGCAGGTAAGCTAGTGTCATTGGTTCTGAATTTGGAAGTGCATACTGTAGTGCTGTGCATGGGCCTGATGTGTTGCATTTGTTTTGTCTTGTCCAGAGAGTGATGGAACTAGAAGCAGATGCAACGGGACATGAGCTACTTTTTGTAGATGAGGCTGGTTTTAACCTCAGTAAAACCAGGAGATGTGGCAGGAACATTATTGGACACCGTGCCATCATCAATGTCCCAGGACAACGTGGTGGTAACATAACCATGTGTGCAGCTATAAGCCAAAATGGTGTTGTTCACCATCATGCAACCATAGGCCCATACAACACTGCACACATTATTGCATTCCTGGACACCTTGCATGACATGCTCACTGTTCAGAGACCAGAGCAGACCCGATATGTCATCATATGGGACAATGTTAGTTTCCATAGGGCTGCTTTGGTCCGCAACTGGTTTACAGACCACCCATCCTTCATGGCACTCAACCTCCCTCCATACTCTCCATTCTTAAATCCCATCGAGGAGTTCTTCTCTGCCTGGCGCTGGAAAGTGTACGACCGTCATCCTCATCAACAGGTAGCCCTTTTACAGGCAATGGAGGAGGCATGTGGAGATATTGACCAGGCATCATGTCAGGCCTGGATACGGCATTCAAGGAGATATTTTCCCCGGTGCCTTGGACTGGAGGATATCGCATGTGATGTGGACGAAATTTTGTGGCCAGACCCAGAAAGACGACATGATGTAGGCTGATTGTCTTTTTTTCCCCTTTTTTTTGTGAAATTCCTATTTTGTGTTCTGACTTTGTCTTGGATTTGATGAGTGTGAATAAACACCAATACTTGAAGTTTGGATCCTTGTATGTTTACATGACACTATGACAAAAGTGTGACCTCAAATTGACATCTGTACACAGAGAAAGCAAAAGCCAGATGTGTTTTGTATTCATACCATCAGTGTGCAGTTGGCGCATTGTGTGCTTAGTAGATGATGGCTTGTGTGTACTGTTTGATACGAAAACACCATTTTTACGAAGGTGTGAAGAGTTAATCTAGCTGTGTTCGCTTTTGCAAGAGAACTACAATGTTTTGATAATTGGGTGACAGGTTTTCTTATTTGTGTGTAGAGTTTTGCAAAAATAGCCAATAGTTACAAAAAATGTGCTTAAGCAATCAGAAAAAACTGTAAAAAACTAAAAGACAGAAATCAGATTATAGGTGTTGAGCTCGAAGAGCTCCTTCTTCGGCCATGTTCTCTCAATAATGCACACCCTTTGTTTGTTGCTTACTTTTCCCGTTTCTTTTATTGACAGCAACACCGGAGGGAAAACCATACATACATTTTAGCAGCTTGCGCTTCACAACAAAACGGAATAGGAAGTGAAGTCACCTATAATCACCAAAATAAAATCATTTCCAAAATAAAATGAAAATCAGAAAACATCTTTTACAACATAAGATAAATTAATATATTTACTCGTGAGAACACAAATCTAACAATAGAATCTGTAGTGTTGTTTATTTATATTATGGTACTTATCATTCGTGATATTTATTACTGTGTGCATACTTTATTAGAAGAGTTGAGATTTTAAAAAAATCTCTTCCTTGCTGGTTCCATCGAACAAGAAATGCTCAATTAACTATGTAGGATGTACGTAATCCAATTCCACAACACAATGTGATGGGGGGAATCAGCTGTGTTTTGCTGCCCATTTTATTTCGAATCTGGCGCGAACCGGCGAGCCAGTTCCTGAATCAGTCACATGGTACAGACTGCCCGCGAGGCCTCGAACGTCACTGCATACATAATCAAAGCAAGCCTCGATACGCACTTCACAAAAACTCCCCCGAGATTACCCAACACAGGTATCGAAGCTTCGACACACAGGACACATCAGTTGTGTCTCACGTTTAGTTTAGTTCAGGTTCCATGTGTTATATTCTGTCTGTCTCTCAGTGTCGAGTCTGCGTCTTTGTGTAGTGATTTCTTGTTTCCTGTTTTATTGTGAAGGTCTGCGTTTCATGTGAGTGTGTTCAGTTTATCTCCCTTGTCTCATCTCGTTAATTACTCCCAGCTGTGTCCCCCACCTGTGTGTAATCTCCCTGTGTTTCTCTGAGTGTATTTAAGTCGTGTCTTCTGTCATTGTAGTCGCTGGTCTGTCTATGTATCTATTGTATTTCATCCGTGTGTCCTCCCTGCTGTCCGTCATCACTTACCTCCGCCCTTCCTTCTTCATGTTCGTGTTCTGGTTCGTGTTTTGTAGTTTAGTTGTTCTCAGTTTAGACAGTCTGCAGTCCCGTTTGCCGTTTTTCTATTTTGTACTTTGTGTTCAATAAATCTCCTTCACACCTTTTACAAGTGCCTGCGATTGGATCCTCCTTTATCATCTCCACACGGCTCATCTCACTCGCCATAACATAATCACTGTGTTGTTTGGTGACATCCCACATAGCAAGGAGGTCTGCCCCTGGTATCAAGCCGGCACTGCTGGCTGACTTCTGGCATGATAAGATGTATGTCATCCAGATGTGGGCCAGGTCTGGCAATGATGCCACTGTTTATGCAATGGCATGCCATATCTGGCTCAATTGCGGTTTGGGTTATGTGGCCCAGGCTCATAGAAAACAGGTCTAGCCCGGATACGGCATCAAGCTGGCACTTCTGACTGACTGGTGTCATGGCAGAGTGTATATCAAACAGATGTGGGCCAGGTCTGGCAATGATGGCACTATTTATGTTCCTATTTTCCTATTTTAGTTAGAAGACCCAAATGCCATGTTGCAATACTATACTGCTATGGCAGCCAACATTTCAAATGCAGGTTTGACAGGTTTGTGAGTATACACTTTATCCAAAAGCTAGTGAGTGTTTACTCATGTCTACCACTCGGTGGTTGTAGCTCAGGAAGTAGAGCAGATAACCTAGTTATTGGAAGGTTAGTGGTTTGATCCCTGGCTCCTCCATTCTGTATGTCAAGAGTGTGAATGTGTATGAATGTAGTTAGGAAGCACTCAGTTTAGAGAAAGTGTGTGATTGGGTGAATGTGGCATGTTGTATAGGGCACATTGAGTAATCCGGGAGAGTAGAAAAGCGATGTGAAAGAATCAGTCCATTCACTGTCTGAACAGAGTTTCATCATGTTACTTTTGCACTGTTTTGCATGTTGCTCTTTGGTGGCCCAGATCAGGTTTGCCAGAGGTATCCCACACATGGGCCAGCACAGTACCACCAGTGTGTGTGCAACTGACCTTGTGCCCCCCCCACCACCACCGATAGAAATCGGTGGTGGTGGGGGGGCACAAGGTCAGGAAAGGCACAGGAAAGCTTCGAACTTCTGTTGTTTGAATTGGGGTATCCCCGCACAACACTTGTCGCAGCAGTGGGTCTCATCAGCAAGAATGATGAGTCAGCGTACAGAGAGGAGGTGCAAAAGCGAACAGACTGTTGTAGAGTCAACAACCTGTCTCTAAACTTGGAAAAAACAAAGGAGATGATTGTTGACTTCAGGAGAGCATGGAGAGATCACTGTCCACATAACATTGATGGGTCCTCTGTGGAGGTCATCAAGAGCACCAAATTCCTTGGTGTCCACCTGGCGGAGAACCTCTCATGGTCCCTCAACACCAACTCCATAAGTAAGAATGCCCAAAAACGTCTCTACTTCCTGCAGAAGCTGAGGAAAGCCCATGTCCCACCATCCATTCTCACCACCTTCTACAGAGGGTCTATCGCGAGCATCCTGTGCAGCTGCATCACTGTCTGGTATGGTAACCGCAACGTATTAGATCGCAATACCCTACAGCAGATAGTGAGAACAGCTGAGAAGATCATTGGAGCCTCTCTTCTCTCCATCACAGACACTTTTTGTGCTCACTGCATTCGCAAAGCCACCAGCATTGTGGAGGACACCACACACACACTCTCACCCTGCCACCTTCTGTTAAGAGGTACTGGAGTATTCGGGCCCTCACTGCCAGACTGCGAAACAGTTTCTTCCCCCGGGCCATCAGACTCCTGAACACTCAGTGTTTTGACTGACACGCGCACACACGCACCTACACACACAGACACACACACACACACACACACATACCTTCATACACGTCACTACCAAGCACTCATCAGCAGAATCGCAAACACACACATGCGCGCACGCACACACACCTTCATACACCAAGTGACTTTTTGCACAATATTCAATCTTTTGCACTTTTCTATTGCACTGTTGTGTCTGCACTGTCTTGTGCCTGCACTGGCTTGTGGCTGTGTCGTTCTGGTCTGTCTGGAGTTGCACTGTATTTGTTTTGTTTTATGCAATTTCTGCACATTGCACTTTATGCAGTCCTGTGTTGATTGTCTGTTGTATGCCATATGTAGCACCATGGTCTTGGAGGAAGGTTGTCTAATTTCACTGTGTACTGTACCACTGCACGTGGTTGGAATGACAATAAAGCCACTTGACTTGACTTTGAGGTGATTGGAACACCTGAATTCAATTATTTTGATGTGTAAGTGAATACTTTTGGCGATATAGTACACTGCCTGGCCAAAAAAAAGTCGCCACCTGGATTTAACTAAGCCAATAGGTTCGAGCCTCCTATTGGACAATTACTGCATGGGCAATTAACTTTCAGCTGGCAACAAGTCATTTAACCCAAGCTGGCGCAATAAATTGTTTCTCATTTCAAGCAGCCATGTCGAAAGACACATCTCATGGCTGTGGAAAACATGTTAGTGTGTTTGAGAAGGGATTGGCATGCATCAAGCAGAGAAAACATCTAAGGAGTTTGCGGAATGACTAAAATTGGGTGAAGGAATGTCCAATGCATTGTTAAAAAGTAGAAGGATAGTGGGGACCCATTGTCTTTGATGAAGAAATTTGGCCTGGAAAAAAATCCTGAATGGTCATGTCGGTGATCACTTAAACGCTTAGTGAAATCAAAGACCAAAGAAAAGCAACAGTAGAACTCAGGGCTATGTTTAATAGTGAAAGTAAGAGCATTTCCACAATGCGAATGCGAAGGGAACTCAAGGGATTGGGACTGAACAGCTGTGTAGGCATAAGAAAACCACTAATCAGTAAGGCAGAAAAAAAAAGGCTTAAATTTGCTAGGGAGCATAAAGATTGGACTCTGGAGCAATGGGAGGAAGGTCATGTGGTCTGATGAGTCCAGATTTACCTTTGTGATGGGCGCATCAGGATAAGAAGAAAGGCAGATGAAGTGATGCACCCATCATGCCTAGTGCCTACTGTGCAAGCCTGTGGGGACAGTGCTATGGTCTGGGGTTACTGCAGTTGGTCAGTCTGGGTTCAGCAACAATATGTGCTCCAAGAAGGAGGTCAGCTGACTACCTGGCTATACTGAATGACCAGGTTATTCCATCAATAGGGTTTTTATTCCCTGATGGCACGGGTATATTCCAAGATGAGAATGCCAGGATTCATCAGGCTCAAATTGTTAAAGAGTGGTTCTGGGAGCATGAGACATCATTTTCACACATGGATTGGCCACCACAGAGTCTAGACGTTAACCCCATTGAGAATCTTTGGGATGTGCTAGAGAAGGCTTTACACAGCGGTCAGACTCTACCATCACCAATGCAAGTTCTTGGTGAAAAATTGTCAACACTGGATGGAAATAAATCTTGTGACATTGCAGAAGCTTGTCAAAACACAGTGAATGTGTGCCGTAATCAAAGCTAAAGGCAGTACAACAAAAAGTTAGAGTGTGTGACCTTTTTTTTATGGTGGTGACTTTTTTTTGGCCAGGCAGTGTATATTTCTGTGCAATTTAGCAAACATCTACAATGGGTGGATGGATGGATAGATGGATGGCTAGACTGATGTTATTTTGTATAAAACTCCCTATTAAATAGAGCTAAAGAATTACAAATACAGGTGCAGATCGTTCTGCATTACTTTAAAACGTACATGCAAGTGTTAGGTCATTTGGGGAACTGGTTGCACAGTATCTCTTTATCATCCTTATGTAAACTATGGAAATTAGCATATGCTGAGTTAATGCGTACCATCCTGTGGTAACTTCTTCCTACACTGGTAACGACAGCACTTCTGTAGGTTTTGTGACTTTGAAGTGTCAGTAGCTCAAAGTGCCAAAATAATTGACTTTAAAATAGGCATTAATAATATTTTACACTAAATTCTATTTCTATAACAGTTAGTCACTTTCTAAACTTTTTTGCCATCGACCTATTGATTGTCGTAACCATCTAACCAGGTCAGGATCAGAGGAGTGCTGGAGCCTATCCCATATATGATGAGTGTTAGGAGTACCACCTTAGCAGGTTGCTAGTCTGTTACAGGGCCACAAAAGCCAGTTAATTTTTTGTGTCCTGCAGACTGATGTTGCTACTCTGCATATCAGAAAGTAATGCCATTCCAAAGTCTCTATGCTTATAACCTTACGACACCCTTTTTTCCTTGCTCAGCCTGTCATGTCCATACTAGATATGTCAATAAAGTTGTTATTTAAATGGAAAAAATTTGTTGATTCTGAAAATCATTTTTGAATAAACTTTTCAAACAGCTCGCCCTAGATGTTTTCTGATCATTTTTAATGAGCTTGAAAAACAAATTCATTTGTAATAATTTTGTCTTACAAAAACTAGTGTATTGTATGACAATACTAGGCTTGTGGTTTGGATTGTAGAAATGAAGTATAATAGACTGGTGCAGAGCAGGTTGTGATGTCTGTCTTCATTATATAGATCAGGGGTGGGCAAACTACGGCCCGCGAGCCACCTCCGGCCCATTGGGGTTTTTATTCCAGCCCGCCGAAGATTGGTGTGTCTTATCCATGTCTCGAGTCATGAAGTTGCGGGGCACGCAGTGTGAAGTTAGTTATGCTGTGAATAACCACGGCAGACCCGATGACACATTCATGCTTTTAACCCTTTAAGACCTACCATAGAACCAAGTCCGCCAGAGCTTATATTATATTTTTACATGCTGTAGTGCCATTTTTGGGAGCATTTCAAGTTGCTATACATCAATACAACCATTATAGCCCAGATTTTAATAATATGCATGCATTAAGTGCATAGTAATTACATAAATTGCAAAAAAGTGCAATAAACTACAAAAAAATTGAAAATCATTTTTTTTTTTTTAACATATATTTCTAGTTAGAGAAATTTAAGAGGCTTATCCCTCAAAACTGTAAATACAAAAAAGTTGCACAAAATAGTTTCTCACCACAGGAAATTTATTTTGAGTGTCTTCATAGTTTTATTTTTGAAATACACCAATTTTTATACACTGCAGGAAAAACGAAAATAAATATTATAGTGCAAATTTGCAAAAAAGCAGCATGTGCATCAAAATAAACTATTTCCAGCAGTGCAATATGAGTCCTAAGCATCCCAGAAACGACACAGAAAGTCATAAAGTCAAAGATAACTTTTAAAAACACCAGTATAGGCTCATGAGGCCTTGATGGTAAAAAACTACATTTCCGCGAAAATGACGTCACTTCCGGTTTCGGGCAGGACATGGCGGACATGCGATAGTTCACGCTGATGGACGTAGGAAGTGTTATGAACAGCTGATCGGATCGGCAAAGCGTGTTTCTGGAATATTATGTTTGTGTTGTTGCAAGTACTTTTTATGCAGTTTTTGCACAGCTGTATGTGGAAGGAAACCGTGACCTAGGACAAGCTGATGGCATAAGATGTAAGTACAAGTCCTCCGGTTTCATATGCAAAAAAAATTATTGCGCTAGCTTACGTGGTTGCAGTGCTACCGGTATTTAAAAATAGTTATGCAAAACAGAGCGTGCCCGCTCTGACCGGTTTTAAAGGGTTAAGCATCTCTTTATTCGGACACACAGAGCTGCAGCTCTCCTGCTGCCAGCTTAACATAACAACACAACCAACAACAACCACAATGCAGGACCCAGTACCATATTTAAGTTGGCGGGGCATGATTGCGAATGGCGTGCAGCTCCAATTGACCAGGCTCCCCTGGCCCCTCGCATGGCTCCTCCATCACCACCACCGCCAGGACTGAAGCAGCCCTTTGCATGGCTCCTCCGTTACCGCCGCCGCTGCTCCCAGCGCAAGCCACGCCCCACCACATACCCCCATTGCCTGACTGAGGCCGGCAGCCATCTAGCCGAACCTACTCCCCCACCGCGAGCGGGAGAGGGAATTAGCGACGGGGAGATGTGAGTTCAGGTGGCCGGTGAAGCTCGTCCGGAGGTCAGCCGCGTGGCTGGTGGACGTGGCATGGCCGGCACGGTCGTGAGCCCCAGCTCACAGGCGGCTGGGCTGATGTCAGATGCTGATCTCAAGCTTGGCGCACGTCTCGCTCACCAGCTCCAATCGAGCAGGCTCCCCTGGCATGGGGACCTCTGTCGTCGTCGCCGCTGCTCCCAGCTCAAGCAGCCGAATGCAGTGCAGATGTATCCGTCTTCCCTGCATGGCACCGCAAGCCACGCCCCGCCACATACGCATTTGTGCTGTGGAAACTGAAAACTGTACAAGCCTGGGCTACTCTCTGTTGCTACTCAGCTACTGCTCTGAACCTTTCTGCAACTGATTGATCTCCAATATAACAGTCTTAAATGAGAAGTTCAGCTCTCTGAAACTGCATGAGTTTTATGCATCTTTAAATGCAGCCACATTTCCAAAGATCCAGAAGATGTCACAGAGGATGCTGGTGTTGTTTGGCTCTACGTATGTATGTGAATAGACTTTTAGTGTGATGAACAACAGCAAATCATCCCACAGATCCCAGATGAGTGATGAACACCTCAGATCTTTTCTGAGAATTGCCACAACAAATCTAACACCAGATTTCGATGCACTGACAAAAAAGGGTGATCAACAACACTAAAAGTGAATGTAAGTATTAACACTATAATGCCTTCTTAATGTTTTTGTTTGATATGTATGCATCTGATGCTGGTCTGGCCCGTTTTGTAAATTTTAAACTTCAGTGTGGTCCCTGAGCCAAAAAGTTTGCCCACCTCTGGTATAGATGGATAAATGCCTTTATTTGTCGGTTTCAGTTGACCGCAACTGAGATGACAGACCTTGCCGACCGTACATACAATACACAGACTTCACATTGGGGAGACAGGTCAGGCTAGGTAGCAAAAAGGAAAAACAATGAAATGTGTAACACAGAAGGGTAGATCATGAGAAAAAAGAATTTCCCCAAAAGGAGCCAGCATGAGAAGACGACAAAAACTCCAGCACATATGAAAGCCATATGAAAGATGATGGATATGTTGTTCTAGAACAAACAGACTGCATCCATTTTACATTTGTTTTTAGCATCCATCACTGGTCTCCACGTGTATCTCCCGTTTAAGAGCCGTGAGCTCCTCCAAGATCTTTCCTATATTGTGTTCAGTAAGAGCAGCCTGAGTACTCACACCTCTTTCCACATTTTTGATCAAAGCGGCAAGCCTTGTGGGGTTATGAACAGCATTCACCACTTTCTTCAATTTCCGATAAGCCAGGGCCAAGCCAGCTCTGATCAGCAAGAGCCCCGTTACCATGATGCCGAATAGGTAGATGTCTTCAATGTCCTCAATAGACAGTCCTGCTAGGCACACAATGGGCAACTTCTGCCACCCTTCCATTGTATATCCGGCAGGGAACGTCCCTCCAGGAGACTCGGGCTCTTCCAAACCCAGGCTTCTCGTCGAGAATAGAGTGTCAATTGCATTAAGGGACCAGTTCATCAAATCAGACGAAACCAGACAAGGATATAGAAGCAGCAGCAGGGAAGATAAGGGAAGGAGAGGGTGAAAGATGCGTCAAAGCAGAAAAAGTAAAATTAGGTTAAATCAAGATTTGTCAATTTAAAATTAAATCACCATCCAACTAAACAAGCTTTAAAGTGGCTAGAACTTGTAAAACAGGCCTAATAGCCCACATAAGATCAGCTTATTACTTGCTAAATCCTATAATGGGGAAGGCTTTAGGACGCAGGGGAACCAACACAGGGTATAAAAGAGGATGTAGATTTCTACTGGGCTGGTGCAATATTAGTTGGGCAATGTGCAATCCCTGAACTGGGCTCTCAGGTGATAGTTGCATTGCTGGCAGGTTGCACCAATAAGACTATATTGTGGTCGTTAGTAACCTTTTTATTGTGATGTTTTAGGCCTATTGCAAACCCTTTGTGTTTTCTTTTAAAATAATAAACTTTAACGTATCTGGCTGATATTGACCCTCTTGTCCCATTTATTCTGGGCTCGTTCCTGCAAGAGCTTTGGGCCCTTAGCGGTTACTTGGTGGCTTTCACTCGTTACATCCAGATGGCTTAATCCTCAAAGAGCAATAAACCTCAGAGTATAAGCAGCAAAAAGTCATCTAATTACTACATATACAGAAAGGAAAAATCTACAAGCATTACCAATTCAAATAACTGTATGACGTGTTTTTAAGTGATTCTTTTCTCTACGCTGCAGTACCATACATTACCCAAAACACTGTGCACTCACAATATAGTTAAACCTATAGTTTGTCAATAAATGGCATATTGAAAAAAATTACAGGGAAAAGTAGAATATTATTAGCAGTGTTGGGACTAACGCGTTATTAAGTAACGCGTTACAGTAACTACGTTACTATTGTGGTAACGAGCACGGTAACTAGTTATTATGCCAAAACCAGGAACGCGTTAGTCGTTACTAGGATTTAGATAGGGTCGTTACTCGTTACTTCGTGTGGTGGCTATCGCGGAGCTTCCACAGATTCTGTAACATTAGCAAGTGGTGGAGGCCAGCTGGTGGATGAGGGAAAGGGGACGTAGAAGGAAAAGAGACCCGAGGCGGCCGCCGGTCCAAGTGTGAACTGAACTTCAGGTAAGAAGTTATGACCTGCAGTCTATCTGGGTCAGATATAAACCAAGTTTAGGTGGAGTTTATTTTCGTTGTGCTGACTTTTTCCGTACTGCGTACTAGCTAGCATGACAGAGTTTCTATACAGCTCGGTGGGTGCTATGAAGTTAATGATGTTGAACTTTATTTTGTTCATAAGTTATTAGAGTTGCCAATCGTCCTGTCTGGTATTCAGAGAAAATATTACGCGTTTCTTATTGAGGTGAAAAGGAACAGTTTGTCCCGGACTTCAGCTACAATGAAAAGGGCACAAAGCTGAAGTTATTCTGTGTTTGCTGCACAGCTGCCTCTTCTTCTCTCATCCTCCCCCCTCCCTCTCCCGTTTCTACTTCAATCATGAAAACTGATCAATGATCAGCTGATCGGCTCTCTTGTTTGTTTATCGCCCACTTTGCGCCAGAAAGAGGAAACCAGCGGATGTCACGCTAAACAACAGCAGCACGTTTAAGCTTGATCAGCTGTTGTTAGAATTTATTTAATATTAATTTCTAGTATCAGCTGATGTTTGCTGGAGCCACAGCTGCAAAAAAGCTGCTGGTCATGATGTCGGTTTGGTTATCTGGTGAGAGGGAAACATGAAGATGAAACCAGGAGATGTCCTTACTGAATCATCAGAGCTGAGCAGGTGATGGAGAAACAGGTTTACCTTTTAGGTGACATGAATGAGTTGAAGGGAAGTTATGAACTGTTTCTGAGAGACAGATAACCCCAGGATCCTTTTTTAGGTAGCTGACAGCTGGTAACTGTGCACGTGCGGATCTAGCAAAGTTTTGCCAGGGGGGCCAGGTAGGGCATTAACAGGGAAAGGTGGGCACAAAGAAATACTTTTCTTTCTTATTCTAATTTAAAATGTCTAGCTTTTAAAAAATAATTATCTGAATCTTGCGAACAAACGATTCATAGATTGATGCAAATATACCATCAAAACAGTGTACATCACTGTCACAACAGTGTTTGTTTTCATTCAAAGGCTTTATGATTTTTCCTATAATGGTGGGCCAGTCTCTAGTCAAAATGCCCGAGCCGATTTTTTGTCCCAGTCCAGTCCTGTATGCAGCTCATCTGCAGTCTGGTGTTACCTACATCTTCCTATTCAGAAGGCAGAATTTCCGAGTTCTGAGTACAATCAAAAGTACCACGACTGCAGTTTTTGTGTTGGATGTAAAAGGCGCACATGACGCTGTGACGTAGGCTAGAATCATGGCAGCAGTCAATGATGGTCCGGGTGTGGGATTTCTCTCGTGGAAATATGCACATTATCTTTTCCTTTCTATTGGTAGGTGGCACAGTGCACTTGTGGCAAGTAAGCAAGCTAGAAGACTGGCAAAGTTATGGAAGCAACACATTAACAAGAGAATTCTGAGTAAAACCAAAGTTACTTTCCCTAGTAACTAGTTACTTTGAAAGTAACGAGTAACTTGAAGTAACTGAGTTACTTTTGATAGAAGTAACTAGTAATGTAACTAAGTTACTATTTTAAAGTAACTTACCCAACACTGATTATTAGTCATTTCTTTTTCTTCCCCCCACCCCCCACCCCCACCCCCTCTGTCCCGTTTGGTTCTTTTGCCATCAGAATTATTGTCTAAAGGCCAAGAAAGATGCCTGATTTACTTTATCAAATGGACCATTCCAGCCTTGCCGTATTGGCTCATTTACCTTTGTTTTTATTGTTTATTTTCGTTTATTTTCAGCTGTTACATATGGGACAGACATGACTGGGGGAAAGGAAAGGGAGAAAGAAAGAGAGGGGGAGGAGAAAAACAGCGGGGGACAAAAAAAAAAAGGAGGTGGGGGGCATAGATATATAGATATAGATAGATCAATATATAGCGAGAGAGAGAGAGAGAGAGACCTTTTTGACTTTTCACACAACTTTATTTACACCGAATTAAACAAAACAAAAACCAAAAACTAACACAAAAATGCTACCACATAATCAGTAACATTCATTGTACACTAGCCATTAACTAAAGTACCCAGCACACACACTTAAAAGTTAAGAACGAGTGTCCCATCTGCTCCTACTGAACACAAAACCCGTCCAATCCCCCACATAGTTTCAAAGGAGTCCAGACTATTAGTCAGAGAGTAAAAAGCATGCTCTACTCTCAGACGGGATGCCAACAGGCCTTTTAGACTTTGCACAACATCAGTCCAACCCTGACCTAGCATCTGGTTCTTCCTAGTCTTCCATATTCCATACAGCTTGGCTGTACCAAACAAAAAAATAATCAGAACCAAGGTCCGTCTTTTCTGCACTGAATACTTAGGGCCAAAACCAAACAAAGGTACAGAGAAAGTCTCCCCCAGAGATTCCACCCACTCCTGCAACAAAGAAAATAAACCCACTAGCCGCAGACAACAGACCACTAAGTGCTCCAGCGTCTCCCTTTCTGAGCAAAAAGGACAACCCTCCCCAGTGCTTGGGTCCAGGTGGGCTCTGTGTCTGTTTGTGGCTATTGCTCCATGTACAATTCTGCCCTGGAGGTCAGCCATCCGTTTTTCAACACGAGGCTTATACAGGACCCTCCACCAGCCTTTAGGGGTAGAATCCGAAGCAAAAAACTCAGTCCATTTTGACTCCCTGATTCCAACCAGAGAGCGGAAATTCAGCACCTTAATACAGCATAAATAAAGCTGCTTCTTCCCACAAGAGCTGAAACTATCCAGCACTGGTGTCCCCGGGGAGAGAAGCATGCCACTCCCCTCAGGCTGCTCCTCAAAGGCAGGACTGACCATCAATGAAGGAAAAACATATTCACTGTCATCAGCCCATTGATCAGCTAGGACACAGTCTCCAGCAAAGTCTCTCAGTGATGGTGACAGAAATTGCCTAATTTCCTCCATAATTCTCTCCAGCACTCTGTAGGAATTAATGCCTGTGACACCACCAATTGCACCCATTGACATCCTTGTAAGATGACCTAGTTTGATAATGCTAGCCTCCACAAACTTGGTCCTTATTATAGCAGAAGAAAATACAGTGCTGGGAAAAAAGTCATTAAAAAACAGCGGCTCCTCAAAAAGCCACATCTCAGGTCTGGGGTCAGGAGTACGTGCGACCTTCAGCGTCCGCCAGGCGTTAACCACCGAGCTGTAAAATGGTACAAGTCCAGACAGATCCACTTGATCCAACTTCAGAAGAAAGAGTTGTTTATCCAATCCAAGCCGGCCCGCTCTCCTAAGCAGCAATTGAGCAGAAGTCATCCAGCTGTGACCACAGCCATACAGCAGCCATACAGCAACCTTTAGACTACTGTGCCGTCTGTAGTCTAAAGGTTGCAGTTCTGGACAAAACATCTATTAGGCCTTGTCCCCCCTTCCGCCACAGGAAGATACAGGGCCGCCACACGAAGCCAATGCTGTCCCGAACAGACAAACTTCACCAGAAGCCACTGCACCTCTTCCAGAAGACCGGGTGGTGGCACTAAAACAAGCAATCTGTGCCATAAAATGAGGCAACTGGATTGTTAGCTATTAGAACTCTACCCCTGTAGGACAGGTAGGGGAGCAACCGGTTCCATTTAGACAGCTTAGCCTCCACCTTTTCCCGCACTCCCTCCCAGTTCTGCTTCACAAAGTCATCACTCCCCAAGTAAACCCCAAGAGTTTTAATACCCCTTTGACCCCAGCGAAGGTTCCCAGGAAGCTTGGGAATAGTCGACAAATTCCACTGCCCCACCAAACAGGCCTCACTCTTATCCCAATTAACCCTAGCTGAGGAAGCGTTTCCATACAAAACCAAACATTCCTGCAATTCCTGCACATCCCTTTGATCCGTAATAAAAACATTAACATCATCAGCATATGCTGACACAACGACAGGAGGGCTCTGAACCAGATCTGGCAAAGAGAAACCCCTCAACTTGCTTGTCAGTCTACAGAGAAAAGGCTCAATAGCAATGCTATAAAGCTGTCCAGAGATAGGGCAACCTTGTCTAATCCCTCTCCGAACCGGCACAGGACAACTCAACCCTCCTCCCACCTCCTCCCACCTTCACAACACAGCAAGCATCGCTATACAACAGTTTCACCCAAGTCAGAAACCCCTGCCCAACACCAAAGGTCTTCAAGGTGGAAAAAAGAAAATCATGGTCCACACGGTCAAATGCCTTCTCCTGATCAATAGATACGATGCCAACATTAGCATTGTACACTTTACAAATATCAAACACATCTCTCATTAAAAATAAGTTATCAATCATAGACCTATCCGGAATACAGTAAGATTGATCTACACCAATCAGCAGTTCAATGACCATTTTCAGTCTGTTCGATAAAACCTTGGAAAGAATCTTGTAGTCTGCACATAAAAGGGCCGCTGGTCTCCAGTTTTTAAGAAGGGTTAAATCTGCCTTCTTTGGTATGAGAGAGATAACTGCACGCCTGCAGGAAGCTGGAAGTATCCCTTCTATAAAACATTCCTTAAACACGTCCAGTAGGTCCCAACCCAGAAGACTCCAGAAGTGCTTAAAAAAAGTCTGATGGTAAACCATCTATTCCTGGAGCTTTGCCTGAAGCCATCTGAGACACAGCTGCAGACAGCTCATCCAAGGTTATATCCCTGTTTAAGACGTCCCGATCCCGTGGACTCAGCTGAGGAAGCCCCTGCAGAAGTTCCGAAGCAGAGTCCACATCACAGCTATCCGCACTAAACAAGTCCGCGTAAAAGGCCACTGCATGCCTTCTCATCTCAGCCGGATCTGTGGTCACCTTTCCATCCGAAAGCTGAAGACACACCATTTGCTTTCTGTGAACCACAGATTTCCCCAAATTAAAGAAAAATGTGGTTGGAGCATCCATGTCCTGGAGTCTGGTGAAACATGCTTGAACGAAAGCTCCTTTAGCTCTCTCATGTAAAAAATGGTTAAGCTCTTGCCTTTTAGAATGTAGACAGTCATTATTCTGCTGACCTAACTGTGAACCAGAGACATTCTCCATGTGTGTTATCTCTTTTTCAAGTTCCTGCACAGTTCTCATGATATTGGCTGTCAAAAGAAAACTATATTGCTGACAAAACACACGAGGTAGGGCCTTTCCTACCTCCCACCATTGAGTAAGGGAAACAAAATCACCCTTCCTTGATCTCCAGTAAACCCCAAAAAACCTAAAATTGTCAAAGAATATCCGATCATGCAATAATTTTATATTAAACCGCCAAAAAGATTTGGATTTGCTGGTGGTAGATAGAAACAGCTCCATTAAAACTAAGCAATGATCTGTAAAAACAACAGGAAAACACTGACAGTTAATAATTCGAGCAGTAATTGAAACAGACACATAAAACCTGTCTAATCTCGCTGCACTAATTCTGCCATCAGTCACTTTCACCCAGGTATACTGCCTGGATGAAGGATGCTTTATCCTCCATGCATCAACCAAGTTAATTTTCCGTAGGACATCTGATAAAGCAGATGTCCTACGCCCCAGTCCTATCCAAAGTAAAGTCAAGACAACAATTCCAGTCCCCACTCAACACAACACAGTCCCCTTGAGCAGCACCACTTAATTTTTCTTTTAATGTTTTAAACAAAATCTCACGCTCAGACCCTAAGGTTGGTGCATAGACATTAACAAAAGTAAAAATAAAACCTTCAATTTCAGCGTTCACCAAAAGGACTCTGCCCTTTACCATCTTCATGCTGAAAATAATATTTGCATTTAGAGAAGGAGAAAATAAAATAGCAACTCCTGTGCTAAAATTTGTCCCATGGCTAAGAAACTTCTGCCCTCCCCAGCACAGATCCAAGTCTATTTCATTTAAACTGTCAGTATATATTTCTTGGAGAAAGACTATATCTAATCTCTTCTGTTTGATCACCTCAGCTAATAGGGCTCTTTTATTTGCATCCCTGCACCCATTCACATTCAAGGAGGCCACCCTCAACCCCTGCACATAAGAGGAACTGATCAAGAAAGCAAACAGAAAAACCCAGCAGAGATGAAACACCCAGTGTTGTATGATCATAACGTTTTATCGTAAAAACTTTATTGTCTCTATCGATTCAGACGCTTCAACTGTTTCCTCAGACCAGTAACATGTTTCTTCAGGCGATAACGCTTTTTACCATCCAGTAAGTCAAACCCCACAACTTTCTGAAGAGTCATAGCTGACCGAATGAATTTCTCAACATCAGGGAAATATTCCCTAACATTCACCTTTTTACCAAAGGTGTCATCCAGAAAAGCAACGATTTCCTCCAAAGAATACAAATCCGCATTTTGAGAGACAATGTCTGCTACAGAAACATTATCAGAGTCAGAATCACACTCCATGTCATTTGCGTCGTTACCATAACAACCAGCAGGCGTCCTGCTCTGCTGCTCCTCCACCCCTCCTTCCCCCAAGTCAACAACACACTCTACACCCAACTCAGAGCTCCTCATTTCATCCCCATTCTGTGCCGTACTGACCGCAGGTCCAGCCTCCACCCTCTCTTTCGACTTGGTTGTAGTCATGCAATCACTCACCTCACTCCACACGTGTTGAGAAACGCCGACCTCACCTCGCACCGAAGGCGCAGCATCCTCTCAAGATAGGGCAGTTTCACCACGCGCTGGAGGCACAGCTCCAGCCGGGTCAACAGCGGCTTCGCCCCGCACTAGAGGCACAGCCTCAGCCGGGGCAACAGTGGTCTCACCCCGCGCTGGAGGCGCAGCCACGTTTAGCGCCTGCTGCCCGCTAACCCCCTCCCCACTATCATCCACAGCAGGTCCCACTGCAAGCTGCCTGTGAGGACACATTATTTTCTTATGACCCACATCTCCACACTCAAAACATTTCATGTTCCCAGAACTAGCATACACCATGTAGAACCCTTCTTCATGTTTGACACAGAAGGAGACATCCAGTGTCTGTGTGGGGGAGTCTAAAAACATGAACACTTGCCTCCGAAGGGACTGAACATGCTTTAACTTGGCGTCCTTACAGCCCAGACTCACTGTCCGGAAGCCACTTGCAAATCTCCCAAAGCGCTTCAGCTCTTGCTCCAAAGCCGCATAAACACAGCGAGAAAACAGGGGGAAAAAAGAACATTCAGTGAAAAAAATCACACACTCTCACTCAGACACACCAAACACACCACCATCAAACTCCCAGCATGCAGTACTATATATATATATATATATATATATATATATATATATATATATATATATATATATATATATATATATATATATATATATATATATATATATCAATCACCTGGATCACCTGTTGAGAGAGAGAGAGGGAAAAAGAGAAAACAAGCAAAAAAGAGAGCAATATAATAAACAACATCATCACGATAATCTATGTATATATAACAGTAGATAATAAATATTGGATATTATTGTGCAGCATGTAAAATCGACAGCACACAGTGTGCTCTGAGGTAGAAGCCAAAAAGGGTGTAGTTTGTGTCTGTGAGCATGAACGTGCTTGTATTCAAAAGGTTCCTTCATGTAACAATCTGCTAGAGGGTGTGGGGAACCATAGCCCTGTTCTCCAGGGCATGAAGCAGGTATGAAGGAGATCCAGGCTCCAGACATCCAGAGACCCCCAGAGCGCAAGAGTCCAAGGAAAACCAACAGCGGGGCAACCGTGCCACTCTCCTGGAAAGAGCTGAGGAGAGCCCCAGATGAGGGGTCACCCAGCAGCCGCGGAGCAGAAGCCAGGTGGGGTTGCAGTGACATGCCCATGAGCTCCGCCGGCAGCCAGCTGTGCCAGAGTGGACGAAGCCCCAGGCCCAGAAGCCGAGGGCACCCCACCCCCGGAAGGGGCCTGATAGAGCCACAGGCTTCAGGACCTGACAAGCATACACCAGGAATGTGCAGGTGCATACCTGAGCGCCCATCCCTGGACACCAAGAACCACCAATGCACCGATGTCAGCCACTGGCAGGGGGAGTGGTAGGGGGAGATAGGCCTCCATACCTTGGAGGACCTGAGATGTCCCTAGAGAGGTGGCGTCTAATACCTGACCTGACATATAGACAAACAGGCACACACAGATACAAACATCCATTCCCACTCCCCCCCATATCCACACATATGCAAATACTCAGCACTCACCCAACGTGGAGATAGACATAAGTAGACACTGTACACACAATCACACTCCCCAAACGTACTCTGTACCCCCAGTCTAGGTACCTTTGTCCCTAGAAGGGGAAACTGCACCCAGACCAGGAGGTGTCACCCTTTTCCCTGGGGTGGAGACAAGCAGACCGCCCCCGACTCCACAGTAGCAATGAGGCCCCCATATTCCAGACCCCAATCGGACGGCCAACTCCTCCTCCCAGTCTTAATTGTGAAATCAGCATAACTTCAGAGGGTTCCAGTCCCTCGCCACTTCTCTGTGTTCAACGTCTCAGTTTAACCCAAGTGATTTATTGATTTGTCAATATTTAATTAAGCACAAAGTAATTTGACTCCTTTTCAGTTGCTAGATTCCAACTTTTCACTTCTTAACATTAGTCATCTGTTTTGTGCTATTGAAAATAAAATCACTGTTTTTTTGCTATGCAAACATTATTTAAGCTTTACTCTTTTTCTGGATTTGCGGGTTTATGTGTGTATTTTCCTGCCTTTGTTCTGTAAATAAGAAGAAAGTATCAGAAGCACTTTTGTTTCTTTGAAATCACACCCTCAGTTTGGCTTCTTCAAATGACCCACAGCTCCAAATTGATTTACTTAATGTTTTTCTCAAGCATCACATTCGGTCTGGTGCATGTATGGATGTAATTATTATTAAACTGTGGAGTATTTTTAAATCTGAATTTGCAATAGCAACACATAAAGGTACATATGTGTACCTATTGCATGCTTGTCATTTCATCACAAAGAAAAAAAAGGTAAGTGCTCTAACCAGAATCAACAACAGGAAGTAGGAGAATGTAAAAAGTGACAACAGCAGTTAAGACTGGACATGGGATGAAAATGTTAAAATAGTAAAATAATTTTTTATGCTTTCTATGTTATACTATGAGCTTTTATTTACATTTTACACAGCATGCCAACTTTTACAATTTTGGTGAAAATTCTGGAATTAGCTGCATATAGACCTTATATCATGGGCAGCACAGTGGTTTTTTTGTGTGGAGTTTGCATATTGCATGTTCCCTTGTTGTGCGGCTTCCTTCCACAGTCCAAAGACAAATTATTAGTGGGGTTAGTTTAATTGGTAATTCTAAATTGAACATAGGGTGTGAGTGTGAATCCTTGTCTGCAACACACAGGTGACCTGTCCAGAGTGTACCCCATCTCTCGCCCTGTGATAGCTGGGATAGGCTCCAGCCCACTCGTGACCCTGATAAGGATAAGAAAAGAGGATGGATGCATGCAAAGATCTTATAATATATGTAGCACTTGGTAAAGTGTAAAGCTAAAATATATCTAAAACATTGCATAAATCTGTTGGTATTTGGGCTATTCAGGTATATGTTAGGTTTTTGGCTGTTAACCGTTTCCACCAGTAGAGGGCAGGCACGGAAAAAAAGAAAAAAGAAATTTTCTGAAAAAAAGAAGAGAAGAGCATGCTTGGGTTCTGTATGTAAAAGCCACGGTTCTGGGGTACCCAAATAAACTCGGTTTGCTGTTTACACCAAGTTGTCCTGGAGTGGTGTAACATTTTGGAGGTTCCACCGAAATCATTTTTGGGACTACCTCACACAGAGGAAGATGGCAGGGAGCTAACACGGTAAAGGAGTGTGACAGAGCAAAGGGGCTAATGCTAACGGATTGCAACAGTCTAGCTAATATGACGCAAACTGTGTTTTCTCCGGTGGGATACACTGAGAGAGCTTCATTAGAAAATTAGTTTGATGAATAAATTTGTGCTGATTTAATTTCTTGATTTATCATTGATTTCTTTTCAAACTGTTATGTAACTTATTTATTAATGTTATTTATTTTCTTGGTTAAGGATTTGATTATTCCTACGGGGGTAAAGGATAGGATAATTCTAAGCCATAAGGCTTCAGCCTATTCCTTTTTCGGTTACTATTTGATTGAGTACTTTTATGTAAAATGTAAAATGATAATCTGTTGTTGTTGTTGTTGATCGAATAAATATTACCTAAAAGAATATGTGAACTATGTAATATTACAGAAAAGGACAACGAAGAAATACAAAGCAAATCTTGCAGAGCTCTCGTTAAGCTTATTAGCCAGTGAACGAGAAGAATTTTTGCAACGAGAGGATGAAGGCATGTCGGTGCTTCTGGAGCTAAATGATGTGCTGGTTTTGGTGGTGGAGGTCAGCGGCTGTCGGTGCAGGAGCGGCGGCCCGGTCTTCATCTTCAGACAGAGCGGGGATGACGGCGGAGGCTGTGCACGAGGGGCAACTTGCAGCGGCGCGGGCACCTCCACAGCGGCAGACAGGCATGATGACATTGCTGGAGCATCAGGCGGCTCAAGGGACATCAGCGGAGCGGCAGTTGGCCATGGGGACGTCGCTGGATGGCGAAACGCAGCGCAGGGGGAGAGACTGTATTGGCAACAGCTGCTGTAATGTTTCATCAGGTGGATTCAGAAAAGACTTCAGGATGTAGATATGTGGGTGAGTCAACAGCTAAAGACACACTGAGTTTCAGTAGCTTAGAGCACCAGATGGAAAGCGGCTTAAAAACGGGCTACTCTGAAGCTGAGATCGTGGAGGCTGTCATACGTGCCATCAGTCCTGGGTTAAAACTAAGGAGCTATTTGGAAGGGAAAGAAGATCTCACATTGACCAGCCTGAGACAATTCTAAAAGTCCATTATCCAGAAACGGATGCAACAGTACTGTATCAGCAATTAACCCTTTAAGACCTAGAACCAAGTCCGCCAGAACTTGTATTATATTTTTACATGTTGTAGAGACATTTTGCTATACATCAATATAACCATTACAGCCTAAATTTTAATAATATGTCTGCATTAAGTGCATAGTAATTACATAAATTGCAAAAAAGTGCAATAAACTACAAAAAAAATTGAAAATTGTTTTTGTTTTTTTTAACATATCTTTCTAGTTAGAGAAATTTAAGAGGCTTATCCCTCAAAACTGTAATTACAAAAAAGTTGCACAAAATAGTTTCCCACCACAGGAAATTTATTTTGAGTGACTTCATAGTTTTATTTTTGAAATACACCAATTTTTATATACTGCAGGAAAAATGAAAATAAATATTATAGTGCAAATTTGCAAAAAAACAGCATATGCATCAAAATAAACTATTTCCAGCAGTGCAATATGAGTTCTAAGCATCCCAGAAACGACACAGAAAGTCATAAAGTCAAACATAACTTTTAAAAACATCAGTATAGGCTCATGAGGCCCTGATAGTAAAAAACTACATTTCCGCGAAAATGACGTCACTTCCGGTTTCAGGCAGGTAATGGTGGACATGCGATAGTTCGAGCTGACGTCTATTCCAACGTAGGAAGAGTTATGAACAGCTGATCGGATCGACAAAGCGTGTTTCTGGAATATTATTTTTTTGTTGCTGCAAGCGGGTCTGAACGGGTCTTTCTAAATGACAATGTCAGAGCAGAAATGAGAGTATATTTACAGGATGAAAACTATAGCGATGAACTCTTGTTAATGAAAATGCAAACAGCCCAGTACAATGAAAGCTAAACAGCGTTAAAGGCAAAAGCCCACAGGTCATTTAGAACAGGACTAAATGTAGTTGAGCAGAATGTAGCGCTTACTGACCCCCTCACAAGCCAGCCCGATACAAAACCGGCTAACCCTCCTCAAAGATACTTTCCTGAATTTTTGCAAATAAGGAGTTAACTCAGCAATCAGGGAACTTACAGGACTGGTAGCTTCACTAGTACAAACTGTCCAACGGGATAGAAGTGGTGACGGTGATAGGCAAACCAAGGTGTACAGAAAGTCAGCTCAGAGGCCAAAAAGGCGATGCTCTGCATGTCAACAGGAAAACAGGGACTGTGACCATTGTTTTAAATGTGGCAGTGAAGTAAGGGGAGCTCAGAAGCAGGGAAACTGGGCGGGGCTGTGACTGCGGGACAAGCCACAGCTTCAGCACCAATGTCCCAATGTGATAACATTCCCAAGGCCCAAAGCGTATCCCATGCATCACGAACTGACTGACTGAAATCCTAAAATTAGTAACCAACCCCCAAATGTGTTCAGTCTGAGTACCAAAAAAAGAAAAGTAGCACAGCTCGGGGGCAAAAAGTGTCAAGTATGGTGTAGAATGAAACTGCAAAATTCAGGCACTGTGGGACACGGGAGCCCAAGTTTCAATAATGAGCGCATGCTGGAAATCAGACAATTTACCTCACTTAGGAGTTCACCCCATCAGTGATTTACTAAATGAGGATGAACTTTTAGACTTGAGAGCCATAAATGGATCTGAAGTCCCTTTCCAGGGTTGGGTAGAAGTTGGCCTTAGCCTTTGTGATCCGAGAGGAAAAGCTGTAGCTCAGAATGAAGTTCGGGTTCCAATCCTAGTAAGTCAGGATGTGATGCAGAAACCAATAATAGGGTTTAATGCTATTGAGGAACTGATAACTAAGAGTACGATCAAGCAAAGCAGAACCACTGTAGAACCTTATTGAGTTGGCTGATTTTTACATAACACTGAAATACCGACCCAGAAAAAGTAACGTTGATGGAGACTTTTTGTCCAGAACACCTTCTAGTGTGGACTCATACATGTCAGAATGTACTGAGCTGTGTTCGCCTGAAGTGTTAAGCGCAGTAATGAATGCCATTGAAACACAGGAAGAAAAACAACTGGATTGGATATCAGCTATAACGTGCAATCCAGAAGTAAATAAAATACTTACAGAAACTCAGCCAGATGTGAGAATCACAACACAGGAGCTATTACAAGCTCAAAAGCAGGACTCTGCCATAGCTTATGTTCTCAACTTAAAGAGTACAGGTGCAAGCTTTGACAAAACATCAGCGACCAAAAATCCTAAAGTAAAACAGCTACTACAGGAGTGGAAAAAGCTGTTTATTTCAGATGATGGGCTGCTGATACAAAAGACTGTGACTTATAGTCAGATTGTGATTCCAGAATCTTACAAAGAACTGGTGTACAAACACCTTCACTGCGAAATGGGTCACTTGGGAGTGGACCGTGTGATGAATTTGGCGAGGAGTAGGTTTTATTGGCTGAATATGTACAAAGATATTGAGTTTTTCATCACACAGCTGTGCAAATGTAATATTCAGAAAAATCCCACAGTTCAGCGTAGGGCCCCCATGTGTCACGTGCCGGCTACTGCACCCTTTAAAATGGTTTCAATAGACTATGTCCATCTCGAAAAAAGCAGGGGAGGGTATGAGTATATTTTGCTCAAGCCTACCCTACCTACACGCAACAAATCTGGCAAAACAGCAGCAGATAAAACTTTTAATGACTTTTCTTTGACATTTGGTTTTCCTGGTTAATTACATCATTATCAAGGCAGGGAATTTGAAAACCATTTATTCAAACAGCTGCAGAAGTACACCGGAATAACCAATTCAAAGTCTACACCCTACCATCCACAGGGGAACCCAGTGGAAAGGTTTAATCACACCTTGCTGTCAATGCTGCGGACCCTGGATGAGGAAAAGAAAGAAAACTAGAGTGACTATGTAAACAAAGTTGTGCCTATAATTGCACAACTGACTCGACATGATACGCGCCCTTTTATTTACTCTTTGGTAGACATCCACGTCTCCCTATTGATGTATTTTTTGGACTGAGTGAGACAAGCAAATGCAAATCACATGAGAATTATGCTCACAAATGGCAACAACAGATGAAAGAAGCATATGACATTGCATCCAGAAACATTAAAAAGACTCTGGCAAGAGGAAAATCACATTATGACCAGAAGAGACAAAGTGCTGTACTCTCACCTGGGGACAGGGTACTTGTTAGGAACATTTCAGAGAGGGGAGGGCCGGGAAAGTTACGCCCCTATTGGGAGGATCAAGTTCACATAGTGATCTCTCAAAAGGGGGAAAATAGCCCTGTTTATGAGGTGAGCGTGGTACTGGACGAGGCCGTATTCTCCACCACAACATGTTAATGCCCTGTAATGCATTACCGCTTCCCAAAATAACAAGAACTGAACGAAGCCGCACTACACAGTAGGGCTGCACGATTTTGTATAAAATGAGAATCACAATTTTTTTGCTTAGAATTGAGATCATGATTCTCTCACAATTTTCTTTTCCAATATAAATATTTATTGCACTTATTAACTGCACATCAACTTTGTAACAGTTGAGACTGAACATAAAACAATAAATTAACATAAAAACAATAAGTGTCTCACATTTTGTCGTTGCCGCAAAATGTTGTACTGCTTGTAATTCTGTCTCCACCGTTGCTCGACACTGCATGTATAGAGCAGGTAGTGTAACATTTGAAAAATAGTTGCGGGACGGCACTGTGTACCGTTTGTCTAGGGTGTTGATCATTTTCCTAAATCCCTCGTTTTGCACAATGTTGATGGGAGCCATATCTTTAGCCAGGTGATAAGTGATACCCTCCGTAATTTCTTTGTGCCTGCGGGAGTTTGACGAGTATGGGGAAGCGCTGTATGAGGTTCCTGTTATTGATGTTTGCGTGGTTGACCGGGACGGATTTTCTCCTGTCACTTTCTTGGGCTTTACAGCTTCGTCATCTCTCACGTGCTCTCCGTTGTTTTTTCCCTGCCAATTTTAGCAGCCAGCTGGCTTCTGTATCACGTGGTATAAGGCTCCGCCCTTCTCATTTGTTGAGCATGAAGAGTGAGCATTTGTTTTCATGCAGATTATGTCCTGGATCAAAATGCAATACTATCGTCATTTTTTAAAAAAAATCATTGTCATTTGGAAATGAGATTGCACATAAGTATGAATTGAAATCGCGATTTTCTAACGATTAATTGTGCAGCCCTACTACACAGACACAAAAACAAAGAGACCTACAGCAGGGGTCAATAACAGGCGGACCGGGGTCCGAGTGCGGACCCAGACGCCATCCTATATGGACCCGGACCTATAGTTAACAAAATATTAAATTATATTTGATTTTGACGGGGCGATTCAATTTTAAGCGGTAACGTTACATTGTATTAGACCAGGAAACATACAAACCAATTGTCTGCGCGTTAAGCCACCCACGTGACACTACTTAGCCAATCACATCTGTGCGTTCAAGGCGATCGCAACCCTGAATGCAGAAAGAGACAGACAGAGGAAAGAGACGGTGAGAGGCGAATGACAAGCAAGACGATTAACGATACAGGGAGACAAAACATGAGTGGGAGTCACAAGAGGTAAAACAACTATGGCGCTTTCAAAAAAGAGAAAAGTAGACACCAAAAATCGAACTTTCAAGACTGAATAGACCGCATATATGTTCATTCTTCCGGTCGCAAGCAGCAAACCAGTGTGTCTCATATGTTCAGAAACCGTGGCACTGATTAAAAGTGGCAATGTCTAACGCCACTATGAGGCAAAGCACAAAGCCTTTGAACAATCATACCCACCCAAGTCTGAACTCAGGTCCCAGAAAATTAGCAGTCTCAGAGCCCAATATGATCAATCCACAAGGATCTTAACCAGTTCTTTCACCGCCCAACAACGTGCTCATGAATGTTCCCTCAGAGTTGCTTGGATTTTAGGTCAACACAAAAAGCCCTTTACAGATGCAAGTGTTGTCAAAGAGTGCCAGCATCAACAGCCACAAAGAAAAGTGAAATATTAGCTCAGGATGTGCTGTCCCAGCTGGAAGAAGCTATTCATAAGACACCATGTGTAGGCTTGGCTGTAGATGAGTCCACTTATGTGTCTGACAATGCTCAGCTGTTAGTTTATGTAAGGTTCTTCAACAACGATAAAGAGTTCTGTGAAGACCTGCTAGGTGTAACTTCCCTTCAGAGCACTACAAGAGGAGAGGATATTTACCTGGCCATTAAGGAAATGTTAACAAAGCGAGGAATAGAGCCAAACCAAGTGGTTTCAATAACCACAGATGGAACCCCTGCTATGATGGGGAGAGAGAAGGGAGCTGTAGCAAGAATGAAACAGGACAATCTTGAGCTAATCTCTTATGCATTATTCATCAGTCTGTCTTATGCTCCACCCTGTCAGATGAGTATGCTGAGGTGATGAAAACAATGATGAAAATGATTAATTTTCTCAGGGCATCTTCTTCTTGTCCGCATTGCATGCTCAGGGAATTTTTCAGAGAAGTTGATGCACACGTTGATGATCTTCTGCTTCACAACAATGTGAGATGGCTTAGCAAAGGCAGGGCATTGGAGTGATTTTGGTCCATCAGAAGTGAAGTAGCAGCTTTCTTGGAAGAGCTGGAAAGTCAGAAAGCAAGGAGACTATGCACACTTCCCAACAGTGAAGGAACAGGTTCAGGGACAGCGAGATGTGTCCTCTTTTGTTGACTTTGTTGATAAGCTGATTGAAAACTTCAGCAAACGTTTTGATAGCTTCAGCTTTGGACAGCAGCTCACCATGTTCATAAATAACCCATTTCTCATCACTGATGTCAGAGGGTTCTCAAAGGAAGTCACACAGCACTTCAAGTGGGCAAATGCTGGGCCTCTTCAAATGCAACTGGTTGATCTCCAAACAGATGTGGTCCTGAAAGAGCAGTTTGGAAGAACTGAACCTGCCACTTTCTGGTTCCAAATGGTCTCTGAGACAGCTTTCCCAAATCTGAGGAAAGTTGCCCTGTACAACTTGACCATGTTTGGTTCCACATACAGCTGTGAGGCAGCTTTCTCCACAATGAACATAATAAAAACTATCGTTCCAGGCTCGCCAATGAGCATCTACACATGTGTATGAGAAAAGCCCTGACACCATTCCAGCCCAGATTTAAAATCCTAGTAGAGCAAACTAAAGCTCAATTCATTTTAAACAGCAGCCCTATATCTAATGTAGGCCTACTGTGTGTTTCAGTGTTAACAATAAATTTTGTTGAAATGTTTTTAACTTGTATTTTCATTGATTTGATAGTCTATTGTTCATACGTTCAGATATTGATTTAAAAAAAAGTCTGCTTCTCTATCAAAATCATAACACAAGTTAGACATTATGATGTCCCGGACCTCTGCTTGAGAAAATTTTCTCCAACTGGACCTCCTCAAATTTTAGTTTAATACCCCTGACCTACAGGATGCATTGAATCATATAGAGAGTTCAGATGATGAGGAGCAGTATGGGTCTCAGAGAGTGAGGCACCACCACTGCCAGCCTCAAGGGGATTCAATGGTGTCTGCACCTGCTACTGAACCTTGAAAAGGACCTTCAGCGAAAAAGCACTGAGCTTAGAGTGGACGCGGAAGAGTTTCAAGCAGATACGGTGAATGGACAGGATAACACTGAACATGACATCTCGGCATCATCAGACACTGTTGCTTCGCCAGATCAGCCCAGTGTAATAATAGCTGAAATAAGTCTGTCCCTGCTTTTAAAGGCAGTTAGATCTGCAAGTCATCTGCAAAACCGTGAAATGAAATGTTGTACAGTGAGAAAATAGACCCCAGTGGCAACATATACAGTGCAAATAAGACAGGGCCCAGAATAGAGCCTTAAGTTAAACCATAATTAAGAGACGCTATGTTGGAGGTGTGGGGCCTATGTTGACATTAAAAGTCCTTCCAAATAAGTAGGACTGAAACCAATGAAGAGCAGACCCTTTTAGGCCAGGATGTGATTCCAGCTGTGATAGGAAGATATCATGGTTGACCGTGTCAAAGGCTGCTGTCAGGTCCAACAAAGAGAGGGCAGCAGGGCTGCCAGAATGCAGAGTAAAAGGAACATGATTAAAACTCGTTAAAAGTGTCGTCTCAGTTGTGTGTAGTGATTTGAAACCAGATTAAAAATTTTCAAAGATATCATTAAGATCAAGGGAGGCCTGCTACTGTAAATAGACCACTTTCTCCAGAACTTTTGAAAGAAAAGGGAGCTTTGATATTGGCCTGTAATTAACCAGGACAGTTGGGTCCAGATCGTGTTTTTTAAGAAGAGGCTATAGTTTGTTTAAAACATGATAGGACACAGCCTGTAACAAGGGAAGTGTTAATTAATCTCTGGATAAAAGGCCCAACAGTATTGAAAGTGTTTTAAAGCAGTCATGGGGGAAGACAATCTCCCCATGACATGATGTTAGGTAATGGACTACCACAGACAATTCACTCAGGGAAACAGACTCAAACTGCTTCAAGATAGTGGGTGATGAGACAAAAGATCTAATAGCTAAAACTTTGTGGGTAAAAAATGGCAAAAAAGTTATCACACATACTTGAAGGTACAGCTCTGACATTATCACATGTACTAAAAATATGATTAAAACAATCAAAAAGTACCTGAGGCTTGTGACTATTTGTGGACACTAGATTTAAGACAAACTGAGTCTTTGCAGCCTTTACAGCCTCTTGGTAAGCAGAGAGACAGTTCCTAAGAATCCGTAAAGAAACATACAGCCTATCCTTTTTCCATCTCCTCTCAGCACGTCTGCAATCACGTCTAAGGGTGCGCGTATGTAGCAGAAGGGAACTACTTATTTATAAGTTTAAGTTCTCTCTTAGAAACCAAAGGATAAATAATGTTATTAATGAAGTTATTAAATGGTACACTAAATATGGTAGGTCTGCTTACCAAAATAAGACATATAAAATAACTACTTTGTTACACTGTGAGCTCTGATCCTCATCATAACATTTTCAGAATATCATTTATCTTTTATGTTTGGGTGGCTATTTATATGTATTGTGGAATGAATTAAATAATGTTCATGTAAAAAATAAAAACTAGAACATCTCCCAGTGTTTTCTTTTTCTTTGTGTCATGCTTGTTTGGCTCACAGGGCTGTAGTGAGTACATGCTTGCATGATTGTGTGGCATTTTTGGTCTTACCAAAGCAATGATGATGCAAAGTGCTTGCTGTATCAATATTAAGAGCTTGGTTACTTCCCCATAGTCTATTTCCTCTGCTCTTGCAACACAGAAAAACCAACAGTGAACAAGTCAAAAATAAGACAGCCAAAAAAGGGAAATAGTTGTTATTAAGTTTTTTTTTAACTTAAATATTAAAACTTTTTCCACTTTAGAACATTCTTTAATGATTTAATTAAAAATCTGTCCCACATTTGGATTTGTCCCATATTCCTAGAGGCATATTGTTAAGTGATTTTTTTAATCTATGGTTTTAGAGGTTCTATACTTTGTACTTTTTTTCAGTTCTTTGGCCACATTAACATTCTCCCACTTAGGTGAAATACGGGTATTTGGTGGAACAGTTGAAAAATGAATGATGTTCATTTTATAGAGACAAAATATAGCTTATGAGCAAGTAGTAGTACTTCCTCGGGTGTTTTAAGAACTTGATTGGAGTCCACCTGTGGTAAATACAGTTGATTGGACATTTGGAAAGACACACACCTGTCGATATAAAGTCACGTAGTTGGGAGTACATTTCAGAGCACAAACAAAGTCATCATGTCCAAGGAATTGTCTGTAGATTTCTGAGACAGGATTGTATCCCAATGAACAGAGTGGCCTCCATCATCCATAAGTGAAAGAAGTTTGGAACCTGTGTGGATTCTTCCTAGAGCTCAACTCTTTTGCTTGAATGCCAGGGATCATGTCGGGAGGAAACCAGTCACCACTTATCACCTGGCCAATGCTTTCCCTACAGTGATGCAAGGTGGTGGCAGCATCACGTGCTCTGGGGATCTAAGGAGCTTGGAAAGAAAAGCATCTGGACTACTTTAAGTTTCGTTGAAGATGTTTCACCTCTTATCCGAGAAGCTTCTTCAGTTCTAGGAGCAACAGTTGGAGAGTCCCAGATTTTAAGCCCTATGGGAGTGTCCCCAAGAGGGTCACGGACCCCCTATTGATCCTCTACCTAATCACACGAGCCAAGATATGAAAATGGGTGTGGGTCACAATCAGCCAAGGTTTCGAGTGAACCCATTGGGAAACCTAGCTCCACCCTATCGTGTGATTTTTCTGAGGTCAAATGGCCCAGGATGTGAGTGGGTGTTAAGGCATCTGGAAAGGGATCTAGATTATAGATGGCAGACAGGTGGTGTCGTAAGCCACTGCCTCTGTTCAATCATGGTCGTTTACACTGGACATAGTGGACATACCTATGAAGCCTTAAAACAAGACCCCACAAGCATTTACAGAAAGAAAGTTATCAGTTGCCTTCAAGAACTCGAAAAGGACAAGATCATTGGCCAAGGGATTCTTTTTTCTATGCTGCAGTACCATACATTACCCAAAACCTAGCACTGCACTCACAATATAGTTAAACCTATGTTTTGTCAATAAATGGCATATTGAAGAAAATTACAGGGAAAAGTAGAATATTCTTAGTCATTTCTAAGTCTACTGAGAAACTCATGGCGTATCCTCTCACTACTTCATAATTCAGCGTGTGCCTTGTTCTCTGTTTAATTCGTTTTTTGTTTTTTTTTCACCTGTCCCGTTTGGTTCTTTTGCCATCAGAATTATTGTCTAAAGGCAAAGAAAGATGCCTAACGGATTTACTTTACCAAATGGACCATCATACCATACAGACCTTGCCGTATTGGTCTATTTGATTCACCTTTGCTTTTATTGTTTATTTTATTTTATTTTCACTTGCTACACACAGGACAGACATGACTGGGGGGGAGGGGGGAGGAAAGGAGAAAGAAAGAGGGAAATTAAAACAGCGGGGAAGACGAATGGTGAAAAAGGGCAAAAAACAAAAAGCAACAAAACAAACAGACAAAAAATACATATATCAATCACCTGGATCACCTGTTGAGAAAGAAAACAGAGAAAACAAGCAAAAAAAGAGAGCAATATAATAAACAACATCATCGCGATGATCTATGTGAATATAACAGTAAATACTAAATATTGAATATTATTGTGCAGCACGTAGGATCAACAGCGCACAGTGTGCTTTAAGGTAGGAGCCAAAAAGGGTGTAGTTTGTGCCTGTGAGCACCCTTGTGTACACCTGTGACCATGAGCATGCTTGTATTTAATAGGTTCCTTCATGTAATGATCTGCTAGATGGTGTGGGGAGCCATAGCCCCGTCCTGCAGGGCATGAAGCAGGCATGGAGGAGATCCAGGCTCCAGACATCCAGAGGCCCTCAGAGCACAAGAGACCAAAGAAGACCAACAGAGAGGCAACCGTGCCACTCTCCTGGAAAGAGCTGAGGAGAGCCCCAGATGAGGGGTCACTCAGCAGCCGCGGAGCAGAAGCCAGAGGGGGTTGCAGTGACGTGCCCGTGAGCTCCGCCGGCAGCAAGCTGTGCCAGAGTGACCGAGCCCCAGGCCAAGAGGCCGAGGGCACCCCACCCCCCGAAGGGGCCCGAGCGAGCCCCAGGCTCCAGGCCCTGACAAGCATCCACCAGGAGTGAGCCGGTGCGTACCTGGACGCCCATCCCTGGACACAAAGAACCACCAATGCACCGATGTCTGAGGGCGTCTGCCACCGGCAGGGAGTGTTGGTGGGAGATAGCCCTCCAAACCTTGGGGGGGATGAGATGTCCCTAGAGAGGTGGCGTCTGATACCCGAACTGACATATAGACACAGCCAAACAGGCACACACAGATACAAACATCCATTCCCACCCTCATGCTCTCATATGTAATTACTCAGCACTCACCCAACGTGGAAACAGACATAAATAGACACTACACACAATCACACTCCCCAAGCGTACTCTATACCCCAGGTCTAGGTACCCTTGCCCCTGGAGGGGGAAACTGCACCCAGACCCAGGTAGTGTTACCCTCTTCCCTGGGTTGGAGAGAAGCAGACCGCCCTGACTCTGCAGCAGCAGGGAGGCCCCACATTTCATACCCCAATTGGATGGTCAACTCATCCTCCCAGCCCCCCCGCCCCAACAGGCAACAGAGAAGGCGGGGTGGGGGGGTGGGGGGGGGGGGTTCTAGGGTGCATTTAAAACCCAGGAGGGCATGGAGCTACCTGCCAGAGAGCAGCAGGTAAGCGCATAGCCCCTCCTGATAGCCCTCAATGTATACGTGTATTTAAAATTGAGAGGTGGGGAACGGCGCCAGGGGTGAGGTTGTACACCCTGATGGTCTTCTGGATGCCGTGTAGCGTGCCCACCCCCAGGGTCCTATATGTATGTGTTATGAGAATGTGAGTAATGTGAATGTCTAAATTGTGGGATAAAATTGAGAGACAGGCAGCCTGAAGCGGAGGGGGGGGGTGCCTCCCCTGCACCCTGGTGACACACCTTTACCCCAAGGCTATGCATGTGTGGGTGATTGTGGTGGAGCGAGAAGAGGGAGGCAGCTGGAGATGGGGAGGGAAGGAAGGGAGGGGCAAGTGACTGTTTAATTCCTTTAATGTGGTGTTGCAGCAGTGGGAAGTGGTTTATTTGCAGTATTGTCTTACGACACTTTCACCAGGATTGTTGCCACACACAGTACATGTAGATGCATAGTGCAGTCATTGGCGCATAACTTCAGTCATTACTATAATGCCTCATTCACTGATAGTAACACAGTTATTGAGCTAACTTTGCGATTTTCACCTTATTTTGCAAAAAGACTTTAATACAAGACACAGAAGAGGTTTTATCATGCTATAAGCAAAATTTATTTAGCAACTGACATGTGACCAAATAGAAAGCATCAAAATTTCTTCAGCAGTAAATTTAAGATAAGCATATTTTCAAAGTTGGTTGGATTTTTTCCCCCCAGCACTTGTTTTGTTATGTTCAGATAAAGAGCATTTTTCTTCACACACACATCTTCAGAGAAGTCTTGAATCTAGTCAAATTCACGTAGACGTAGGTCACGTTTGTAATTCTGGAAATCAGCCTTCAGAGCTTCTACCAACTCTTTGGCTTCTTCTTTGCCTAAAATCCTAGTGAAGGGAAAACGGGTTCCGCATCAAAACACACACACACACACACACACACACACAAAGATTATTTAAATAATTCCACAAGTTTCAAAGATTTTGTGATTTTAGCATTTAGTAAAATAACAGCAATTTTCTTACCCTTTTGCACAGCGGGAAAGAACTAAATTTAAAAAAAGAGAAGAGAAATTAGTGAACAGCCAACAATATTCTGTTAAGCTGGGCATGCACTTTGGCCCATTTTATGACAACTTTTCAGTCGTGCAACCGTTTTGGGGATCGGCCCGAGTTTCGCCTTAATTATGTGTCGTGCATCGTGTAGTATACATGGGGTAACGAGAAGCGATTAACACCTCACGACCAGCTCCCAATCAACAATCATATGGTTGCAAGAAAATCAAACCTGTTTGAAATCCTGGTCGCCCCTCATGAGGGTATAAATGCAACCTCTCACACTACGCAAGTGCAAACGCATGGAAATGAAAAAGACGGAGTAGCATGGCGGTGCAGCATGTGATCTAGACACAAGCGATGGTAAGCTCATCCGAGCTTTGTCAATGTGGCCTCACAAAATTATCACGCCCACAACAACCTTGAAAAGAGTTGGATCGACATTTCTGCTCAGTTGCAGCTACCTGGTCTATGTCTTTCATTAGCAAGTTAGCAAAGTTGATGGTGATGGTGTGTGTGTCTGTGTGAGTGAAAGACAGAGCGTGAGAGCGAGAAACGGATATTGTATAATAAGCGTCATGTAATGGATGCACAGTGTGAGCACTCAGGTCGCATCAGAGCATCGGGCTGTATAGTGTGAGACCCTGCATCGTGACCTACAAACTTGTAACCCCTGCGAGTCAATCGTACAGTTTGAGCAGGAGCTGAATAGCACGACTGAAAAAATTGCAGTGTATTCCCAGCTTTACAGACTTTGTAATAAAGGGTTGACAGCTTTCCTTTTATCTAGTTGTGCCAGATTCCCCCCCCCCCGAAAAAAATAAAGCACTAATCAAAAAAACTAATAGTACCTTTTTTAAAAAACTTCTTCCACTTAAAACACTCTCCTTGTTCAGCCATCATTACAACCATGGATAACACAAGAAAGATCACAGCAGGCTTCATCCTGCAAAGAAAAACATATAATCATTTTTGAATCTCTAACGTCATTTGCGCTTGAAATATATTGATTTCTTACCTTTCCAGAGATTCACAGCCAAACGCTATGGGTTGGTGGAGATATTCACCTGTTGTGTGTCGGTAGTCTGGTACATCCCTTTATATTTATACAGGAGAAAGATTAATAATTGTGTAATATTTTGCTCTATTGCAAAATATATGGTCGTATTCGTGCCATTCTAGTCTTTATCGTGAAATCAGAATAATTTCAGAGGGTTCCAATCCTTCGCCACTTCTGTGTTCAACGTTTCAGTTTAACCCAAGTGACTCTTTGATTTGTCAATATTTAATTAAGCAAACAGTAATTTGACTTCTTCTTTTCTTTTTCTTTTTTTTTCTTCTTCTTTTTTCCCGCCTGTTCCGTTTGGTTCTTTTGCCATCAGAATTATTGTCTAAAGGCAAAGTAAGATGCCCAACGGATTTACTTTACCAAATGGACCATCCCGGCTGTGCCGTATTGGTCTATTTGATTCACCTTTGCTTTTATTGTTTATTTTATTTTCACTTGCTACACACGGGACAGACTCGACTGGGGGAAAGAAAAACAGCGGGCAAGAGGAACGATGATATAGGGCAAAAAACCTAAAACCAACAAAACAAACAGACAAAAAATACATATATCAATCACCTGGATCACCTGTTGAGAAAGAAAAAAGAGAAAACAAGCAAAAAAAAAAAGAGAACAGTATAATAAACAACATCATCGCAATGATCTATGTGAATATAACAGTAAATACTAAATATTGAATATTATTGTGCAGCACGTAGGATCGACAGAGCACAGTGTGCTTTGAGGTAGGAGCCAAGAAGGGTGTAGTTTGTGTGTGTAAGCACCCGTGTGTACACCTATGACCATGAGCGCGCTTGTATTTAAAAGGTTCCTTCATGTAATGATCTGCTAGAGGGTGTGGGGGGCCATAGCCCCGTCCTCCAGGGCATGAAGCAGGCATGGAGGAGAGCCAGGCTCCAGACATCCAGAGGCCCTCCGAGCACAAGAGACCAAAGAAGACCAACAGAGAGGCAACCGTGCCACTCTCCTGGAAAGAGCTGAGGAGAACCCCAGATGAGGGGTCACTCAGCAGCCGCGAAGCAGAAGCCAGGGGGGGTTGCAGTAATGTGCCCGTGAGCTCCACCGGCAGCCAGCTGTGCCAGAGTGACCGAGCCCCAGGCTAAGAGGCCGAGGGCACCCCACCCCCGACCGAGCCCCAGGCTCCAGGCCCCGACAAGCAGCCACCAGGAGTTAGCCGGTGCGTACCTGGACGCCCATCCCTGGACACAAAGAACCACCAATGCAGTGATGTCTGAGGGCGTCTGCCACTGGCAGGCGGAGTGTTGGTGGGAGATAGCCCTCCATACCTTGGAAGGCATGAGATGTCCCTAGAGAGGTGGCGTCTGATACCCGAACTGACATATAGACACAGACAAACAGGCACACACAGATACAAACATCCATTCCCACCCTCATGCTCTCATATGCAATTACTCAGCACTCACCCAACGTGGAGACAAACATAAATAGACACTGTACACACAATCACACTCCCCAAGCGTACTCTATACCCCAGGTCTAGGTACCCTTGCCCCTGGAGGGGGAAACTGCACCCAGACCCAGGTAGTGTTACCCTCTTCCCTGGGGTGGAGAGAAGAAGACCGCCCCGACTCTGCAGCACCAGGGAGGCCCCACATTTCATACCAAAATCGGACGGCCAACTCCTCCTCCCAGTCCCCCCGCCCCAACAAGCAACAGAGAATGATGACTGGGTGAAGACTCCAAACCTCTCTCCTCCCGCTCATATGCAGTGTTAATGCATGTGCGTTCAAAGGTGCATTTAAAACCCAGGAGGGTATGGAGCTACTTAAAATTGAATTTTTAAATATTTAAAATTGAGAGGTGGGGAACGGCGCCAGGGGTGAGGTTGTACACCTTGATGGTCTTCTGGATGCCGTGTAGTGTGCCCACCCCCAAGGTCCTATATGTATGTGTTATGAGAGTATGAGTAATGTAAATGTCTACGTTGTGGGATAAAATTGAGGCACAGGCAGCCAGAAGGGAACAGAGGGGGGGATGTCTCCCCTGCACCCTGGTGACACACCTTTACCCCAAGGTAAAGGTGTGGGTGATTGTGGTGGAGCGGGAAGAGGGAGGCAGCTGGAGATGGGGAGGGAAGGAAGGGAGGGGCAAGTGTCCCCTCCCTGGGGCCAGCTCTCCTGCTGACCCCAGTAGGCAACCCCATACTCTTCAATCCACCAGGGCAAGGTGGCCCAGGCCCATCCAGACCGGGGCCCAGTTCAGCAGCGCTGCCCGGCCCCACAGAGCACGGGACCGCCCACCCGACCCCACCACAGAGAAAACTGCGCCCACCCAGTTATCCACTTCCAGACTACACAAGACAATAGACACCCAGGCTGAGTTCTTCCTCCACCTCTCGCGGCACCCCGCGCCAGGGCTCCACCCCCACTAGGTGATGGAGTTGATCAAAGGAGCCCAGAGCAATTGATCTGATGTGGTAGCAGAGGCTGTATCAAGACTAATGTAAACTATTAGATAATTTCTATATTGGTTATGTTAAATTCTCCCAATTCTTTTGATCTTTGGGCTGAAGGAAAGACAATACTCGGTGTATAAATGCTCAATCAACAATCATTTTATTCCATGCAATTCAACACTTTATGAACATACACCATCCGGATGGGGAGACATGCATGAAGTGGGTCACAGCAAAATCTCAAAATGGTGGAGGGTTACTCAAACTCTTATAGCCTCTGGTGGCCCCCACCTAGTCGTAAAAACCTAAACATCCACATACTTTCTAACTCTCAGTGAGCCTGAGTTAAGGCTTTGGCTCCCTGTTTTTCTGCTTCCAGAAAATGTGGGGGTGAAGCTCCTGTGGAATGTGCTCTGTCCTCTCTACTATCAGAAAAGCAAGGCCCTGACCCTCTGCACACAATATTCTCTTCATAACTCAGCAGTATGAAGTGTCATGAAACAGTGCAATTCATTCACAGTAAAACAGCAGTATAGGATAATACAAACCTATCTAATAAATCGAATGATTTTCACATTCTTTTAACCCAGAAGCATACTGCAAACTAAAACTACATACTGATTACACAATCTATAATAAGAAGTATGATGTGGCTTACAGCAGTATCATGATTCACTCATTTCGATTACAAGCAGAGGATAACATATGATATATAAGATGATGCATAATAATCTCACAGTTAGAATTAAGATTATTTTTATTTTTCCAGTTCATGAGGACTGTTTTCTTGGCTATGCATAGGGCAGTGAAAACCATATGGGCTATATTCTTTTCTGTAGTGACATAATCTAAGCTGCCCAACAAGCGCACTAAAGGGAAAGTTGGAATGTTACATTTCAGGCACTTCGATAAGTATTCACATATCTTGCGCCAAAACTTCTGAACTGGTGGACAGAACCAAAGAGCGTGGATATAATTGCCCGGTGTATTGGTTTGACAGTGTGAGCAGTTGTTGGAAGACGTAAAGCCCATCTTGAACATCCGATGGCCTGTATAGTGTACTCTATGTAGTATTTTGTATTGAATTAATTGAAGACTGGGATTTCTAATTAAATGAAAGGTTTTATGCATATCTGAGACAAGAAGTTTTGGTCTAAGTTAACTGATAAATCCGCTTCCCATTTTGCAATAAGAAGTGATATTGATTCATCTGTTTTAGAAAGCATTCTGTATATTTTGGAAATTTTGGGGTTTTTAAGAGTAAGAAATTGTACCACACTTGATGGTGTTTGTAGTTCAACTTGACTGGGGTTAATTTCTTTTTTACTATGGATTTAATTTGTTGATATTCTAAAAATCTTTTCTTGTTGATCCAATATTGTGTAAGTAGTCTGTCAAATGGAATAAATTATGTTCCTTCTAATATATGTTCTAAGTATGTGATTCCTTTACAAACCCAATCTGGAAAGTTTATCATATTATTGTTTTGTAATATGTCAGGGTTGTTCCAGATAGGTGTACGTTTGCATGGGATTAATGAAGACTCCGTCAATTTTAGAAACTCCCACCATGCTGTCAGAGAAGAGCTGATGTTGATGCTTTTGAAGCATTCATGTCATTGGATGTTTGAGCTGATAAATGGTAGGTCTGAAATCTCTAGATTATTGCAGAGTGCTTGTTCTACATCTAGCCAAGGTTCATCTAAGAAGGTATGTTTGAGCCAACCTGAGATAAATTGATGCCTGTTGGCTAAGAAGTAGTGTTGATAGTTAGGTAGTTCTAATCCTCCTTTATCCTTGGTCTTTTGTAGTGTTTTTAAGCTTATACGTGGGGGTTTATCTTTCCAAAGGAATTTGGACATATATGAATCTAGAGATCTGAACCAATCTTGTGGTGGTTTAGCTGGGATCATTGAGAATAAATAGTTTATTTTTGGTAAGACCATCATTTTTATAGCAGCAACCCTTCCCATGAGTGATATGGGTAGACATTTCCATCTAATCAGATCGCCTTCTACTTTCTTTAAAAGTGGGATATGGTTTAATTTAGTTAGATCTGCAACCTTGGGAGAAACATTAATACCTAAATATTTTATATTTCCAGATTGCAGTGGTGTAGAAGAAGAATTATGGAAGGAGCAATTAATTGGAAGGACCGTAGATTTGATATTCTTGCGAGTTTATCAATGCAATTACCCCAGAGAGATTGGTTTGTGAGTTTTGGAGAAAAAGTAACACATCATCCACATAAAGGCTGATTTTATGTTCCGCGTTCTTACATTTTATACCCTTAATTACTGTATTCTGTCTAATTGCTGCTGCTAGTGGTTCAATAAAAATTGCAAACAGTGGAGGGGAGATTGGGCATCCCTGCCTGGTGCCCCTCAGGAGACAGAAGCTGGAGGATGTTTGGTCATTTGTTTTGACACAAGCTGTTGGGGAAGTGTATAATATTTTTAACCAGTTAATGAAAGAGGTTCCAAAAGCCCCCCCCAAAAAAAGTGTAAAGTTGCAAATAGAAACTTCCAGTTAACTCTGTCAAATGCTTTTTCTGCATCTAAAGAAAATATTGTAGTTTCAGTGTTTTTACTGTATGAGTAGTCTATCAAATTAAGCAATCTACGTGTATTTGTTGATGAGTGCCTACCTTTTATGAAACCAGTTTGGTCAGGATGAATTAAGAAGGGGGTTATTTTCTCTAATCTCTTTGAGAGAGCTTTGCAGATTATTTTAAGGGATATTGGACGATAGCTTGAGGGATATACAGGGTCTTTGCCTGGTTTTAGCAGAAGATTAATGTTTGCAGAATTCATATTTGATGGAAGTCTGCCCTTTTCTTTGATTTCCCACAATGTTCTTTAAAAAATTGGTGCTAGAATTGTCTAGAATTCTTTGTAGAATTCTGCAGGAAAGCCGTCTGGACCTTATTATTGGGTATACTTATCAGGGCTTCCTGGAGTTCACCTGGCGTCAGTGGCAAATGCAGTGCCATTGCTTGAGTGTCCAATAATTTTGGAAGAGTTATGTTGTCCAAAAACTGATCAATTTCGTTTTTAGATTGTCTTCACCACAAAGTTTTATAGAAATTCCTGAAAATGTTGTTTATTTTTTTCAGGTCATATGTTGTGTTGCCAGATGAATCTTGAACAGCACATATAGTTGTTTTTTATTTATTTATTTTTAGCTGGTTCGCTAGAAATTGACTGGATTTATTACCATGTTCATAATTTTGTATGCATAGTCTTTGTACTAAGAATTTTGTTTTTTTATTAATTATCTCATTTAATTCTAGTTTTGTTTTGCGTATTTTGCTCAATGTTTCTTGATCTTTATGTGACATGTAGGCTTCTTCTAGGGATTTGATGTTTTTTTCTAATTCCTGAATATTTTGTTTTCTTGTTTCTTTTTATGTGATGAGAAAGAAATTATTTTACCTCTCATCACAGCCTTCCCTGCTTCCCATAGAACAGAAGCTGATGTTCCAGGAGTGTCATTAAAGTCTAAATATAGAGTCCATTCTTTTTTAAAATATTTAATAAAGTCTTAATCTTTAAGCAGTGATGTATTAAATCTCCAGTTTTTACTTTGCGTGATTTTCTTCTTATGTATCAGTGTTAAAGATACAGGAGCATGATCGCTGACAGCTATAGGGTGAATCTCAGTGTCTGAAATATCACTCAGCAGTGAGCTGCTCACCAAAAAATAATCCAGATGAGAGTAGGAGTGATGAACATGTGAGAAAAAAGTATATTTCTTACTGTTGGGGTGAAGGGAGCGCCATGCATCGCAAAGACCAAAGTCACTCATATACTGTTTGATTATATTTGTGGACTGCCAATTACGCTGTTCCTGTTGTATTGAGCCTATCCGTTTCTTCATTTAGTCCATGGTTGAGGTCGCCTCCAAGAACAAGTGTGCCGTATAAGTGTTCAGAGAGTGCACTGAAAAAACCGTGAAAGAATGAGGGATCATCAACATTTCGACCATATACACTTACAATCATACTGTTAAGTTAAACAGACAAACAGTTACTGCAAGTTAGTGTGAGTGGATAGGAAAAGAGTGTAGTGGATTCTTATCTGGTGTGAAGTTAATACAGCCACGGAGTGATGCCGGGGTCGCGGTAAAGCTGTCCATCCACGTAGAGCCAGTCCACGGCGATGACAGTGTGGGAGCCCTTCTGGATGAAGCCGCGTCGGATTGGGAAGAGGACCCTGCATCGTTCCAGGATCTCTTTTGGGAACTGGTCATTTACAGTGAAGTCCAATCCTTTTAATTCCCTGCCACAACTTTTCACCTGTTCCTTTTGTTTGAAGTGGCCGAATTTGGCCACAATAGGACGTGGTCTCCCGGCCGCTGACCACATGAGGCCGATGCGATGCACTCTATCAAACACGATATTCTTTACGATGTCCTCCGGCAACTTCAGGTGGATTTTGATGAAGCTTTTCACCGTAGTCTCTGTGTCTTCTCCAGTGGATTCTGGAATACCAGAAAATACAAGATTATCTCTCATGCCACGAAATTGTAGATCAATAACTGTCTCTTTTATTTTTTTATTTTCTCTATTTAGCTGGGTAACATTCTCAGTGAGACATTTGACCGACTCCCTTAGCTTGGCATTTTCAGCAGCGAGCGTTTCCACCTGCTGCTGGCCGGGAGAGTCTGCCGGGTGACATCTTTTCAATGACGGCGTCTCAGATTTGGCCAGGGAAGATGCACTCTGAGCCTTCTTCATTACGAGATCCTGTAAGCACTGATCGATGTAATCTTGGAGAGCCTCTAAACTCTCAGTTACAACATGAGTCGCTTACCTTGTCCGTCACTTCCGTCACTTACCTCTGTCGGTAATTTGACTTCTTCTCAGTTGCTAGGATCCAACCTTTCCCTTCTTAACATTAGTCATCTGTTTTGTGCTATTGAAAATAAAATCAGTTTTTTTGCTATACAAACATTATTTATGCTTTACTCTTTTTCTGGATTTGAAGGTTTATGTGTGTATTTTCCTGCCTTTGTTCTGTAAATAAGAAGAAAGTATCAGAAGCACTTTTGTTTCTATAAATTAAATCTCTCTGTTTGGCTTCTTCCATTATTAAAGAAACACATGGTGTGAAGTAAGTACTAGCTGGTCAAAATTAGTAGTAAAGTAGTATGTAGTATGGTAGTAACATGTATGATTGTGTAAGACAGCGGTCCTCAACCCCCGGGTCACGGAGAGGTCACGGAGAGGTCACGGAGAGGTCACGGAGAGGTCACGAGAGGTCCGTGAGTTGAGGCTCAGGTGTGAAATTTATGGTTTTCAGGGTTTTTATCGTTAACTCGGTTTCCCTGGGTCTTTTTCCGTGTTGTAGTTGTGTGTCTTATTTTGAAAGAAATATTTACGCGTTACCATAGAGCATTAAGGGGCAGAGAGGAGGATGCTGCTAATAAAGTTATGCAATTACACAGTGAATTCACGTTTATTATTACATTTACAACATACCACAGTTTTTGTCTTGGTTGTATTATATTATTTTGTTGTTTTTATCGGCAACACCTTAAAGGCCGGTCCGTGAAAATATTGTCTGATATTAAACCGGTCTGTGGCGCAAAACAGGTTGGGGAACGCTGGTGTAAGACACATAAGCACATACTTGTTCTTGTTCTTAGTCATGAAGTAATGAACAGATGAATAACATGTCCAAAGACTTTAGTTGAACGGTATGGCTTTACCTTGGCAAGCTGTCTCAAATGGAAAAAGTTGGAATAGACTACTGTGCTCACCTGCCTACACAGTTTAAAGGAACCACTGAAGTACACACCGTGGGGTTTTTTTTTTACATTTGACTTACAATAGGAAGATAAGGGGCCCAGAGCACTATCAGTGTGTTTATTAACAAAGTTGCCAAAAATGACAACTTCTGTTTTCGTTTAATTGTAAAATATTTAAAGAATCCACTGTTTAATATCATCAAAGCAGTGTAACAATAGCTGAAGTGAGTCTGGCCCTGCTTTTAAAGGCAGTTAGATCTGCAAGTCATCTGCAAAACCGTGAAATGAAAGGTTGTACAGTGAGAAAATAGACCCCAGTGGCAACATATACAGTGCAAATGAGACAGGGCCCAGAATAGAGCCTTAAGGTAAACCATAATTAAGAGAGAATATGTTGGAGATGTGGGGCCCATGTTGACATTAAAAGTCCTTCCAAATAAGTAGGACTGAAACCACTGAAGAGCAGACCCTTTTAGGCCAGGATGTGATTCCAGCCATGATAGGAGGATATCATGGTTGACCGTGTCAAAGGCTGCTGTCAGGTCCAACAACAAGAGGGCAGCAGGGCTGCCAGAATGCAGAGTAAAAGGAACATAATTAAAACTTGTTAAAAGTGTTGTCTCAGTTGTGTGTAGTGATTTGAAACCAGATTAAAAATTTTCAAAGATCTCATTAAGATCAAGGGAGGCCTGCTACTGTAAATAGACCACTTTCTCCAGAACTTTTGAAAGAAAAGGGAGCTTTGATATTGGCCTGTAATTAACCAGGACAGTTGGGTCCAGATCGTGCTTTTTAAGAAGTGGCTATAGTTTGTTTAAAACATGATAGGACACAGCCTGTAGCAAGGGAAGTGTTAATTAATCTCTGGATAAAAGGCCCATCAGTATTAAAAGTGTTTTTAAGCAGTCATGGGGGAAGACAATCTCCCCATGAGACGATCTTAGGTAATGGACTACCACAGACAATTCACTCAGGGAAACAGACTCAAACTGCTCCAAGACAGTGGGTGACGAGACAAAAGATCTAATAGCTAATAGCTCCGACATTATCACGTGTACTAAAAATATGATTAAAACAATCAAAAAGTACCTGAGGCTTGTGACTATTTGTGGACACTAGATTTGAGACAAACTGAGTCTTTGCAGTCTTTACAGCCTCTTGGTAAGCAGAGAGACAGTTCCTAAGAATCCGTAAAGAAACATACAGCCTATCCTTTTTCCATCTCCTCTCAGCACGTCTGCAATCACGTCTAAGGGTGCGCGTATGTAACAGAAGGGAACTACTTATTTATAAGTTTAAGTTTTCTCTTAGAAGGATAAATAATGTTATTAATGAAGTTATTAAATGGTACACTAAATATGGTAGGTCTGCTTACCAAAATAAGACAAAATAACTACTTTGTTACACTGTGAACTCTGATCCTCATCATACCATTTTCAGAATATCATTTATCTTTTATGTTTGGGTGGCTATTTATATGTATTGTGGAATGAATTAAATAATGTTCATGTAAAAAATAAAAACTAGAACATCTCCCAGTGTTTTCTTTTTCTTTGTGTCATGCTTGTTTGGCTCACAGGGCTGTAGTGAGTACATGCTTGCATGATTGTGTGGCATTTTTGGTCTTACCAAAGCAATGATGATGCAAAGTGCTTGCTGTATCAATATTAAGAGCTTGGTTACTTCTCCATAGTCTATTTCCTCTGCTCTTGCAACACAGAAAAACCAACAGTGAACAAGTCAAAAATAAGACAGCCAAAAAAGGGAAATAGTTGTTATTAAGTTTTGTTTTTACTTAAATATTTAAACTTTTTCCACTTTAGAACATTCTTTAATGATTTAATTAAAAATCTGTCCCACATTTGGATTTGTCCCATATTCCTAGAGGCATATTGTTAAGTGATTTTTTTAATCTATGGTTTTAGAGGTTCTATACTTTGTACTTTTTTTCAGTTCTTTGGCCACATTAACATTCTCCCACTTAGGTGAAATACGGGTACTTGGTGGAACAGTTGAAAAATGAATGATGTAAATTTCAAAGAGACAAAAAAGCAGCTTATGAGCAAGTAGTAGTACCTCCTCGGATGTTTTAAGAACTTGATTGGAGTCCACCTGTGGTAAATACAGTTGATTGGACATTTGGAAAGACACACACCTGTCGATATAAAGTCACGTAGTTGGGAGTACATTTCAGAGCACAAACAAAGTCATCATGTCCAAGGAATTTTCTGTAGATTTCTGAGACAGGATTGTATCCCAATGAACAGAGTGGCCTCCATCATCCATAAGTGAAAGAAGTTTGGAACCTGTGTGGATTCTTCCTAGAGCTCAACTCTTTTGCTTGAATGCCAGGGATCATGTCGGGAAGAAACCAGTCACCACTTATCACCTGGCCAATGCTTTCCCTACAGTGATGCAAGGTGGTGGCAGCATCACGTGCTCTGGGGATCTAAGGAGCTTGGAAAGAAAAGCATCTGAACTACTTTAAGTTTTGTTGAAGATGTTTCACCTCTTATCCGAGAAGCTTCTTCAGTTCTAGGAGCAACAGTTGGAGAGTCCCAGATTTTAAGCCCTATGGGAGTGTCCCCAAGAGGGTCACGGACCCCCTATTGAAACTCTACCTAATCACACATGCCAAGATATGAAAATGGGTGTGGGTCACAATCAGCCAAGGTTTCGAGTGAACCCATTGTGAAATCTAGCTCCACCCTATTTTGTGATGTTTTTTCTGAGGTCAAATGGCCCAGGATGTGAGTGGCCGTTAAGGCATCTGGGAAGGGATCTAGATTATAGATGGCAGACAGGTGGTGTCATAAGCCACTGCCTCTGTTCAATCATGGTTATTTACACTGGACATAGTGGACATACCTATGAAGCCTTAAAACAAGACCCCACAAGCAGCTACAAAAAGAAAGTTATCAGTTGCCTTCAAGAACTTGAAAAGGACAAAATCATTGGCCAAGGGATTCTTTTTTCTATGCTGCAGTACCATACATTACCCAAAACCTAACACTGTGCAATCACAATATAGTTAAAACTATAGTTTGTCAATAAATGGCATATTGAAGAAAATTACAGGGAAAAGTAGAATATTCTTAGTCATTTCTAAGTCTACTGAGAAACTCATGGCGTATCCTCTCACTACTTCATAATTCAGCGTGTGCCTTGTTCTCTGATTAATTCGTTTTTTTTTTTGTTGTTTTTTTCACCTGTCCCGTTTGGTTCTTTTGCCATCAGAATTATTGTCTAAAGGCAAAGAAAGATGCCTAACGGATTTACTTTACCAAATGGACCATCATACCATACGGACCTTGCCGTATTGGTCTATTTGATTCACCTTTGCTTTTATTGTTTATTTTATTTTCACTTGCTACACATGGGACAGACATGACTGGGGGGAGGGGGGAGGAAAGGAGAAAGAAAGAGGGAAAGAAAAACAGCAGGGAAGACGAATGGTGAAAAAGGGCAAAAAACATAAACCAACAAAACAAACAGACAAAAAACACATATATCAATCACCTGGATCACCTGTTGAGAAAGAAAACAGAGAAAACAAGCAAAAAAAGAGAGCAATATAATAAACAACATCATCGCGATGATCTATGTGAATATAACAGTAAATACTAAATATTGAATATTATTGTGAATGGTAAATGGTAAATGGCCTGCATTTGTATAGCGCTTTTCTAGTCCTTAAGGACCCCAAAGCACTTTACACTACATTCAGTCATTCACCTATTCACACACGCATTCACACACTGGGGATGGCAAGCTACATTACATTGTAGCCACAGCTGCCCTGGGGCGCACTGACAGAGGCGGCCCCAGCGCACAGTGTGTTATGAGGTAGGAGCCAAAAAGGGTGTAGTTTGTGCCTGTGAGCACCCTTGTGTACACCTGTGAGCATGAGCGCGCTTGTATTTAATAGGTTCCTTCATGTAATGATATGCTAGATGGTGTGGGGAGCCATAGCCCCGTCCTCCAGGGCATGAAGCAGGCATGGAGGAGATCCAGGCTCCAGACATCCAGAGGGCCTCAGAGCACAAGAGACCAAAGAAGACCAACAGAGAGGCAACCGTGCCACTCTCCTGGAAAGAGCTGAGGAGAGCCCCAGATGAGGGGTCACTCAGCAGCCGCAAAGCAGAAGCCAGGGGGGGGTTGCAGTAACGTGCTCCGCCAGCAGCCAGGTGTGCCAGAGTGACCAAGCCCCAGGCCAAGGGCACCCCACCCCCGAGCGAGCCCCAGGCTCCAGGCCCCAACAAGCAGCCACCAGGAGTGAGCCGGTGCGTACCTGGACGCCCATCCCTGGACACAAAGAACCACCAATGCACTGATGTCTGAGGGCGTCTGCCACTGGCAGGCGCAGTGGTGGGAGGAGATAGCCCTCCATACCTTGGAGGGCATGAGATGTCCCTAGAGAGGTGGCGTCTGTTACCCGACCTGACATATAGACACAGACAAACAGGCACACACAGATACAAACATTCATTCCCACCCTCATGCTCTCATATGCAATTACTCAGCACTCATCCAACGTGGAGAGAAACATAAATAGACACTGTACACACAATCACACTCCCCAAGCATACTCTATACGCCAGGTCTAGGTACCCTTGCCCCTGGAGGGGGAAACTGCACCCAGACCCAGGTAGTGTTACCCTCTTCCCTCCGGTGGAGAGAAGCAGACCGCCCCGACTCTGCAGCACCAGGGAGGCCCCACATTTCATACCAAAATCGGATGGCAAACTCCTCCTCCCAGTCCCCCCGCCCCAACAGGCAACAGAGAATGGGGGGTGGGGGGTGAAGACTCCAAACCTGTTATGTTCCGCGTTCTTACATTTTATACCCTTAATTACTGTATTCTGTCTAATTGCTGCTGCTAGTGGTTCAATAAAAATTGCAAACAGTGGAGGGGAGAGTGGGCATCCCTGCCTGGTGCCCCTCAGGAGACAGAAGCTGGAGGATGTTTGGTCATTTGTTTTGACACAAGCTGTTGGGGAAGTGTATAATATTTTTAACCAGTTAATGAAAGAGGTTCCAAAAGCCCCCCCCCCAAAAAAGTGTAAAGTTGCAAATAGAAACTTCCAGTTAACTCTGTCAAACGCTTTTTCTGCATCTAAAGAAAATATTGTAGTTTCAGTGTTTTTACTGTATGAGTAGTCTATCAAATTAAGCAATCTACGTGTATTTGTTGATGAGAGCCTACCTTTTATGAAACCAGTTTGGTCAGGATGAATTAAGAAGGGGGTTATTTTCTCTAATCTCTTTGAGAGAGCTTTGCAGATTATTTTAAGGGATATTGGACGATAGCTTGAGGGATATACAGGGTCTTTGCCTGGTTTTAGCAGAAGATTAATGTTTGCAGAATTCATATTTGATGGAAGTCTGCCCTTTTCTTTGATTTCCCACAATGTTCTTTAAAAAATTGGTGCTAGAATCGTCCAGAATTCTTTGTAGAATTCTGCTGGAAAGCCGTCTGGACCTGGAGCCTTATTATTGGGTATACTTATCAGGGCTTCCTGGAGTTCACCTGGCGTCAGTGGCAAATGCAGTGCCATTGCTTGAGTGTCTAATAATTTTGGAAGAGTTATGTTGTCCAAAAACTGATCAATTTCGTTTTTAGATTGTCTTCACCACAAAGAAACCTAAGTTTTATAGAAATTCCTGAAAATGTTTATTTTTTTCAGGTCATATGTTGTGTTCCCAGATGAATCTTGAACAGCACATATAGTTGTTTTTTATGTATTTATTTTTAGCTGGTTCGCTAGAAATTGACTGGATTTATTACCATGTTCATAATTTTGTATGCGTAGTCTTTGTACTAAGAATTTTGTTTTTTTATTAATTATCTCATTTAATTCTAGTTTTGTTTTGCGTATTTTCCTCAATGTTTCTTGATCTTTATGTGACATGTAGGCTTCTTCTAGTGATTTGATGGTTTTCTCTAATTCCTGAATATTTTTGTTTTCTTGTTTCTTTTTATGTGATGAGAAAGAAATTATTTTACCTCTCATCACAGCTTTCCCTGCTTCCCATAGAACAGAAGCTGATGTTCCAGGAGTGTCATTAAAGTCTAAATATAGAGTCCATTCTTTTTTAAAATATTTAATAAAGTCTTAATCTTTAAGCAGTGATGTATTAAATCTCCAGTTTTTACTTTGCGTAATTTTCTTCTTATGTATCAGTGTTAAAGATACAGGAGCATGATCGCTGACAGCTATAGGGTGAATCTCAGTGTCTGAAATATCACTCAGCAGTGAGCTGCTCACCAAAAAATAATCCAGACGAGAGTAGGAGTGATGAACATGTGAGAAAAAAGTATATTTCTTACTGTTGGGGTGAAGGGAGCGCCATGCATCGCAAAGACCAAAGTCACTCATATACTGTTTGATTATATTTGTGGACTGCCAATTACGCTGTTCCTGTTGTATTGAGCCTATCCGTTTCTTCATTTAGTCTAAGGTTGAGGTTGCCTCCAAGAACAAGTGTGCCGTATAAGTGTTCAGAGAGTGCACTGAAAAAACCATGAAAGAATGAGGGATCATCAACATTTCGACCATATACACTTACAATCATACTGGTAAGTTAAACAGACAAACAGTTACTGCAAGTTAGTGTGAGTGGATTGGAAAAGAGTGTAGTGGATTCTTATCTGGTGTGAAGTTAATACAGCCACGGAGTGATGCCGGGGTCGCGGTAAAGCTGTCCATCCACGTAGAGCCAGTCCACGGCGATGACAGCATGAGAGCCCTTCTGGATGAAGCCGCGTCGGATTGGGAAGAGGACCCTGCATCGTTCCAGGATCTCTTTTGGGAACTGGTCATTTTGTTTGAAGTGGCTGAATTTGGCCACAATAGGACGTGGTCTCCCGGCCGCTGACCACATGGGGCCGATGCGATGCACTCTATCAAACACGATATTCTTTACGATGTCCTCCGGCAACTTCAGGTGGGTTTTGATGAAGCTTTTCACCGTAGTCTCTGTGTCTTCTCCAGTGGATTCTGGAATACCAGAAAATACAAGATTATCTCTCATGCCACAAAATTGTAGATCAATAACTGTCTGGGTGAGTGCTTATTTTTTTATTTTCTCTATTTAGCTGGGTAACATTCTCAGTGAGACATTTGACCGACTCCCTTAGCTTGGCATTTTCAGCAGCGAGCATTTCCACCTGCTGCTGGCTGGGAGAGTCTGCCGGGTGACATCTTTTCAATGACGGCGTCTCAGATTTGGCCAGGGAAGATGCACTCTGAGCCTTCTTCATTACGAGATCCTGTAAGCACTGATCGATGTAATCTTGGAGAGCCTCTAAACTCTCAGTTACAACATGAGTCGCTTACCTTGTCCGTCACTTCCGTCACTTACCTCTGTCTGTAATTTGACTTCTTCTCAGTTGCTAGGATCCAACCTTTCCCTTCTTAACATTAGTCATCTGTTTTGTGCTATTGAAAATAAAATCAGTTTTTTTGCTATGCAAACATTATTTATGCTTTACTCTTTTTCTGGATTTGAAGGTTTATGTGTGTATTTTCCTGCCTTTGTTCTGTAAATAAGAAGAAAGTATCAGAAGCACTTTTGTTTCTATAAATTAAATCTCTCTGTTTGGCTTCTTCCATTATTAAAGAAACACATGGTGTGAAGTAAGTACTAGCTGGTCAAAATTAGTAGTAAAGTAGTATGTAGTATGGTAGTAACATGTATGATTGTGTAAGACAGCGGTCCCCAACCCCCGTGTCACGGAGAGGTCATGGAGAGGTCACGAGAGGTCCGTGAGTTGAGGCTCAAGTATGAAATTTATGGTTTTCAGGGTTTTTATCGTTAACTCGGTTTCCATGGGTCTTTTTCCATGTTGTAGTTGTGTGTCTTATTTTGAAAGAAATATTTACGTGTTACCATAGAGCATTAAGGGGCAGAGAGGAGGATGCTGCTAATAAAGTTATGCAATTACACAGTGAATTCACGTTTATTATTACATTTACAACATACCACAGTTTTTGTCTTGGTTGTATTATATTATTTTGTTGTTTTTATCGGCAACACCTTCAAGGCCGGTCCGTGAAAATATTGTCTGATATTAAACCGGTCTGTGGCGCAAAACAGGTTGGGGAACGCTGGTGTAAGACACATAAGCACATACTTGTTCTTGTTCTTAGTCATGAAGTAATGAACAGATGAATAACATGTCCAAAGACTTTAGTTGAACGGTATGGCTTTACCTTGGCAAGCTGTCTCAAATGGAAAAAGTTGGAATGGACTACTGTGCTCACCTGCCTACACAGTTTAAAGGAACCACTGAAGTACACACCGTGGGTTTTTTTTTTTACATTTGACTTACAATAGGAAGATAAGGGGCCCAGAGCACTATCAGTGTGTTTATTAACAAAGTTGCCAAAAATGACAACTTCTGTTTTCGTTTAATTGTAAAATATTTAAAGAATCCACTGTTTAATGTCATCAAAGCAGTGTAACAATAGCTGAAGTGAGTCTGTCCCTGCTTTTAAAGGCAGTTAGATCTGCAAGTCATCTGCAAAACCGTGAAATGAAAGGTTGTACAGTGAGAAAATAGACCCCAGTGGCAACATATACAGTGCAAATGAGACAGGGCCCAGAATAGAGCCTTAAGGTAAACCATAATTAAGAGAGAATATGTTGGAGATGTGGGGCCCATGTTGACATTAAAAGTCCTTCCAAATAAGTAGGACTGAAACCACTGAAGAGCAGACCCTTTTAGGCCAGGATGTGATTCCAGCCATGATAGGAGGATATCATGGTTGACCGTGTCAAAGGCTGCTGTCAGGTCCAACAACAAGAAGGCAGCAGGGCTGCCAGAATGCAGAGTAAAGAGAAAATAATTAAAACCCCTTAAGTGCTGTCTCAGTTGTGTGTAGTGATTTGAAACCAGATTAAACATTTTCAAAGATCTCATTAAGATCAAGGGAGGCCTGCTACTGTAAATAGACCACTTTCTCCAGAACTTTTGAAAGAAAAGGGAGCTTTGATATTGGCCCGTAATTAACCAGGACAGTTGGGTCCAGATCGTGCTTTTTAAGAAGTGGCTATAGTTTGTTTAAAACATGATAGGACACAGCCTGTAGCAAGGGAAGTGTTAATTAATCTCTGGATAAAAGGCCCATCAGTATTAAAAGTGTTTTTAAGCAGTCATGGGGGAAGACAATCTCCCCATGAGACGATCTTAGGTAATGGACTACCACAGACAATTCACTCAGGGAAACAGACTCAAACTGCTCCAAGACAGTGGGTGACGAGACAAAAGATCTAATAGCTAATAGCTCCGACATTATCACGTGTACTAAAAATATGATTAAAACAATCAAAAAGTACCTGAGGCTTGTGACTATTTGTGGACACTAGATTTGAGACAAACTGAGTCTTTGCAGTCTTTACAGCCTCTTGGTAAGCAGAGAGACAGTTTCTAAGAATCCGTAAAGAAACATACAGCCTATCCTTTTTCCATCTCCTCTCAGCACGTCTGCAATCACGTCTAAGGGTGCGCGTATGTAACAGAAGGGAACTACTTATTTATAAGTTTAAGTTTTCTCTTAGAAGGATAAATAATGTTATTAATGAAGTTATTAAATGGTACACTAAATATGGTAGGTCTGCTTACCAAAATAAGACAAAATAACTACTTTGTTACACTGTGAACTCTGATCCTCATCATACCATTTTCAGAATATCATTTATCTTTTATGTGTTTGGGTGGCTATTTATATGTATTGTGGAATGAATTAAATAATGTTCATGTAAAAAATAAAAACTAGAACATCTCCCAGTGTTTTCTTTTTCTTTGTGTCATGCTTGTTTGGCTCACAGGGCTGTAGTGAGTACATGCTTGCATGATTGTGTGGCATTTTTGGTCTTACCAAAGCAATGATGATGCAAAGTGCTTGCTGTATCAATATTAAGAGCTTGGTTACTTCCCCATAGTCTATTTCCTCTGCTCTTGCAACACAGAAAAACCAACAGTGAACAAGTCAAAAATAAGACAGCCAAAAAAGGGAAATAGTTGTTATTAAGTTTTTTTTTTACTTAAATATTTAAACTTTTTCCACTTTAGAACATTCTTTAATAATTTAATTAAAAATCTGTCCCACATTTGGATTTGTCCCATATTCCTAGAGGCATATTGTTAAGTGATTTTTTTAATCTATGGTTTTAGAGGTTCTATACTTTGTACTTTTTTTCAGTTCTTTGGCCACATTAACATTCTCCCACTTAGGTGAAATACGGGTACTTGGTGGAAAAGTTGAAAAATGAATGATGTACATTTCAAAGAGACAAAAAAGCAGCTTATGAGCAAGTAGTAGTACCTCCTCGGATGTTTTAAGAACTTGATTGGAGTCCACCTGTGGTAAATACAGTTGATTGGACATTTGGAAAGACACACACCTGTCGATATAAAGTCACGTAGTTGGGAGTACATTTCAGAGCACAAACAAAGTCATCATGTCCAAGGAATTTTCTGTAGATTTCTGAGACAGGATTGTATCCCAATGAACAGAGTGGCCTCCATCATCCATAAGTGAAAGAAGTTTGGAACCTGTGTGGATTCTTCCTAGAGCTCAACTCTTTTGCTTGAATGCCAGGGATCATGTCGGGAAGAAACCAGTCACCACTTATCACCTGGCCAATGCTTTCCCTACAGTGATGCAAGGTGGTGGCAGCATCACGTGCTCTGGGGATCTAAGGAGCTTGGAAAGAAAAGCATCTGAACTACTTTAAGTTTTGTTGAAGATGTTTCACCTCTTATCCGAGAAGCTTCTTCAGTTCTAGGAGCAACAGTTGGAGAGTCCCAGATTTTAAGCCCTATGGGAGTGTCCCCAAGAGGGTCACGGACCCCCTATTGATCCTCTACCTAATCACACGAGCCAAGATATGAAAATGGGTGTGGGTCACAATCAGCCAAGGTTTCGAGTGAACCCATTGTGAAATCTAGCTCCACCCTATCTTGTGATTTTTTTCTGAGGTCAAATGGCCCAGGATGTGAGTGGGTGTTAAGGCATCTGGGAAGGGATCTAGATTATAGATGGCAGACAGGTGGTGTCGTAAGCCACTGCCTCTGTTCAATCATGGTTGTTTACACTGGACATAGTGGACATACCTATGAAGCCTTAAAACAAGACCCCACAAGCAGCTACAAAAAGAAAGTTATCAGTTGCCTTCAAGAACTTGAAAAGGACAAAATCATTGGCCAAGGGATTCTTTTTTCTATGCTGCAGTACCATACATTACCCAAAACCTAACACTGTGCACTCACAATATAGTTAAAACTATAGTTTGTCAATAAATGGCATATTGAAGAAAATTACAGGGAAAAGTAGAATATTCTTAGTCATTTCTAAGTCTACTGAGAAACTCATGGCGTATCCTCTCACTACTTCATAATTCAGCGTGTGCCTTGTTCTCTGATTAATTCGGGGTTTTTTTGTTGTTTTTTTCACCTGTCCCGTTTGGTTCTTTTGCCATCAGAATTATTGTCTAAAGGCAAAGAAAGATGCCTAACGGATTTACTTTACCAAATGGACCATCATACCATACGGACCTTGCCGTATTGGTCTATTTGATTCACCTTTGCTTTTATTGTTTATTTTATTTTCACTTGCTACACATGGGACAGACATGACTGGGGGGAGGGGGGAGGAAAGGAGAAAGAAAGAGGGAAAGAAAAACAGCGGGGAAGACGAATGGTGAAAAAGGGCAAAAAACATAAACCAACAAAACAAACAGACAAAAAATACATATATCAATCACCTGGATCACCTGTTGAGAAAGAAAAAAGAGAAAACAACCAAAAAAAAGAGAGCAATATAATAAACAACATCATCGCGATGATCTATGTGAATATAACAGTAAATACTAAATATTGAATATTATTGTGAATGGTAAATGGTAAATGGCCTGCATTTGTATAGCGCTTTTCTAGTCCTTAAGGACCCCAAAGCACTTTACACTACATTCAGTCATTCACCTATTCACACACGCATTCACACACTGGGGATGGCAAGCTACATTACACTGTAGCCACAGCTGCCCTGGGGCGCACTGACAGAGGCGGCCCCAGCGCACAGTGTGTTATGAGGTAGGAGCCAAAAAGGGTGTAGTTTGTGCCTGTGAGCACCCTTGTGTACACCTGTGAGCATGAGCGCGCTTGTATTTAATAGGTTCCTTCATGTAATGATATGCTAGATGGTGTGGGGAGCCATAGCCCCGTCCTCCAGGGCATGAAGCAGGCATGGAGGAGATCCAGGCTCCAGACATCCAGAGGACCTCAGAGCACAAGAGACCAAAGAAGACCAATGGAGGGGCAACCATGCCACTCTCCTGGAAAGAGCTAAGGAGAGCTGCAGATGAGGGGGAGATAGCCCTCCATACCTTGGAGGGCATGAGATGTCCCTAGAGAGGTGGCGTCTGATACCCGACCTGACATACAGACACAGACAAACAGGCACACTCAGATACAAACATCCATTCCCACCCTCATGCTCTCATATGCAATTACTCAGCACTCATCCAACATGGAGACAAACATAAATAGACACTACACACAATCACACTCCCCAAACGTACTCTATACCCCAGGTCTAGGTACCCTTGCCCCTGGAGGGGGAAACTGCACCCAGACCAAGGTAGTGTTACCCTCTTCCCTGGGTTGGAGAGAAGCAGACCGCCCTGACTCTGCAGCAGCAGGGAGGCCCCACATTTCATACCCCAATTGGATGGCCAACTCCTCCTCCCAGCCCCCCCGCCCCAACAGGTAACAGAGAAGGCGGGGTGGGGGTGGGGGTGGGGGGGGGGGGGGGTGAAGACTCCAAACCTATAGGAAGACTCCTATATGTATGTGTTGTGAGAATGTGACTAATGTGAATGTCTAAATTGTGAGATAAAATTTAGGCAAAGGCAGCCTGAAGGGGACGGGGGGGATACCTCCCCTGCACCCTGGTGACACACCTTTACCCCAAGGCTATGCATGTGTGGGTGATTGTGGTGGAGCGAGAAGAGGGAGGCAGCTGGAGATGGGGAGGGAAGGAAGGGAGGGGCAAGTGACTGTTTAATTCCTTTAATGTGGTGTTGCAGCAGTGGGAAGTGGTTTATTTGCAGTATTGTTTTACGACACTTTCACCAGGATTGTTGCCACACACAGTACATGTAGATGCGTAGTGCAGTCATTGGCGCATAACTTCAGTCATTACTATAATGCCTCATTCACTGATAGTAACACAGTTATTGAGCTAACTTTGCGATTCTCACCTTATTTTGCAAAAAGACTTTAATACAAGACACAGAAGAGGTTTTATCATGCAATAAGCAAAATTTATTTAGCAACTGACATGTGACCAAATAGAAAGCATCAAAATTTCTTCAGCAGTAAATTTAAGTTAAGCATATTTTCAAAGATGGTTGGATTTTTTTCCCCCAGCACTTGTTTTGTTGTCTTCAGATAAAGACCATTTCTCTTCACACACACATCTTCAGAGAAGTCTTGAATCTAATCAAATTCACGTAGACGTAGGTCACGTTTGTAATTCTGGAAATCAGCCTCCAGAGCTTCTACCAACTCTTTGGCTTCTTCTTTGCCCAAAACCCTAGTGAAGGGAAAACGGGTTCCGCATCAAAACACACACACACACACACACACACACACACACACACACACACACACAAAGATTATTTAAATAATGCCACAAGTTTCAAAGATTTTGTGATTTTAGCATTTTGTAAAATAACAGCAATTTTCTTACCCCATGGCACAGCGGAGAAGAGCTAAATTTAAAAAAAGAGAAGAGAAATTAGTGAACAGCCAACAATATTCTGTTAAGCTGGGCATACACTTTGGCCCATTTTATGACAATTTTTCAGTCATGCAACCATTTTGGGGATTGGACCGAGTTTCGCCTTAGTCATGTGTCGTGCATCGTGTAGTATACATGGGGTAAGGAGAAGCGATTAACACCTCACGACCAGCTCCCGATCAACAATCGTATGGTTGCAAGAAAATCAAACCTGTTTGAAATCCTGGTCGCCCCTCATGAGGGTATAAACGCAACCTCTCTCACTACGCAAGTGCAAACACATGGAAGTGAAAAAGACGGAGTAGCATGGCGGTGCAGCGTGTGATCTAGACACAAGCAATGGAGTCCCAACTTGTAGAACTTTGGTAAGCTCATCCGAGCTTTGTCAATGTGGCCTCACAAAATTATCACGCCCACAACAACCTTGAAAAGAGTTGGATCGACATTTCTGCTCAGTTGCAGCTGCCTGGTCTATGTCTTTCATTAGCAAGTTAGCAAAGTTGATGGTGATGGTGTGTGTGTCTGTGAGTGAAAGACAGAGAGTGAGAGCGAGAGACAGATATTGTATAATAAGCGTCATGTAATGGATGCACAGTGTGAGCACTCAGGTCACATCAGAGCATCGGGCTGTATAGTGTGAGACCCTGCATCATGACCTACGAACTTGTAACCCCTGCGAGTCAATCGTACAGTTTGAGCAGGAGCTGAATAGCACGACTGAAAAAATTGCAGTGTATGCCCAGCTATACAGACTTTGTAATAAAGGGTTATCAGCTTTCCTTTTATCTAGTTGTGCCAGACTCCCCCCCCCCCCCCCCAAAAGAAAAAATCAAGCACTAATCAAAAAAACTAATAGTACCTTTTTTTAAAAAATTCCCCAACTTAATACACTCTCCTGGGTCAGCCATCATTACAACCATGGATAACACAAGAAAGATCACAGCAGACTTCATCCTGCAAAGAAAAACATATAATCATTTTTGAATCTCTAACGTCATTTGCGCTTGAAATATATTGATTTCTTACCTTTCCAGAGATTCACAGCCAAACGCTATGGGTTGGTGGAGATATTCACCTGTTGTGTGTCGGTAGTCTGGTACATCCCTTTATATTTATACAGGAGAAAGATTAATAATTGTGTAACATTTTGCTCTATTGCAAAATATATGGTCATATTCGTGCCATTCTAGTCTTTATCGTGAAATCAGAATAATTTCAGAGGGTTCCAATCCCTCGCCACTTCTGTGTTCAACGTTTCAGTTTAACCCAAGTGACTTATTGATTTGTCAATATTTAATTAAGCACACGGTAATTTGACTTCTTCTTTTCTTTTTCTTTTTTTTCTTGTTCTTTTTTCCCGCCTTTCCCGTTTGGTTCTTTAGCCATCAGAATTATTGTCTAAAGGCAAAGTAAGATGCCCAACGGATTTACTTTACCAAATGGACCATCCCGGCTTTGCCGTATTGGTCTATTTGATTCACCTTTGCTTTTATTGTTTATTTTATTTTATTTTCACTTGCTAGACACGGGACAGACTCGACTGGGGGAAAGAAAAGGGAGAAAGAAAGAGGGAAAGAAAAACAGCGGGCAAGAGGAACGGTGATATAGGGCAAAAAACCTAAAACCAACAAAACAAACAGACAAAAAATACATATATCAATCACCTGGATCACCTGTTGAGAAAGAAAAAAGAGAAAACAAGCAAAAAAAAGAGAGCAATATAATAAACAACATCATCGCGATGATCTATGTGAATATAACAGTAAATACTAAATATTGAATATTAATGTGCAGCACGTAGGATCGACAGAGCACAGTGTGCTTTCAGGTAGGAGCCAAAAAGGGTGTAGTTTGTGTCTGTGAGCACCCGTGTGTACACCTATGAGCATGAGCACGCTTGTATTTAAAAGGTTCCCTCATGTAATGATCTGCTAGAGGGTGTGGGGAGCCATAGCCCCGTCCTCCAGGGCATGAAGCAGGCATGGAGGAGATCCAGGCTCCAGACATCCAGAGGCCCTCAGAGCACAAGAGACCAAAGAAGACCAACAGAGAGGCAACCGTGCCACTCTCCTGGAAAGAGCTGAGGAGAGCCCCAGATGAGGGGTCACTCAGCAGCCGCGAAGCAGAAGCCAGGGGGGGTTGCAGTAACGTGCCCGTGAGCTCCACCGGCAGCCTGCTGTGCAAGAGTGACTGAGCCCCAGGCCAAGAGGCCGAGGGCACCCCACCCCCGAAGGGGCCCGAGAGAGCCCCAGGCTCCAGGCCCCGACAAGCAGCCACCAGGAGTGAGCCGGTGCGTACCTGGACGCCCATCCCTGGACACAAAGAACCACCAATGCACTGATGTCTGAGGGCCTCTGCCACTGGCAGGGGGAGTGGTGGGGGGAGATAGCCCTCCATACCTTGGAGGGCATGAGATGTCCCTAGAGAGGTGGCGTCTGATACCCGACCTGACATATAGACACAGACAAACAGGCACACACAGATACAAACATCCATTCCCACCCTCATGCTCTCATATGCAATTACTCAGCACTCACCCAACGTGGAGACAAACATAAATAGACACTACACACAATCACACTCCCCAAGCGTACTCTATACCCCAGGTCTAGGTACCCTTGCCCCTGGAGGGGGAAACTGCACCCAGACCCAGGTAGTGTTACCCTCTTCCCTGGGTTGGAGAGAAGCAGACCGCCCTGACTCTGCAGCAGCAGGGAGGCCTCACATTTCATACCAAAATCAGACGGCCAACTCCTCCTTCCAGCCCCCCCGCCCCAAGAGGCAACAGAGAACGGGGTGGGGGGGTGGGGGGGGGGTGAAGACTCCAAACCTTCCTCCGCCCGCCCATATGTAGTGTTGATGCATGTGTGTTCTAAGGTGCATTTAAAACCCAGGAGGGCATGGAGCTACCTGCCAGAGAGCAGCAGGTAAGCACATAGCCCCTCCTGATAGCCGTCGGTGTCTACGTGTATGTAAAATTGAGAGGTGGGCAACAACGCCAGGGGTGAGGTATACACCCTGATGGTCTTCTGGAGTCCGTGTAGCGTGCCCACGCCCAAGATCCTATATGTATGTGTTATGAGAGTGTGAGTAATGTGAATGTCTAAGTTGTGAGATAAAATTGAGGCACAGGCAGCTGAAGGGGACAGAGGGGGGGATGCCTCCCCTGCACTCTGGTGACACACCTTTACCCCAAGGCCCTGCATGTGTGGGTGATTGTGGTGGAGCGGGAAGAGGGAGGCAGCTGGAGATGGGGAGGGAAGGAAAGGAGGGGCAACTGACCCCTCCCTGGGGCCAGCTCCCCCGCTGACCCCAGTAGGCACCCCCATACTCCGCAACCTGCCAGGGAAAGGGGGCCCAGGCATATCCGGACCGGGGCCCAGAACAGCAGCGCCGCCGGCCCCACAGAGCCCGGGACAGCCCACCTGACCCCACCACAGAGAAAACTGCACCCACCCCGTCATCCACTCATCTTCCAGACTACACAAGACAATAGACGCCCAGGCTGAGATCTTCCTCCACCTCTCCTGTATCTCCCCCTCCTGCAGAGTGAGCTCCTGAAGAGAGGAGAGCTCCTGCAAGGTGTGAAATTAATATTAAATAAATTCTAACAACAGCTGATCAATCTTAAATGTGCTGCTGTTATCATTATTATCAATGTTGGCAAAAATCACCACAAGAATACATGCATTACACAGCATTATGTTAACTGGTGTAAAGGCAGACATCAAAACCACAGCTAAAATGGTAAAGCAGTGTTGTGCAATGACTTCCCCAAACAAATTTAAATGTCAGTTATGAGGTCTAACTCTTTTAACCAGCTGCAATGACTTGCTAACTTTGTAAATTAATTTCCCCAGAAATTCCCCAAAACTTTGCATGCTTACAGTACAGTTAAAACATACTAAAACTGTCTATATATATAATGAAAGGAGTGTTAAAATAATTACACAGAAAAGTAGAATATTCTCATTTTTGAGAAGCCTGAAAGTGAAATGTTTCAAATAATTATGAAATAATTATCAGTTAATTATCAGCTTATCTGCTGTTTCAGTTGAACTCAGCTATACTAGTACTAGCTTAATGTTTAACATTTTAAAAAGTCCTAATATCATTTACATGAAAATAGTTAAAAGTATTCCCTTTGAAATATAGTGAAGTAGAGAGTCTTATGTAAAATACTGAAATCTAATATGTACTTGTGAGATTAGATTATTGAAATCAACTATCAACTAGATATTCTTTTGTTTGTTTGTTTTTACCTAGAATTGCAGCATTGGCTTTGCTCTTCCTACAATTAAAAAAAAAACAACGGAATAAAAAAAATCTTAAAAAACTACATTTAAAACTAAATTAAAAAACTAAATGACTACTAACTCATCTTCCTCTAGCCTTACTATCCAGTGTTAATTTGCTGCATTTGGTTTATGACCTTGCAATGAAGAAAACAAGCACTTCACATGAAATCAGCCATGAGTATGTCTAATGCTTTGTTAAGCATCACAGGTTAGTGAATTTAAGAAAGAAAAGGTCTGGTTCAGGTAATCATGTTACAGTTTGGTCTGAACTGAGTTTTGAGCTACTGTATGGGCTTGAATTCCTGTTGCATAGAATATGCCCAAGATTTAATAGTGACAAATATTTATTGAAAATCTGAAACCATTCTTGCCACTGTTATAGCATTTTCCACTTCTACGCTGCCTTTATGCTTCCACCTAACATATCTGCCTTGTTTGTACTTATTAGATTAGTTAGTGCAATTAGAAGAGTCATATGGTCAAAAAATGACTTATGGGTTCTTATGGGTCGGGTCATGCCTCTTAGGTTGTTATTCTCAGGTTTCACGCATATTACATCTTGTGTGCAAATGCCATTTCTACCTGGTAATAAAAGATAAGAAACTGCATATTCAGTTAACAAAGCTATATCAGCTGGTTATGCTAGAGTTTGAATGGTGTATCTTGTATCCAGACATCTACACATGGAAATGACAGACATTATGGACAGCCTAAGTGAGTTGTTTGTTGACTTTCTCTGTCTTCCAAAGAAAGTTTTTCAGTTATTGTTGTTATTGTCCCCAGCTCTCTAATAACAATGAACTATCCAGCACACTTTTGGAAGCACACTCCTGTGCTCTTATCCTTTCATTACAGATGGAGTAGTGACTCTCTGCCTGCTCTCAGCTGGGTTTTAGGGTTTCTGATGCCATCCATCCATCCATCCATCTTCATCCGCTTTATCCGGGACCGGGTCGCGGGGGCAGCAGCCTAAGCAAGTGAGTGGTTTCTGATGCCACTCACTGGCTATTGAATAATGACCCTGAGAGACCTGGCTTTACTTGAAAGCTAACCTTCCTCTAATTCAGGGGTCCCCAATCCCGGTCCACGAAGGCCGGTGTCCCTGCAGGTATTGGATCTCACCCTGGGTCAACACACCTGAATCACATGATTAGTTCATTACCAGGCCTCTGGAGGACTTCAAGACATGTTGCGAAGGTAATTTATCCATTTAAATCAGCTGTGATCGATCAAGGACACATCTAAAACCTGCAGGGACACTGGCCCTCGTGGACTGGGATTGGGGACCCCTGCTCTAATTCAATCCCTCTTTAAACCCTCACTGGAGAAAGACGTGTGGCTCATAACACACATACACACCTGGATTAATGCAGCCAGACTTGACCGACTGTTCCAGTACCACAACAGAACTGCATAATGGCACAGCTGTCAAAGAAGGATGTTACATTTAAAACATGAAGGACATGTCCTCTGTAGGAATTACATTTAGCCTATCCTGCTGTTTAATTTGACAATTTTGAAACATTTTAGTTGATTATAATAAATCCTGTAGGAAACCATAGATATGTGGCTTCGGTCCAATTTTATTGTGTATTTATTTCTTGGTCATTGGGTGTGACCATTAAGAGTTGTTTTTAAATGACAAAAGGTAAAGCTCACAGTAAGGGTGGCAAATTGTTTCTCATTTCTGGTTTATTTCTGGTCATTTGAGACAACTGAACTTTGTACTGTTAGATATAATGTGTATGGTGCATGCCCTATGTTGTTACTCACTAGTTCTGGGAATTTTAACATTAGAAGCTATTAGATTAATTTGCATTTGGAACCCTCACCCTACTGTTAAGCTGGCTAAAACAGAACATTAGCTAAATTAACAGTCTTAAAATGTTTAAAAAGAACCAAAAGAGACTCAATTTGGCATTGTATTACACTAGTGAAAACTATGAATATGTCTCTGTATTATCAGAATAATTCTAGCTTCCTTTAACTAGAAATTTGCAAGTATTTGAAAATGCTGTAAAATATGAAATGTGCTTTAAACTTTGCCAGACCTTCCTGTTTTATCCAAGAGTTTATTCTTTCTTATATTTGGTCTTTATTATTTTTGTGGGAGGACAGTAGAATATATGAAAGAAGGAATAGAGGGCAGGGGGCAGTAGCCTAGGGTTGAAAGGGAAAGCCCTAGCATTAGACTTTCAGCATATAGGTTGTCCGCTCTATCTAAATATACAGGCACCCCCTGGAGGTTATTCAGATGTAGAGCATTTACATGTTACATACAATTATGTTGGAATTTTTGTGAAGGTAGTGATCTTTTGGACTACAGTGGCTGTCATTTGTTCATAAAGTTGGTCTGCAATAGTTCACTGAGTAGTGGGTCATTTTTAGCTCATTCCACACCAAACACTATGCTTGTGAGTGACTTTCACAGCAACTTCAGGCTGCACAGATGATGAACAGGAAAATCTCAGGAATGAACAGACTCCAATATGTGTCTTTGGTTGCCCATGACTGATGGGCTGCTAAGATCAAAAGATACTGAGATTAAACAAACACGAGAGATTTCTGATGCTTTGGGTGAAAGTATGCTCCTGTCCTCTTAAATTCTCGCTTACTGCAACATGGGGCAAAGTGAGCAAGGCTGGATTTTCTCTTTCTCAAATGATGTCACTTGCAAGAAAATCCAAGAGTTTTTTTTGACAACATCCTGTTGCCACTGACATCAGATCTGCTACAGAAACGTGAGGGCTTCCTTCGTTTTTAAAGTCTGTGACATCCAGTGTTGGGCAAGTTACTTTGAAAAAGTAATTCATTATAGTTACTAGTTACTTCTTCAAAAACGTAACTGAGTTAGTAACTGAGTTACAAGATTCTAAAAGTAATTAATTACTTGAAAAGTAACTATTGCGTTACTTAAAAAAAAAAGGTTTAAGCCTCTGGGGTCCAAGGTATAATTGGCCATTTTTAACCACTTTTGATTTTACCTCGACATTTCACCTTTAAAAACTATTTACATTGCCTTGTTTGGTCTCTTTCTTTTCAGCACAACCTCACGTGTCTGAATTTACAGTTATGTTTTCATTTTGACATACTGTATTAACACAATTGATCTAAAATCAGACAAAAAACATCAAATCCGAGTAGGAAAGGTTATATTTTCACTGTAACAACCACAAACATGTTCATTGAATCATATTCCATAACCTTAAATGAATGCAAATATAAATTGTGAATTTTAAAATCATATGCACAAGTTAACAACAACAAGTTATTTGCAGCCATTTACCTTTTACTCTTTTTTATAACAATTTCAAACTATTTACAGAACAATCAGCTGTTCTTCAATAAGATGCCACACAAATTATTTGTGCCACTCCAAAAAAAAATAATTTCTGTCCACTATGAAGGAGAACATCACAGCCTGATACCTGCAGGTCTGACAGCAGCAGGTGTATCACTCCTGTTTTCTACCTGGAGACAGCAGTCACCTCATTGTTCTGACACACAACACAAAACTATCCACAACACTACACACTAACTACACAAGACAACACATGAACTACACACTCCAAACACGCTAAACGTCACAAATCTCTCAACATCTCAAAACTCGCTCTCTCTCTCTTTCTGCTCTTTCTTACTTGCTCTCTCTCTCTCTCTCTCGCCGTCACTCCTAAAACGTCCCCTCTTCCCTAAACAACCAAATGTCATGTCGCCATATAATTTTTTGATTGGTCGACATGGTGCATTTTCCACCAACACGAACAGGTGTTTTTTTGTTTTGTTTTTTTATTTTTTGGTCATAAGCAGAGATTGCTTGCTAGCGCTGTCCTTAGACAGCAAACGTGATGAAAATATTGAGGAAAAAGCACCGCATATATATTGTTTATCATGACTCTGGTTTTACGTGGCCTATCAACACAATTTAAAAACTTATATATATCACCTTGTTGCTTTGTCATCTTGAAGTGGTCCTGTGATTAGCTTACCACGAATACTTTATTCTTCCTCAGTCAAACAGCAGCACTCATGCGATTGTTTTCCCCCTACCTCAAGGGGGTTGTGCCAAAAAGTGATTTGTCTACCAGAAAGTGGTCGTGTCCCAATTCATGGGCTGCATCCTCCCGAGAACGCATTTGTAGACCGATTACGTCACAGCGATGTGCCGAAGGCTGTCCAAATTCGTAGACTCCTCCGAATGCAGCTGACAAATGCGTCATCCTTTTCCCCGAATTTGAAGGATGGGTTGGGTGTGTCCTTTGTGGCCTACCATATCCCAGAATTCATAGCGCGGCCCAGCCAAACTCCAGTTTCCGGCAATGGCGGCCGCTACTAAGTTTTAAAATTACCTTTATTAATCTTTCTGGGTCACAAAATAAACTTTTAACATATTTTCAGGCGAGAATGTGGGTGTGTAAACTTCAAATATCTGCTCGGTTTATCAAGATATCAAGATATAAGCGCTTCGACGTTTTCGGAGATGTCTGTTACCCACCAGCTCGATAGCTAGCCGAAAGCTCGAGGGTCACTTTTCAGATCACCGCAGACTTTCGCTACTCAGGTTAAACGTAATATATAAAACACTTAGACAACCTAAAAATGTTATTGTTACAGTGTTTTATTTGTTTGTGAGTAAATCGGTTTGGCTGAGATTAAAGTTATTAGATTAGATTAGATAAAATAAAACTTTATTAATTCCCCGGGTGGGTTCCTCCTTGGTTTTCACACACCTGAATAAACGTCAAAAAGAAAAATGATTAAACAGAAGTGTGAGACGGTCGAGAATTTACGCCAGTGTCCTGTTATATTTTAGATAGCAAGGAGCAGACGGCCGAGTTTATTAAACTCCACCAAGACAGCGGTGACGCTAATCAGAAGGCTAGACCGTCCAATTTCACAGTCGTTTACTTCCGGCCTACCCGACCTTCTGAGGACCCGGCCCACGTAGACCGCGAAGGCCGGGTCCTCAGGAGGATGCAGCCCCTGAATTTGGACACGACTAGTGATTGCCGCCCGCGGGAGCCCGCGCAGCTGCTTAAAGCTGCAGCACTCAGATTACTTACAGCTACTTCCGCGCAACTGATATAAGATGCGGTAACCTGAACACAGCTTCAACCGTCTGTTTGTTGAAAAACAGCAACGCAACTGCACCGCATTTTCTTGTTAGAAACGGTAACGGCATTGTAAAGATAGGAATAGTAATTCGTTAGATTACTCGTTACTGAAAAAAGTAACGCTGTTAGTAACGCCGTTACTCCCATCACTGGTGACATTCATATTGAAAACAATATCAAAAGCTATGCCAAATGTGAAAATAACAGATCCCCTCCATATATTTTTCTAGGTCACCCTTTGCACAACCCTTTGGTGTTTACACAAAACCAAATACATTTACAAATGCCCTCAGTTGTCGTTTTTAAGTACATTGTGTCTTCACTGACGTTTTTATATTTTTTGTTGTTCAACTTCATTATAGTTTCAGATTGAAGGTTGTTGTGTTCCTAAACTTTATGACAGAATTTATGTTATAAAAACATATATTATATAACTTAGAGGATAGTTGAAAATTAGATGAGTAAAAAATAGTTGTTGTAGTTTGTAGTGATAGTTTAATTTTAACAGAAATAATAAATAAACATATAGGTTTTAACATGAAGTTTGTCAGTGAGTGTTATCTAACTTAAACTACTCTGTATTTATACAGTGTATAGGCTCCCCCAAGAGGACAATATGTTCATTATTTTAGGCTATGAATGAGAAAACAAAAACAAAAGCACAAAAAATGTGGAAGTGGTTGTAGCTCAGACTGCAAATTCATTTACAAATACTTACGTAAAAATAGTTACTATGCTGAAAATGTTAAATCGTTTTATTGCATGTTATTGAATAAGATAATAACTTGAAAAGCCTTTGGTTGTTGATTCTAGTAATACATTTTAACAGTACCAAATCATACAGCTGACCTGGAAACTGTTTTACACTAAACACACTGCAGTGACAGTTTCCATTTATACTTTGTTCTCACTGTTTTTTGGTCTCTTTCAAACATCATAATGTCTGCATGGTTTGTTTATATCTTTGTTTTTTTCATCATAACTTCAGAAAATTTCCAAAATTCTCTCTGTGACAACATCGGTCTCAAAGTGAGAGAATCATTTCTTGGAAATACAGAAAACTGAAATGAGGTGGGAGGCGCAAGGAATGGATTCTCAACACCGCCTAGCAAAACACACAGTCTGCTCCCCAGTCTTTTGATATTCAGCGCACACACACACAGTAAAGCTCTACCACACACATCATTGCTACGGAGCATGGAAGAGCATGGAAGATGAAAATCTCATGAGTGTACGCATTCACTGTAAACTCTAATAAGTTCACAGAACTCAAAAGTTCTTGTGTAACAGATTACACAACAATATTTTAGTGATGTTTTTAAATATTTTAAGTTCAACTAAAATAAAAATTACATTTGCAGTTGCCTTAAATTATCTCAATGTTATCTTATAAATGTTGATATTCCTCAACTTATACTTAGGGAATAATAAACTCAAAATGTTCAATATTTTTCAACTTATTTAAGGTGGGAAATACACTCAATTTTTTTTTACATATTGCAACTCATACACTGTGGGAAATAAACTCAAACTTTTTAAATATTTTTTAACGGATAATGTGGGAAATAACACTTAAAACTTTCAATATTTTTCAAATCATGTGGGAAATACGCTTAAAAATAATTCAAAACTGTTTGCCCAGTAAATTATAATCAGCTAAAAGTGTTAGAAAACATGAAAGTGACAACACTGACAATTTAAAAAAAACTAAAAAAAACTTTTTTTTTTATTCAAACTTTTTTGTACTGGTTTATACAGCCGTACATAACTGGGAACAAACATCAGGTAGTGCATTAAGCTATTAGGCAACAGAACATTAAACATGAATAGTCCACTAAATGAGCAGTAATTCACCTTAAATTTGAAGTAGAAGAGCCAAATGATTAGAAAAAACCCCCAAAAACTTCCTCAATACTCAGCTCAACAAGTAGTCCATTCTGAGTGATTCACTTATTGAACAAATCATTCTTCAGCGTCAGTAGACGCCCTTTCAGTGGTTTGCTGTCCTTCTGGATAAATGTGAATGTAAGCTCAAGTTTCTTTGGGTATTGTAGGTCTAGTGCATAGATGTACCCAAAGAGCAGGAGAAATGAGTCAGCCAGATTTGTGGGACCATTCACAAGTATTTCACCCTCAACGACAATGCAGATGCTTTCGGGACTGAAGAGGGCCGAATCAGTAGTGTCATCCGTGACAATTGTCAGCAGAGGTCTGGACCATCTGCTGACTGCAAAACACAAATAATACAAGAATGAGTTCAGCCCCTCAAGGACACAAATCATGCTATTGATTAGAGGTGTGAATCTTCATAAGTCACACATTTCTTTTAGGATTATAATGTCAACGATTTAATTTGATATTGCGGTACATGATGATGCATTACAATAATCTTAATTTGGGTTTGGTTTCAATAAATATGTTTAAATAAATGTTTTCAATAATAAATATATGTCAAGATATTTGTTTTTGTTATTTACCAAACATTTGTCTGACCACAACATGGCACCTCCAAAAAAAAAAGAACACTTGAATTTTAAAAGGCAGATAGTTTTTATCTGCGGATTTGTTTTTGTAAATAATCTTTCAACTATTTTCATGTTTTCTGGTTTATGCGTTACAATCTTCTTGCAATCTTAGATAAGGACTGTGTTGAACCTCCTTCCTGATATACACCCTGGTTCTCCTTGAGTTCTGAATGATGTCATATGTTCGACTGAACAGCTAGGCAAAGGGGTTGATGCTGAGGCCAGTACACTTACATCACAAGTCCTGAAGAACTTGGAGGCATCTTCACACAGGTACACAGGAAGTGCACGAAGGGCGAGGGCCTGTCTTATATTTACATCACGCTGTTCCTAGATGAACATACAGTATCTATTAGAATAGTAGTTAGACAAATGCAGAGTAAAAACAAAGTGTTGGATAGCCATATTCTGATTGTCATTGTTATAGATCAGGGGTGTCCAAACTTTTTGTGTAACAGGCTAAACTTGTCAATCTAGAATGGTAACACTACCCTACCCTTGCCATAGATGGTACATTCAGTGTTTTGGTTCACCATATTTTTAGTAATACACATTTTAAATTAATAAGTTTCCATTGTAAATACTTGAATAACTCCCAAAGGAAAAACTTCAAAATGTAAACTAATTTTTACAAAAACAGTACTTGTTTGGACTTCTTTAAATTGAAGCTGATAAATCTTTTTAACACAACACGTTTTGATAGGATGCATTTCGTCAAGATGTCCTTCTCCTAAAATGACAACTTTGTATCCATGGCATAACCACTTAATCCCAAGGCACAGTTGAAGCAATTCACACTATGGCTTCTCACAGCTGTGTACAAACCATCAGTTAATGTGATTCTGAATCATGTGAAATGAAAAATTTACCTGAATTTCATAAATTCTCATGAACTTTGCTAGCTCCTCTGCAATCTTGCAAGTCTTGATGGCCTTGTCTCGGAACAAAGTGATGAGTCTAGGCATGTGTCTGTCCGGCTCCTTGTAGAATTGAGTGTGTAGGTTAACATTGTTGATTCGGTGGAACTCTGCAACCACCTGTCCATGAACAGAAATACACAGAAATGAACAAAAATTAATTAGGAACAGAATTGTTAATTTATTATTATGCATATTAATGATTTATTAACGTAGAAGTGAAAATGTCACGCAGCTGCGCCTCAGTCTGGCTGGTTGAGCCTTGCTTGAATTAGCAAGAACAATTCAGCTGAACTTCGTTCGTAGCACCGAGTCCGGCCGGTGTGTAATGTTAGGCTGAATCAGGCGATGCATTTTTTCGCAAGCCTTGACTTGTAGAGCTCGCTTTGTGGAATACCCCTCTGAACTGTTAAAAGGATTTCGAGATTATCTCACAACCACACATTTGAGACTACGAAGAAATACAAACATGTGCCTAATTACCATCATGATAGCACACTCATGTTGTTTAGCATTGTTCGTTTCATGCTAGCACACACATACACACAGCTCAACAGCGTAAACTACTGACTGTGTAACGCGGACAGTTATTGAAATAAGTATACTCACAATACGCACGTGCACGAATACGACAACCGCTAGAAACGGACAGCAGGGTTAACAAGTTTTCGGCTTTTGGCAGAAAGTTCAAACTTTCACCGTCAACTTCCCGGGCAAGAATGCAATGCATTATGGGAAATGTTGTCCCCCACGTAAAACCGCCAAAACGTTACACTGTTGTAATTTGAAGTAACATTACGTATTTTTCACATTCAATAACTTCTAAAGTTACAATTACTTGGATTCGAATTTATTTATAACAAACATTCACTGTGCACAAAGTACAAACATATTTCCAGTTAAAAAAAAAAAAAAAGACTGTTTATCGAAATTAAATTTAAACAAAACAAAACAAAATACACGGTAGACTTACCAAATTCAGGGCTGTTGATGAAAAACCTAAGGTGCTGGTCGTGGTGGTTTGAAGTTGGGGACCCTTAATCCACATGGGCTGGCCAAATCTTCCTGTATCAAGGTAAATTCAAGATGGCTGACTCAGCTTTCCTGAGGGAGCGACAAGACTCCACCCACCAGAGCGTCACTAATATATGCTTCTTAAACTTTTTGAGCGTTCCAAACAAATTAGCTATAAAATATTGAGCCCTATTCAATTAAAGTTGCATAAAGGTTAACAGAGCTCAATAGACGTTGGGCCTGTCTCAATATGCGTACTTGTGCGTACTTGCGTTCTCGTGTACTCGTGATACGTCATCATTCGGAGACCAAGTACTGTTCCAATCCGGTCTTTAAGTCTGACGTCACTAGCCGTGTCTGGGCTCAAACTCCGCTGCAGGTCCCTAAGTCAAACGATCACTGTGGCATCACTGAGAGTTGAAAAACTGTCTAAAGTCTTTCATCTGTAATAAAATTATCAGTGTTCTGCTCTACCAGGTGTAACAATTGAGTTTAACATCCAGGCATCCATGAAAACGGAATTTATGATATTTAACAGAGTTAGAAATTAGCAGGAAGTTAGCTTGCTAGCTTTCATCTAAATACAATATAGCATGTCCTGACTGAGGGATTTTGGAAACAAATTCAAACGTACGTCTCTGCTATCACTTCCAACATAAATGAAGACAGAAAACTAAACAGCAGTGACGTTTGTAGGGTTACTGAAGTTTGGCTAGCTGGTATATAACGATGTGCTACGTGACCGCTAGCGACACAGCTATGTGAGCATAATATAAACACGCTAACTTTTTTCCACTCAATAAAAGTTAACGTGAGGATTCTCGGTGGTCAGGAACAAATGTAATCGCATGGCAGGATGCTGTAAGTGTACCAAACTTCAGCCAGGAGAACAACTGAGATAATCCATCCACAATACGAGGTTAGTCATTAATATACTGCTGCATGGGCTGGGCTGTAGTTACATCGTAAGGTTTTAAAAACTGAGCTTAAATAAATGATTAGCGGTAATAAAAGCCGAGGGAGGTCGACAGTGATCACTGACTGTTTTTAGGAGCTTTTTGAGATTAAATAGAAGAAAATACAAAACATTAAACATGTTAACAACACAAAAGCCATATTAAACGCAGACTACTTTAGGCCCAGAAGCAGGATTCGTCACGTCATCACTTAAAGACCGGATTCAAAGTACGCATCAAGCCGAGAACGCGAAAAAGTCCCGGATGTGTTCTCGCTCCGCCTGTTTTATCGAGCATGCATCGGTGGCAGTGTTGCCAACTCCTCTGTAAGGAAAATCGCTATTGGCTGTCCTAAAAGTCGCTAGAAGTTGCTAAATGATGTCATTGCCTAGTTTGCATAATTGGTCATGCTAATGTAATTGTAACCTAAGTTGTTGGAGAGAGAAATAACATTGTGGAAGAGACATAAAGTGAGTAAAAAACGTCCTAAATGCATTTAGAATTTATTTATAACTACAAATTAAATTTTTTTTAGCAATTATTGTTTTTTTTAATGTCACAATTCCAACCCTGTTCCTTTACCCGGGCTTGGACCGGCAAAAGTGACCCGAAATAGGCACTCTGGTGGAGTTACTTTGTGTGTGTGTGTGTGTGTTTAGTAGTTTTAAACCTTGTGAGCCACAAAACAGCATAACAGTAAAAGAACTGACTGCATTACAGTCAGTGCGGGAGCAGCGGCTTCGCTCATGTGCGATTCATTTCCAGTTCGGACGCATAGGTGTGAACATCTTCTGCCCTGATAGCAGCTGGGGGAGGACTATCTTCCACCCGTGAGCGAGCCCGTGAACGGGTGAGGTGCCCACGGCAGCAGCCGCTGCTTGTTGAGAGTAAGAGCGATATGCGCTTTCACGTCAAAAAGTCGTCTTAAATAAGTCTCCAATAACACCAGAAAAAGTCGCCAGATTTGTCGCTAGTCGCTTTTTAGAAAAAAGGTCGCTAAGGGTGTCTGAAAACTCGCTAAATATAGCGACAAAGTCGCTAAGTTGGCAACACTGATCGGTGGTGACTTGTGTGGACTTGGTACAGCTAAATATCCCAGAATGCATTTCGTCCAAAACTCAAACGCGGCAACGGCGGATGAGCGCGGCTAAAAACTTTTAAATATTACTCTTTCTGGGTCACAAAATAAACTTTTAAGTTATTTTCAAGCAAGAATGTAGCTGTGTAAACTTCTAATATCTGCTCGATTTATCAAGATATCATATATTTCCAAACGTGCTCTGACGTTTTCGGAGACGTCTGTGACTCACCAGCTCCATAGCAGACAGCAAGGTCGAGGATCACTAGAGCCGGCGAGAACAGTGGACTCCCGGCACATCGTTTTCAACCCCCCCGCGGTCTTTTCGCTACTCAGGTTAAACAAACCCCAAACCCCAGCAGCTGTCTATTGTATTGAGTGTCCACTAAAATAAAAATGAAAGCGTTCTAACATCTCACCTGCTTGTTTTTATTAAGGCATACATGTACACTATTTTTATTAATAGACATTTTGCTACTGAGGTTAAACATGATATATAAGTCTAATTAAGAGGGGACGGCAGTAAAAACTCCGGACCTGTGACATCATCAAGTACGCTGGTGTTCCAGTTCTACAAAGTCCGTGCTCGCGTTCTCGGCAAGTCCGGTCTCGCCGAGAACGCGAGTACGTACTCGCGCACTTAGAATTGAGAAAGGGCCTATGTGCACCTTAGCATATGCTACTTCCAGTGGGGAAACTCCTGTGATATTCGCGTCTTCTTTACGGTCGGATTTTCCAAAAAAGTCAACCAAATGGACGAATCAAGTGGCAATTTACATTTCTCAAGATATCTTGGGCATTTACCAAATATATCTGTAGATGACGTTCATCGACTTGTTGATATTTTTCCCTCGCGCCTCAGAGCAAAAGAGAGAAAGGGTTGAAATTTCTCAGTATTTGTATATAGAGTTCCTTCGTTTATCGTGGGTGTTATGTTCTAAAAATAACCAGTAATAGGTAAAATCTGCAAAGTAGCCAGCTTTTTTTTTTACAATTATTTTAGATGTTTTAAGGCTGTAAAACTCGTCACTACACACTTTATACACTTTTCTCAGACAGGCATGAACAGTTTCACACATTTCTCTCGTTTAAACACTCTCAAAGTTCAAACCTTCTTTAAAAAAAAAAAAAGTTTTCTGAGTGTGTGTATATGCATGTGTGGACTAGTGATGGGAATTCCATCTCTTTTTAGAGAACCGGCTCTTTTGGCTCAACTCATTAAAAAGAACCGGCTCTTTCGGCTCCCAAGCGGCTCTTAAGGTTGTTTTGTTGCTTTAATTTATTTATTATCAGCAACAATATATAATTATGCACAAAAGGAAATACTAATGTAAAAAAATATGTTTTTTAATTTATATATTTATTATATAAATATTCTTTTTATTTATTCACACCACACAAAATGTAAAAAAATAAATTATGAAATACAAAAAACTATTTAAATAAATTATTTACAATTCAACTTTTAACTGTTGAAATTTTCAGATTTTTAAACCTTGCTTAACTCTCCAAACCTTTGTAAAAATGGTATTTTTGTATCAAACAGTTAACACAAACCATCACATTAATAAGCACGCAATGCACCAACTGCACACTGATGGTATGAGTAAAAAACACATCTGGATTTTGCTTTCTCTGTGCACAAGGTAGGCCATGTCAGTTTGAGGTCATACTTTTGTCATAGGTCCGTAAACATAGAGGGATCCAAATTTCAAGTACTGGTGTTTATTCACACACATCAAAACAAACACAAGTGTTTATTTCCAAGTCAAAACAAAATAGTAATTTCACTGAGGAAAAAAAAGAAATCAGTCTACATTGTGTCGTCTCTCTGGGTCCGGCCACAAAATTTCGTCTACATCACATGCAATGTCCTCTAGTCCAAGGCACTGGGGAAAATATCTTCTGGAATGGTGTATCCAGGCCTGACATGATGCCTAGTCAATATCCCCACGTGCCTCCTCCATTGCCTGTAAAAGGGCTATGCGTTGATGGGGATGACGATCATAGACCTTCCAGCACCAGGCAGAGAAGAACTCTTCAATTGGATTCAAGAATGGAGAGTATGGGGGGAGGTTGAGTACAGTGATGAGTGGGTGATCTGTAAACCAGTTGCAGACCAAAGCAGCCCTATGGAAACTAACATTGTCCCATATGATGACGTATCTGGTCTGCTCTGGTCTCTGAACAGTGACCAGAGCATGTAATTAGTGAGCATGTCTTGTAAGGTGTCCAGGAATGTAATAATGTGTGCAGTGTTATATGGGCCCAGGGTTACATGATGGTGAACAACACCATTTTGACTTATAGCTGCACACATAGTTATGTTACCACCAGGTTGTCCTGGGACATTGATTATGGCACGGTGTCCAATAATGTTCCTGCCACGTCTCTTTGTCTTAGTGAGGTGAAAACCAGCCTCATCCACAAAAAGCTGCTCATGACACATGGCATCTGCCTCTAGCTTCATCACTCTCTAGACAAAACAAAACAAATTCAGCACAGTAGGCACATGCACAGCACTACAGTATGCACTTCCAGATTCAGTACCAATGATACTATAGCTTACCTGCACATAGTCATATCGCAGCTGTTTTACACCTTCACTGTTTCTTTCAAAAGGTACTCCGTAGATTTGTTTCATTCGGATTCTGTTGCGGGCAAGTACACGACCTAATACAGAAATGCTCACATTTTGTATGTTCTGGAAGGTGGTGTCATTCTCAATTATGCACTGCTGAATTTTGCGTAGCCTTATGGAATTATTTGCAATCACCATATTGACTATATGGGTTTCTTGGTCTGCAGTGAACATTGTTCCTCTTCCCCCAGCATCTGGTCGTCTAGCAATTCTGTAAAGTAACAATTTCAGTATTTTTACATCTATGGTATTGTTGTGTTTCTCATTAGCATATGGCAGTGCTACAAATCTTATTGCTAAGTGACTGTACTAACCGATTCTCATTTTGAAATGTCCTTATGATGCTTGCTACAGTGTAGCACCTCAAGTTAGGCTGAACCCGTTGGCCAGCTTCCCTCAGGGTCATTCCATGGTTGATTACATGGTCCACTATTGTAGCTCTGATGTCATCAGTAATTCTATTTCTTAATGTTCTCACCCTTCCTCCTCTTCCCCCTCCTCGTCCTCCTCTTGCTCCTCCTTGTCCTCTTCCTCTAACTTCACCTCCTTCTCCTTGTCGTCCTCTTCATCCTATTTCTTCACCTCCATGTCCTCTTCCTCGGCCTCCAATAATTTTCACTCTTCTCACTCTTCCTGCTCCCTCCATTGTACTCCACACGGACAGCTTACCTGTAGCTTATTTATAGTGCTTAGGCTGATTGCAAAGTGAACTAATTATCTAAAACAGTTTTCACATGTGACAGTGTGCCAGACAGTTGGCAGAATAGTGTAAATAATAGCCATAAATGTGTATAGTTTTGCTAGGAGTGTGTTGATCATTTGGAAATTGGGTGTAAAGCAGTGAGTTGTGTTTACAGTTCCACAAAAAGAGTGCTGTGCAGTAGATTGTACCTACAGTTTTGCAAAGTGTGTGTTACAAAATGGCAAACTGAGTGCAAAGCAGTGTTTGTGCTTTTAGTTTTGCAAACTCAGTGAGTGGTTTTGCTATAAGTATTAATAGTTTTAGAAATTGTGCTATAAGAATCACAGTTAGGGTTAAAGCCATCAGGAAAAACTGTAATATGGAGGCCATAGAGCGTGCGCAGTGGGGACCGAGTGGCCCGGAAGTGCCACTTTTTCGGATGAGCGAACGCGCGTGCATCAGTGTGCATGTGTGCGTCCTCGTACGTGCAAAAGGTGCCCTTTCTGTCGGTCACTGGTGGAGGTGTGGGGGGCATACCTCCCACCCCCAAAGGTGCCCCTTATATTCTTCTATTGTTAAAATATGCTATGAATACATAGAATAAAGACATTTTCCATTAGAGTTAGGGTTTAAGCATTCTTTCATTTTATGCATAAATGATGGCTAATAAATAGTTTATAGCTATGTTCATAATTAATCTGTAAATGCGTAACAAACAGTTATTAATAGTTTATTATGCATGAGTTAAGGGTCAGAAATAGAGAAACCTGACCAGTTTCTTGCCAAATAGTGAGCCAAATGTGTTCACCTATATATTTCATCTAGAGTTGCTATATTAAACATTTCAGACTAAGTTACTATCTTGTAAGCACAATAAGCATTTGTAAACATATTTTTTAGCATATAAAATTGTACTTTATAAATGCATTATAAATATTCACAACTATCAATCGGAGCTTTGTTGTAAAGTGTAAAGCATAACACCATTTATTAATGACTAATGAATATCCACAAATGCCAAATGGGAGCATTATTGTAAAGTGTAAAGCACAACACCATTTATTAATGACTAATAAACATTTATAAATGCCAAAAGTAAGACTTAAATGAATAGCATCTCCATTTATTATACTTGGACCTAAATTACAATCAGTGCTTGAAATAACATTTAACTACTGTCAAAAATGGCAATGTATAGCAAGAGTACCACATGTAACATTAAATATGTTATTTAAAACACCAAACAGCCACCCCCTCCAAAATAATTTCATGCCAGACTGGTTCAGACTGGAAATATTTTTTGTACATCCTTGAACAAGCATCCCAGTGGTCCATCAGGGTGCCGTCAACCAAGCCAAGATGACCATTCAAGAACCATGAGGTGTTCCTCCAGCAACTTCTCAGTACGATTTCCTCTTAGTCTACGGACATGTCCTTTGATGGTCATCCAAGCTCTTTTGATATGTTGTGTATGACTGCCAGATTGAGGATCTACAAACCACCTGCTGTGATTTACAGTGTAAGCACTCTTGTAGGCTCTCCACTCATCACTGATAATATCACTACCTGACTTAACATGCTGTCTGATCAGAGGAACAAGGTGGCGCATTGATCGTTTTTCAACAGGTTTTAACATGAGCCTTCGCCTTTTGCTTTTAATTCCCATCAGTCCAGATACCCATTTCTTCCTTTTCCATGCATTTCCAAAGCGTTCATGTGCATACTGAAAACAAAAAGAATAAAGTTAAGCAGAATATTTAGAAAGAAACATTCAAAAAGTTGGTTGCTTCTTAAAATTTTAGTCATATTCCTGTTATTTACAGTTTTTCCCAATTGTTTACACACAATTACTTGTACTTCAGACACAATGACTACAACATGTAACTGGTGCATCAACCTCCTGAACCAGTTCTGCTAAACTGCAAGCACAATTCCTGCTTCACACTCAAATTGCAGTTTTAAAACACACTTTTTTCAAAATACTACACACAATTCTCTGCATTTGGCACAATTTTTATGAAGAAAATCTCTTGTTTGCACAGGAAACACACTGTCATTCAAAATTGTAAATTCAATTGTGTTTTGTATACAAACATTCTGAAATCTTGTACAATGCACTTATGTAGACCTATGTACTGTCTGTAGTAAGTGTAAAACTGAACAAGAGGCTTACAGTAAGTCATGATGACTGGAGAAGATAGTGTTTTAGATTAAGCACAGTGTTCAACTGGTTCTTATAAATGTCTATTTATGTGATGGTTTGTGTGTGTCATTTGAAAACAAAATGGCACATTGACAAGAAATTACATTGTTTTGAATGTAGAGTTTCATTTTGCAGGAGAATTGAAGGGTTTTGCCCAATATTTTGAAATGGGGCTCCAAGTTCAGACGTTACTTCTGGCACCAGTTCACAAACTCAGTTTCAGTACTGAAAGCAAAGAGAATGCAGGTAAACACAATGCAGTTTCTAAAAAAAGTGAGTGCCCCCTAAACTTAGTAACTGGTTGGACCACCTTTAGCAGTAACAACTGCAATCAGGCATTTGTGATGACTGGCAATGAGTCTTTTACAGTGCTGTGGAAGAATTTTGGCCCACTCATGCAACCATATTCAAGGGTTTTCGAGCATGAACCAGCTTTTTAAGGTCATGCCACAGCATCTCAATCTGATTCAGGTCAGGAGTTTTACTAGACTTGAAAGTCTTCATTTTGTTTTTCTTAAGTCATTGTGAGGTGTACTTTCTGGTGTGATTTGGATCAGAGGCCAAGTGCGCTTCAGCTTGAGGTCACAAGCAGATGGCTGGACATTCTCCTTCAGGATGTTTTGGTAGACAGCAGACTGTTGTTATGCCAGATGTAATGACACACACACACACCCTTATGCCAGATGTAATGACACACACGCCTTCCAAAAAGCTCAACTTTGTCTCGTCAGTCAGTTTTTTCCCAAAATCTTAAGGAACATCAAGATTTTTTTTAGCAAACCTAAGATTAACATTTCTGTTCCTTTTACTCAGCAATGGTTTTTGTATTGCAACTCACGCAGGTAATTTTTTCTCCAGTTTCTTTCTTATGGTGGAGTCATGAACAATTACCTTAACTGAGGCAAGTGAGGCCTGCAGTTCTTTGGATGTTATTCGGAGGTCTTTGTGACTTCTTTGGTTAATTTTGGAATAGCAGCTCCATATTCAGCATAAAAAATGCTGACTATGGAGCTGCTAGTCAGGAGAAAAAGAGGTAGACTGCAGATAAGAATGATGATGTAGTGAAGGGGGACATACAGAAGGCTGGTGTCCCAGATGAGGATGCAGGAGATGAAAGAGAGATGAGATGAAAGCAGGTGATTTGCTGTGGCGACCCCTAAAGGAAGCAACCAAAAGTGGAAGAAGATGGGACACAAACTCACTTTGTTTTATTACCTCCATCCAACAGAGGGCGCTCGTGCACAACAGGTGAGTGTCATCTAGTGATGGGATTTCCGTCTCTTTTTAGAGAACCGGCTCTTTCGGCTCGGCTCACTACAAAGAGCTGAAGAGCCGGTTCGGCTCCGAACCGGCTCTTCAGGTTGTTTTGTTGCTTTAATTATTTAATCATTAACAATAATATAAAATTATGCAGAAAATGAATTACTAATGTAAAAAAAGTGGTTTTATTTATATATGTTTATATATGGCCCCTAGAGACAAAGCACGTACAAACTCTAAAGCATATACAAACTCCAAAACACATTTCTAGCGTTTACTGAACTTCCAAAACAGAGCTACCCAGATCACTTAAATTACACAATTGAAAGCATGTGTGTATTGTTTGTGTATTTATAGACAAGCACTCATATTTATTCAAATAATTTTTAAAAAAAAAGTTCATTTACCTGTTACTACCACACACCAAATCCGGTTGTTGATACTTCCTGGCTTGTGTAGCCACTAGGTAACAAAAGCTCAACACTGCGCCCTAGCATCCTGGAGCACTTCTGTTGTCTTTTGTACGTGATTCTGAGTTTTTACGTGTTTTGGAGTTTGTACGTGCTTCTGAGTTTGTACGTGTTTTGGAGTTTGTACATGCTTTGTCTCTAAGGGCCACCATAAATATACTTTATTTATTCACTCCACATAAAATGTAATAAATAAATCATATAATACAAAAAACAACTATTTACATTTTAAACTTTTAACTATTTAAATTTTCAGCTTTTTCCTTTTAAACAAATTTGACGTGAAACACAAAACACTGCAAACCACAACACAATTAAATATAAATTAAAATATTAAAACAAAAAAAAGACGCACATTCTCTGTCATATGGGCCTGCATGATTTCTGAATCCTTTATCATCTGCAACTGAAAATAGTGGATGATTACTATACCTTTCTAATGTGATGTTGTTGTCCCTCACTCTTTCTCTCTGGCTCTGTTCCTGTGCTACTGCGAGTGTAACTAACGCCCCTCCCCCCTCTGCCCAGCACAAAGTACAGGCCGCGCATGCGGAGTTTAGCGGAAAAAAGTGCGAGAGAGAGGGTGAGAGAAAGACAAAAAAAACCTCACGGCTCCCAATAAGGAGCCGGCTCGCGTCGTTCACTTCAAAGAGTCGACTCTAAGAGCCATTTCGTTCGCGAACGACCCATCACTAGTGTCATCATCTTCACCTTGCTGCCTCTGTCCCAGCTGCTCGGCAACTTCAGCTGGAGTTTAGTGATGGTCACATGACGTTGTTATGGGTATATTACCCCAAAATGTCACAGTTTGCGCTCCACTACAGAGCTGCTGCCTGTCTCCGCAGCACTGAGGCTGTGCGTGTTCCAGTACTATTAGAAACTTTACTGATTACTTTTTGTTTTGTAGTTTTCATTATTCTTTGAGAGCTGAGCCACTGAAAAAAGGAAGCGAGAGCGTCAGGACGCAGAATTTTGAGGGCAATTATGAAAAACACGGAGCAGTGAATTTTATTTCCCGTTGACAGTTGAAAAGGTGAGACAGGAGGACTCCTGCTGCTTCTCTCCTTCAGGATGTCGCACAGGCTTAGCATTATCTGAGAAAATATGTAACAAATTTTGACTTAAATATGCATCTGTCTGGTCTGTCATTCATTTGAAAAAGGGTATCATGCACTGTGTACATGCAGAGGATCCCTAGCATAAATCACATAAGTAGGCTCTCGGGAAATCTGCGTAAGAGTAACAGATTTACCAAGGCTTGGTAAGTTAATTAGTGCGTTCATAGGTTAATGACGTTTGTCCCTCATCTGTAAAACCACCAACTGGGCTGTTTCGACCTTTGTAGAGTTGCTGATTTATTGACATGTGTTCCACTTTTATTGCTATTAGACTATTAGGCTGAATTGCTGCATACAATTTATTGGAGCTCAGCGCTACACAAGGACAGGAAACCCACACTTAATGGAACTCATCCTCAGAAAATTGTTGCTTTGTGTTTCCGCGGTCATGGATGAAGTATCTCTGCTAATTAACCGAGAAAAATGGGTTAATGTTGCACACGGATGACTGAACAATGGCGTGGTGTGTTTGCCTTACTGTGACGCTTTCAAGGGATCCTCAGATTTTATGGAACAAACTGAGCTGTGAGCTTTTGTTTTGATCACAGGGAATGTTTTTGATTGTAGTGATTTTTTTATTGCGTATTGAAAAGCAGTTTGACATTGGGTGTTATGTAATGTTTTGAAAATATATATTTATTCCAATTACACATGCACTCATTCATCTCTGTCGATGTACTTAGATTGTCAGGAGAGACCACACGCGTAGTGTCCCTCTGACCTCGCAGATGATCAGATTCTCTGCTGAGGGCAAATCTCACAGAGCGACAGTGCATGACAAGATAATTGCTTCCTCTTATGCTACTAGAATTGAGAGCGGTCTGCCTGCTGTGCTGAGTGAATTCCCATTCACTCTTAGTGCATTCATCTTCTGTGAAGTTGACCAGAGCAGAGATTTTATAAGAGACACACAGAGAATCCTGGATTGAAATCTATGGAAAATCAGCAAAAATAAAGATGGTGGAAGAAATATAACTTCCACGGGTTCAAGTAAGTAAATGCTTTAAGTGGTGCTTATCATGTTATTTGAATGGTGATTCAATACAAATCACAAAACACTTGAAAAAAGGTATTAATTAAACAGTAAAGGTAATTTATGTGTTGTTTCAAAATAAATGTCCAAATAAATCCCCTGGCTTTTGCGGAGACAGTCATGATGGCAAGGTAACTAGATTTGTTTCTATTACTTTTATCAGACCCAACAATTTGCTATTAACAGCAAAGCTTTTCTTTTTCTTTTCATTCAAACTGTGGCCAGTAGGCATGTAATTAGTGGTCTCTTTACATTTTGTTGCCAAGTGCATTATAGACCAAGAGCCAAAATATTAGACATACTATAGTGATTATGACAAACTAAATGTGCTTTGGAATCTGCCTTGCAACCAAATGTGCTTAAGCAGGTACTGGTCACTGTTATGACACTACAAAGACATTTTTTTGTATTGGTTGATAGTGATGTGCGATACCACTGATTTCCTTTCCGATCCGATACCAAGTAATATTCAGGGTGGTGTCGACGATACTGATCCGATACCGATACTTTGTACAAAAATTGATTTTATTTATTGGATCTCAAGTTATAGCGTCATAATGATTACAGGACATCAGATTTCTTGTTCTTATCACTTAATAATGCAGAGTTCATCATATAGAAATAAAAAAACTGAAGTTGTGCGCTATTTGAACACCTTGCCAGCCTGCAGCACTAAAGGACTCTGTGAGAGAAGTCACCTGTCCCTCTCCTCCTCTTCAGTTTGCCTCAACATGCGCTCGTCATATTCTGTGATATGATTTACTTTGAGGTGTTTGACGAGGTTAGTGATGTTGCTACAACCATACATGCCAACCCTCCCGATTTTTCCGGGAGAATCCTGAATTTCAGTGCCCCTCCCGAAAATCTCCCGGAGCCACCATTCTCCCGAATTTCTCCCGATTTTCCACCCGGACAACAAAATTGAAAAACCATATCGCAGAATTCATAATTCAGCCCAGCCAATTCCAGTTTCCAGAGAGTTTTAATATTACTGTTATTTCTCTTTCTGGGTCACAAAAAATCTTTTAACACATTTTCAGGTGAGAATGTAGCTGTGTAAACTTCAAATATCTGAGCCGACCGACACATCGTTTTCAAACCCCCGCAGTCTTTCACTACTCGGGTTAAACATGATATATAAGTCACTTTGATAACTTAAAATGTTATTGTTTGGGCTTTTTCAGTGTTTTATTTGTTCGCGAGTAAATCGGTTTGGCTGAGAATAAAGTTATTAGATTAGATTAAATTAAATTTAACTTTATTAATCCCTCGGGAGGGTTCCTCCAGGGTTTTCACACAGCTAAATAAACGTCAAACAGAAAATGATTAAACAGAGAAGTTTACGTCAGCGCCCGGTTATATTTTAGATAGCAAGGAGCAGACGGCAGTTTCACTCCACCAAGGGAGCTCGTGCCGTACTACTTTCTTTAGACCGCAAAGGCTGGGTCCTCAGGTGGAAGCAGCCTCTGAATTTGGACACCTCTGCTGTATCCGGGCCGGCCAATAATAACGGTGACATTTAACGTATTTTATCCGATAAATAAACACTGTAAAATTTATTTATCGACCCCCCAACAGCCTTTTTGAATGTCTCCCTAATTCTGAGGTCTCAAGGTTGGCAATTATGGCCACAACACCTCACTTTTTGCCACATGTATCGCAAACCACGTCTCGGCTGTTTGTGGATGTAAAATATGTCCGCAAATTACTCCAATTACGCTCAGCCATTGTTGTGAGTGCGCAAGCCAGCTGCTGCGAGACATTTATACAGCAGTATTTCGCACATGACTATAAAAGGCGGAAGAGGAAGTAGTTCCTTTGAATGTAGACAATCCGAATGTTATAGTTTCTTTCCACTGTGTTCCTGTTAATGATAAACTACAAATTTACCCTAAACTACTAAAATATCGATATTTTAATGTGAGAATCGATTCTAGAACATAAATGATTGGTATCGGAGGAATCGATATTTCAGGATCGATCCGCACATCACTATTGGTTGAAAGAACTTGCTGGATTAGAGTTTTTTTATGCAAAGGTGTTTGTCTAAAGTGGATTTACAAAATCTTTGTAGTTCAAAATGAAAAGCAGTATGATTATCCTGTGGAAGCTAACATCTTTTCCCCGAGTAGCTTAAATAACACACTCTCAAAGACATTTGCAAATTGGATTTGTAGAAGAATATCAGCTGAGCCAACAGGGGGTGTGGCATTAATTCACTTTAAAGTTTTTTGTGATTGTGAACTTGTCCAAATGTTCACCTCAGCAGGGCTGTCCTCCCTATAAGAAAGAGGTTAAATAAAGACTAAAGAAAACATTAACTTGAAACTGTTTACAAGATTTAGTAGATAAAGTGAAGGAGAAAAATCACAGTGATGCATAAAGTGTAAGCAGCAATTTAAAGTAGAGCACTGGGATGGATCAGCTTTTGGTCTTTTTTTTGTAAGGGATTTATCTTCTTTGATAGCTTCCCTTTAATGAGACACTTTCAACACGTTCCAAATAAGTCTTTCAGAAACAAATGGAGTTGCCAAAAAGATTAAGGACAAAATAAAGGACAAAATAAACTGTATTTATTTATTTTTGCTGTATGCCTCAATATTTAGAGGGTTCATTTGTGTGACTTGATTCATAGGGAGCTAATTTCATTTCCCACAGGAGCTGTGTGTTGCTCTAAATTCATTTTATGAATAAGAATAACTTTATTAATCCCCAAAGGGAAATTGCTTTGTAACAGTTGTTCAAAATTGTGGAAGTTGTAAAATTATACAACTTCAGCAGAAAGAAAAGAAATTGTACAACTAGATGGATCGAAGGACCTCCCATGACATTCGCTGGAGCAGTTAGTCATTCTCAAAACGGTTCATCATTCGTGTTTAATCGATGAGAGTTGATTGTGCACTCCTCTGCACTATTAAACTGTGTTTAAATGGAAGATACTCTATTTTCTGGCTAATTTATTTCATTTCACATATGTTATGCATCTAGGCTTGTGGTGTTGTTTTATTATATTCTCTGCTAAGATTCAGGCACGTGCAGAGGGGGTGGCGGAAGGGGCTTGAGCACCTGCCCCTTTCCTGATGAGTGCCCAAAGTGCCCTTTTGTTGAGACAATTTTTCTTTTCTTTTTTCTTTTCCTTTTTTTTTTTTTATGTGTGTGTGCGTGCGGAGTCCTGTCTGTGCCCCTCAACAATAATATTTAACTATTAATCACAGTTTTGCTAAATAAAAGGATCTGGCTTGCATCAGTCACATGATCACCATTAACCAATGATTGCCCTTGACGGCAGAACATGCTGGTTACGAGCCGGGAACGAGCTCACAAAGATCATGTGCATTTTTTGCTGTGCGGAGCTGTAGGAGAAACACAAATTAACTCAGAGACACAGACTGATGCGACAAAACCAGTAAGTAGGTGTACAGCGTACACAGTAGTCTATAGCACACATGAGTATTAGCTTATTACGTACATGCTGGTAAGTTGTCTTGTGGCAACTGACAAATTGAAACAAATGAGCGTGCATGTGTGTAACAGCGGAACAAACATTACCTGTCCTTTTATTACAATGAATGCTTAAACTCTCACTGTGATTCTTATAGCACAATTTCTAAAACTATTAATACAAAACCACTCACTGAGTTTGCAAAACTAAAAGCACAAACACTGCTTTGCACTCAGTTTGTCATTTTGTAACACACACTTTGCAAAACTTTAGGTACAATCTACTGCACAGCACTCTTTTTGCACAACTGTAAACACAACTTAATGCTTTACACTCAATTTCCAAATGATCAACACACTCCTAGCAAAACTTTACACATTTATGGCCATTATTTACACTATTTTGCCAACTGTCTGGCACACTGTCACATGTGAAAACTGTTTTAGTTAATTAGTTCACTTTGCAATCTGCCTAAGCACTATAAATAAGCTACAGGTAAGCTGTCCGTGTGGAGTACAATGGAGGGAGCAGGAAGAGTGAGAATTAGAGGAGGCCGAGGAAGAGGATGTGGAGGTGAAGAAGTAGGACGAAGAGGACGACAAGGAGAAGGAGGTGAAGTTAAAGGAAGAGGACAAGGAGGAGCAAGAGGAGGACGAGGAGGGGGAAAAGGAAGGGTAAGAAGATTAAGAAATAGAATTACTGATGACATCAGAGCTACAATAGAGGACCATGTAATCAACCATGGAATGACCCTTAGACCCTTCAGCCTAACTTGAGGTGCTACACTGTAGTAAGCATCATAAGGACATTTCGAAATGAGAATCTGTTAGTACAGTCACTTAGCAATAAGATTTGTAGCACTGCCATATGCTAATGAGAAACACAACAATACCATAGATGTAAAAATACTGAAATTGTTACTTTACAGAATTGATAGACGACCAGATGCTGGGGGAAGAGGAACAATGTTCACTGCAGACCAAGAAACCCATATAGTCAATATGGTGATTGCAAATAATTCCATAAGGCTACGCAAAATTCAGCAGCGCATAATTGAGAATGACACCACCTTCCAAAACATACAAAATGTGAGCATTTCTGTATTAGGTCGTGTACTTGCCCGCAACAGAATCCGAATGAAACAAATCTACAGATTACCTTTTGAAAGAAACAGTGAACATGTAAAACAGCTGCGATATGACTATGTGCAGGTAAGCTGTAGTATCATTGGTACTGAATCTGGAAGTGTATACTGTAGTGCTGTGCATGTGCCTACTGTGCTGAATTTGTTTTGTCTATCGGAGAGGTACAGACTTGGACAAAATTGTTGGTACCTTTCAGTCAATAAAAGGAAAACTCACAGTGGTCACAGAAAAAACTTTAATCTGACAAAATTTATTATAAATAAAACTTCTATAGATGTTAACCAATGAAAGTCAGAAATTGCTTTTCAACAATGCTTCAAGGGAATTTTAAAAAATGCATGAAACAGGCCTGGACAAAAATGATGGTACATCTAGAAAAGAATGAAAATAATGTGACCAAAGGGACATGTTAATTCAAGGTGTGTCCACAAATTAGCATCACAGGTGTCTACAATCTTGTAATCATTTAGTGGGGCTATATATTGGGCTCCAGGTAATCTGTCAGTTCTGGGTAGTGATGGTGAGATGAAGCCCTGTGATGAACTGAAGCTTTCCATCCAACTGGTCGACTCATGGTTCGAAGCATTGTGATGATTCATTTGCTCTACTGCGCCATCAAGTGGACGATTCAAGTGAAATAGGCTCTGTGATTATAATGATGTGATGTGTAAACCTCTAAACTGAATAAATAAATTGTTTTCGTGGTTATTTATCCCAAATATTGTCTCAGTATGTCTGATACAAAAGAGAAACTGGAAACTATCAGGACAGAGTTTTGGTATGATTGTGTAACTGTTAGGGCTGTGTGTCCTCACTGATTTCTAGAATCGATTTGATCCATGATTCGATTCAATTCGGGGAAATTTTGCCTCAGACAGTCAGAAATATTATAATTCAGATCATGCATCAGTACATTTCTATATTTTTATGTCTATAAAAAGAAAGCTGACACTTTCGAGACTTTATCAAAGGTGTGAGCATCACAGCAGAGGCCTTTGTGTCAAAGTAACTGAGGATAAAACACAGAAAAACATGAAGGCGATTTTCCTGGCCTGGGATTTTAGAAGAATAGTACATCAAAAACAAAAGAAAACCATTAATCAACACATGAACATTACCTGATGCTGCTGAAGCGAAGCAGAGCAAAGTTACAGAGGTTGGATTAGAGACATAACTAAGCGTTTTGCAATTTTGCATAATTTTAAAAAGTTTAAATTTGTTCAGTAGTGAACAGCAGAAATTAGGTTTTCTTTTCGGAAGTAAGTAAAAGGAAAAAAAAACAGCGGCCGACAGCGCTGTAAACAACAGTAGACTTGTGCGTAACAAGCAAGTGAATAATGAAGAAAACAGATTTTTAGACGGTAAACTGTTCTTGAAGTACACCGAGAGAGAGAGAGAGAGAGCTGTGCATGAAGTGTGATTTTATCGTGGTGGAAGCAAAACAGCAAAAGTCAGAGGGAATTCATGACGATGTTTATGTGAAGCTTCGTTTGGATCTTCTTTTGCTGCTGGTACGGTCAATATTGTTTGGAGAGAGATAAAACCTGCAGCTTCAGAATCAGCGCAAAAAGGACATAAACACAAAGCGCGGACCCACCGAAACATCAAAATCAGCGAGCTGTAGGTTTTCGGCCCCGACCGTGTCCGTGCCCTCGGGTGAGAAAGGCAACATCTCACTGATTCTGATCCGTCGGAGGCTCCGCGCTTTGTGTTTACGTCTATGTGCAGAATCTGTGTACGTGCTCTCATTTACTGTTCTAGCTGTTGGGTGGTTGTTGAAATTTTGTGAGGTTTAACCTGAGATTCTGGCATTTCGGGCAAAATGAATTCATATTAAAAAATTGATTCAGGATTTTAATGAATCGATATCACGTTATCCAAGCCAGAATCGATTTTAATCGATAATCAAAACTCACCCCTAGTAACTGTGTAATCATGCTTATGTACACCTGGATAATGACACAAACTAGTGTGTGGCGCTTCACTTTTTAAAAAACTAAAAGACAGAAATCAGATTATAGGTGTTGAGCTCGAAGAGCTCCTTCTTCGGCCATGTTCTCTCAATAATGCACACCCTTTGTTTGTTGCTTACTTTTCCCGTTTCTTTTATTGACAGCAACACCGGAGGGAAAACCATACATACATTTTAGCAGCTTGCGCTTCACAACAAAACGGAACAGGAAGTGAAGTCACCTATAATCACCAAAATAAAATCATTTCCAAAATAAAATGAAAATCAGAAAACATCTTTTACAACATAAGATAAATTATTATATTTACTCGTGAGAACACAAATCTAACAATAGAATCTGTAGTGTTGTTTATTTATATTATGGTACTTATCATTCGTGATATTTATTACTGTGTGCATACTTTATTAGAAGAGATGAGATTTAAAAAAATCTCTTCCTTGCTGGTTCCATCGAACAAGAAATGCTCAATTAACTATGTAGGATGTACGTAATCCAATTCCACAACACAATGTGATGGGGGGAATCAGCTGTGTTTTGCTGCCCATTTTATTTCGAATTTGCACGAACCGGCGAGCCAGTTCCTGAATCAGTCACATGGTACAGACTGCCCGCGAGGCCTCGAACGTCACTGCATACATAATCAAAGCAAGCCTCGATACGCGCTTCACAAAAACTCCCCCGAGATTACCCAACACAGGTATCGAAGCTTCGACACACAGGACACATCAGTTGTGTCTCACGTTTAGTTTAGTTCAGGTTCCATGTGTTATATTCTGTCTGTCTCTCAGTGTCGAGTCTGCGTCTTTGTGTAGTGATTTCTTGTTTCCTGTTTTATTGTGAAGGTCTGCGTTTCATGTGAGTGCGTTCAGTTTATCTCCCTTGTCTCGTCTCGTTAATTACTCCCAGCTGTGTCCCCCACCTGTGTGTAATCTCCCTGTGTTTCTCTAAGTGTATTTACAGTTTTTTCTGATGGCTTTAACCCTAACTGTGATTCTTATAGCACAATTCCTAAAACTATTAATACTTATAGCAAAACCACTCACTGAGTTTGCAAAACTAAAAGCACAAACACTGCTTTGCACTCAGTTTGCAATTTTGTAACACACACTTTGCAAAACTGTAGGCACAATTCACTGCACAACACTCTTTTTGCAGAACTTTAAACACAACTCACTGCTTACACTCAATTACCAAATTTCCAACACACTCCTAGCAAAATTATACACATGTATGGCTATCATTAACACTATTTTGCCAAGTGTCTGGCACACTTTCACATGTGAAAACTGTTTTAGATAATTAGTCCACTTTGCAATCAGCCTAAGCACTATAAACAGGCCACAGGTAAGCTGTCTATGTGGAGTACAATGGAAGGAGCAGTAAGAGTGAGAAGAGTGAGAATCAGAGGAGGGCGAGGGAGAGGACGTGGAGGTAAAGAAGTTGGAGGAAGAGGACGTGGAGGTGAAGAAGTTGGAGGAAGAGGACGTGGAGGTGAAGAAGCAAGAGGGTTAGAGGAAGTTAGAGGAAGAGGACAAGGAGGAGCAAGAAGAGGACAAGGAGGGGAAAGAGGAAGGGTAAGAAGAGTAAGAAACAGAATAACTGATGACATCAGAGCTACAATAGTGGACCATGTCATCAAACATGGGATGACCCTGAGGGAAGCTGGCCAACGGGTTCAGCCTAAACTGAGCCGCTACACTGTGGCAAGCATCATTAGGACATTTTGAAATGAGAATCGGTAAGTACTTTGTAGCACTGCCATACTCTAATGAGAAACACAACAGTACCATACATGCAAAAATACTGAAATTGTTACTTTACAGAATTGCTAGACGTCCAGATGTTGGGGGCAGAGGCAGAATGTTCACTCCAGAGCAAGAGACCCATATAGTGAACATGGTGATTGCCAATAATGCAATAAGACTGCGCGAAATACAGCAGCGCATAATTGATAATGACACCATCTTTCAAAATATACACAGTGCAAGCATTTCTACACTAAGTCGTGTACTTGCGCGCCACAGAATAAGAATGAAGCAAATTTACAGAGTTCCTTTCGAGGGAAACACAGAACGTGTAAAGCAACTGCGATATGACTATGTGCAGGTAAGCTAGTGTCATTGGTTCTGAATTTGGAAGTGCATACTGTAGTGCTGTGCATGGGCCTGATGTGTTGCATTTGTTTTGTCTTGTCCAGAGAGTGATGGAACTAGAAGCAGATGCAACGGGACATGAGCTACTTTTTGTAGATGAGGCCGGTTTTAACCTCAGTAAAACCGGGAGATGTGGCAGGAACATTATTGGACACCGTGCCATCATCAATGTCCCAGGACAACGTGGTGGTAACATAACCATGTGTGCAGCTATAAGCCAAAATGGTGTTGTTCACCATCATGCAACCATAGGCCCATACAACACTGCACACATTATTGCATTCCTGGACACCTTGCATGACATGCTCACTGTTCAGAGACCAGAGCAGACCTGATATGTCATCATATGGGACAATGTTAGTTTCCATAGGGCTGCTTTGGTCCGCAACTGGTTTACAGACCACCCATCCTTCATGGCACTCAACCTCCCTCCATACTCTCCACTCCCATCGAGGAGTTCTTCTCTGCCTGGCGCTGGAAAGTGTACGACCGTCATCCTCATCAACAGGTAGCCCTTTTACAGGCAATGGAGGAGGCATGTGGAGATATTGACCAGGCATCATGTCAGGCCTGGATACGGCATTCAAGGAGATATTTTCCCCGGTGCCTTGGACTGGAGGATATCGCATGCGATGTGGACGAAATTTTGTGGCCGGACCCAGAAAGACGACATGATGTAGGCTGATTGTCTTTTTTTTTTCCTTTTTTTTGTGAAATTCCTATTTTGTGTTCTGACTTTGTCTTGGTTTTGATGAGTGTGAATAAACACCAATACTTGAAGTTTGGATCCTTGTATGTTTACTTGACACTATGACAAAAGTGTGACCTCAAATTGACATCTGTACACAGAGAAAGCAAAAGCCAGATGTGTTTTGTATTCATACCATCAGTGTGCAGTTGGCGCATTGTGTGCTTAGTAGATGATGGCTTGTGTGTACTGTTTGATACGAAAACACCATTTTTACGAAGGTGTGAAGAGTTAATCTAGCTGTGTTCGCTTTTGCAAGTGAACTACAATGTTTTGATAATTGGGTGACAGGTTTTCTTATTTGTGTGTAGAGTTTTGCAAAAATAGCCAATAGTTACAAAAAATGTGCTTAAGCAATCAGAAAAAACTGTAAGTCGTGTCTTCTGTCATTGTAGTCGCTGGTCTGTCTGTGTATCTATCGTATTTCATCCGTGTGTCCTCCCTGCTGTCCGTCATCACTTACCTCCGCCCTTCCTTCTTCATGTTCGTGTTCTGGTTCGTGTTTTGTAGTTTAGTTGTTCTCAGTTTAGACAGTCTGCAGTCCCGTTTGCCGTTTTTCTATTTTGTACTTTGTGTTCAATAAATCTCCTTCACACCTTTTACAAGTGCCTGACTGAGGCCGGATCCTCCTTTATCATCTCCACACGGCTCATCTCACTCGCCATAACATAATCACTGTGTTGTTTGGTGACATCCCACATAGCAAGGAGGTCTGCCCCGGATCTGGTATCAAGCCGGCACTGCTGGCTGACTTCTGGCATGATAAGATGTATGTCATCCAGATGTGGGCCAGGTCTGGCAATGATGCCACTGTTTATGCAATGGCATGCCATATCTGGCTCAATTGCGGTTTGGGTTATGTGGCCCAGGCTCATAGAAAACAGGTCTAGCCCGGATACGGCATCAAGCTGGCACTTCTGACTGACTGGTGTCATGGCAGGGTGTATATCAAACAGATGTGGGCCAGGTCTGGCAATGATGGCACTATTTATGTTCCTATTTTCCTATTTTAGTTAGAAGACCCAAATGCCATGTTGCAATACTATACTGCTATGGTAGCCAACATTTCAAATGCAGGTTTGACAGGTTTGTGAGTATACACTTTATCCAAAAGCTAGTGAGGGTTTACTCATGTCTACCACTCGGTGGTTGTAGCTCAGGAAGTAGAGCAGATTTGGTTTGTGGTTTGATCCCTGGCTCCTCCATTCTGTATGTCAAGAGTGTGAATGTGTATGAATGTAGTTAGGAAGCACTCAGTTTAGAGAAAGTGTGTGATTGGGTGAATGTGGCATGTTGTATAGGGCACATTGAGTAATCCGGGAGAGTAGAAAAGCGATGTGAAAGAATCAGTCCATTCACTGTCTGAAAAGAGTTTCATCATGTTACTTTTGCACTGTTTTGCATGTTGCTCTTTGGTGGCCCAGATCAGGTTTGCCAGAGGTATCCCACACATGGGCCAGCACAGTACCACCAGCAGTGTTGGGGAGTAACGGAATACATGTACCGCCGTTACGTATTTAAAATACAAAATATGAGTAACTGTATTCCGTTACAGTTACCGTTTAAAAAGGTGGTATTTAGAATACAGTTACTTTGTTGAAATAAATGGATTACACGGTGGTACTTTCCTGTTTCATATTGTGGCGGGTCAGGACTGTTTGGGTTTTGTTTGACAGCTACGATCTGTTGTTCCAGGCGGCAGCGTTACGGTTGCCATGGTTACAGGGTGCCGGTCTCTCTCTGCGTGTTTCCTGGGTGAGAGAGCGCCTGTTGTTGTTGTGCTAAGCTAACAGGCAGAATGCTACAGGTATAGCTCTAAAGAATGTAGCGTCATAGGCAGTGTAGTCCGTGCTGCAGAGAGAATGGACTGCCATACACGTTATGTGTCTGTGAGCGAGGGAGGGAGAAAAAGGAAAAGTACGAGCTGTCATCAAGCAAAAACGGGAGCTGGAAGCATGTAAATATAATAATAACCACTGCAGCCAAGAAGAGAGCCTGACGAGCCCAGTTGTAAGTAAGCTATTAAGACTCGACTGTACACCGTGTTCGTGTTTTCCTCCAAAAACAATAAGTTCCGTTGCAGCAGCCTTTCAACGCCTCTCTCTGTCTCTCGCTAGCAAAGTTGACCCAGACAACAAAGTAAAGCTAGTTTTCGGCTACGAGCCCGACACAGAACCCACCATATTAGCCAGAGGTCCCTTTACTACGGTTCGGAGCCGCGGACCTTCAGTAACAGTAATAAATCACATTCATGTAGTTGTAAACAGCATGATAATATATTAAGTAATCCAAAGTATTCAGAATACGTTACTCTCATTGAGTAACGTAACGGAATACGTTACAGAATACATTTTGGGGCATGTATTCTGTATTCTGTAATGGAATACATTTTAAAAGTAACCTTCCCAACACTGACCACCAGTGTGTGTGCAACTGACCTTGTGCCCCCCCACCACCACCGATTTCGTTCGGGAGGAGAGGAAAGGCACAGGAAAGCTTCGAACTTCTGTTGTTTGAATTGGGGTATCCCCGCACAACACTTGTCGCAGCAGTGGGTCTCATCAGCAAGAATGATGAGTCAGCGTACAGAGAGGAGGTGCAAAAGCGAACAGACTGTTGTAGAGTCAACAACCTGTCTCTAAACTTGGAAAAAACAAAGGAGATGATTGTTGACTTCAGGAGAGCATGGAGAGATCACTGTCCACGTAACATTGATGGGTCCTCTGTGGAGGTCATCAAGAGCACCAAATTCCTTGGTGTCCACCTGGCGGAGAACCTCTCATGGTCCCTCAACACCAACTCCATAAGTAAGAATGCCCAAAAACGTCTCTACTTCCTGCAGAAGCTGAGGAAAGCCCATGTCCCACCATCCATTCTCACCACCTTCTACAGAGGGACTATCGCGAGCGTCCTGTGCAGCTGCATCACTGTCTGGTATGGTAACCGCAACGTATTAGATCGCAATACCCTACAGCAGATAGTGAGAACAGCTGAGAAGATCATTGGAGCCTCTCTTCTCTCCATCACAGACACTTTTTGTGCTCACTGCATTCGCAAAGCCACCAGCATTGTGGAGGACCCCACACACACACTCTCACCCTGCCGCCTTCTGGTAAGAGGTACTGGAGTATTCGGGCCCTCACTGCCAGACTGCGAAACAGTTTTTTCCCCCGGGCCATCAGACTCCTGAACACTCAGTGTTTGGACTGACACGCGCACACACGCACCTACACACACAGACACACACACACACACACACACACAAACATACCTTCATACACGTCACTACCAAGCACTCATCAGCAGAATCGCAAACACACACATGCGCGCACGCACACACACCTTCATACACCAAGTGACTTTTTGCACAATATTCAATCTTTTGCACTTTTCTATTGCACTGTTGTGTCTGCACTGTCTTGTGCCTGCACTGGCTTGTGGCTGTGTCGTTCTGGTCTGTCTGGAGTTGCACTGTATTTGTTTTGTTTTATGCAGTTTCTGCACATTGCACTTTATGCAGTCCTGTGTTGATTGTCTGTTGTATGCCATATGTAGCACCATGGTCTTGGAGGAAGGTTGTCTAATTTCACTGTGTACTGTACCACTGCACGTGGTTGGAATGACAATAAAGCCACTTGACTTGACTTTGAGGTGATTGGAACACCTGAATTCAATTATTTTGATGTGTAAGTGAATACTTTTGGCGATATAGTACACTGCCTGGCCAAAAAAAAGTCGCCACCTGGATTTAACTAAGCCAATAGGTTCGAGCCTCCTATTGGACAATTACTGCATGGGCGATTAACTTTCAGCTGGCAACAAGTTATTTAACCCCAGCTGGCGCAATAAATTGTTTCTCATTTTCAGCAGCCATGTCGAAAGACACATCTCATGGCCGTGGAAAACATGTTAGTGTGTTTGAGAAGGGATTGGCATGCATCAAGCAGAGAAAACATCTAAGGAGTTTGCAGAATGACTAAAATTGGGTGAAGGAATGTCCAATGCATTGTTAAAAAGTAGAAGGATAGTGGGGACCCATTGTCTTTGATGAAGAAATTTGGCCTGGAAAAAAATCCTGAATGGTCATGTCGGTGATCACTTAAACGCTTAGTGAAATCAAAGACCAAAGAAAAGCAACAGTAGAACTCAGGGCTATGTTTAATAGTGAAAGTAAGAGCATTTCCACAATGCGAATGCGAAGGGAACTCAAGGGATTGGGACTGAACAGCTGTGTAGCCATAAGAAAACCACTAATCAGTAAGGCAGAAAAAAAAAGGCTTCAATTTGCTAGGGAGCATAAAGATTGGACTCTGGAGCAATGGGAGGAAGGTCATGTGGTCTGATGAGTCCAGATTTACCTTTGTGATGGGCGCATCAGGATAAGAAGAAAGGCAGATGAAGTGATGCACCCATCATGCCTAGTGCCTACTGTGCAAGCCTGTGGGGACAGTGCTATGGTCTGGGGTTACTGCAGTTGGTCAGTCTGGGTTCAGCAACAATATGTGCTCCAAGAAGGAGGTCAGCTGACTACCTGGCTATACTGAATGACCAGGTTATTCCATCAATGGGGTTTTTATTCCCTGATGGCACGGGTATATTCCAAGATGAGAATGCCAGGATTCATCAGGCTCAAATTGTTAAAGAGTGGTTCTGGGAGCATGAGACATCATTTTCACACATGGATTGGCCACCACAGAGTCTAGACGTTAACCCCGTTGAGAATCTTTGGGACGTGCTAGAGAAGGCTTTACACAGCGGTCAGACTCTACCATCACCAATGCAAGTTCTTGGTGAAAAATTGTCAACACTGGATGGAAATAAATCTTGTGACATTGCAGAAGCTTGTCAAAATACAGTGAATGTGTGCCGTAATCAAAGCTAAAGGCAGTACAACAAAAAGTTAGAGTGTGTGACCTTTTTTTTTATGGTGGTGACTTTTTTTTGGCCAGGCAGTGTATATTTCTGTGCAATTTAGCAAACATCTACAATGGGTGGATGGATGGATAGATGGATGGCTAGACTGATGTTATTTTGTATAAAACTCCCTATTAAATAGAGCTAAAGAATTACAAATACAGGTGCAGATCGTTCTGCATTACTTTAAAACGTACATGCAAGTGTTAGGTCATTTGGGGAACTGGTTGCACAGTATCTCTTTATCATCCTTATGTAAACTATGGAAATTAGCATATGCTGACTTAATGCGTACCATGCTGTGGTAACTTCTTCCTACACTGGTAACGACAGCACTTCTGTAGGTTTTGTGACTTTGAAGTGTCAGTAGCTCAAAGTGCCAAAATAATTGACTTTAAAATAGGCATTAATAATATTTTACACTAAATTCTATTTCTATAACAGTTAATCACTTTCTAAACTTTTTTGCCATCGACCTATTGATTGTCGTAACCATCTAACCAGGTCAGGATCAGAGGAGTGCTGGATACTATCCCATATATGATGAGTGTTAGGAGTACCACCTTAGCAGGTTGCTAGTCTGTTACAGGGCCACAAAAGCCAGTTAATTTTTTGTGTCCTGCAGACTGATGTTGCTACTCTGCATATCAGAAAGTAATGCCATTCCAAAGTCTCTATGCTTATACCCTTACGACACCCTTTTTTTCTTGCTCAGCCTGTCATGTCCATACTAGATATGTCAATAAAGTTGTTATTTAATGGAAAAAATTTGTTGATTCTGAAAATCATTTTTGAATAAACTTTTCAAACAGCTCGCCATAGATGTTTTCTGATCATTTTTAATGAGCTTGAAAAACAAATTCATTTGTAATAATTTTGTCTTACAAAAAGTAGTGTATTGTATGACAATACTAGGCTTGTGGTTTGGATTGTAGAAATGAAGTATAATAGACTGGTGCAGAGCAGGTTGTGATGTCTGTCTTCATTATATAGATCAGGGGTGGGCAAACTACGGCCCGTGAGCGACCTCCGGCCCATTGGGGTTTTTATTCCGGCCTGCCGAAGATTGGTGTGTCTTATCCATGTCTCGAGCCATGAAGTTGCAGGGCACGCAGTGTGAAGTTAGTTATGCTGTGAATAACCACGGCAGACCCGATGACACATTCATGCTTTTAACCCTTTAAGACCTACCATAGAACCAAGTCCGCCAGAGCTTATATTATATTTTTACATGCTGTAGTGCCATTTTTGGGAGCATTTCAAGTTGCTATACATCAATACAACCATTATAGCCCAGATTTTAATAATATGCATGCATTAAGTGCATAGTAATTACATAAATTGCAAAAAAGTGCAATAAACTACAAAAAAATTGAAAATCATTTTGTTTTTTTTTAACATATATTTCTAGTTAAAGAAATTTAAGAGGCTTATCCCTCAAAACTGTAAATACAAAAAAGTTGCACAAAATAGTTTCTCACCACAGGAAATTTATTTTGAGTGTCTTCATAGTTTTATTTTTGAAATACACCAATTTTTATACACTGCAGGAAAAACGAAAATAAATATTATAGTGCAAATTTGCAAAAAAGCAGCATGTGCATCAAAATAAACTATTTCCAGCAGTGCAATATGAGTCCTAAGCATCCCAGAAACGACACAGAAAGTCATAAAGTCAAAGATAACTTTTAAAAACACCAGTATAGGCTCATGAGGCCTTGATGGTAAAAAACTACATTTCCGCGAAAATGACGTCACTTCCGGTTTCGGGCAGGACATGGGGGACATGCGATAGTTCACGCTGATGGACGTAGGAAGTGTTACAAACAGCTGATCAGATCAGCAAAGCCTGTTTCTGGAATATTATGTTTTTGTTGTTGCAAGTACTTTTTTTGCAGTTTTTGCACAGCTGTATGTGGAAGGAAACCGTGACCTAGGACAAGCTGATGGCATAAGATGTAAGTACAAGTCCTCCGGTTTCATATGCAAAAAAAATTATTGCGCTAGCTTACGTGGTTGCAGTGCTACCGGTATTTAAAAATAGTTATGCAAAACAGAGCGTGCCCGCTCTGACCGGTTTTAAAGGGTTAAGCATCTCTTTATTCGGACACACAGAGCTGCAGCTCTCCTGCTGCCAGCTTAACATAACAACACAACCAACAACAACCACAATGCAGGACCCAGTACCATATTTAAGTTGGCGGGGCATGATTGCGAATGGCATGCAGCTCCAACTGACCAGGCTCCCCTGGCCCCTCGTGTGGCTCCTCCATCACCACCACCGCCAGGACTGAAGCAGCCCTTTGCATGGCTCCTCCGTTACCGCCGCCGCTGCTCCCAGCGCAAGCCACACCCCACCACATACCCCCATTGCCTGACTGAGGCCGGCAGCCATCTAGCCGAACCTACTCCCCCACCGCGAGCGGGAGAGGGAATTAGCCCGGCACCCCCGGGCTCTGGCCAAGCGACGGGGAGATGTGAGTTCAGGTGGCCGGCGAAGCTCGTCCGGAGGTCAGCCGCGTGGCTGGTGGACGTGGCATGGCCAGCACGGTCGTGAGCCCCAGCTCACAGGCGGCTGGGCTGATGTCAGATGCTGATCTCAAGCTTGGCGCACGTCTCGCTCACCAGCTCCAATCGAGCAGGCTCCCCTGGCATGGGGACCTCTGTCGTCGCCGCCGCCGCTCCCAGCTCAAGCAGCCGAATGCAGTGCAGGTGTATCCGTCTTCCCTGCATGGCACCGCAAGCCACGCCCCGCCACATATGCATTTGTGCTGTTGAAACTGAAAACTGTACAAGCCTGGGCTACTCTCTGTTGCTACTCTGCTACTGCTCTGAACCTTTCTGCAACTGATTGATCTCCAATATAACAGTCTTAAATGAGAAGTTCAGCTCTCTGAAACTGCATGAGTTTTATGCATCTTTAAATGCAGCCACATTTCCAAAGATCCAGAAGATGTCACAGAGGATGCTGGTGTTGTTTGGCTCTACGTATGTATGTGAATAGACTTTTAGTGTGATGAACAACAGCAAATCATCCCACAGATCCCAGTTGAGTGATGAACACCTCAGATCTTTTCTGAGAATTGCCACAACAAATCTAACACCAGATTTCGATGCACTGACAAAAAAGGGTGATCAACAACACTAAAAGTGAATGTAAGTATTAACACTATAATGCCTTCTTAATGTTTTTGTTTGATATGTATGCATCTGATGCTGGTCTGGCCCGTTTTGTAAATTTTAAACTTCAGTGTGGTCCCTGAGCCAAAAAGTTTGCCCACCTCTGGTATAGATGGATAAATGCCTTTATTTGTCGGTTTCAGTTGACCGCAACTGAGATGACAGACCTTGCCGACCGTACATACAATACACAAACTTCACATTGGGGAGACAGGTCAGGCTAGGTAGCAAAAAGGAAAAACAATGAAATGTGTAACACAGAAGGGTAGATCATGAGAAAAAAGAATTTCTCCAAAAGGAGCCAGCATGAGAAGACGACAAAAACTCCAGTAGCCATATGAAAGATGATGGATATGTTGTTCTAGAACAAACAGACTGCATCCATTTTACATTTGTTTTTAGCATCCATCACTGGTCTCCACGTGTATCTCCCGTTTAAGAGCCGTGAGCTCCTCCAAGATCTTTCCCATATTGCGTTCAGTAAGAGCAGCCTGAGTACTCACAGCTCTTTCCACATTTTTGATCAAAGCGGCAAGCCTTGTGGGGTTATGAGCAGCATTCACCACTTTCTTCAATTTCCAATAAGCCAGGGCCAAGCCAGCTCTGATCAGCAAGAGCCCCGTTACCATGATGCCGAATAGGTAGATGTCTTCAATGTCCTCAATAGACAGTCCTGCTAGGCACACGATGGGCAACTTCTGCCACCCTTCCATTGTATATCCAGCAGGGAACGTCCCTCCAGGAGACTCGGGCTCTTCCAAACCCAGGCTTCTCGTCGAGAATAGAGTGTCAATTGCATTAAGGGACCAGTTCATCAAATCAGACGAAACCAGACAAGGACATAGAAGCAGCAGCAGGGAAGATAAGGGAAGGAGAGGGTGAAAGATGCGTCAAAGCAGAAAAAGTAAAATTAGGTTAAATCAAGATTTGTCAATTTAAAATTAAATCACCATCCAACTAAACAAGCTTTAAAGTGGCTAGAACTTGTAAAACAGGCCTAATAGCCCACATAAGATCTGCTTATTACTTGCTAAATCCTATAATGGGGAAGGCTTTAGGACGCAGGGGAACCAACGGAGGGTATAAAAGAGGATGTAGATTTCTACTGGGCTGGTGCAATATTAGTTGGGCAATGTGCAATCCCTGAACTGGGCTCTCAGGTGATAGTTGCATTGCTGGCAGGTTGCACCAATAAGACTATATTGTGGTCGTTAGTAACCTTTTTATTGTGATGTTTTAGGCCTATTGCAAACCCTTTGTGTTTTCTTTTAAAATAATAAACTTTAACGTATCTGGCTGATATTGACCCTCTTGTCCCATAATTTCTGGGCTCGTTCCTGCAAGAGCTTTGGGCCCTTAGCGGTTACTTGGTGGCTTTCACTCGCTACATCCAGATGGCTTAATCCTCAAAGAGCAATAAACCTCAGAGTATAAGTAGCAAAAAGTCATCTAATTACTACATATACAGAAAGGAAAAATCTACAAGCATTACCAATTCAAATAACTGTATGACGTGTTTTTAAGTGATTCTTTTCTCTACGCTGCAGTACCATACATTACCCAAAACACTGTGCACTCACAATATAGTTAAACCTATAGTTTGTCAATAAATGGCATATTGAAAAAAATTACAGGGAAAAGTCGAATATTATTAGCAGTGTTGGGACTAACGCGTTATTAAGTAACGCGTTACAGTAACTACGTTACTATTGTGGTAACGAGCACGGTAACTAGTTATTATGCCAAAACCAGGAACGCGTTAGTTGTTACTAGGATTTAGATAGGGTCGTTACTTTGTGTGGTGGCTATCGCGGAGCTTCCACAGATTCTGTAACATTAGCAAGTGGTGGAGGCCAGCAGGTGAATGAGGGAAAGGGGACGTAGAAGGAAAAGAGACCCGAGGCGGCCGCCGGTCCAAGTGTGAACTGAACTTCAGGTAAGAAGTTATGACCTGCAGTCTATCTGGGTCAGATATAAACCAAGTTTAGGTGGAGTTTATTTTCGTTGTGCTGACTTTTTCCGTACTGCGTACTAGCTAGCATGACGGAGTTTCTATACAGCTGGGTGGGTGCTATGAAGTTAATGATGTTGAACTTTATTTTGTTCATAAGTTATTAGAGTTGCCAATCGTCCCGTCTGGTATTCAGAGAAAATATTACGCGTTTCTTATTGAGGTGAAAAGGAACAGTTTGTCCCGTAATTCAGCTACAATGAAAAGGGCACAAAGCTTAAGTTATTCTGTGTTTGCTGCACAGCTGCCTCTTCTTCTCTCATCCTCCCCCCTCCCTCTCCCGTTTCTACTTCAATCATGAAAACTGATCAATGATCAGCTGATCGGCTCTCTTGTTTGTTTATCGCCCACTTTGCGCCAGAAAGAAACCAGCGGATGTCACGCTAAACAACAGCAGCACGTTTAAGCTTGATCAGCTGTTGTTAGAATTTATTTAATATTCATTTCTAGTATCAGCTGATGTTTGCTGGAGCCACAGCTGCAAAACAGCTGCTGGTCATGATGTCGGTTTGGTTATCTGGTGAGAGGGAAACATGAAGATGAAACCAGGAGATGTCCTTACTGAATCATCAGAGCTGAGCAGGTGATGGAGAAACAGGTTTACCTTTTAGGTGACATGAATGAGTTGAAGGGAAGTTATGAACTGTTTCTGAGAGACAGATAACCCCAGGATCCTGTTTTAGGTAGCTGACAGCTGGTAACTGTGCAGGTGCGGATCTAGCAAAGTTTTGCCAGGGGGGCCAGGTAGGGCATTAACAGGGAAAGGTGGGCACAAAGAAATACTTTTCTTTCTTATTCTAATTTAAAATGTCTAGCTTTTAAAAAATAATTATCTGAATCTTGCGAACAAACGATTCATAGATTGATGCAAATATACCATCAAAACAGTGTACATCACTGTCACAACAGTGTTTGTTTTCATTCAAAGGCTTTATGATTTTTCCTATAATGGTGGGCCAGTCTCTAGTCAAAATGCCCGAGCCGATTTTTTGTCCCAGTCCAGTCCTGTATGCAGCTCATCTGCAGTCTGGTGTTACCTACATCTTCCTATTCAGAAGGCAGAATTTCCGAGTTCTGAGTACAATCAAAAGTACCACGACTGCAGTTTTTGTGTTGGATGTAAAAGGCGCACATGACGCTGTGACGTAGGCTAGAATCATGGCAGCAGTCAATGATGGTCCGGGTGTGGGATTTCTCTCGTGGAAATATGCACATTATCTTTTCCTTTCTATTGGTAGGTGGCACAGTGCACTTGTGGCAAGTAAGCAAGCTAGAAGACTGGCAAAGTTATGGAAGCAACACATTAACAAGAGAATTCTGAGTAAAACCAAAGTTACTTTCCCTAGTAACTAGTTACTTTGAAAGTAACGAGTAACTTGAAGTAACTGAGTTACTTTTGATAGAAGTAACTAGTAATGTAACTAAGTTACTATTTTAAAGTAACTTACCCAACACTGATTATTAGTCATTTCTTTTTCTTCCCCCCACCCCCACCCCCACCCCCTCTGTCCCGTTTGGTTCTTTTGCCATCAGAATTATTGTCTAAAGGCCAAGAAAGATGCCTGATTTACTTTATCAAATGGACCATTCCAGCCTTGCCGTATTGGCTCATTTACCTTTGTTTTTATTGTTTATTTTCGTTTATTTTCAGCTGTTACATATGGGACAGACATGACTGGGGGAAAGGAAAGGGAGAAAGAAAGAGAGGGGAAGGAGAAAAACAGCGGGGGACAAAAAAAAAGGAGGTGGGGGGCATAGATATATAGATATAGATAGATCAATATATAGCGAGAGAGAGAGAGAGAGAGAGAGACCTTTTTGACTTTTCACACAACTTTATTTACACCGAATTAAACAAAACAAAAACAAAAAACTAACACAAAAATGCTACCACATAATCAGTAACATTCATTGTACACTAGCCATTAACTAAAGTACCCAGCACACACACTTAAAAGTTAAGAACGAGTGTCCCATCTGCTCCTACTGAACACAAAACCCATCCAATCCCCCACATAGTTTCAAAGGAGTCCAGACTATTAGTCAGAGAGTAAAAAGCATGCTCTACTCTCAGACGGGATGCCAACAGGCCTTTTAGACTTTGCACAACATCAGTCCAACCCTGACCTAGCATCTGGTTCTTCCTAGTCTTCCATATTCCATACAGCTTGGCTGTACCAAACAAAAAAATAATCAGAACCAAGGTCCGTCTTTTCTGCACTGAATACTTAGGGCCAAAACCAAACAAAGGTACAGAGAAAGTCTCCCCCAGAGATTCCACCCACTCCTGCAACAAAGAAAATAAACCCACTAGCCACGGACAACAGACCACTAAGTGCTCCAGCGTCTCCCTTTCTGAGCAAAAAGGACAACCCTCTCCAGTGCTTGGGTCCAGGTGGGCTCTGTGTCTGTTTGTGGCTATTGCTCCATGTACAATTCTCCCCTGGAGGTCAGCCATCCGTTTTTCAACACGAGGCTTATACAGGACCCTCCACCAGCCTTTAGGGGTAGAATCCGAAGCAAAAAACTCAGTCCATTTTGACTCCCTGATTTCAACCAGAGAGCGGAAATTCAGCACCTTAATACAGCATAAATAAAGCTGCTTCTTCCCACAAGAGCTGAAACTATCCAGCACTGGTGTCCCCGGGGAGAGAAGCATGCCACTCCCCTCAGGCTGTTCCTCAAAGGCAGGACTGACCATCAATGAAGGAAAGACATATTCACTGTCATCAGCCCATTGATCAGCTAGGACACAGTCTCCAGCAAAGTCTCTCAGTGATGGTGACAGAAATTGCCTAATTTCCTCCATAATTCTCTCCAGCACTCTGTAGGAATTAATGCCTGTGACACCACCAATTGCACCCATTGACATCCTTGTAAGATGACCCAGTTTGATAATGCTAGCCTCCACAAACTTGGTCCTTATTGTAGCAGAAGAAAATATAGTGCTGGGAAAAAAGTCATTAAAAAACAGCGGCTCCTCAAAAAGCCACATCTCAGGTCTGGGGTCAGGAGTACGTGCGACCTTCAGCGTCCGCCAGGCGTTAACCACCGAGCTGTAAAATGGTACAAGTCCAGACAGATCCACTTGATCCAACTTCAGAAGAAAGAGTTGTTTATCCAATCCAAGCCGGCCCGCTCTCCTAAGCAGCAATTGAGCAGAAGTCATCCAGCTGTGACCACAGCCATACAGCAGCCATACAGCAACCTTTAGACTACTGTGCCGTCTGTAGTCTAAAGGTTGCAGTTCTGGACAAAACATCTATTAGGCCTTGTCCCCCCTTCCGCCACAGGAAGATACAGGGCCGCCGCACGAAGCCAATGCTGTCCCGAACAGACAAACTTCACCAGAAGCCGCTGCACCTCTTCCAGAAGACCAGGTGGTGGCACTAAAACAAGCAATCTGTGCCATAAAATGAGGCAACTGGATTGTTAGCTATTAGAACTCTACCCCTGTAGGACAGGTAGGGGAGCAACCGGTTCCATTTAGACAGCTTAGCCTCCACCTTTTCCCGCACTCCCTCCCAGTTCTGCTTCACAAGGTCATCACTCCCCAAGTAAACCCCAAGAGTTTTAATACCCCTTTGACCCCAGCAAAGGTTCCCAGGAAGCTTGGGAATAGTCGACAAATTCCACTGACCCACCAAACAGGCCTCACTCTTATCCCAATTAACCCTAGCTGATGAAGCGTTTCCATACAAAACCAAACATTCCTGCAATTCCTGCACATCCCTTTGATCCGTAATAAAAACATTAACATCATCAGCATATGCTGACACAACGACAGGAGGGCTCTGAACCAGATCTGGCAAAGAGAAACCCCTCAACTTGCTTGTCAGTCTACAGAGAAAAGGCTCAATAGCAATGCTATAAAGCTGTCCAGAGATAGGGCAACCTTGTCTAATCCCTCTCCGAACCGGCACAGGACAACTCAACCCTCCTCCCACCTCCTCCCACCTTCACAACACAGCAAGCATCGCTATACAACAGTTTCACCCAAGTCAGAAACCCCTGCCCAACACCAAAGGTCTTCAAGGTGGAAAAAAGAAAATCATGGTCCACACGGTCAAATGCCTTCTCCTGATCAATAGATACGATGCCAACATTAGCATTGTACACTTTACAAATATCAAACACATCTCTCATTAAAAATAAGTTATCAATCATAGACCTATCCGGAATACAGTAAGATTGATCTACACCAATCAGCAGCTCAATGACCATTTTCAGTCTGTTCGATAAAACCTTGGAAAGAATCTTGTAGTCTGCACATAAAAGGGCCGCTGGTCTCCAGTTTTTAAGAAGGGTTATATATAGTATCCCTTCTATAAAACATTCCTTAAACACGTCCAGTAGGTCCCAACCCAGAAGACTCCAGAAGTGCTTAAAAAAAGTCTGATGGTAAACCATCTATTCCTAGAGCTTTGCCTGAAGCCATCTGAGACACAGCTGCAGACAGCTCATCCAAGGTTATATCCCTGTTTAAGACGTCCCGATCCCGTGGACTCAGCTGAGGAAGCCCCTGCAGAAGTTCCGAAGCAGAATCCACATCCAGTGTTGGGGAGTAATGGAATACATGTACCGCCGTTACGTATTTAAAATACAAAATATGAGTAACTGTATTCCGTTACAGTTACCGTTTAAAAAGGTGGTATTTAGAATACAGTTACTTTGTTGAAATAAATGGATTACACGGCGGTACTTTCCTGTTTCATATTGTGGCGGGTCAGGACTGTTTGGGTTTTGTTTGACAGCTACGTTCTGTTGTTCCAGGAGGCAGCGTTACGGTTGCCATGGTTACAGGGTGACGCTCTCTCTCTCTCTGCGTGTTTCCTGGGTGAGAGAGCGCCTGTTGTTGTTGTGCTAAGCTAATAGGCAGAATGCTACAGGTATAGCTCTAAAGAATGTAGCATCATGGGCAGTGTAGTCCGTGCTGCAGGGAGAATGGACTGTCATACACGTTATGTGTCTGTGAGCAAGGGAGGGAGAAAAAGGAAAAGTACGAGCTGTCATCGAGCAGAAACGGGAGCTGGAAGCATGTAAATATAATAATAACCACTGCAGCCAAAAAGAGTGCCTGACGAGCCCAGTTGTAAGTAAGCTATTAAGACTCGACTGTACACCGTGTTCGTGTTTTCCTCCGAAACAATAAGTTCCGTTGGAGCAGCCTTTCAACGCCTCTCTCTGTCTCTCGCTAGCAAAGTTGACCCAGACAACAAAGTAAAGCTAGTTTTCAGCTACGAGCCGACACAGAACCCACAGTATTAGCCAGAGGTCCCTTTACTACGGTTCGGAGCCGCGGACCTTCAGTAACAGTAATAAATCACAGCAATAGTACATTCACGTAGTTGTAAACAGCATGATAATATATTAAGTAATCCAAAGTATTCAGAATACGTTACTCTCATTGAGTAACGTAACGGAATATGTTACAGAATACATTTTGGGGCATGTATTCTGTATTCTGTAATGGAATACATTTTAAAAGTAACCTTCCCAACACTGTCCACATCACAGCTATCCGCACTAAACAAGTCCGCGTAAAAGGCCACTGCATGCCTTCTCATCTCAGCCGGATCTGTGGTCACCTTTCCATCCGAAAGCTGAAGACACACCATTTGCTTTCTGTGAACCACAGATTTCCCTAAATTAAAGAAAAATGTGGTTGGAGCATCCATGTCCTGGAGTCTGGTGAAACATGCTCGAACGAAAGCTCCTTTAGCTCTCTCATGTAAAAAATGGTTAAGCTCTTGCCTTTTAGAATGTAGACAGTCATTATTCTGCTGACCTAACTGTGAACCAGAGACATTCTCCATGTGTGTTATCTCTTTTTCAAGTTCCTGCACAGAAAACTATATTGCTGACAAAACACACGAGGTAGGGCCTTTCCTACCTCCCACCATTGAGTAAGGGAAACAAAATCACCCTTCCTTGATCTCCAGTAAACCCCAAAAAACCTAAAATTGTCACAGAATATCCGATCATGCAATAATTTTATATTCATCCATCCATTCGCTTCCGCTTATCCTTTTCAGGGTCGCGGGGGGCGCTGGAGCCTATCCCAGCTGTCATAGAGCGAGAGACAGGGTACACCCGGGACAGATCGCCAGTCTGTCGCAGGGCTAACACACAGGGACAGACAACCATTCACACTCACATTCATTCGCACATTCACACCTAGTGACAATTTGGATTATCCAATTAACCTATCCCCACAAGCTGCATGTCTTTGGACGGTGGGAGGAAGCCGGAGTGCCCGGAGGGAACCCACGCAAACACGGGGAGAACATGCAAACTCCACATAGAAAGACCCCGGCCTGATGTTGGAATTGAACTCAGGACCTTCTTGCTGTGCGGCAACAGTGCTAACCACCGTGCCACCGTGCTGCATAATTTTATATTAAACCGCCAAAAAGATTTAGATTTTCTGGTGGTAGATAGAAACAGCTCCATTAAAACTAAGCAATGATCTGTAAAAACAACAGGAAAACACTGACAGTTAATAATTCGAGCAGTAATTGAAACAGACACATAAAACCTGTCTAATCTCTCTGCACTAATTCTGCCATCAGTCACTTTCACCCAGGTATACTGCCTGGATGAGGGATGCTTTATCCTCCACGCATCAACCAAGTTAATTTTCCGTAGGACATCTGATAAAGCAGATGTCCTACGCCCCAGTCCTATCCAAAGTAAAGTCAAGACAACAATTCCAGTCCCCACTCAACACAACACAGTCCCCTTGAGCAGCACCACTTAATTTTTCTTTTAATGTTTTAAACAAAATCTCACGCTCAGACCCTAAGGTTGGTGCATAGACATTAACAAAAGTAAAAATAAAACCTTCAATTTCAGCGTTCACCAAAAGGACTCTGCCCTTTACCATCTCCATGCTGAAAATAATATTTGCATTTAGAGAAGGAGAAAATAAAATAGCAACTCCTGTGCTAAAATTTGTCCCATGGCTAAGAAACTTCTGCCCTCCCCAGCACAGATCCCAGTCTATTTCATTTAAACTGTCAGTATGTGTTTCTTGGAGAAAGACTATATCTAATCTCTTCTGTTTGATCACCTCAGCTAATAGGGCTCTTTTATTTGCATCCCTGCACCCATTCACATTCAAGGAGGCCACCCTCAACCCCTGCACACAAGAGGAACCGATCAAGAAAGCAAACAGAAAAACCCAGCAGAGATGAAACACCCAGTGTTGTATGATCATAACGTTTTATCTTAAAAACTTTATTGTCTCTATCGATTCAGACGCTTCAACTGTTTCCTCAGACCAGTAACATGTTTCTTCAGGCGATAACGCTTTTTACCATCCAGTAAGTCCAACCCCACAACTTTCTGAAGAGTCATAGCTGACCGAATGAATTTCTCAACATCAGGGAAATATTCCCTAACATTCACCTTTTTACCAAAGGTGTCATCCAGAAAAGCAACGATTTCCTCCAAAGAATACAAATCCGCATTTTGAGAGACAATGTCTGCTACAGAAACATTATCAGAGTCAGAATCACACTCCATGTCATTTGCGTCGTTACCATAACAACCAGCAGGCGTCCTGCTCTGCTGCTCCTCCACCCCTCCTTCCCCCAAGTCAACAACACACTCTACACCCAACTCAGAGCTCCTCATTTCATCCCCATTCTGTGCCGTACTGACCGCAGGTCCAGCCTCCACCCTCTCTTTCGACTTGGTTGTAGTCATGCAATCACTCACCTCACTCCACACATGTTGAGAAACGCTGACCTCACCTCGCACCGAAGGCGCAGCATCCTCTCAAGATAGGGCAGTTTCACCACGCGCTGGAGGCACAGCTCCAGCCGGGTCAACAGCGGCTTCGCCCCGCACTAGAGGCACAGCCTCAGCCGGGGCAACAGCGGTCTCACCCCGCGCCGGAGGCGCAGCCACGTTTAGCGCCTGCTGCCCGCTAACCCCCTCCCCACTATCATCCACAGCAGGTCCCACTGCAAGCTGCCTGTGAGGACACATTATTTTCTTATGACCCACATCTCCACACTCAAAACATTTCATGTTCCCAGAACTAGCATACACCATGTAGAACCCTTCTTCATGTTTGACACGGAAGGAGACATCCAGTGTCTGTGTGGGGGAGTCTAAAAACATGAACACTTGCCTCCGAAGGGACTGAACATGCTTTAACTTGGCGTCCTTACAGCCCAGACTCACTGTCCGGAAGCCACTTGCAAATCTCCCAAAGCGCTTCAGCTCTTGCTCCAAAGCCGCATTGGGAATAAACGGAGGCACCCCCGACACAGTGATCCGAGTGGAGGGCACTGCAAGGGGTGAAACCTGCATAAATTCATCATTCAAATACAGGCCACTCTCTATAAGCTGATTGACAAACCCCTGCTCTTTCAAGAATATGACAACCACTTTATTCATACATGAAGCATACGAAATGTTTTCATGTCCCACCCGCTCACCTACAGCCAACAACACCTGCTCGACAGTGGTGCTTGGCTGCGTCATCACCCTGACTCCATGCTTCCAAGACAGGGTTAGCATCCCTCTGGACGCCATCCCTGTCAAACTGAAATACAAACTACACAACCACAAACAGCTATGAAACGATCATACAATAAACACAGCGAGAAAACAGGGGGAAAAAAGAACATTCAGTGAAAAAAATCACATACTGTCACTCAGACACACCAAACTCACCACCATCAAACTCCCAGCATGCAGTACTATATATATATATATATATATAGAGAGAGAGAGAGAGAGAGAGAGAGAGAGAGAGAGAGAGAGATCTATATATACAGTGGGGCAAAAAAGTATTTAGTCAGCCACCGATTGTGCAAGTTCCCCCACTTAAAATGATGACAGAGGTCAGTAATTTGCACCAGAGGTACACTTCAACTGTGAGAGACAGAATGTGAAAAAAAAAATCCATGAATTCACATGGTAGGATTTGTAAAGAATTTATTCGTAAATCCAAAAGGCCGCAAGCAGCAAACCAGTGTGTCTCATATGTTCAGAAACCGTGGCACTGATTAAAAGTGGCAATGTCTAACGCCACTATGAGGCAAAGCACAAAGCCTTTGAACAATCATACCCACCCAAGTCTGAACTCAGGTCCCAGAAAATTAGCAGTCTCAGAGCCCAATATGATCAATCCACAAGGATCTTAACCAGTTCTTTCACCGCCCAACAACGTGCTCATGAATGTTCCCTCAGAGTTGCTTGGATTTTAGGTCAACACAAAAAGCCCTTTACAGATGCAAGTGTTGTCAAAGAGTGCCAGCATCAACAGCCACAAAGAAAAGTGAAATATTAGCTCAGGATGTGCTGTCCCAGCTGGAAGAAGCTATTCATAAGACACCATGTGTAGGCTTGGCTGTAGATGAGTCCACTTATGTGTCTGACAATGCTCAGCTGTTAGTTTATGTAAGGTTCTTCAACAACGATAAAGAGTTCTGTGAAGACCTGCTAGGTGTAACTTCCCTTCAGAGCACTACAAGAGGAGAGGATATTTACCTGGCCATTAAGGAAATGTTAACAAAGCGAGGCAGGGCATTGGAGCGATTTTGGTCCATCAGAAGTGAAGTAGCAGCTTTCTTGGAAGAGCTGGAAAGTCAGAAAGCAAGGAGACTATGCACACTTCCCAACAGTAAAGGAACAGGTTCAGGGACAGCGAGATGTGTCCTCTTTTGTTGACTTTGTTGATAAGCTGATTGAAAACTTCAGCAAACGTTTTGATAGCTTCAGCTTTGGACAGCAGCTCACCATGTTCATAAATAACCCATTTCTCATCACTGATGTCAGAGGGTTCTCAAAGGAAGTCACACAGCACTTCAAGTGGGCAAATGCTGGGCCTCTTCAAATGCAACTGGTTGATCTCCAAACAGATGTGGCCCTGAAAGAGCAGTTTGGAAGAACTGAACCTGCCACTTTCTGGTTCCAAATGGTCTCTGAGACAGCTTTCCCAAATCTGAGGAAAGTTGCCCTGTACAACTTGACCATGTTTGGTTCCACATACAGCTGTGAGGCAGCTTTCTCCACAATGAACATAATAAAAACTATCGTTCCAGGCTCACCAATGAGCATCTACACATGTGTATGAGAACGGCCCTGACACCATTCCAGCCCAGATTTAAAATCCTAGTAGAGCAAACTAAAGCTCAATTCATTTTAAACAGCAGCCCTATATCTAATGTAGGCCTACTGTGTGTTTCAGTGTTAACAATAAATTTTGTTGAAATGTTTTGAACTTGTATTTTCATTGATTTGATAGTCTATTGTTCATACGTTCAGATATTGAAAAAAGTCTGCTTCTTTATCAAAATCATAACACAAGTTAGACATTATGATGTCCCGGACCTCTGCTTGAGAAAATTTTCTCCAACCGGACCTCCTCAAATTTTAGTTTAATACCCCTGACCTACAGGATGCATTGAATCATAAAGAGAGTTCAGATGATGAGGAGCAGTATGGGTCTCAGAGAGTGAGGCACCACCACTGCCAGCCTCAAGGGGATTCGATGGTGTCTGCACCTGCTACTGAACCTTGAAAAGGACCTTCAGTGGAAAAGCACTGAGCTTAGAGTGGACGCGGAAGAGTTTCAAGCAGATACGGTGAATGGACAGGATAACACTGAACATGACATCTCGGTGTCATCCCCATCCCCAGTGTAATAATAGCTGAAATAAGTCTGTCCCTGCTTTTAAAGGCAGTTAGATCTGCAAGTCATCTGCAAAACCGTGAAATGAAAGGTTGTACAGTGAGAAAATAGACCCCAGTGGCAACATATACAGTGCAAATAAGACAGGGCCCAGAATAGAGCCTTAAGTTAAACCATAATTAAGAGACGCTATGTTGGAGGTGTGGGGCCTCTGTTGACATTAAAAGTCCTTCCAAATAAGTAGGTCTGAAACCAATGAAGAGCAGACCCTTTTAGGCCAGGATGTGATTCCAGCTGTGATAGGAAGATATCATGGTTGACCGTGTCAAAGGCTGCTGTCAGGTCCAACAACAAGAGGGCAGCAGGGCTGCCAGAATGCAGAGTAAAAGGAACATAATTAAAACTTGTTAAAAGTGTCGTCTCAGTTGTGTGTAATGATTTGAAACCAGATTAAAAATTTTCAAAGATCTCATTAAGATCAAGGGAGGCCTGCTACTGTAAATAGACCACTTTCTCCAGAACTTTTGAAAGAAAAGGGAGCTTTGATATTGGCCTGTAATTAACCAGGACAGTTGGGTCCAGATCGTATTTTTTAAGAAGAGGCTATAGTTTGTTTAAAACATGATAGGACACAGCCTGTAACAAGGGAAGTGTTAATTAATCTCTGGATAAAAGGCCCAACAGTATTGAAAGTGTTTTTAAGCAGTCATGGGGGAAGACAATCTCCCCATGACATGATGTTAGGTAATAAACTACCACAGACAATTCACTCAGGGAAACAGACTCAAACTGCTTCAAGATAGTGGGTGACGAGACAAAAGATCTAATAGCTAAAACTTTGTGGGTAAAAAATGGCAAAAAAGTTATCACATATACTTGAAGGTACAGCTCCGACATTATCACGTGTACTAAAAATATGATTAAAACAATCAAAAAGTACCTGAGGCTTGTGACTATTTGTGGACACTAGATTTGAGACAAACTGAGTCTTTGCAGTCTTTACAGCCTCTTGGTAAGCAGAGAGACAGTTCCTAAGAATCCGTAAAGAAACATACAGCCTATCCTTTTTCCATCTCCTCTCAGCACGTCTGCAATCACGTCTTAGGGTGCGCGTATGTAGCAGAAGGGAACTACTTATTTATAAGTTTAAGTTCTCTCTTAGAAACCAAAGGATAAATAATGTTATTAATGAAGTTATTAAATGGTACACTAAATATGGTAGGTCTGCTTACCAAAATAAGACATATAAAATAACTACTTTGTTACACTGTGAACTCTGATCCTCATCATACCATTTCCAGAATATCATTTATCTTTTATGTGTTTGGGTGGCTATTTATATGTATTGTGGAATGAATTAAATAATGTTCATATAAAAAAATAAAAACTAGAACATCTCCCAGTGTTTTTTTTTCTTTGTGTCATGCTTGTTTAGCTCACAGGGCTGTAGTGAGTACATGCTTGCATGATTGTGTGGCATTTTTGGTCTTATCAAAGCAATGATGATGCAAAGTCCTTGCTGTATCAATATTAAGAGCTTGGTTACTTCCCCATAGTCTATTTCCTCTGCTCTTGCAACACAGAAAAACCAACAGTGAACAAGTCAAAAATAAGACAGCCAAAAAAGGGAAATAGTTGTTATTAAGTTTTTTTTTAACTTAAATATTAAAACTTTTTCCACTTTAGAACATTCTTTAATGATTTAATTAAAAATCTGTCCCACATTTGGATTTGTCCCATATTCCTAGAGGCATATTGTTAAGTGATTTTTTTAATCTATGGTTTTAGAGGTTCTATACTTTGTACTTTTTTTCAGTTCTTTGGCCACATTAACATTCTCCCACTCAGGTGAAATACGGGTACTTGGTGGAAAAGTTGAAAAATGAATGATGTACATTTCAAAGAGACAAAAAAGCAGCTTATGAGCAAGTAGTAGTACTTCCTCGGATGTTTTAAGAACTTGATTGGAGTCCACCTGTGGTAAATACAGTTGATTGGACATTTGGAAAGACACACACCTGTCGATATAAAGTCACGTAGTTGGGAGTACATTTCAGAGCACAAACAAAGTCATCATGTCCAAGGAATTTTCTGTAGATTTCTGAGACAGGATTGTATCCCAATGAACAGAGTGGCCTCCATCATCCATAAGTGAAAGAAGTTTGGAACCTGTGTGGATTCTTCCTAGAGCTCAACTCTTTTGCTTGAATGCCAGGGATCATGTCGGGAAGAAACCAGTCACCACTTATCACCTGGCCAATGCTTTCCCTACAGTGATGCAAGGTGGTGGCAGCATCACGTGCTCTGGGGATCTAAGGAGCTTGGAAAGAAAAGCATCTGGACTACTTTAAGTTTCGTTGAAGATGTTTCACCTCTTATCCGAGAAGCTTCTTCAGTTCTAGGAGCAACAGTTGGAGAGTCCCAGATTTTAAGCCCTATGGGAGTGTCCCCAAGAGGGTCACGGACCCCCTATTGATCCTCTACCTAATCACACGAGCCAAGATATGAAAATGGGTGTGGGTCACAATCAGCCAAGGTTTCGAGTGAACCCATTGTGAAATCTAGCTCCACCCTATCTTGTGATTTTTTTCTGAGGTCAAATGGCCCAGGATGTGAGTGGGTGTTAAGGCATCTGGGAAGGGATCTAGATTATAGATGGCAGACAGGTGATGTCATAAGCCACTGCCTCTGTTCAATCATGGTTGTTTACACTGGACATAGTGGACATACCTATGAAGCCTTAAAACAAGACCCCACAAGCATTTACAAAAAGAAAGTTATCAGTTGCCTTCAAGAACTTGAAAAGGACAAAATCATTGGCCAAGGGATTCTTTTTTTCTATGCTGCAGTACCATACATTACCCAAAACCTAACACTGTGCACTCACAATATAGTTAAAACTATAGTTTGTCAATAAATGGCATATTGAAGAAAATTACAGGGAAAAGTAGAATATTCTTAGTCATTTCTAAGTCTACTGAGAAACTCATAGCGTATCCTCTCACTACTTCATAATTCAGCGTGTGCCTTGTTCTCTGATTAATTCGGGGTTTTTTTGTTGTTTTTTTCACCTGTCCCGTTTGGTTCTTTTGCCATCAGAATTATTGTCTAAAGGCAAAGAAAGATGCCTAACGGATTTACTTTACCAAATGGACCATCATACCATACGGACCTTGCCGTATTGGTCTATTTGATTCACCTTTGCTTTTATTGTTTATTTTATTTTCACTTGCTACACATGGGACAGACATGACTGGGGGGAGGGGGGAGGAAAGGAGAAAGAAAGAGGGAAAGAAAAACAGCAGGGAAGACGAATGGTGAAAAAGGGCAAAAAACATAAACCAACAAAACAAACAGACAAAAAATACATATATCAATCACCTGGATCACCTGTTGAGAAAGAAAAAAGAGAAAACAACCAAAAAAAAGAGAGCAATATAATAAACAACATCATCGCGATGATCTATGTGAATATAACAGTAAATACTAAATATTGAATATTATTGTGAATGGTAAATGGTAAATGGCCTGCATTTGTATAGCGCTTTTCTAGTCCTTAAGGACCCCAAAGCACGTTACACCACATTCAGTCATTCACCCATTCACACACTGGGGATGGCAAGCTACATTACATTGTAGCCACAGCTGCCCTGGGGCGCACTGACAGAGGCGGCCCCAGCGCACAGTGTGTTATGAGGTAGGAGCCAAAAAGGGTGTAGTTTGTGCCTGTGAGCACCCTTGTGTACACCTGTGAGCATGAGCGCGCTTGTATTTAATAGGTTCCTTCATGTAATGATATGCTAGATGGTGTGGGGAGCCATAGCCCCGTCCTCCAGGGCATGAAGCAGGCATGGAGGAGATCCAGGCTCCAGACATCCAGAGGGCCTCAGAGCACAAGAGACCAAGGAAGACCAATGGAGGGGCAACCGTGCCACTCTCCTGGAAAGAGCTGAGGAGAGCTGCAGATGAGGGGGAGATAGCCCTCCATACCTTGGAGGGCATGAGATGTCCCTAGAGAGGTGGCGTCTGATACCCGACCTGACATACAGACACAGACAAACAGGCACACACAGATACAAACATCCATTCCCACCCTCATGCTCTCATATGCAATTACTCAGCACTCACCCAACATGGAGACAAACATAAATAGACACTACACACAATCACACTCCCCAAACGTACTCTATACCCTAGGTCTAGGTACCCTTGCCCCTGGAGGGGGAAACTGCACCCAGACCCAGGTAGTGTTACCCTCTTCCCTGGGTTGGAGAGAAGCAGACCGCCCTGACTCTGCAGCAGCAGGGAGGCCCCACATTTCATACCCCAATTGGATGGCCAACTCCTCCTCCCAGCCCCCCCGCCCAACAGGCAACAGAGAAGGCGGGGGGGGGGGGGGGGGGGGGGGGGGTGAAGACTCCAAACCTATAGGAAGACTCCTATATGTATGTGTTGTGAGAATGTGACTAATGTGAATGTCTAAATTGTGAGATAAAATTTAGGCAAAGGCAGCCTGAAGGGGACGGGGGGGGGATACCTCCCCTGCACCCTGGTGACACACCTTTACCCCAAGGCTATGCATGTGTGGGTGATTGTGGTGGAGCGAGAAGAGGGAGGCAGCTGGAGATGGGGAGGGAAGGAAGGGAGGGGCAAGTGACTGTTTAATTCCTTTAATGTGGTGTTGCAGCAGTGGGAAGTGGTTTATTTGCAGTATTGTTTTACGACACTTTCACCAGGATTGTTGCCACACACAGTACATGTAGATGCATAGTGTAGTCATTGGCGCATAACTTCAGTCATTACTATAATGCCTCATTCACTGATAGTAACACAGTTATTGAGCTAACTTTGCGATTCTCACCTTATTTTGCAAAAAGACTTTAATACAAGACACAGAAGAGGTTTTATCATGCTATAAGCAAAATTTATTTAGCAACTGACATGTGACCAAATAGAAAGCATAAAAATTTCTTCAGCAGTAAATTTAAGTTAAGCATATTTTCAAAGATGGTTGGATTTTTTTCCCCCAGCACTTGTTTTGTTATGTTCAGATAAAGAGCATTTCTCTTCACACACACATCTTCAGAGAAGTCTTGAATCTAGTCAAATTCACGTAGATGTAGGTCACGTTTGTAATTCTGGAAATCAGCCTCCAGAGCTTCTACCAACTGTTTGGCTTCTTCTTTACCCAAAATCCTAGTGAAGGGAAAACGGGTTCCGCATCAAAACACACACACACAAACACACACACACAAAGATTATTTAAATAATGCCACAAGTTTCAAAGATTTTGTGATTTTAGCATTTTGTAAAATAACAGCAATTTTCTTACCCTTTTGCACAGCGGAGAAGAGCTAAATTTAAAAAAAAGAGAAGAGAAATTAGTGAACAGCCAACAATATTCTGTTAAGCTGGGCATACTCTTTGGTCCATTTTATGACAATTTTTCAGTCGTGCAACCGTTTTGGGGATTGGACCGAGTTTCACCTTAGTCATGTGTCGTGCATCGTGTAGTATAAATGGGGTAACAAGAAGCGATTAACACCTCACGACCAGCTCCCGATCAACAATCGTATGGTTGCAAGAAAATCAAACCTGTTTGAAATCCTGGTCGCCCCTCATGAGGGTATAAATGCAACCTCTCACACTGCGCAAGTGCAAACACATGGAAGTGAAAAAGACGGAGTAGCATGGCGGAGTAGCATGGCGGTGCAGCGTGTGATCTAGACACAAGCGATGGAGGCTCAACTTGTAGAACTTTGGTAAGCTCATCCGAGCTTTGTCAATGTGGCCTCATAAAATTATCACGCCCACAACAATCTTGAAAAGAGTTGGATCGACATTTCTGCTCAGTTGCAGCTACCTGGTCTATGTCTTTCATTAGCAAGTTAGCAAAGTTGATGGTAATGGTGTGTGTGTCTGTGTGAGTGAAAGACAGAGAGTGAGAGCGAGAGATAGATATTGTATAATAAGCGTCATGTAATGGATGCACAGTGTGAGCACTCAGGTCGCATCAGAGCATCGGGCTGTATAGTGTGAGACCCTGCATCGTGACCTACGAACTTGTAACCCCTGCGAGTCAATCGTACAGTTTGAGCAGGAGCTGAATAGCACGACTGAAAAAATTGCAGTGTATGCCCAGCTATACAGACTTTGTAATAAAGGGTTATCAGCTTTCCTTTTATCTAGTTGTGCCAGACTCCCCCCCCCCCCCCAAAAGAAAAAATCAAGCACTAATCAAAACAACTAATAGTACCTTTTTTTAAAAAAATCTTCCACAAAATACACTCTCCCTGTTCAGCCATCATTACAACCATGGATAACACAAGAAAGATCACAGCAGACTTCATCCTGCAAAGAAAAACATATAATCATTTTTGAATCTCTAACGTCATTTGCGCTTGAAATATATTGATTTCTTACCTTTCCAGAGATTCACAGCCAAACGCTATGGGTTGGTGGAGATATTCACCTGTTGTGTGTCGGTAGTCTGGTACATCCCTTTATATTTATACAGGAGAAAGATTAATAATTGTGTAATATTTTGCTCTATTGCAAAATATATGGTCGTATTCGTGCCATTCTAGTCTTTATCGTGAAATCAGAATAATTTCAGAGGGTTCCAATCCCTCGCCACTTCTGTGTTCAACGTTTCAGTTTAACCCAAGTGACTTATTGATTTGTCAATATTTAATTAAGCAAACAGTAATTTGACTTCTTCTTTTCTTTTAATTTTTTTTCTTGTTCTTTTTTTCCTGCCTGTCCCGTTTGGTTCTTTTGCCATCAGAATTATTGTCTAAAGGCAAAGTAAGATGCCCAACGGATTTACTTTACCAAATGGACCATCCCGGCTTTGCCGTATTGGTCTATTTGATTCACCTTTGCTTTTATTGTTTATTTTATTTTCACTTGCTACACACGGGACAGACTCGACTGGGGGAAAGAAAAGGGAGAAAGAAAGGGGGAAAAAAAAACAGAGGGCAAGAGGAACGATGATATAGGGCAAAAAACCATAAACCAACAAAACAAACAGACAAAAAATACATATATCAATCACCTGGATCACCTGTTGAGAAAGAAAAAAGAGAAAACAAGCAAAAAAAAAGAGAGCAATATAATAAACAACATCATCGCGATGATCTATGTGAATATAACAGTAAATACTAAATATTGAATATTATTGTGCAGCACGTAGGATCGACAGAGCACAGTGTGCTTTGAGGTAGGAGCCAAAAAGGGTGTAGTTTGTGTCTGTGAGCACCCGTGTGTACACCTATGACCATGAGCGCGCTTGTATTTAAAAGGTTTCTTCATGTAATGATCTGCTAGAGGGTGTGGGGGGCCATAGCCCCGTCCTCCAGGGCATGAAGCAGGCATGGAGGAGATCCAGGCTCCAGACATCCAGAGGCCCTCAGAGCACAAGAGACCAAAGAAGACCAACAGAGAGGCAACCGTGCCACTCTCCTGGAAAGAGCTGAGGAGAGCCCCAGATGAGGGGTCAATCAGCAGCCGCGAAGCAGAAGCCAGGGGGGGTTGCAGTAACGTGCCCGTGAGCTCCACCGGCAGCCTGCTGTGCAAGAGTGACCGAGCCCCAGGCCAAGAGGCCGAGGGCACCCCACCCCCGAAGGGGCCCGAGAGAGCCCCAGGCTCCAGGCCCCGACAAGCAGCCACCAGCAGTGAGCTGGTGCGTACCTGGACGCCCATCCCTGGACACAAAGAACCACCAATGCACTGATGTCTGAGGGCCTCTGCCACTGGCAGGGGGAGTGGTGGGGGGAGATAGCCCTCCATACCTTGGAGGGCATGAGATGTCCCTAGAGAGGTGGCGTCTGATACCCGACCTGACATATAGACACAGACAAACAGGCACACACAGATACAAACATCCATTCCCACCCTCATGCTCTCATATGCAATTACTCAGCACTCACCCAACGTGGAGACAAACATAAATAGACACTACACACAATCACACTCCCCAAGCGTACTCTATACCCCAGGTCTAGGTACCCTTGCCCCTGGAGGGGGAAACTGCACCCAGACCCAGGTAGTGTTACCCTCTTCCCTGGGGTGGAGAGAAGCAGACCGTCCCGACTCCACAGCAGCAGGGAGGCCCCACATTTCATACCAAAATCGGACGGCCAACTCCTCCTCCCAGCCCCCCCCGCCCCAACAGGCAACAGAGAACGGGGGGGGTGTGAAGACTCCAAACCTCCCTCCGCCCGCTCATATGTAGTGTTGATGCATGTGTGTTCTAAGGTGCATTTAAAACCCAGGAGGGCATGGAGCTACCTGCCAGAGAGCAGCAGGTAAGCGCATAGCCCCTCCTGATAGCCCTCAGTGTCTACGTGTATGTAAAATTGAGAGGTGGGGAACGGCGCCAGGGGTGAGGTATACACCCTGATGGTCTTTTGGAGTCCGTGTAGCGTGCCCATCCCCAAGATCCTATATGTATGTGTTATGAGAGTGTGAGTAATGTGAATGTCTAAGTTGTGAGATAAAATTGAGGCACAGGCAGCCTGAAGGGGACAGAGGGGGGGATGCCTCCCCTGCACCCTGGTGACACACCTTTACCCCAAGGCCCTGCATGTGTGGGTGATTGTGGTGGAGCGAGAAGAGGGAGGCAGCTGGAGATGGGGAGGGAAGGAAAGGAGGGGCAACTGACCCCTCCCTGGGGCCAGCTCCCCCGCTGACCCCAGTAGGCACCCCCATACTCCGCAACCTGCCAGGGAAAGGGGGCCCAGGCCCATCCGGACCGGGGCCCAGAACAGCAGCGCCGCCCGGCCCCACAGACAGGGACAGCCCACCTGACCCCACCACAGAGAAAACTGCACCCACCCCGTCATCCACTCATCTTCCAGACTACACAAGACAATAGACGCCCAGGCTGAGATCTTCCTCCACCTCTCCTGTATCTCCCCCTCCTGCAGAGTGAGTTCCTGAAGAGAGGAGAGCTCCTGCAAGGTGTGAAATTAATATTAAATAAATTCTAACAACAGCTGATCAATCTTAAATGTGCTGCTGTTATCATTATTATCAATGTTGGCAAAAATCACCACAGGAATACATGCATTACACAGCATTATGTTAACTGGTGTAAAGGCAGACATCAAAACCACAGCTAAAATGGTAAAGCAGTGTTGTGCAATGACTTCCCCAAACAAATTTAAATGTCAGTTATGAGGTCTAACTCTTTTAACCAGCTGCAATGACTTGCTAACTTTGTAAATTAATTTCCCCAGAAATTCCCCAAAACTTTGCATGCTTACAGTACAGTTAAAACATACTAAAACTGTCTATATATATAATGAAAGGAGTGTTAAAATAATTACACAGAAAAGTAGAATATTCTCATTTTTGAGAAGCCTGAAAGTGAAATGTTTCAAATAATTATGAAGTAATTATCAGTTAATTATCAGCTTATCTGCTGTTTCAGTTGAACTCAGCTATACTAGTACTAGCTTAATGTTTAACATTTTAAAAAGTCCTAATATCATTTACATGAAAATAGTTAAAAGTATTCCCTTTGAAATATAGTGAAGTAGAGAGTCTTATGTAAAATACTGAAATCTAATATGTACTTGTGAGATTATATTATTGAAATCAACTATCAACTAGATATTCTTTTGTTTGTTTGTTTTTGCCTAGAATTGCAGCATTGGCTTTGCTCTTCCTACAATTAAAAAAAAAACAAAAAAAACAACGGAATAAAAAAAAATCTTAAAAAACTAAATTTAAAACTAAATTAAAAAACTAAATGACTACTAACTCATCTTCCTCTAGCCTTACTATCCAGTGTTAATTTGCTGCATTTGGTTTATGACCTTGCAATGAAGAAAACAAGCACTTCACATGAAATCAGCCATGAGTATGTCTAATGCTTTGTTAAGCATCACAGGTTAGTGAATTTAAGAAAGAAAAGGTCTGGTTCAGGTAATCATGTTACAGTTTGGTCTGAACTGAGTTTTGAGCTACTGTATGGGCTTGAATTCCTGTTGCATAGAATATGCCCAAGATTTAATAGTGACAAATATTTATTGAAAATCTGAAACCATTCTTGCCACTGTTATAGCATTTTCCACTTCTACGCTGCCTTTATGCTTCCACCTAACATATCTGCCTTGTTTGTACTTATTAGATTAGTTAGTGCAATTAGAAGAGTCATATGGTCAAAAAATGACTTATGGGTTCTTATGGGTCGGGTCATGCCTCTTAGGTTGTTATTCTCAGGTTTCACGCATATTACATCTTGTGTGCAAATGCCATTTCTACCTGGTAATAAAAGATAAGAAACTGCATATTCAGTTAACAAAGCTATATCAGCTGGTTATGCTAGAGTTTGAATGGTGTATCTTGTATCCAGACATCTACACATGGAAATGACAGACATTATGGACAGCCTGAGTGAGTTGTTTGTTGACTTTCTCTGTCTTCCAAAGAAAGTTTTTCAGTTATCGTTGTTATTGTCCCCAGCTCTCTAATAACAATGAACTATCCAGCACACTTATGGAAGCACACTCCTGTGCTCTTGTCCTTTCATTACAGATGGAGTAGTGACTCTCTGCCTGCTCTCAGCTGGGTTTTAGGGTTTCTGATGCCACTCACTGGCTATTGAATAATGACCCTGAGAGACCTGGCTTTAGGCTAATCCCTACTTGAAAGCTAACCTTATCTTATCTTATCTTATCTTATTTTTCAACTTTAATTTATATATTTTATCTTATTCTTTCCCAGTTAAATTTACCCTTCATTCTAATTTGTGTTGTACAGTTATCTCATTCTTAACTTAATTTTTTATATTTTATTTTATTTTATTCCTTCCTGGTTAAATTTACCCCTTTTTTATTTTCGTATTTATTTATTTCCTATCTTATTCATAGCCTTTTCTTTTTTTCTTTAGGTCACGAGCAGTTGTCCAAGCATTTCACTGCATATCGTACTGTGTATGACTGTGTATGTGACAAATAAAATTTGATTTGATTTGATTTGACCTTCCTCTAATTCAGGGGTCCCCAATCCCAGTCCATGAGGGCCGGTGTCCCTGCAGGTATTGGATCTCACCCTGGGTCAACACACCTGAATCACATGATTAGTTTATTACCAGGCCTCTGGAGGACTTCAAGACATGTTGCGAAGGTAATTTATCCATTTAAATCAGCTGTGATCGATCAAGGACACATCTAAAACCTGCAGGGACACTGGCCCTCGTGGACTGGGATTGGGGACCCCTGCTCTAATTCAATCCCTCTTTAACCCTTTAAAACCGATCGGAGCGGGCACGCTCTGTTTTGCGTAACTATTTTTAAATCCTGGTAGCTCTGCAACCACGTAAGCTAGTGCAAATTTTTTTTTTGCATATGAAACCGGAGAAGTTGTACTTACATCTTATGCCATCAGCTTGTCCTCGGTCACAGTTTCCTTTCACATATAGCTTTGCAAAAACTGCATAAAAACCACTTGCAGCAACACAAACATAATATTCCAGAAACACGCTTTGCCGATCCGATCAGCTGTTTGTAACACTTCCTACGTTCATCAGCGTGAACTATCGCATGTCCGCCATGTCCTGCCCGAAACCAGAAGTGATGTCATTTTTGCGGAAATGTAGTCTTTTACCATCAGGGCCTCATGAGCCTATACTGGTGTTTTTAAAAGTTATGTTTGACTTTATGACTTTCTGTGTCGTTTCTGGGATGCTTAGGACTCATATTGCACTGCTGGAAATAGTTTATTTTGATGCATATGCTGCTTTTTTGCAAATTTGCACTATAATATTTATTGTCGTTTTTCCTGCAGTATATAAAAATTGGTGTATTTCAAAAATAAAATTATGAAGACACTCAAAATAAATTTCCTGTGGTGGGAAACTATTTTTTGCAACTTTTTTGTATTTACAGTTTTGAGGGATAAGCCTCTTACATTTCTCTAACTAGAAATATATGTTAAAAAAACAAAAACGATTTTCAATTTTTTTGTAGTTTACTGCACTTTTGCAATTTATGTAATTACTATGAACTTAATGCAAACATATTATTAAAATCTGGGCTATAATGGTTGTATTGATGTATAGCAACTTGAAATGCTCCCAAAAATGGCTCCACAGCATGTAAAAATATAATATAAGCTCTGGCGGACTTGGTTCTATGGTAGGTCTTAAAGGGTTAAACCCTCACTGGAGAAAGACGTGTGGCTCATAACACACATACACACCTGGATTAATGCAGCCAGACTTGACCCACTGTTCCAGTACCACAACAGAACTGCATAATGGCACAGCTGTCAAAGAAGGATGTTACATTTAAAACATGAAGGACACGTCTTCTGTAGGAATTACATTTAGCCTATCCTGCTGTTTAATTTGACAATTTTGAAACATTTTAGTTGATTATAATAAATCCTTAAGGAAACCATAGATATGTGGCTTCGGTCCAATTTTATTGTGTATTTATTTCTTGGTCATTGGGTGTGACCATTAAGAGTTGTTTTTAAATGACAAAAGGTAAAGCTCACAGTAAGGGTGGCAAATTGTTTCTCATTTCTGGTTTATTTCTGGTCATTTGAGACAACTGAACTTTGTACTGTTAGATATAATGTGTATGGTGCATGCCCTATGTTGTTACTCACTAGTTCTGGGAATTTTAACATTAGAAGCTATTAGATTAATTTGCATTTGGAACCCTCACCCTACTGTTAAGCTGGCTAAAACAGAACATTAGCTAAATTAACAGTCTTAAAATGTTTAAAAAGAACCAACAGAGACTCAATTTGGCATTGTATTACACTAGTGAAAACTATGAATATGTCTCTGTATTATCAGAATAATTCTAGCTTCCTTTAACTAGAAATTTGCAAGTATTTAAAAATGCTGTAAAATATAAAATGTGCTTTAAACTTTGCCAGACCTTCCTGTTTTATCCAAGAGTTTATTCTTTCTTATATTTGGTCTTTATTATTTTTTGTGGAAGGACAGTAGAATATATGAAAGAAGGAATAGAGGGCAGGGGGCAGTAGCCCAGGGTTGAAAGGGAAAGCCCTAGCATTAGACTTTCAGCATATAGGTTGTCCGCTCTATCTAAATATACAGGCACCCCCTGGAGGTTATTCAGATGTAGAGCATTTACATGTTACATACAATTATGTTGGAATTTTTGTGAAGTTAGTGATCTTTTGGACTACAGTGGCTGTCATTTGTTCATAAAGTTGGTCTGCAATAGTTCACTGAGTAGTGGGTCATTTTTAGCTCATTCCACACCAAACACTATGCTTGTGAGTGACTTTCACAGCAACTTCAGGCTGCACAGATGATGAACAGGAAAATAAGACAAACCATTCAGAAAACAATATGTAGGTTAAACGAGATGAAAATACTCGTTTATGACTCAGCTGAACTAGGTGCCAAGATTTAAACATCAACCCACTGAGATCTTAACACCACATTTTATAGAAACAATAAAACTAGATAGAAATAGAAACAAGATGCTGCTGTTCAAATAACCTGACATGCTGGAAACTGTGAAGAGTGCAATAAAACTATCTCAGGAATGAACAGACTCCAATATGTGTCTTTGGTTGCCCATGACTGATGGGCTGCTAAGATCAAAAGATACTGAGATTAAACAAACACGAGAGATTTCTGATGCTTTGGGTGAAAGTATGCTCCTGTCCTCTTAAATTCTCGCTTACTGCAACATGGGGCAAAGTGAGCAAGGCTGGATTTTCTCTTTCTCAAATGATGTCACTTGCAAGAAAATCCAAGAGTTTTTTTTGACAACATCCTGTTGCCACTGACATCAGATCTGCTACAGAAACGTGAGGGCTTCCTTCGTTTTTAAAGTCTGTGACATCCAGTGTTGGGCAAGTTACTTTGAAAAAGTAATTAATTATAGTTACTAGTTACTTCTTCAAAAACGTAACTGAGTTAGTAACTGAGTTACAAGATTCTAAAAGTAATTAATTACTTGAAAAGTAACTATTGCGTTACTTAAAAAAAAAAAAGGTTTAAGCCTCTGGGGTCCAAAGTATAATTGGCCATTTTAACCACTTTTGATTTTACCTCGACATTTCACCTTTAAAAAATATTTACATTGCCTTGTTTGGTCTCATTCTTTTCAGCACAACCTCACGTGTCTGAATTTAGAGTTATGTTTTCATTTTGACATACTGTATTAACACAATTGATCTAAAATCAGACAAAAAACATAAAATCAGAGTAGAAAAGGTTATATTTTCACTGTAACAACCACAAACATGTTCATTGAATCATATTCCATAACCTTAAATGAATGCAAATATAAATTGTGAATTTTAAAATCCTATGCACAAGTTAACAACAACAAGTTATTTGCAGCCATTTACCTTTTACTCTTTTTTATAACAATTTCAAACTATTTACAGAACAATCAGCTGTTCTTCAATAAGATGCCACACAAATTATTTGTGCCACTCCAAAAAAAAATAATTTCTGTCCACTATGAAGGAGAACATCACTGCCTGATACCTGCAGGTCTGACAGCAGCAGGTGTATCACTCCTGTTTTCTACCTGGAGACAGCAGTCACCTCATTGTTCTGACACACAACACAAAACTATCCACAACACTACACACTAACTACACAAGACAACACATGAACTACACACTCCAAACACGCTAAACGTCACAAATCTCTCAACATCTCAAAACTCGCTCTCTCTCTCTTTCTGCTCTTTCTTACTCGCTTGCTCTCTCTCTCTCGCCGTCACTCCTAAAACGTCCCCTCTTCCCTAAACAACCAAATGTCATGTCGCCATATAATTTTTTGATTGGTCGACATGGTGCATTTTCCACCAACACGAACAGGCGTTTTTTTGTTTTGTTTTTTTATTTTTTGGTCATAAGCAGAGATTGCTTGCTAGCGCTGTCCTTAGACAGCAAACGTGATGAAAATATTGAGGAAAAAGCACCGCATATATATTGTTTATCATGACTCTGGTTTTACGTGGCCTATCAACACAATTTAAAAACTTATATATATCACCTTGTTGCTTTGTCATCTTGAAGTGGTCCTGTGATTAGCTTACCACGAATACTTTATTCTTCCTCAGTCAAACAGCAGCACTCATGCGATTGTTTTCCCCCTACCTCAAGGGGGTTGTGCCAAAAAGTGATTTGTCTACCAGAAAGTGGTCGTGTCCCAATTCATGGGCTGCATCCTCCCGAGAACGCATTTGTAGACCGATTACGTCACAGCGATGTGCCGAAGGCTGTCCAAATTCGTAGACTCCTCCGAATGCAGCTGACAAATGCGTCATCCTTTTCCCCGAATTTGAAGGATGGGTTGGGTGTGTCCTTTGTGGCCTACCATATCCCAGAATTCATAGCGTGGCCCAGCCAAACTCCAGTTTCCGGCAATGGCGGCCAATACTAAGTTTTAAAATTACCTTTATTAATCTTTCTGGGTCACAAAATAAACTTTTAACATATTTTCAGGAGAGAATGTGGGTGTGTAAACTTCAAATATCTGCTCGGTTTATCAAGATATCAAGATATAAGTGCTTCGACGTTTTCGGAGACGTCTGTTACCCACCAGCTCGATAGCTAGCCGAAAGCTCGAGGGTCACTAGAGCCGCCGAGAATGGCACAACTCCCACATCGTTGCACATCATTTTCAGATCACCGCGGACTTTCGCAACTCAGGTTAAACGTAATATATAAAACACTTAGACAACCTAAAAATGTTATTGTTACAGTGTTTTATTTGTTCGTGAGTAAATCGGTTTGGCTGAGATTAAAGTTATTAGATTAGATTAGATAAAATAAAACTTTATTAATTCCCCGGGTGGGTTCCTCCTTGGTTTTCACACACCTGAATAAACGTCAAAAAGAAAAATGATTAAACAGAAGTGTGAGACGGTCGAGAATTTACACCAGTGTCCTGTTATATTTTAGATAGCAAGGAGCAGACCGCCGAGTTTATTAAACTCCACCGAGACAGCGGTGACGCTAATCAGAAGGCTAGACCGTCCAATTTCACAGTCGTTTACTTCCGGCCTACCCGACCTTCTGAGGACCCGGCCCACGTAGACCGCGAAGGCCGGGTCCTCAGGAGGATGCAGCCCCTGAATTTGGACACGACTAGTGATTGCCGCCCGCAGGAGCCCGCGCAGCTGCTTAAAGCTGCAGCACTCAGATTACTTACAGCTACTTCCGCGCAACTGATATAAGATGCGGTAACCTGAACACAGCTTCAACCGTCTGTTTGTTGAAAAACAGTAACGCAACTGCACCGCATTTTCTTGTTAGAAACGGTAACGGCATTGTAAAGATAGGAATAGTAATTCGTTAGATTACTCGTTACTGAAAAAAGTAACGCTGTTAGTAACGCCGTTACTCCCATCACTGGTGACATTCATATTGAAAACAATATCAAAAGCTATGCCAAACGTGAAAATAACAGATCCCCTCCATATATTTTTCTAGGTCACCCTTTGCACAACCCTTTGGTGTTTACACAAAACCAAATACATTTACAAATGCCCTCAGTTGTCGTTTTTAAGTACATTGTGTCTTCACTGACGTTTTTATATTTTTTGTTGTTCAACTTCATTATAGTTTCAGATTGAAGGTTGTTGTGTTCCTAAACTTTATGACAGAATTTATGTTATAAAAACATATATTATATAACTTAGAGGATAGCTGAAAATTAGATGACTAAAAAATAGTTGTTGTAGTTTGTAGTGATAGTTTAATTGTAACAGAAATAATAAATAATCATATAGGTTTTAACATGAAGTTTGTCAGTGAGTGTTATCTAACTTAAACTACTCTGTATTTATACAGTGTATAGGCTCCCCCAAGAGGACAATATGTTCATTATTTTAGGCTATGAATGAGAAAACAACTGCAAAGCAAAAGCACAAAAAATGTGGAAGTGGTTGTAGCTCAGACTGCAAATTCATTTACAGATACTTACGTAAAAATAGTTACTATGCTGAAAATGTTAAATTGTTTTATTGCATGTTATTGAATAAGATAATAACTTGAAAAGCCTTTGGTTGTTGATTCTAGTAATACATTTTAACCCTGATGCACCCGCCAGGGGGAGAGCGTCGGGGTCGGGGGATGCGGGTCCCCCGCGGAGGGACGGAGGGATGGAATGAGGAGGTCGGGGTCGCGAGATTCCCCCCCCCCCCCCCCCCCCGAGTGGATGACAGAGAGAGACAGAGAGAGAGACAGAGAGAGAGAGATCGGTGGTCGAGAAACACCCCGGCGAAAGCACAGCGTGACGCGTGGCGAGACGATAAGAGCGTGGATGGCAGGTACTAAGTGTGTCGGGGTTTGGTTACGGAGGCGGCATCCAGGCGCGTGCTGTACTACAACAACAGCTCTGGCAACAAGGTGCCAACGGGAAAGAAGAAGAAGAAGAAGAAGAAGACAATGTCACGCACTAGACCGTGGGAGCCAAAGAGCACAAAGGTCGGTACAGGTGGACCGCTTTCACCGGCGGTGTCATCATCGTCGTCCTCCTCCTCCTCCCGCTCACCATCACCGTCGCCGTTGCCATCACCATTGCCATCACCATCGCCATCGCCAGCGCGTTTGGCGTACGCGGGGTGGGCTGCGGTCGCTCCGTTGTTGCGACCGGCCACGTTTCGTTATCGAGGGCTAGGGGTCGAGGAAGACCAAGAGCAGCAGCAGCAGCAGCAGCAGCAACAACAACAAGAGGAGAACTTGGAGGAGGAGCAGGAGGAAGAGGAGCAAGAGGCCGAGGGGGACGACACGACAGCCCGAACGCTCGCAGACGAGGAGCGCTACCGGGGGGATCGGGAGGAAGAGACCGAGGAAGAGGAGCAAGAGGCCGAGGGGGACGACGACGACACGACAGCCCGAATGCTCGCAGACGAGGAGCGCTACTCGGAGGATCGGGAGTCGGACGAAAACGATGAGGCGGCGGACCACCAAGGGTACGCGGCCACAGAGGATCACGGTTATGAAATGCCGTTGCAACTTTGCCAGGACGGCGGCTCGCAAGGCGAGCCAAAAGGCCGAGAGGGGGACGAAGAAGAAGAAGAAGAAGAAGAAGAAGAAGCAGGCGCCGAACCGGGGCGGGGGGTTTCAGAGCTTTGGCAAGAGGACGCCGGCCGTGCCGCAGGTGGCGTTCATGATCGTGGGCGCCACGGCGCTGTCGGCGAAACTCGCGATGCAGATGTAGCCGATGATTATGACGAAGAAGAAGAAGAAGAAGACGACGAAGACTATGAAGACAAAGACTGTGGAGGAGGAGGAGCAGGAGGAGGAGCAGGAGGAGGAGAAGAAGAAGAAGAAGAAGAAGAACAAGAAGAAGAAGAAAAAGAAGAAGAAGAAGAAGACGACTTCGACCCGCAAGGACGAGGAGGCCCCACTGAAGAGGCCGTGGCGGCGGCGCGAGACGAGGCCTCCTCGTTCATGGCCTACTTCCCGCCGGAGATCGAGGACTCGGTGATCGCCATGACCAACCTGGAAGCGGACAGGCGCAGGCCCGCCATCGACGGATGGAAACCCATGGGCCGCGTCGAGTTCCGAGCCTACGTGGGGCTGCTCGTGCTCGCCGGCGTGTACAGGTCCCGGGGAGAGGCCTGCGAGAGCCTGTGGGACGCCGAGAGCGGCAGGTCCGTGTTCAGAGCCACGATGCCGCTCAAGACCTTTCGAGCCTACTCGAGCGCGCTGCGCTTCGACGACAGAGAGACCAGACCAGCCAGGCGAGGCGGCGGACGAGTGGTGCGCAAGGTTGCCCGCCATGTACCACCCGGGACCGGAGGTCACCGTCGACGAGAGGCTGGTGCCGTTCAGAAGGTACGTGGTGTGTGTGTGTGTGTGTGTGTGTGTGTGTGTGTGTGTGTGTGTTGCGTGTGTGTTGCGTGCGGATGAGAGGAGGAAGAGGAGCGGGAACGACGACAACACTAGCTTTCTGCTATTGTCGTCGTCGGGTTCTGCGTTTCTGCTTTTACATGACTTTATCGTCCACGCTTGCACGTGTGTTCTCTGTCACACTCACGTCTCTCTCTCTCTCTCTCTCTCTCTCTCCCTCCCCATCTCTCCATCTCTCCATCAGGAAGGTGTCCGTTCAGACAGTACATGCCCAGCAAACCGGCCAGGTACGGGATCAAGATATGGGTGGCGTGCGACACGCGTTCCAGCTACGCATGGAAGATGCAAGTCTACACCGGCAAGCCCGACAAGCGCGGCCCTCCCGAAAAGCACCTGGCCACTCGAGTGGTCGTGGACCTCACCGAGGGATTGACGCCGGGACGCAACGTCACCTGCGACAACTTTTTCACCTCGCGCGAGCTCACCAACAGGCTCTATCGCGAAAGAGGCCACACCGTGCTGGGCACTCTGCGATCGAACAGGCCCGAGATCGGCAGCGGCGGCAGCGCAAAACCGCCCTTGGTGCTGCATTACAACCGCACCAAGGGAGGCGTCGACAACCTGGACAAGGTCGTGAGCACGTACAGCTGCAGGAGAAAGACCTGCAGGTGGCCCGTGGCCCTTTTCCACAACATGGTCGACGTGGCGGCCTACAACGCGTTTGTGCTCTGGAGGAAAATTCACCCCGACTGGATGGCGGGCAAGCTCAACAAGCGAAGGCTCTTCCTCGAGCGACTGGGCAAAGCGCTCGCGCGCCCCATGCTCGAAGCCAGGGCGTTAGCGCGAGGAGGAGGAGGAGGAGGAGGAGGAGGAGGAAGAGCCGCGGCCCAAGGTGCTGCCGCCGAGGCCGACGCGGATGCTCGTACTACACGTGCCGCCGCCGCCTCTAATGATAATAATGCTACGCCACGCGACTCCTCTCCGGTCAAGAGGCGAAGGTGCCGCGTGTGTCCCAGGAGCAAAGACGTCAAGACCAAGATCCTGTGCCACGAGTGCCGAGTGCACGTGTGCACCAACTGCGCCGTCACGTACTGTCCCAACTTCTTCTTCCCGCGCCGCCGCCGCTCCCCAGACGCCACCAACGTCGTAATAACACGAGCGCCCCACGGGGGGCCCTGGCGACCCCAACCCTATCATGATCATCATCATCATCATCATCCTCATCCTCATCATCCTCATCATCATCATCATAACACACATATGCCCCGAGGGGGTCCTAGCGACCCCGACCCCATCATCATCATCCTCATCCTCATCATCCTCATCCTCATCCTCATCCTCATCCTCATCCTCATCATCATCATAACACACATATGCCCCGAGGGGGTCCTAGCGACCCCGACCCCATCATCCTCCTCCTCATCCTCATCCTCATCATCCTCCTCATCATCATCATCATCATCATCATCATCATAACACATATGCCCTGAGGGGGTCCTAGCGACCCCCACCCTAATCATCATAACACACATATGCCCCGAGGGGGTCCTAGCGACCCCGACCCCATCATCATCATCCTCATCCTCATCATCCTCATCCTCATCCTCATCATCATCATAACACACATATGCCCCGAGGGGGTCCTAGCGACCCCGACCCCATCATCCTCCTCCTCATCCTCATCCTCATCATCATCATCATCATCATCATAACACATATGCCCCGAGGGGGTCCTAGCGGCCCCCACTCTAATCATCATAACACACATATGCCCCGAGGGGGTCCTAGCGACCCCCACCCTAATCATCATAACACACATATGCCCCGAGGGGGTCCTAGCGACCCCCACCCTAATCATCATAACACACATATGCCCCGAGGGGGGTCGCCAAGACCCCCCCCCATCATCATCATCATCATCATCATCATCAATACCATCCTAATAACAACACACACGCCCCTTGGGGGGGGGTCACCACGACCCACGCCCCGAGAACAGGCGGGCGCACAAGGGTTAAATAAATGATTAGCGGTAATAAAAGCCGAGGGAGGTCGACAGTGATCACTGACTGTTTTAGGAGCTTTTTGAGATTAAATAGAAGAAAATATAAAACATTAAACATGTTAACAACACAAAAGCCATATTAAACGCAGACTACTTTAGGCCCGGAAGCAGGATTCGTCACGTCATCACTTAAAAACCGGATTCAAAGTACGCATCAAGCCGAGAACGCGAAAAAGTCCCGGATGTGTTCTCGCTGTTTTATCGAGCATGCATCGGTGGCAGTGTTGCCAACTCCTCTGTAAGGAAAATCGCTATTGGCTGTCCTAAAAGTCGCTAGAAGTCGCTAAGTGACGTCATTGCCCAATTTGCATAATTGGTCATGCCAATATAATTGTAACCTACGTTGTTGGAGAGAGAAATAACATCGTGGAAGAGACATAAAGTGAGTAAAAAACGTCCTAAATGCATTTAGAATTTATTTAGAACTACAAATTAAATTTTTTTTTAGCAATTATTGTTCTTTTTAATGTCACAATTCCAACCCTGCTCCTTTACCTGGGCTTGGACCGGCAAAAGTGACCCGAAATAGGCACTCTGGTGGAGTTACTTTGTGTGTGTGTTTATAAGTAGTTTTAAACCTTGTGATCCACAAAACAGCATAACAGTAAAAGAACTGACTGCATTACAGTCAGTGCAGGAGCAGCGGCTTCGCTCATGTGCGATTCATTTCCAGTTCGGACGCATAGGTGTGAACATCTTCTGCCCTGATAGCAGCTGGGGGAGGACTATCTTCTGCCCGTGAGCGCTTTGGAACGGGCGAGGTGCCCACGGCAGCAGCCGCTGCTTGTTGAGAATAAGAGCGACGCGCTTTCACGTCAAAAGGTCGTCTTAAATAAGTCTCCAATAACACCAGAAAAAGTCGCCACATTTGTCGCTAGTCGCTTTTTAGAAAAAAGGTTGCTAAGGGTGTCTGAAAACTCGCTAAATATAGCGCCAAAGTCGCTAAGTTGGCAACACTGATCGGTTGTGACTTGTGTGGACTTGGAACAGCTAAATATCCCAGAATGCATTTCGTCCAAAACTCAAACTGATGAGCGCGGCTAAAAACTTTTAAATATTACTCTTTCTGGGTCACAAAATAAACTTTTAAGTTATTTTCAAGCAAGAATGTAGCTGTGTAAACTTCTAATATCTGCTCGATTTATCAAGATATCATATATTTCCAAACGTGCTCTGACGTTTTCGGAGACGTCTGTGACTCACCAGCTCCATAGCAGACAGCAAGGTCGAGGATCACTAGAGCCGGCGAGAACAGTGGACTCCCGGCACATCGTTTTCAACCCCCCCGCGGTCTTTTCGCTACTCAGGTTAAACAAACCCCAAACCCCAGCAGCTGTCTATTGTATTGAGTGTCCACTAAAATAAAAATAAAAGCGTTCTAACATCTCACCTGCTTGTTTTTATTAAGGCATACATGTACACTATTTTTATTATTAGACATTTTGCTACTGAGGTTAAACATGATATATAAGTCTAATTAAGAGGGGACGGCAGTAAAAACGCCGGACCTGTGACATCATCAAGTACGCTGGTGTTCCAGTTGTACAAAGTCCGTGCTCGCGTTCTCGGCGAGTCCGGTCTCGCCGAGAACGCGAGTACGTACTCGTGAGTGTACGTATCCTGTGATATTCGCGTCTTCTTTACGGTCGGATTTTCCAAAAAAGTCAACCAAATGGACGAATCAAGTGGCGATTTACATTTCTCAAGATATCTTGGGCATTTACCAAATATATCTGTAGATGACGTTCATCGACTTGTCGATATTTTTCCCTCGCGCCTCAGAGCAAAAGAGAGAAAGGGTTGAAATTTCTCAGTATTTGTATATAGAGTTCCTTCGTTTATCGTGGGTGTTATGTTCTAAAAATAACCAGCAATAGGTAAAATCTGCGAAGTAGCCAGCTTTATTTTTTACAATTATTTTAGATGTTTTAAGGTTGTAAAACTCGTCACTACACACTTTATACACTTTTCTCAGACAGGCATGAACAGTTTCACACATTTCTCTCTTGTTTACAGTTTTTTCTGAATGCTTAAACACTAACTGTGATTCTTATAGCACAATTTCTAAAACTATTAATACTTATAGCAAAACCACTCACTGAGTTTGCAAAACTAAAAGCACAAACACTGCTTTGCACTCAGTTTGCCATTTTGTAACACACACTTTGCAAACCTGTAGCTACAATCCACTGCACAGCACTCTTTTTGCAGAACTGTAAACACAACTCACTGCTTTACACTCAATTTCCAAATGATCAACACACTCCTAGCAAAACTATACACATTTATGGCTATTATTTACACTATTCTGCCAACTGTCTGGCACACTGTCACATGTAAAAACTTTTTTAGATAATTAGTTCACTTTGCAATCAGCCCAAGCACTATAATACAGGTAAGCTCTGTGTGTGGAGTACAATTGAGGGAGCAGGAAGAGTGAGAAGTAGAGGAGGCCGAGGAAGAGGACGTGGAGGTGAAGAAGTAGGATGAAGAGGACGACAAGGACATGGAGGAGCAAGAGGAGGACGAGGAGGGGGGAGAGGAGGAGGAGGGGGGAGAGGAAGGGTTAGAAGAGTAAGAAATAGAATTGCTGATGACATCAGAGCTACAATAGTGGACCATGTAATCAACCGTGGAATGACCCTGAGGGAAGCTGGCCGACGGGTTCAGCCTAACTCGAGCCGCTACACTGTAGCAAGCATCATAAGGACATTTTGAAATGAGAATCGGTTAGTACAGTCACTTTGCACTAAGATTTGTAGCACTGCCATATGCTAATGAGAAACACAACAATACCATAGATGTAAAAATACTGAAATTGTTACTTTACAGAATTGCTAGATGACCAGATGCTGGGGGCAGAGGACGCATGTTCACTGCAGACCAAGAAACCCATATAGTCAACATGGCGATTGCAAATAATCCTATACTTGGAAATAAACACTTGTGTTTGTTTTGATGTGTGTAAATAAACACCAGTACTTGAAGTTTGGATCCCTCCATGTTTACAGACCTATGACAAAAGTATGAGCTCAAACTGACATGGCCTAGCTTGTGCACAGAGAAAGCAAAAGCCAGATGTGTTTTGTATTCATACCATGAGTGTGCAGTTGGCGCATTGTGTGCTTAGTAGATGATGGCTTGTGTGTACTGTTTGATACGAAAACACCATTTTTACGAAGGTGTGAAGAGTTAATCTAGCTGTGTTCGCTTTTGCAAGAGAACTACAATGTTTTGATAATTGGGTGACAGGTTTTCTTATTTGTGTGTAGAATTTTGCAAAAATAGCCAATAGTTACAAAAAATGTGCTTAAGCAATCAGAAAAAACTGTAAACACTCTCAAAGTTCAAACCTTCTTTAAAGAAAAAAAAGTTTTCTGAGTGTGTGTATATGCATGTGTAGACTAGTGATGGGAATTCCAGCTCTTTTTAGAGAACTGGCTCTTTTGGCTCAACTCATTAAAAAGAACCGGCTCTTTCGGCTCCCAAGTGGCTCTTAAGGTTGTTTTGTTGCTTTAATTTATTTATTATCAACAACAATATATAATTATGCACAAAAGGAATTACTAATGTAAAAAAATGTGTTTTTTCTTTATATGTTTATTATATAAATATTATTTTTATTTATTCACACCACACAAAATGTAAAAAAATAAATTATGAAATACAAAAAACTATTTAAATAAATTATTTACAATTCAACTTTTAACTGTTGAAATTTTCAGATTTTTAAACCTTGCTTAACTCTCCAAACCTTCGTAAAAATGGTATTTTTGTATCAAACAGTTAACACAAACCATCACATTAATAAGCACGCAATGCACCAACTACACACTGATGGTATGAGTAAAAAACACATCTGGATTTTGCTTTCTCTGTCCACAAGGTAAGCCATGTCAGTTTGAGGTCATACTTTTGTCATAGGTCCGTAAACATAGAGGGATCCAAATTTCAAGTACTGGTGTTTATTCACACACATCAAAACAAACACAAGTGTTTATTTCCAAGTCAAAACAAAATAGTAATTTCACTGAGGAAAAAAAAGAAATCAGTCTACATCGTGTCGTCTCTCTGGGTCCAGCCACAAAATTTCGTCTACATCACATGCAATGTCCTCTAGTCCAAGGCACCGGGGAAAATATCTTCTGGAATGGTGTATCCAGGCCTGACATGATGCCTGGTCAATATCCCCACGTGCCTCCTCCATTGCCTGTTAAAAGGGCTATGCGTTGATGGGGATGACGATCATAGACCCTCCAGCACCAGGCAGAGAAGAACTCTTCAATTGGCTTCAAGAATGGAGAGTATGGGGGGAGGTTGAGTACAGTGGGTGATCTGTAAACCAGTTGCAGACCAAAGCAGCCCTATGGAAACTAACATTGTCCCATATGATGACGTATCTGGTCTGTTCTGGTCTCTGAACAGGTCTCTGTGTGCAGTGTTATATGGGCCCAGGGTTACATGATGGTGAACAACACCATTTTGACTTATAGCTGCACACATAGTTATGTTACCACCAGGTTGTCCTGGGACATTGATTATGGCACGGTGTCCAATAATGTTCCTGCCACGTCTCCTTGTCTTAGTGAGGTGAAAACCAGCCTCATCCACAAAAAGCTGCTCATGACACATGGCATCTGCCTCTAGCTTCATCACTCTCTAGACAAGACAAAACAAATTCAGCACAGTAGGCACATGCACAGCACTACAGTATGCACTTCCAGATTCAGTACCAATGATACTATAGCTTACCTGTACATAGTCATATCGCAGCTGTTTTACACGTTCACTGTTTCTTTCAAAAGGTACTCTGTAGATTTGTTTCATTCGGATTCTGTTGCGGGCAAGTACACGACCTAATACAGAAATGCTCACATTTTGTATGTTCTGGAAGGTGGTGTCATTCTCAATTATGCACTGCTGAATTTCGCGCAGCCTTATGGAATTATTTGCAATCACCATATTGACTATATGGGTTTCTTGGTCTGCAGTGAACATTCTTCCTCTTCCCCCAGCATCTGGTCGTCTAGCAATTCTGTAAAGTAACAATTTCAGTATTTTTACATCTATGGTATTGTTGTGTTTCTCATTAGCATATGGCAGTGCTACAAATCTTATTGCTAAGTGACTGTACTAACCGATTCACATTTCGAAATGTCCTTATGATACTTGCTACAGTGTAGCGGCTTGAGTTAGGCTGAACCCGTTGGCCAGCTTCCCTCAGGGTCATTCCATGGTTGATTACATGGTCCACTATTGTAGCTCTGATGTCATCAGTAATTCTATTTCTTAATCTTCTCACCCTTCCTCCTCTTCCCCCTCCTCGTCCTCTTCTTGCTCCTCCTTGTCCTCTTCCTCTAACTTCACCTCCTTCTCCTTGTCGTCCTCTTCATCCTATTTCTTCACCTCCATGTCCTCTTCCTCGGCCTCCTCTAATTTTCACTCTTCTCACTCTTCCTGCTCCCTTCATTGTACTCCACACGGACAGCTTACCTGTAGCTTATTTATAGTGCTTAGGCTGATTGCAAAGTGAACTAATTATCTAAAACAGTTTTCACATGTGACAGTGTGCCAGACAGTTGGCAGAATAGTGTAAATAATAGCCATAAATGTGTATAGTTTTGCTAGGAGTGTGTTGATCATTTGGAAATTGGGTGTAAAGCAGTGAGTTGTGTTTACAGTTCCACAAAAAGAGTGCTGTGCAGTAGATTGTACCTACAGTTTTGCAAAGTGTGTGTTACAAAATGGCAAACTGAGTGCAAAGCAGTGTTTGTGCTTTTAGTTTTGCAAACTCAGTGAGTGGTTTTGCTATAAGTATTAATAGTTTTAGAAATTGTGCTATAAGAATCACAGTTAGGGTTTAAGCATTCTTTCATTTTATGCATAAATGATGGTTAATAAATAGTTTATAGCTATGTTCATAATTAATCTGTAAATGCGTAACAAACAGTTATTAATAGTTTATTATGCATGAGTTAAGGGTCAGAAATAGAGAAACCTGACCAGTTTCTTGCCAAATAGTGAGCCAAATGTGTTCACCTATATATTTCATCTAGAGTTGCTATATTAAACATTTCAGACTAAGTTACTATCTTGTAAGCACAATAAGCATTTGTAAACATATTTTTTAGCATATAAAATTGTACTTTATAAATGCATTATAAATATTCACAACTATCAATCGGAGCTTTGTTGTAAAGTGTAAAGCATAACACCATTTATTAATGACTAATGAATATCCACAAATGCCAAATGGGAGCATTATTGTAAAGTGTAAAGCACAACACCATTTATTAATGACTAATAAACATTTATAAATGCCAAAAGTAAGACTTAAATGAATAGCATCTCCATTTATTACACTTGGACCTAAATTACAATCAGTGCTTGAAATAACATTTAACTACTGTCAAAAATGGCAATGTATAGCAAGAGTACCACATGTAACATTAAATATGTTATTTAAAACACCAAACAGCCACCCCCTCCAAAATAATTTCATGCCAGACTGGTTCAGACTGGAAATATTTTTTGTACATCCTTGAACAAGCATCCCAGTGGTCCATCAGGGTGCCGTCAACCAAGCCAAGATGACCATTCAAGAACCATGAGGTGTTCCTCCAGCAACTTCTCAGTACGATTTCCTCTTAGTCTACGGACATGTCCTTTGATGGTCATCCAAGCTCTTTTGATATGTTGTGTATGACTGCCAGATTGAGGATCTACAAACCACCTGCTGTGATTTACAGTGTAAGCACTCTTGTAGGCTCTCCACTCGTCACTGATAATATCACTACCTGACTTAACATGCTGTCTGATCAGAGGAACAAGGTGGCGCATTGATTGTTTTTCAGCAGGTTTTAACATGAGCCTTCGCCTTTTGCTTTTAATTCCCATCAGTCCAGATACCCATTTCTTCCTTTTCCATGCATTTCCAAAGCGTTCATTTGCATACTGAAAACAAAAAGAATAAAGTTAAGCAGAATATTTAGAAAGAAACATTCAAAAAGTTGGTTGCTTCTTAAAATTTTAGTCATATTCCTGTTATTTACAGTTTTTCCCAATTGTTTACACACAATTACTTGTACTTCAGACACAATGACTACAACATGTAACTGGTGCATCAACCTCCTGAACCAGTTCTGCTAAACCGCAAGCACAATTCCTGCTTCACACTCAAATTGCAGTTTTAAAACACACTTTTTTCAAAATACTACACACAATTCTCTGCATTTGGCACAATTTTTATGAAGAAAATCTCTTGTTTGCACAGGAAACACACTGTCATTCAAAATTGTAAATTCAATTGTGTTTTGTATACAAACATTCTGAAATCTTGTACAATGCACTTATGTAGACCTATGTACTGTCTGTAGTAAGTGTAAAACTGAACAAGAGGCTTACAGTAAGTCATGATGACTGGAGAAGATAGTGTTTTAGATTAAGCACAGTGTTCAACTGGTTCTTATAAATGTCTATTCATGTGATGGTTTGTGTGTGTCATTTGAAAACAAAATGGCATATTGACAAGAAATTACATTGTTTTGAATGTAGAGTTTCATTTTGCAGGAGAATTGAAGGGTTTTGCCCAATATTTTGAAATGGGCCAAGTTCAGACGTTACTTCTGGCACCAGTTCAGTTTCAGTACTGAAAGCAAAGAGAATGCAGGTAAACACAATGCAGTTTCTAAAAAAAGTGAGTGCCCCCTAAACTTAGTAACTGGTTGGACCACCTTTAGCAATAACAACTGCAATCAGGCATTTGTGATGACTGGCAATGAGTCTTTTACAGTGCTGTGGAAGAATTTTGGCCCACTCATGCAACCATATTCAAGGGTTTTCGAGCATGAACCAGCTTTTTAAGGTCATGCCACAGCATCTCAATCTGATTCAGGTCAGGAGTTTTACTAGACTTGAAAGTCTTCATTTTGTTTTTCTTAAGTCATTGTGAGGTGTACTTTCTGGTGTTTTTTGGATCAGTTGGATCAGAGGCCAAGTGCGCTTCAGCTTGAGGTCACAAGCAGATGGCTGGACATTCTCCTTCAGGATGTTTTGGTAGACAGAAGACTGTTGTTACCCTTATGCCAGATGTAATGACACACACGCCTTCCAAAAAGCTCAACTTTGTCTCGTCAGTCAGCTTTTTCCCAAAATCTTAAGGAACATCAAGATTTTTTTCAGCAAACCTAAGATTAACCTTTCTGTTCCTTTTACTCAGCAATGGTTTTTGTATTGCAACTTTGCCACGCAGGCCATTTTTTCCCCAGTCTCTTTCTTATGGTGGAGTCATGAACAATAACCTTAACTGAGGCAAGTGAGGCCTGCAGTTCTTTGGATGTTATTTGGAGGTCTTTGTGACTTCTTTGGTTAATTTTGGTCTGCCAGCCAATCCTGGGAAGGTTCACCACTGTTCCATGTTTTTGCCATTTGTGAATAATGACTCTTGCTGTGGTTCGCTGGAGTCCCGCAACTTTAGAAATAGCTTTATAACCTTTTTCAAACTCAGAGATGTCACTTACTTTGGTTCTCATTTCTTCCTAAATTTTCTTGGATTGCAGCATGATGTCTGACTTGCAGGTTCTATTTAAGTGATTTCTTGATTGACAGCAGGTGTGCCAGTAATCAGGCCTGGGTGTTGCTAGAGAAATTGAATTCAGATTTCCAAAGATGGGATACGTCATAGTTAATTTATGCTAAATTTATGGGTGTTGGGGTGGGGGGTCACTTTTCCACACAGGGCCATGTAGGTTTGGATTTTTTCCCCCTACTACTACTTTTAGAAACTGCATTTTATGTTTACTTGTGTTATATTTCTTTAATATTTAAATTGTTTTGATGATCTGAAACATTTAAGTGTGACAAACGTACAAAAAATGGGAAATCAGGAAGTGAGCAAACACTTTTATTATCACTTCATTTGTTCATTCAGACATAAAATGTTTTATGTATTTAGTGTTGAAACAAGGCAACTGATCCATGGTGCTAACTTCTGTCTCCAAACCACTCAACATGAGTGGCTTGAGTTGTTTACAAAGTTATAGGGGCATGACAGCAATGGTTTGGACATGTACAGAGGAGGTATAGTGAATAGCAGCTCCATATTCAGCATACAAAAAATGCTGAATATGGAGCTGCTAGTCAGGAGAAAAAGAGGTAGACTGCAGATATGAACGATGATGTTGTGAAGGGGGACATACAGAAGGCTGGTGTGCCAGATGAGGATGCAGGAGATGGAAGACAGAGGAGATGAAAGCAGGTGATTTGCTGTGGCGACCCCTAAAGGAAGCAATCAAAAGTGGAAGAAGATGGGACACAACTCACTTTGTTTTATTACCTCCATCCAACAGAGGGCGCTCGTGTACAATAGGTGAGTGTCATCATCTTCACCTCGCAGCCTCTGTCCCAGCTGCTCGGCAACTTCAGCTGGAGTTTAGTGATGGTCACATGACGTTGTTATGGGTATATTACCCCAAAATGTCACAGTTTGCGCTCCACTACGGAGCTGCTGCCTGTCTCCACAGCACTGACAGAGGCTGTGCATGTTCCAGTACTATTAGAAACTTTACCGATTACTTTTTGTTTTGTAGTTTTTATTATTTTTTGAGAGCTGAGCCACTGAAAAAAAGGAAGCGAGAGCATCAGGACGCAGAATTTTGAGGGCAATTATGAAAAACGCGGAGCAGTGAATTTTATTTCCCGTTGACAGTTGAAAAGGTGAGACAGGAGGACTCATGCTGCTTCTCTCCTTCAGGATGTCGCACAGGCTTAGCATTATCTGAGAAAATATGTAACGAATTTTGACTTAAATATGCATCTGTCTGGTCTGTCATTCATTTGAAAAAGGACATCATGCAATGTGTACATGCAGAGGATCCCTACTATAAATCACTTAAGTAGGCTCTCGGGAAATCTGCGTAAGAGTAACAGATTTACCAAGGCTTGGTAAGTTAATTAGTGCGTTCATAGGTTAATGACGTTTGTCCCTCATCTGTAAAACCACCAACTGGGCTGTTTCGACCTTTGTAGAGTTGCTGATTTATTGACATGTGTTCCACTTTTATTGCTATTAGACTATTAGGCTGAATTGCTGCATACAATTTATTGGAGCTCAGCGCTACACAAGGACAGGAAACCCACACTTAATGGAACTCATCCTCAGAAAATTGTTGCTTTGTGTTTCCGCGGTCATGGATGAAGTATCTCTGCTAATTAACCGAGAAAAATGGGTTAATGTTGCACACGGATGACTGAACAATGGCGTGGTGTGTTTGCCTTACTGTGACGCTTTCAAGGGATCCTCAGATTTTATGGAACAAACTGAGCTGTGAGCTTTTGTTTTGATCACAGGGAATGTTTTTGATAGTAGTGATTTTTTTTTTTATTGCGTATTGAAAAGCAGTTTGACATTGGGTGTTATGTAATGTTTTGGAAATATATATTTATTCCAATTACACATGCACTCATTTATCTCTGTCGATGTACTTAGATTGTCAGGAGAGACCACACGCGTAGTGTCCCTCTGACCTCGCAGATGATCAGATTCTCTGCTGAGGGCAAATCTCACAGAGCGACAGTGCATGACAAGATAATTGCTTCCTCTTATGCTACTAGAATTGAGAGCAGTCCGCATGCTGTGCTGAGTGAATTCCCATTCACTCTTTGTGCATTCATCTTCTGTGAAGTTGACCAGAGCAGAGATTTTATAAGAGACACACAGAGAATCCTGGATTGAAATCTATGGAAAATCAGCAAAAATAAAGATGGTGGAAGAAATATAACTTCCACGGGTTCAAGTAAGTAAATGCTTTAAGTGGTGCTTATCATGTTATTTCAATGGTGATTCAATACAAATCACAAAACACTTGAAAAAAGGTAATTAATTAAACAGTAAAGGTAATTTATGTGTTGTTTCAAAATAAATGTCCAAATAAATCCCCTGGCTGTTGCAGAGACAGTCATGATGGTAACTAGATTTGTTTCTATTACCTTTATCAGACCCAACAATTTGCTATTAACAGCAAAGCTTTTCTTTTTCTTTTCATTCAAACTGTGGCCAGTAGGCATGTAATTAGTGGTCTCTTTACATTTTGTTGCCAGGTGCATTATAGACCAAGAGCCAAAATATTAGATATACTATAGTGATTATGACAAACCAAATGTGCTTTGGAATCTGCCCTGCAACCAATCACTTAAGCAGGTACTGGTCACTGTTATGACACTACAAAGACAGTTTTTTTTGTATTGGTTGAAAGAACTTGCTGGATTTGAGATTTTTTTAATGCAAAAGTGCTTGTCTAAAGTGGATTTATAAGATCTTTGTAGTTCAAAATGAAAAGCAGTATGATTATCCTGTGGGAGCTAACATCTTTTCCCCCAATATATATCTACTTAAATGTAAGATGACTCCCAAAACAAGTTAGCCTTTTCACTCATAATTGTGGATGGTGTTAGGAGGATCAAGTCTGTGTATTGACTAGATGTGCCCCTGATCCCAATCTCATGGAGCACCAACATGGTTACTACTTGAATTTTCTCCTTTTGGGTTAGATCTGTGCCCTGCCTCAGCAGAATGTGCAACAGGAAGTAGACAGGACACCAATGTGCTTTGCTACTGTATTAATTCGCCAACAAGTACCCGCACTGTTCTCACATGGACTAAGTCAGACATCAAACAGACTTTGCAATTTGGAGCTAACAACAGGAGGGCCGCGACAATGGCCATTTTTGACGTTAGGAAATTCTCACATAAATCTCTATTTGGGATTCTTTGATTGCTGTTTCTCTGCTCTAATTTCTCTGTAATTACCTTGTTTGTGTACCACAGAACTCTGAAAATGTGTCTTTTATATTACTATAATACACAAAATCTTTGTTGGTTTGCCTATACAAGAATGTCAGGAATCAACCAATCAAAACTGGCAAACAAGCATGTTTTAGGCCACTGAAGGTTCTCATCTATATCAGATATGTCATCACACTGTCTAGCAACCACCTATAAATGAACACCTTATGAAAGCATTGTAGCCTTTTAATTTCACAACACTAACATCTAATTTGTATCCACTGCATGTTTATATTATAGCATCATTTTGTTGCCTAGCAACCACATAATCAGCGATTAAAACACACACAGTAAACAAAACTGTAGTATGGGCATGTGTGTAGCTATCTCATTCATTTCATGCTTAAAATTCTCTAATATTCATGTGGTGTTTATTTTAATTTATTTTTTATGATGAAGTCCAGAAAAAACAAAGGTCCGTAGTTGCAGAGCTGGAGAGGTAAAACACTAACTGCTTGGCTTTCCCACCATCCTCTGTTGGCACTGAGCGATTAAAAGTGTTATATCCCACCAGACGCAGTGTAATTAGAAGATAACTCTCCCCACACGCACAAACACATGTATAGGAGTGTGGAGTTTTTAGTGGAGTCACCTAGCAACCCTAATGGCTTCTGCCTAGTCTTAGTCTAAATGTCAACCTGACCCCCTATCCTATCTTTAATGAGAGACTTGACTGAACGCTTTTTAATGACTTTCTCAAACACTCACAGATCTGCCACTAGGGTTTGTGGAAGTTTAAAACCCACAACTCCTTACTACAGCAGATTTCATTTTATCCCTCCGAGGTGTCTGACATAACCTCTCTATCCATGTCTTATTTGTCCTGTGTTTCCTTTTATATTATTCATATTTGGTTTGCATTATGTATACTGTGGGAAACCCTGCCCAAGCTAGAAAAGTAAACATGCTCGACGTAAAGTAAACAGTCTGGTGAACGAGTTCATGCTATTAGAACTTAAACATGCATGCTAATAAGTTCCTCGTTTTATTTAAGTCCTTAAGACTTAAATAAAATGTAAACCTCTGTGTGCTTTTATTAAAACTGAGTTCAAGAGGTCATGTAACTCAGCTGCTTGATGACACTGTCAACCTGGTGCTCAAGGTGGGATTACTGCTTCCAAGAGAAGGATCTACTGGAATCCATAAATTAATCTGTTAAAATGCTCTGCATTCCTCACCTTGGGTATTTGAGAGAAAATATAAAGTCAAACAAAATGTGGTGATGAATTTTGCTTATATAAGTTTTTACATTTCACAGTGTTAGAATTTTTTTCTTCGCATTTTCTTCTTTTTTCCACCAATATATTTGGAAATATTGAGCAGTCTGTCGGATTCTAGTTGTTCATTAGCTCAAAGATACACTTGAGCTAATGATTAATTAAATCATTTATTTTTAATGTTATCATAAGTTATTACTCTTCAAATTATGGCTGGAATTTCAAATTAGAAATGGTACTGTTCATATGATGTTAAACTGGCTGTAATCCCCAGCTTAGTTACTGGTAATTAAGTCGTGTTTTTAATCAAGGGTTAAGTTGGAATTACAACATAGATCCTTCTCATTCCAAGTACTTGTGTTTACCTAGGTGTGTCTGGAAAAAATGCATAATTAAACGGTGATTATTTACTGGTTACAGTATTAACATGTAAGCAGTGTTGGGGAGTAACGGAATACATGTACCGCCGTTACGTATTTAAAATACAAAATATGAGTAACTGTATTCCGTTACAGTTACCGTTTAAAAAGGTGGTATTTAGAATACAGTTACTTTGTTGAAATAAATGGATTACACGGCGGTACTTCCCTGTTTCATATTGTGGCGGGTCAGGACTGTTTGGGTTTTGTTTGACAGCTACGTTCTGTTGTTCCGGGCGGCAGCGTTGCGGTTGCCATGGTTACAGGGTGCCGCTCTCTCTCTGCGTGTTTCCTGGGTGAGAGAGGCCTTGTTGTTGTTGTTGTGCTAAGCTAATAGGCAGAATGCTACAGGTATAGCTCTAAAGAATGTAGCATCATAGGCAGTGTAGTCCGTGCTGCAGGGAGAATGGACTGCCAAACCCGTTATGTGTCTGTGAGCGAGGGAGGGAGAAAAAGGAAAAGTCCGAGCTGTCATCGAGCAAAAACGGGAGCTGGAAGCATGTAAATATAATAATAACCACTGCAGCCAAGAAGAGTGCCTGACGAGCCCAGTTGTAAGTAAGCTATTAAGACTCGACTGTACGCTGTGTTCGTGTTTTCCTCTGAAACAATAAGTCCCGTTGCAGCAGCCTTTCAATGCCTCTCTCTGTCTCTCGCTAGCAAAGTTGACCCAGACAACAAAGTAAAGCTAGTTTTCAGCTACGAGCTCAACACAGAACCCACCGTATTAGCCAGAGGTCCCTTTACTACGGTTCGGAGCCGCGGACCTTCAGTAACAGTAATAAATCACAGCAATAGTACATTCATGTAGTTGTAGACAGCATGATAATATATTAAGTAATCCAAAGTATTCAGAATACGTTACTCTCATTGAGTAACGGAATACGTTACAGAATACATTTTGGGACATGTATTCTGTATTCTGTAATGGAATACATTTTAAAAGTAACCTTCCCAACACTGCATGTAAGTGAAAACTTAATTGTCTAATACAATCAAACACAGTACATTCCCATGTTTAAAACTTGCGTTATCACATGTTTAAAGATATGAAAACTGCATATGTGTAAACTGGAAATCTCTCAACAGTAGTATCCCATCTAACCAAAAATTCAACATCCAGAAAGTACAGAGCAAAAACTGCTTTTTATTTTTGTGGGCAAAATTTCTTATTCTGCTGCCACTGCAGACTCAATATATTTCAGAAAGTGGTTGTTAATTAGATACACTGTTCATCAGATAATTTATAAAACTGAGTATGGCTACCAGCTCTATATTTGCTCACTTACCATTTCCACTTGGGCTGACATTCAAATACTCCACCATGTTTTGGAAAACTGGCACAGAAGTTAAACCAAATTGCATGAGGAGCAGAAGCCACTTCCACACACTGCTCACTGCCAGTTGGTATGAAAGGTGAATATCTCCTTTTCTCATGGCCTATGACTGACCTTTCATAATGTTTTATGTGTTTTCATTCATACTTTTCTAAATGTTGCTTTCTAAAAACAAAAAGACTAATGTAATGGGGCTAAAACATGACTTCTCTCCATCTCTGCTGGCTGAGGAAACAAATCACATAACACTGGCTTAAAGACTGCCATATCATAAGCATTTCCTTCTGTTTAGCTTGGAAATGTGTGTTTATTGTTGTTTAAAGCCGATCAGTGCTCCCACAGCTTCTCTACCTCATTTGCAGTAATAGAAGGCAGTAGATCACACTTACTTTTTAAGGACCACCTGTACTTGTGAGACACTGACAGTGTGGACTGTGTAGAAAGAAAGATGTAGCTTGAGGAAGAAAGATGGAAGTTGAAGTCAGATTGTGGAAGTCTATGGGGGGAAAAAAACATCGACTCCTTTGATTCATGCCCTCAGTAGACAGTTTGCTGTTTACTTGTAGTGAAAAGGTATGATAAAGAATGGTCTGGTTTTGTGATTGCCTACCTTGTGATTGACAAGTCAATCTTGTATGAGCATGACTCTTTTAGTTTCCTACTAGCAGAAATGCACTCTGGTTTCAACACACAAAGGTGGCAACAGAAAAAGCTTCCCACTGGGACTTCATTAACCAAAATGTGACTCTAAGGTGGCTCTGCCCATATTTTGCATATAGACAGTGGTTGACAGTCACTGAAAAAGTACATTCAGTAACTGCAACCATTGCAGTCACAATGTAAGCAGTGAAAACTGTACATTTAATCCTCAGTTAAAATCGCACGCTGGTTTTAGGATGAAGAAGAAGCTGTGTCTCTGCTTGAACATTGTATAACAGCATGGTTTCTGAGCAGATCATTTTAAATATTAGCATTTGAGGCTAACCAAAATAAAATACTGAAATGTAGCTAATATACAGGAAGCGGACTGATCCAGATTTTGGTTTCCATGTGCGTGTAAACTCACTCAACATTAGATTAAACTTTCAAATATTTATTTTTGTTTTAGAGAGATTACAATCCTAAAATAAGCATATGTATTTTCTCTGTTCTCTCAGGAGGAGATGGAGAACAAGGCCATGTATCTGAGCACAAATGAAGAGAGAGAGAACGTCTCGATTTATGAAGAGGCCTATGATGGACACAACTTGTCCAAACTCAACCTGTGTGATGAAGGTAGGAGGAATAACTGAGCTGTGAAAGTGCTGAGTTGAACACAAGGCTTGCTGCTTTAGTTCTTTTAACTAAAATGCAGGCTTTTTCCAAAGGAACAACCTCGATTTAACCTCCCAGCACACCCACTGCATGTCCTGCTGCAATAAGTAGGTGATCACAGATGTTTGTAGTGAAGGTTGTTCTCTAATGACAAGGACAGCTCTGAAAACTTACCGGAATAACCAGGAAACAAAATGGAAAAATAACTGATTTTCAGGATCTTTTATTCATATATACAAAAGCCACCCACACGCTGATAACAAAGACAGGATCTGTCAAGTGCGCTAACACACAGGCACAATGCTGTCACCCTTTGGCTCTCACGCTGCTCTCACTGTGGTCATCTATAGAAGCCAGAAATATCCAGGAGCAACATCTGTATATGTGTGTAAATGCAGGTGCAGCTGAATGAATCTGCAGTTGACCCTGTGGTGGTCTCAGGTTTCAGTGCAGGAACGGCCAGTTTGTTGGGAAAGACTTATTAAATGTTAACTTAAGAATTTGTTGACATTTTAATGGAAAGTGGACAATGGCCGTACAGATCAGAAACTGTCCTCGTCCACTTTTACTAATCCAAGAACATTTTCACACCTCATTCAATTAAAGAGAGCATTTCTACCAAACAGTTTTAAAGCACAAGACTCTGACAGAATTTTAAAAACAGAGGTTAAATTAACCAGGCGGATTGCCCAAAACTCTAGTTTCTCAAATGACAGCTTTAGACTAACTGCTACACACTTACATGTTAAGATGCCAAACTTTTACTGAAACATGCTCTTTGGCTGCTACTCTTGATCTTTGTTACAACTGAACAGGGGGTGATTTGTCTATCACACACCTATTTAAGTTTCAAGTTTGGCTTACAGTTAACATTAGTAAGGTGTTGTTACTTTTGTAGTGAAAACCAAAACGGGCAGTTGTAGTTGTTAGCTGTGTGGTAAGCTTCACCTCAGCTTATTTATTTAAGTCACAGAGACCTAGAGATGGTTTGGTGACTCCTGGCAACCACCAGTGACTAGGGGAAAAATGTCTATTTCCTAACTGGCTAGTGAGTGGTTGCTTTAGGTTGCTGGCTGACTCCAGATAAAATTAGTCACAAAAGCTATACAGTCTTTTGGCTTCTCTCTTTAGGGGTCACCACAGCAGATCTGCCTCCATCTCACATTATTTAAAATATCCTCCTCTGTCACAATAAACATTTTCCTTTTCTGTTAAAACTACATTCATGAACTCTGTGGTCTTCCTCTTTTTCCCCTCCCCTCCCATGACATATTTTGTTTGGGATAACCACCATCCCTGCTCTGTACATGTCCAAATCATCACAGCATTGTGTCTCTCTCTCTCTTGATCTGAGCTAATCTCGTCCCTCATGCTCACTCCCAACTAGCAGATTGCTGCAGTCACCCATAGTTAGACACTGACTGGTCTGCAAACACTTGCCAACTGCTCACTAAGTGCTAACAAAACTGTGAAGAGTGTGAAGCCACTCAGAAACAGGGAATGTTCACTTGCAGTTAACATATATCAAAAGTTACATCCTCTTTGTGACCAATTTCACCCACTGACAACAACCTCCAGCAGCCATGGAAATGCAAGTGGTTGCTGGAGGTTGGTGATTGCCAGAGATACACTAACCGGTCTCTATCCCTGTGTGACTGAAGCCTTACAAAGCTGGATAGAATGTACTCATGTTTATTGTGACAGAGGAGGATATTTTAGATAGTGTGAGGTGGAGGCAGATGATCTGCTGTGGTGACCCCTAAAGAGAGAAGGCAAAAGAAGAAAACAAACGTAAAGATTTTGTGACTGATTTTATCTGGATTCAGCCAGTAACCTACAGCAACCACTCGCCAACCACTCAGGAAATACACATTTTTCCCAATTTTTCTCTGTGGAAGGCATTTGAAACATTTGTTAATGTAGTTATGTGATAAATAATATATCTTGTTCTATCATTAATTCCACGAACAGCAGAGCTGATTCTATCCTGTCCTCCAACCCCTGGGTCAGAGTGTTCCTGGGTTATCAATATCTGTGATAATTATCTGGGCACAGAATGCCAGAGCGTTCTCAAACATAACTTATTTATTTCCTATCAATTGTTTAATTTCTATTACTTACCTTAGTCATATCACACTGTGTTGTTTTTTTTTTAATTATTGTGGTTTAACAATGATGCACATAGACAAATAGTCACTTGTAGCACATAAACTATTGGTTTTAAAGGGACCATAATGATAACGCTGTGGAGATAACACTGTGGGTTATCGCCACAGGCTAAAGATGGAAAAGTCATCAGCATCACTAATGGAGCAAATTTTGCTGACTGACTGGCCAGGTTACATCCACAGATGACTGGTGTACTGGACAAGAATTTGAGGCTAAATTATGCTCTGTTTATTTGCTGTTTATGTATCAGAATAACTATTTACTACATTTTAATACTTTTGAGAGATATTCCCAGATCACAAAGGTAAGATAACAGAGGCTGCAAGTATTGGAAAGTCTGAGTGCTCTTAATTATGTCATAGTTTGGCTGTTTTTGTGCACAGCTGGGATTCTAGGTTTGTGTCTTTGGCCGGCCTTATCTGTAGTTTGTCATATATAAGAGAAGCCAGTGTGTCACTGCTTCCCCAGTTAATCAACAAAATCATCATCAGAAAGCTGAGATGCTGGGGTAAAGTGAAGATTACTAGGGGTTTAATCACTAAGAGCACCGTAAGCACAAGCCAGCAGGGCAGTGAGGAGGGGACACATCAGGCTCGAGACCAGAATAAAGCAACTGAGCCTAGCGCGAGTACACCCTAAAACTGGATTTTTTTTTTTAAACAGCACAAGATCTAGCAGCAAATTCTCTACAAAAAATACATAATGCAAATATGATTTACAGAGAAGAGTCAAAGTTAACACAGTTTACCCAAGCAAATGGAAAATGCTCATTTTAAATGATGTTGTCATTCATTGAGGGAAAAGGTTATCCAAAGCTACCTGGCTCTTTGTGAAAAAAGTGTTCGCCTAGAGGGAAATAGCAAAGACCCAGCAAGAACCGCAGTCAAGCAGGAATAACTGGAAACGCATATTTTCACATCGCTGTTTTGGCCCACTCTTATATGCTTGTTTTAATGAGTCCAGCGTTATTGGAAGGTTTTCAAGGATGAACGACCTGTTTAAGGTTACACCAAAAAGCATCTCAACCTGGACTTTGACTAAGCCACTCCAGAACTGTCATTTTGTTTTTTGGAGCCATTTGTTTTATTATTGTTGAATCATGAACCTTAACTGAGGCAAGTGAGGCCTGCGATTCTTTAGATGTCATTCTGCTTTTTTTGGGACCTCCTAGATGGGTTGTCGATGTGGTCTTGGGGTAATTTTGGCAGGCCCGTCACTCCTTGGAAGATTTGACACTGTTAGAAGTTTTCTCCCTGTGTATAATGGCTCTCACCAATGTTTCACTGAAGTCCCAAAGCCTTAGAAATGGCTTTGCAATCATTTCCAGACCGATAAATGTCAATGACTTTGTTTCTCAGCTGCTTCTTTAGATGATGTGATGCTTTTTGAGGTCTTTTAGCCTGCCTCATTTCATCAGACAGGATCTATTTCACTGATGTTTTGATTCAACAGCTCTGCCAGTAATCAGGCCTGGGTGCAGCCAGTGAAATTGAGCTTAGCTTTCCAAAATTGTGGTTAATTATTTAATTCATGATTCAACAATGCGGACAAACCCTTTTTCACAGCACTGTAGCTGCATTTTCTTTTCAAAATTTGCTCATAATCTATAAGCACAACTTAATCTACTTTTATCCAGTCATAGAACAGTTATAACACCTCCACCAGATCGACTCAGGAGACATTATGTATTTGTGTTGGAGAGTCTCTTTTATTTTGGAAGAAAAATCCTTGCTTGGTGGTCTTATAATTTAAAGTGTCATTAAGTCTCACCTGTCAATTACAGAGGCCTACAGAGTGCCAAATGTTTATGGAATCTGTTATACTTGCCAGACAGCATGTGTATTTGATCTGGAAAGTTACATTTAAAAGAACAGCAAAATTCAGCCATTTTACCCAAGCGCATGTACATACCCAGACTCACACTGACTCAGCTGGAAACAAACAGATTCTGTAGATTTGACAAAATCAGTAGGATTTTTTTTGTTGCTTCTCCAAGTTTACTAATAAAGGAAAGCTCAAAGTTTGCTAATTCCAGTCTAATCTGTTTATTAAACAGTGCTGTGTGCTGGCAACATATCGCATAAAACAGCCAGTGCAATGTTATCATGCTGAAGAAAATCATAAATGTAGGAGTTTTTGAAAGACAGTGTGGTAAATAAGCTTAGCTGTCTTTTTTTGGTCTCCACTACCTGTGCTTACAGTAGCCTGTGAAGCTTGTGAAAGGGGGCAACTAGGCTAGCTTAGTATAAAGACTGCGGGAAAAAAAATCTGGCTGTCCAGTTTAATTATATGCCTCCTACTATCTCTAAACTGTTTATTTAAGTCATACAAGCCCAGTTAAAGGAGTTACAACTCATTTCTTGCGGGGAAGAAAACGTCACATATTCAATTTCCAGTGTTTATGCTAAGTTAATCACCTCTCTCGCTCCATACTTGCATAATATACACACATACACACATGTATGCCATGGAAATGATTTTCTCATCTCGTATACATCCCAAACTGTTAAAGGTCCAGTAACGCATGTCTCACAGTCACGCTGAAATGTTTGATAATGTTTCCCTTGTGATACATGTTGTTATGAAAATGTTTGCTGAGATTAAAGAGTGTTACGTGTCATTGTTTTCAGTTTAGTATTCCAACATTACTTAAAGAGGCAGACTGGCTTAGAGGACCATTTTGGTTTCTATACATTCCAACTATGTGACACGTACACACATCTAAGCCAGCTGTGTTTGTCTAATGCTGGAGGTGTGTGTGTGTGTGTGTGTGTGTGTGTGTGTGTGTGTGTGTGTGTGTGTGTGTGTGTGTGTGTGTGTGTGTGTGTGTGTGTGTGTGTGTGTGTGTGTGTGTGTGTGTGTGTGTGTGTGTGTGTGTGTGTGTGTGTGTGTGTGTGTGTGTGTGTGTGATGGATTGTCACGGTCCAAATGAAACCCTGCTGCTGGGAGGCTGCAGAATCAGTGTTTTTATTTAAAAGTCAAATTCAAGCCAACATCATGACTGTTAACAGGAAGATGGACTCTCATTATAAACTCGTGTGAGATTTTTATCACAGCGTTCATGTTTTCCCTCAGATACCTACGGCCTTTTTCCCAAGACATTTCGGATCAAGCAAGATTGGTGGAAAGCATGCCTCTGTACCCTTTGGAGACTGACTGATCCATGTATTTGGTACAGTTATGTGGTCAAATGTATTTAGGTAATCAGATTCTGAGAAATCAAAGCAAATTAATCCCATTAAAGAGATCAAGATAATGTTAACATTTCACATTTTCCATGTGGTTTACCTTAATAAGAATGTTTAATATTTAGCTGTAGTTTTCCACTTTCCTCTTGATATGTAAAACAGCTTTCCACAAATAGCTTTTCCCTCTTGATAAGAGTTGGAAACTTAAGTGCATTTGTAAAACGAAAGATATGCTTTATTATACTAGGCTTAACTATTATTTTTTACTGTAAATGGAAATTGCTTATATTTTAAATAAGGCAATGTAAGCATTGTATTGTTTATTTGTCCATACTAGTTGTATTTTAGAACCTTTCTAATTTACCAAACAACTTTGTGTAATATTAAAATTAATTATTCAGACAGTGAACAGAAATTAAGAGTAGCTAGCTAGTTTAATTTAATCAGTTCAGTGCTGGCCCTCAGTGGCTTTAATTCTTCTTTATGAAATCAAGAACTTCTTTTCCAACAAAAAACAAAAACCTTACATTTCAAATCAGAAATCTTGCTTCTGTATTCTGTTCAGAAAGCTACTTACAATCATAGCCACTTCACTGGTTGCATCTTTCTAGTACTGAGTTGGACAATCTATTGCATAAATGCGTGCTAACATCACACAGTAGCTGCAGATTTGTCAGATGCACATCATGATATGAATCAGCTGCTCCAAAACCTCCCAAAGGTTCTCTAATAGACTGAGAATTGTTGACTGTGAAGGAGTGTGCATGATAGCCTCCTGGAAACTACTATTAGAAGTAGTGCTCATAAGCATTAGCAACAAAAAGTCACGTATGCTGTGACATTTAAACAATGCTAAATTGGTACTAAGGGACCCAAAGTGTGGGACAATATCACCCAAATCACTAAATCACCATCAGCCTATAATGTCAGATGTTGCTATAAGGCAGGATGAATCAGTGTGTTTCCACTTTTCTGACCCCACTATCTGAATGTTGCAGCACAAATTAAGATACACAAACCAGGAAATGTTTTTTCCAATCTTCAGTTGTTCAACATTTGTGATTCTTTGTGAACTGTAGCCCCAGTTTCAAGTTAGTTAACAGGGGTGACTTTAACCCTGTGTACATGTTTAAATACAGTGAGTTACTGCCAAGCATTGGCTGAACAGATATATTCACATTAACAAGCAGTTAAAATTAGTGGTGCAACGGATCACGGTTGATCCGAAATCCGAACCAATCCCACTCCACGGTTCGGTCCGAAGATTCGAAAAAGAAAAAAAAAAGTATGTGTATGGTGTGCGTGGTGGGTCTGTCAAGTGATAGTTATGGCCAGCGCTAGTGGTCCAAGTGGCGGAGCAGAGGAGTTTGCGGCATTTAAGCAGCCCTTTGCTGCCCAATCCGACCGGGCTAAAGCTATTACAAAAGCCATTGGGGTGTTTAGTTGCAGACAGGAGGCCGTATTCCGTTGTGCAAAACAAGGGGTTTAAACTGTGATGAACGTGCTTGAGCCACGCTATGATATCTCGTTGCGCGTCCACTTCAGTGTGACAAGATCATTCCAAGCATGTATGAACAGGAGAAGTATAGGCCCTGTCTTAATATGCGTACTTGTGCGTACTTGCGTACTCATGATACGTCATCAGTCGGAGACCAAGTACTGTTCCAATTCAAAGTACACATCAAGCCGAGAACGCGAAAAAGTTCTGGATGTGTTCTCACTCCGCCTGTTTTATCGAGCATGCATTGGTGGTGACTTGTGTGGACTTGGTACAGCTAAATATCCCAGAATGCATTTCGTCCAAAACTCAAACGCGGCAGTGGTGGACGAGCGGGGCTGAAAACTTTTAAATATTACTCTTTCTGGGTCACAAAATAAACTTTTAAGTTATTTTCAAGCGAGAATGTAGTTGTGTAAACTTCAAATATCTGCTCGATTTATCAAGATATCATATATTTCCAAACGCGCTCCGACGTTTTCGGAGATGTCTGTGACCCGCCAGCTCCATAGCAGACAGCAAGGTCGAGGATCACTAGAGCCGGCGAGAACAGCAGACTCCCGGCACATTGTTTTCAACCCCCCCACGGTCTTTTCGCTACTCAGGTTAAACAAACTCCAAACCCCAGCAGCTGTCTATTGTACTAAAATAAAAATAAAGGCGTTCTAACATCTCATCTGCTTGTTTTTAAAAGTTATGGCTGAACTGTCCCAGGCATCTTCTGTTGCCCTAACTACAAATGGGTGGACCTCCAGGGCAACGGAAAGCCATGTGACCGTGACCGCTCATTATATCACAGCGGAGTGGTAGATACAAAGCCCTGCACTGCCCTATAGATTACATTAGATTAGATTAAACTTTATTTAACCCTCGGGTGGGTTCCTCCAGGAAATTCAGTTTCCAGTAGCACAGCACCGACAGAAGTTGCAGAATGTGAGCAGAAATATGCCATATGTACACATATATAAATACCGAGTATACAAAAGGGATAAATAGAATAAATAGGAATAAGAATACAAGGGAATGGCACATTTCAAGTATTGTGAGTCTATTACACCGTTGGTTATTAACAAAAACTATTGCACAGTGAAAAGGCACTACAGCTTACTTGTTCCCCCCTCCTTTGTCCCCGTTTCCCCTCCCTCTCCCCTCCAGCGAGGAGTTAAACAGTTTGATGGCGTGTGGGACAAAGGACTTTTTAAGTCTGCTGGCCCTTGACTTTGGGAGAAGCAACCTGTCACTGAACAGACTCCTCTGGTTGTTTATGGCCGTGTGCAGAGGATGCAGAGGATGCCCAGCACGGTCCATAATGTCCATATTGCACCTTAATTTGTTTTTATATAAGTGTGTGGAATGAGTCTTCAGTTGAATGTTTTTAATAGGCAAAAAATACTTAAATAAGTAAATGGCGAGTCGAATTTTTGTCTTTTTTTCTATTTTTGCTGATCTGAAAATTGATCCGATCCGTGACTTAAAACCGTGATCCAATCCGAACCGTGAGATCTTTGATCCGTTGCACCACTAGTTAAAATGGTGTAGGGGAGACCGGGGATAGTTGTAACATTTTTGACATTTCTGTCTGTAAATTGGAGCTCTTTTAAGGTAGTGGATTCAAAATGTAATGCAAAGTATTTACATGTCTTCGCTATTAAATAGTGCAGCTATTTTCTCTGCAGCACAATTACCCATTGCATGGTATGGTCTCAAACACAAAGAGTGAAATGTTACAATTAACCCCATAGTCTGGGTTAGTTGTAACATATCCTGGGGTGAAATGTAACACAATGAAATAAGGGTACTGACAAAACATTAACATGTAATCTTTGTTTATTCAACACATGAATGCACTTAGAGCCATTTATGTAACTATGTGTGTGTGTGACAGAATGCAGAAATCTAGCTTTTGAACATATGCCAACCCCCCAAAAAAGACAAATTATGGAATTTTCTGCAACTGAATATTTCATTAATTCTGGTTGGTCTTCCTTGAGTTTGGCCTCATTGGCTCAGTGGGCATTATAACCTACAACTCTTGCACCAATTTTGAACATAACAATGAAACTGAAAAAATGTAGTTGTGCACCAGCATCGCAATTCCATTACTTTTTATCATGGCTTACCTTGGTGTGGTTTGCAAAGTGCTTCAGAAAGATGAGGAAATCTGTTTCTTGCACCCATCCTGATTTATTTCCACTACCAATACTTTCTACTGGTCCATCTCTGACAGAGTGGTCTGCATAATGTATGTGTGGGAACACAAACAATGGAGGAATTGTGTTGCCAATGGCATTCACCGCATATACAAATGTGACCAGTGAACCTTTCTTTGCTGATGTCATATCCCCAACTTGTTTAATATAAGTTAAAGTAATAGTGTGGTAAGTTTTAACATCTGCATTATTGTTACAACTAACCCAGACTGTTGCTGTTACAACTGACCCAGACTCCTATAGCCATGAACTAGCTAACATTACAGCCAACGGCTAAAACATTAGCACTAAAGACCTACACAGAATATATCCCCATAGACATACAAATAACATAATTTAAGTTTGATGAGTTTAACTGCAAAGCAGATAATGCTATTAGAAATTGAAATAAAGTAGAAAAACAATTACGTCTTGTTGTTTCCTTGAGACAAAAATGACTTTATCTGTGTGTAACACAATAATCTTTGAATTATACGTTTAATGTCTGAAAAAAACACATAATTCTCTTTTCTATTCCAATATATGATGAAGAATGTGACTCCTTAGAAAATCTCTTCCCATCCTCTTGACCTAAAAGGAATGTTCCCATCAGCAACATCAACTGCCTCATTGCTGCCTCCTGCCAAGCTGTCTGACACACACACAGATGTAGAAGGGAAAAAAAGTTCATTACTCATAAACGGTGCTATGTCAGTTTTATTAAGACTAATTCTCAAACATCTGTTTGACCTTGAGAGCAGTGCTAAGTGCTGACATGCATTACAGCAAGAGCTCCTTAGTGAGACCATTTGTGCAGTTCATGCTGTGTAACATAGTCCAGTCAGATGAATTCCCTTATAGGAAACTTTGTGATGTATGTGTGTTATGATGTACTATAAGTTTAAATTTATTAACTCTTTCCTTTGTAATAACCCTGTTTCCAGATATGATATGAGGAATATACAAGTAATTTCCATCAGCGTAACTTTGTGCTGAACATTGGGAGATCAATGTTCAGCACAAAGTTATGGTGATGGAAGATCAGATCTCTGTATAAATAAATAATAAATTCTGGATAAATTCCCAGATGATTAAACATGCAACTATTTTGCTGGTAATAACTGAGATGAGTAAAGAAAATCAACAGCCTTTTTATGCAAGATAATTCAGTATTTTATGGGGGGGGGGGGGATATTGGTTGGGTCTGATTATTGGGGGGGGGGGTCATAACCCCCCTAACCCCCCTGAAAATTACACCCCTGGTAATTTCCAACCAAACTTAAACTTGTCATCATACAATTAAATTGTTTTGTAACCAACTTTTTTTAATTGTTACTTAATACTACTAAATATCACTATTTTCACAATTTTTTGGGCAACTTTTTGCTTGGTTGAACCTTGAATGAAATAGAGAGCAGCTTTGTTTTTCTGTTTTTGCACAGGCAATATTATTATGGAATATTATGCAAACGTGATCAAATACCTCTTGGGTTCAAAGTGAACTTTCAGTTAGCGTGCTTGTTGAGTTTTGGGCGTCATTCAGAAGTTCAAAGAGGGAAAATATGGATGTTGGGAATCTTGGATTTTCTTTTACAATTATTATTCAGCAATAAATCTGATTTCCATTATGTTCGCTGACTTTTACCTCTGTTCTTTCACAACGTAAGAGACATTTAGCCGAATTGTTGTTCTTACTAGGAACAACTCATGGTTAATGATTTCGTTCAGAATGCCATTTGCTGGTATTTATAGTAAATCCTTCTTTTCAGTTTCTACAAAGCGTCGCAGGAAGCAGGACCAGTGTTGCAGCCATCTGAACTCCCTCTCATCTATCAAGTACGCCATTGTTTTCCTCTACATCCTGGTTCTTCTCACCATATTTGGACTTTGCCTTGCAGGTAAGGTGTGTGTGTCAGTGGATGACTTTGACAACCATAAAATGTTTTTGATTTCCACTGGAGATTTAGGTGGTTTTGGAGGAATGAATGTTATCTTAGAGCTTAGTCATAAATTGTAATTTATGATGTTTAAGGAGCTCTTAGGAGCCTCAAAACAGACACTGAACAGTGATCTAAGAGAAATCTTTAAGTCAAAGGTTCAACTTTATCTCTTATGAAATCAGTTCAAAGCTATTAACTTCAGTTCAAGCCACTAACACTACATATTTTGATAATCTCCTTATATTTTTGATGAAAAATATAACAAAAAGAATGACATAACGTGAGAAGAAGAGCATCATAAAAAGGAGCTATGTCCATATTTCACACATTCTTCTGCCTCTGTCTCACCCTACCCTTTATATCCTGTTCCTTCACAGCAATCCTCTGAATGTCCTCTCTAACAACATCCAAACATCTTCTCTGGTGTATGTAGTCTTCCTCTTCTCCTCGAGCCTGGCAACCCCACATTCATTATTCTTTGCCCAATTTATCCAATATCCCTCCTCTGCATGTGGTGCCCTATTCTACAGATACTCAAGATATTGTGTTTATTTGGAAACTCTGTTCAGTTGGAAAAACTGAGAGTTTTTCCTGTGGAAGTTGAGCAAATCTGCACTCCTATAACTCCTGCTGTGCTTTTGTTCTGATGTTTTGCTTGTGTGCATGAAACAAGGTGTTTATTTAAAGTGAAAATCGTTTAAATAACACAGAGAAGGCAGTTTTGTTTGTTCAGCTCGCATGAACAAGGTTTGTGACTGACTGGATATCAAATGATCTTTCAGCTGTTCTGGATCAGTTTTTCCAAATGCCTTTGCCAGCTGAATTCAACTACACTTTTGCACCAACCATTATGTTTCAAATGCAATACATCCTCATAAATGGCAAAACAGTTTGTTTGTTTGTTTGTTTGTTTGTTTGTTTGTTTGTTTGATTGCCTTCACATTTGCAAAAACAGGATCTCTGCTCTGTATAAAAACCTGCAGAAGTCAGTTTTGATAAGTTTTTACATGTAAAAAAAACTTGCTTTCTTTAGTCACTGAGTAATTTGTTAATTTGGGTAAAAATAGGCCATCTTATAACTTTGATGACTTAAGAAGACCAACCTTTACTATGTTTAGTTGTTCTTCTGTTTTCTTTGTCACGTGGAGTACACATCTGCTTCAGAACTTTCTGTAAAGTCAGATTTTCTTTGCATATTTTCATTATCATTATCATCATGCAGCATCAAAGTCATAGTAATACTGGGCTTTTAATCATTTCTTGAACAGTTATTTTTCCAAGAGACATAGAATGACTGTACACCATACATCTTTATATATTTAAAAAAACACGGATTGGGTGCACAGGAATTTATTTTGGAAATCCGCAGAGGTTTAAAAGTAAACATACAGGGTCAAGCATATATTGCCTACTAACTTTTTGTTAAATTTTCCTTAGAAAACTACTCGACCGGATGTTTTGCTAGTCATCAGTACACTTCTGGCATTATTTTTGGGGGATATTCTGACCACTCTTCTTGGCAAAATTGTTAGTTAATTAAAATTAGTCTGTGTGCTAGCAGACCTGGCTTTTGCATAGTCTACAAAATCTTCAACAGCTGTGAGGATTTGGGAAGCCCATTCCAGAAGCTTAATGGGCTATTTATTAAAAGGAAAAAAAAAAAAAGGAAATTCAAGCATCATCACCACTTTGCCAGGGTCATAAAAAGACCCAATCAGTTACACTCAGATCAAAGAAAATTTCTTAGGATGCTCAGAAACAATGCAAGAACCATCAAGGCTAAACCTGCCATGAACTGTAAACTGCTGGAACACCAAACTAACTAGAATGAGTCTTTTGTCACCGTAGCCGACCACGAAAGAAGCCCCTGCCGTAAAAATCAACATCTTAAAGCTTGACTGAAACACAATTGGCTGCTCCAACAGGACAATGAACTGACAGGACACCTATTAACAATGGTTTTGGAAACAAATAGCTTGTAAAAGTTGGGTCCATGCCAACAAAGATCAAGTATTCAGTCAGAATTATGCCAGAACCTTGGTGATAGCTCACAAAAGCATTTGGTCAAGTTGTAACTGGTTAAATCACATTTAAATAAATATGAATATAGAAGTTTTTGTGTTTAAAATGTTAGTACCAATGGCAAGGTTGCATTGGTGTTTACTTGGTGTAGCGAGGTGGACATTTCAACAAGTATGCTGTTTGCATTGAATTTTTTGCTTATAGATAATCATTTACCCATTAAATTTGATTAGTTTTCAAACACACTAAATTGGTATTACATAGTGAGTCACTATTTCCATTGCTTTGTTTGCTTGTTTTGTTTTTTCATATTAGATGAGCCACTCCACAATCTTCCCTTTGTCATCTGGTAACTGAAAAAGTTCTGCAGGTTGGGAACGGCTGCTGTAGATGAGACACATTTATCCTCAGAAAATCTGACAGAGAGGAAGAGAAAAGTAGAGCGTAACAAAATGTGGCTGTAATGTCTTGGACACATGAAGGAAGTGATTTTATTGTCCGTCATTTACTCTCTGTCATGTAGATTTAAGGTTGAATTATAATGTAGGACACACACACACTTACACACTTACATCATAGAAACCCATTTAGTTAGCTTTAAGTAACACTTCGGGATGCAGTCTGAAACTACTCCCTCTTAAACTGTCTGATCTTGTTAAGAACTGATAACATGCACAAAATGAATGAGCAGTCATTTGAAGTACAGTCAATGTCCAACAAAGTCATGATGCTGATTTTATTGCCTTAGTTCATTTGACAAAATTAGATTTTTATTTCACTGTTGCCAAGTTTGTACAAATGTTTTTCTGCCAAATATAGTACCAGTCTCTATAACATTAATGCAACTTTTTCTGTCATCTTCTAACCAGAGTTGTGAAGTAATTTTTTCAAATGCAATATAAAGTTGATCTTTTGCCCTCTCTGTCATCTCTGTTCCTACTGCAGAACTCGACACATTTGCGACAGGTTTAAACCTAATTCCCACATGTGACAGCTCTTCTAAAGAGATAAAGCAAGACAGTGATTTCCTTTGACCTGTATGGTTCCCATATTGCCATTAATCCACAGCTGTGCGTTTGCACAGGACTCCACTATATATATATTCTGGGTGATGATAAACAGCACCACCTTTGAACTGGAGTTTCAGCTTTTCTGAGAGAACAAGAGTTTGTTGTTTTATTTATGACATTGTATCCTGTTCTTAGCTGGCAACTGATGTGGTCTTCTGTGGTAAAATGTAATCTTACAGCAAACAAGGGAAGTTTAATTTTACCTCAGATGTTGCTGGATCTCATTTTCTTGAAACTGTAGGTTATTGTGCTTTTCTTGGAAGATAAACTCATGCACAAGCTCGGTGCTGTTCTGTAGCACACCAATTATCAAATTTACTTAAAACGAAGAAGTTGAAACTAGAATCCCAAACGTTTCTCTGGCAAAAGGCTCTTTCATGTTTCTTCTGATGAACAGCCAGTGACCATCATTGGTACAACATGTAGCGATGAGGAGAGATTAGTCATTCCCTTACTCACCAAAACATCCTCCAAGCTTACAAAGCTAGAATTGTCTTAAAAGCATAACATGTTTTGATGATCGGCACAACATAAGCGAAACAGAACAGTGGAAATTTGGACGTGTGAATTATGGGGGAAATTAGCATGAGCTGTTGTGACTTCATATCAGGCAGTCCTGTAATAAATTCCAGTATCTTCTGAGCTGTAGTTCCGCCTCCTCCTGGTTAATTTGCAGGTGGAAAAAAAAAACAACCCACTGGCATTGTGCCACAGCAGTCACATGGCCAATTCATTTGTATGTGTCCGTGAATGAGACAGCCTTTAGAGGTGTGTCTAACTTTATGACTGTTACCTTCTGTGAACCCTGCTGTGGCCTCCTTGTAAATGTCAGCTCAGCCATAACCGGAGAGGAAGATACAGACAAACAGAGACTGAAAGAAGTTGTGAGTGCAGAGAAATAAGGGGAGATAAAGTAGATAAAGAAGAAGAAGCAACAGATCAAGAAGCTTGCTGTCTGGCTCCAAGTCAGCAGGATCCTGGCGGAATCGACTGCTCACACTAATCCTAATTTCATTTCAAGGCACTGCTCTCTCTGAGCCACCCACTCATGCCGTAACCACACAACTGATGCCATTTAATGGATGTGGCTCTGTGTGTATTCCCAGGCACAGGGATGTAGTTAAGAGTTTGGAACTGCTTTGCTGTTGTCACTGAGGTATTTAGTTATTTAAAGCTTTTAGATGAAGTTGTTTTAGAAAAGCAATCAAACCAGGCTTTTCAGACGACCTCTCCTAAATTAAATGCCGCCATCCAAAAGCTAAGTGGCTCCAGCTAAGTGTACGGGAGGCCCCTTTGCAGCACACATACGCCAAGTGCACGTACAGACACATTCAAAAATGCTGCCAGTTTTCTGTGCAGTCCACATTCTCTTGTTGCTTGAGTTCTCACTTGACTTTGGCTTCTCTTTTTTTTCCAGCTCTTATGTTGCCTTCTTGGCCTTTTCCCTCTGAAACAAAAAGCCTCCACTGTCTCCTATGCATTCAGACACATTTATATTTGATTTTCTTCCGGACTCATTATGCATTATGCCTTGTCATTGAAAACATCTGCATTAATGTCATAAGTATAATGTAGTATCTTCTGTGTCAGCACTTCTAATTGTAAATCTTAGATTTGGACAAGTGAATGATGGAAGGGTCGTAAACAGAAACAGAGTCGAGTAAAAGCCAAATGAAACAGGATAAAAGAGCCAGATGAATCCTGCTCCATTTATCATGTGGTGAAGAGCTGCCTCGTCAGTCTTTTACTCCTACAAGGTTATCTCCATGCAGATAGCAGAGACCTCTGTCCCCGCAGCAGGAGAGAGATGGGTCTGCCAAAATGTCCAAAGTTTTAGCAGATCAGAGAAGTATGTTGGAGAAACCTTTGTCTCTGTGTAGTCACTTATTTTGACTGACATGCTTCAAGAGCAGGGTAGATTCTTGAAAGACATGCTTGCCTTTTATACACTTGTGCTGAACTTGGCTACTGTGAATGTATGTCACTCTAAATGGTGCCAAGATGGGAATTGATTTTTAAGACTTTTGTTCCAAAAAGTCCAAAGAAGAGAGGGTTGTGGAGAAGTGGTTCTCAACTTGGGTGATGTGACCCTCGGCCAGATAAATTAGAGTGCTTTCCACATCATTAGCAGGATACTAAGGAGAAACTTTCTCTTTCATGCATATTGCAACATTTAATTCATTTTGACTTATTTCCTGTCTTTCTTTTTAGGTTCTCATCTGTAAAATAAAAAGTGTTAGAAAGTGTCCAGGTGAAAATGTCTCACCTTAAATCCCACACATACAGTAAAGCTTCGTTAACAGTTTAAGAATGCTTAGGAAACACAGTTACTCTTAAAAGACTTAGTCCTCGGTAGGAATTGAAGGACCCTAAAGCAAACAGTACTGTGGTAGTATCTTAGAAATAGACCCATTAATGATCCTTACATGACTTTGAGAAGCACTGATTGCATTTGTAAGTTTTCAAAAGATAAAAAGAATGAGAATGAACATAAAGCCATCTTGCATTCTTGCAAGTTTTTAATTGTCTGACATGTAAGACATAGGCAGCATATATCCTCAGAAGAACCCCTCTTTCCTCTGTGTGAAGGACTGGAATGTTTTTGGTTGCATTTTGGCCAGACAGTGCAGCAAATACTTTGCTCTACATCTGGAGTCAGTTCTTGGCAGACTTCAAATGCACCTAACAAACACATTTAATAGCTAGAGATTGGCCCATATATGGACTTGCAGACAGAACCTAAGTTGATAACTGTCAGGGTGTTTGAGACAAGAGTGTTATGCTTGTTATGCATAATCTCTGTTTATGAGCTTGATACGACCATGAAAAAACATTGCAGAACTGCTATAATAAATATAACTGCTATATGGCATATTTCTGGGTCATTTGATTAAGGTCAGTTTATAATTTTATTGCATGCACTAGTTCACTATTGCAATATATACAACAGTTCCTACAGCTGTAGCATTTAGCATGTACTATATGATGGAGAATTGGCATAGATCATGAAAACTGAGTCATGTTTTCCAGTTGGTAAAAAACATGGAGCTCATAGGTTTCGCTCCAGTGGTCCCGTTTTCCTTTGCTAGTTAACTGCTGGAAAATATGATGTTATGTTTGTTGTTTTTTCTTTTAAGCCATGAAATCTTGCAACAAGAGTTAGAGTTTTTTTGCTGATACTGTTGGTACTACAACAAGCATGTTCTTGGCAAGTGGAAATGGGCAATAGGCCTCATGTCCTGAAACAGCTGTGGTTTATTTTGGTTTTTCGCCTTCATATTAATTGGGTTTGGTCATGGTTATGTTATCATAATTTTGTGTTTTGCATCAGTTTTCCCTGCAGCAGCTAAATTGTGCTTGGCCTTAAAGAAAGTAGATTATTGATGGAAAAATATCAGCTGACAGCTATGACCTGCAAGCACAGGTTTGCCTTGGAATGAACATTGGAAAACTGGACAGAATTTATCATGATCATAAATCAACAATGTTAAAAAATTTTGTATTTTCATAAAGTTGCTTTTCACGACAGAGCGACTATCCTGTATAATCATAAATCATTTCATTTAAGTTTCATGTTAAAAGTAATGTTTTGTTTCTGTGTTATCCATGGCTGTGCGAGATCACAGATACAAACAGTGGAAATGAGCCTCCTTCAGAGAGTAGCTCAGCAGTCCCTTTAATGATAGGGTGAGGAGCTCAGTCATTTGAGAGGGACTTGGAGTAGAGCTGCCAATCATCTACATCAAAAGGAGCCAGTTGAGGTGGTTTGGGCATCACCTCAAGTCCTCCCAATGAACTAGTGGAGGTGGCCAGGAAGAGGGAGGTCTGGGCACCTCTGCTTAGACTGCTGCTCTCTGTAACCTAAACCCAGATAAATGGCAGAAAATAAATTGACTACTTTACCTGCCTACTTGCCTGTCTGGGACATCTGACAGTGGTTACCAAGCTGGAGTACAGAAACTAATACCAAAATGAAAACGTCTTTGACATTACCTCGTTTCATTGTTTTAGTGTAATATATGATATGATAAGTTAATATATGATATAGATGTCATAATCATACTGCTTGTGAAGATAACTCAATTTTGATCAAAGTCACTGTGTGGAAATATTTTTTTTCTATTCTACTAGCTAGCATAGTTTAACAACACGGTTTGTGGAATACTCACAACCTCCAATATGTTAATTCATGTTTACAGGCATTAATTTAAATTGTAAATTAAATGTTTATTGATTTTTCATATTCATGAAAACTTTTTTAATCCACCCAGTGTTTTATGTAATAATTCATTTTTGTGTTCACAAAATTAATACTTTCTATGTTTGAAGTGCAAACACAGCTTTATGTTGAGCTTAATTATTTTATCACCACACCTGAGACCACAGTTCAAGTTACAGCAGTTAAGACTTCTTTTCAAGCTCTGTTTTATTCGTTGCCCCACTAACCCATCCCGTCTGGGCAAAATATTTGCTACAGACAAGTCATATTGTCATGGATTTGCTGTGTGCTAGGCAGGACCCAAACGCAAGACTCATAAACGAAAGGGCGAACTAAAAGAGGCAGCTCTATTTTGTCTGTAAATAACCCACTTCAAATACAAAAAACTAAACTAGAAAACAAACCAGGAACAGTAACTAGGAAATGGCTGGAAACACAGAGGGAAACGCACAGCACTGTGAGGGTTAACAACACGACGACAAGCAGGGGAAGACTAAGGACTAAAATACGCAGGCAGGATAACGAGAGGATGGGGAACAGGTGGAAACACAGCTGGAACTAATCAGAAATAATGAGACAAGGGGAAAGCAAAACTAGACCCACTACACACAGGACAGGGACTATCAAAATAAAACAGGAAACACACGGCAGGAACAGAGGCATGGACTTGACACTGAAACGTCAGGAACAGAGGGAACACGGAGCACAGGGACAGGAGTCACAAAGTGCGACATGAGACACGAAGACTGAGGAACAAGAAAATAAACATGAAGACAGAACTAAACCTACACTAAACATGAGGGGCACACGAACAAAACTCAAGGGTCATCGACCCAGGACCATGACACATATACATCCTGTTAAAATACTTTATTTACAAAGTAGTGCTAACACAAAAAAATACATGGCAATTTCTATCCATGAACCACAAACGTATACAAATGTGCCTTCTCACGACTCTATTTGATGTTACAAATATTTTAATAACATTCAAGCTCCTGTGATAGTTGCTGAAAGTACTAGAATGAGTTTAACTGTGATTAAGGATTTCTTGTGTGCTTTATCCAACTCACATTTTTCTGTGTTGAAGGTCCCTTTCTATTCTGTTTATAGCCACATGTTTTTAAGTCCTCCATATGAAGATATTTTTGCCCGACTTTTTCTCCTGCACTAACATAAATTGTAATCTGTGTGACACAACTGAGGCACAGGATGCCAAAAACCTGACCGTTAAAAAAAGAGGAAAAAAAACAAAACAATGACTGGCTCTTTTTAGCCCAACCACAAGCTTTAGATTACTTTAGCTCTTCTGAGGATATTTAAAAGACACACACGTAATCTTTATTATTCAAGATTTAAAAAAAAACTGCCTTTAATCTAGACCATATGTGTCAGACTAAGTTGGTCAGTATAAAAACTCTGAGGGTAAATCTGACACCACAAACTGCCACTCCTAGCAACTTTAAACACAAACTTTAAAGGTCTTAAATCCCTTTCTTGTGGAAACAATAAGCATTCTGGCTGTGGAAGATGAGGTGTTTCTGACCTCAGTCTGTTTGTTTTACACACGTAAGACATACTGTTCCCAAACACACATCGCATGTAGGAGAGTAAAACCTCCATCACATTGTACATAGTGTAGTTATGACCGCAAATAACTACATGAGTAGAAACATAGTAAATTTAAATATGTAATAAACTTTATCATAGTCATAATATAAAAAATGCATAATCTTTCCAAATAATACCACAAACACATTGGGATATAGAGTACTATACACTTACAAAAATGTATGCAGTAACTAGTGTGTGTGAAAAAGTGTTTGCCCTCTTCCTAGTTTCCTAGGTTTTTGCATATTTGCCACAATTACATGTTTCAGATCATCAAACAAATGTTAATAGCGGACAGAGATAACCTGAATAAATGCAAAATGCAGTTTTTGGAGGATGATTTCATTGTTTAGGGTGAATAGTTATCCAAACCTACCTGTTCCCGTGTGAAAAAGTAACTGCCCCTCTTGTTAAATCATGAATTAAATGTGATTAACCAGAGTTCAGTTTCACTAAACACACTCAGACCTGTTAAATCAAATATCTAGGAGGTCGCAAAAAAGTCCAGAACAACATTAAAGAACAGCAGGCTTCACAAGTCTCAGTTAAGGTCTGATTTCATGATTTAACAATAAGAAGGAGACTGAGCAAAATTGGCATCCATGGGAGAGTTCAAGGAGAAAACCACTGAAGAGCAAAAGGAACAGAAAGGCTCAATTTACATTTACCAAATAACATTGTTATGATCCCCAAGGGTTTTGGGAAAATACTCTGTGGATTGACTTTTTAGTAGGTTTTACATCTGGTGTAAAAGTAGTATTTCAGAAAAGGAACATCATACCAACAGTATAATATGGTGATGGTAGTGTGATGTCTGGGTTTGTTTTGCTGCCTCAGGACGTGGAGGACTTGTTGTTGTAAATGGAACCATGAATTCTGCAGTCTACCAAAACATCCTGTGGGAGAATATCCGTCCATCTGTTGGTGACCTCAAGCTGAAGCACACTTGGGTTCTGCAGCAGGGCAATGATACAGAACACACCAGCAACTCCACCTCTAAATGACTTAAGAAAAACTGAGAAGTTGTGGCATGACCTTAAAAAAGCAGTTTGTGTTTGAAAATCCTTTGATGTATCCGAATTACAACAATTCTGCAAAGATGATTGGGCCAAATATCCTCAACAGCACTGTAAAAGACTCATTGCCAGTTACTGGAAACACTTGATTGCAGTTGATGCTGCTAAGGGTGACCCAACCAGTTATTAGGTTTAGGGGGCAATCACTTTTACACTTAAAAATAAACACATTCATTTAGAAACTGCATTTTGTGTTTTCTTATGTTATCTTTGTATGATATTTAAATTTGTTTGATGATCTGAAACTTTAAGTGTGACAAACATACAAAAAAATAAGAAATCAGGAAGGGGGCAAACACTTTTTCACACCACCGTACGCATGTATCTGGGATTTCCACACACTCTGGGTGCCCTTAAATTGACTCTAAGAACATAAAGCCTTGTTCTAATGAGTTGCTGTTCTCTGGCCATGGCCCTTTCTGAAGAAAAGAGTCTGGATATGTTCCAGCATTCTCAGTAGGAGTCCATTATTGAAGGAGCACGCACACCCGCACTTGTTCAGACCAAAGAAGAAGAAAAGTCAGTCAAGACAAGAGGAGTCCAAAAAGTCAGCAGATGACCTTATTCAGAGAGTCAGACACAGGCCATTAACATGTCAGGGCTAATTGGACCAGATGTCTTTCTATTCTGTGTCCTTTCTGAATACTGCAAAGAACTTTTTTTTAGTTTATTTTGAGGCAAATACAGCCAAGAAATCCAGCAGTAATGATTACTTGCATAGTTGCATCGATATTAATTGGTGGGGTGTAAAATTACTAAACAAATTATATTTATTGCACTTTAGCTCATTTGTTTGCAAGTTTTGATTTCATTTTTATCATGAAACATGGCAAACATTACTGACAACAAAGATAAATCTGCCAGCTGCAAGTGAGTGTCTGTGATATGCTCTTCTGCTAAAAAAATTAAGGAAACATCATCACAGTATAACAAAAGGTCAGTAAAATCTGTTCAGTTAGGAAACATAAACCACTGTGATTCGATTTTGCCTGCTTTGGTGCAAATGAAAATGGCAACACTGGAAGTGTACTTTTATACTGAATAGTTTTTCAGGCGATGATCACATCGAGATTTTCTTTTTGCCTAGTTCAGCTTTTGGCTAGTATCCTTGTCATCCTTGTTATCCTTGTCAAATGGTACCTGCAGCCTATTCAGATTGCACAGGTAGTCCAGATCCTGCTCTGAGTGTCTCCACACTCTTTCATGTCTATCACATGTACTCACAAATAATTGTGCTGCACCAGTGAGCTCTAACAGAATAGCAGTAAATGACTGGGATAAGAATATATTAGCATTTCTGTGACATCTTAGACTTACTATATAGACACACATGTTATATAATATTTATATTGTGTAAACTTACCTTCTCACAGCATCAGTCTTGTTTCATTTTTTGTTTATTGTGTGAAGCTGCAACTCTGTTCATGTTAATTTTAAACAGATCTTCTATGAAGTATAAGGTTTTCATGGTGGCCCTGGAAATGCAAATGCACTGCAACTTCAGAAAACAAGAGTAAATACAAAAGTACTTCAAAAGTAGAAGTTGAATAAAATACAAAGGAAATAGAAAAAAACTGCTACAATCACAAAACAAAAAGGAAAGTGTTTTGGGGAAGGATAATGTGATCAAAATGAGCTATATTTTTCTTAAATTATACTTTTTTTTTTTATTTAACATTTGATTTATTTTCTATGTTCTCCTGTATGTAAAATATGGATTTGATATTTGCAAATCATTGTATTCGGTTTCCTTTAACATTTCCATTAACTACACAGAAAATCTTTAAAAATCATCTTTTTTAATGATTAGTTGTTCAGGCCTTACTGTTTTTATCTTTTAGAAATCTCCAGATGTCATGTCCAGATGACAATCTCTCCTTGTAAACAGGTAGAACTTTACATGTTTACAGTTCAGATAAACAAGGTCGAGAGATGCAATAAAATGAAACACCGCAGTGTGTAAGTGACTCCAACACAAATAAAAACACCATGCCTCACTCCTGCTTGTCTCCATAAACAGCTATAGGGATTTTATAAATCTGCTGCAGTGGGAGGGGGGGGGATAAAGCTTCAGGGATTTCAGAGTACAATAGCAGGCATCCAAATTAGTCTTCTACATGTCTTTTTTCTGTTTTACTGGCAGACTAATTAAGCAGCAACAGATTCCAAATAGTTTTATGCTCATAAACAAACACACTGCACGGGTTTGATCTGTCTAAATGCATGCTGGAGCTGATGTCCAAAGAGGCACACTTTGTACAGTTATGAGAGCTGGCACCCAAAAACTGAGTAGTTATTAGTTTCCACTGTGTTTGGTTGGGCGATAGCTTGGAACTAAAGTTTTAAACAAAGGATGGAAAAGTGAGCAAAAGCAAGTAGATAGCAATGTCTTTAAAGTTGCAATCCACAAAATTTGATGTTAGTTTGTTATAACCAGAGACTGTATGGAAAAGGTGGATTTAGCCACCATGATGTAAACCAATGGGGCTTCACTGGAGCTGGAACTGACTATATTATGATTAGGGGGTTAAGTGCTAAGTTACAAGCTAATGCAAGAGGGGAAAAAATAACTATACACTTGTTCCAGCACCCTGGTCTTCTATCAGTCACATGTCAAAGAGCAGAGGTCTATCACAATGTGCGTGAACAACCAGAAAACCAAAAAAGAATAGTAACCTCTCAGTTTGAGAAACTTGAGTTATTGTTAACTGGATATACATCCTCCTAAAACATAGGCCCTGTACAGATTCCAGTGAAGCAAAATTAATCCTGCTTCCTGATAGCCAACTGGGGCCACAATAATAATAATAGTAAGCTATAAGCTTTATGACAATGCTGTGTGAGATCAAAAGAGAGAGATCACTTTCTTTGGCATGTTTTATGATTTCTTTTTTTAGATTTCACTAGGCAAGCACTGCCTGCCTTGCTTGCCCTGATCGGATGCTATCTGTCTTACCTAGTTTGCATGCTGTTAGGACTTTTCTTCATTCATGTAACACCATGTTGATCTGAAAAATAACACTGATCTGTTGGCAAGAGTATGTTGATAAACTGCACTCAAAGCACACTCAAACCTGTCTCTCTAACAAACAACTCTAATGTTGACCACAGAAATGCTTGAAATGTGCTTGTTGTTTGGTTATCATACCTCCCACTTTGTGTTTCAGTGTGTCTTACGTTTCCTTTGTTCTAAACTGTTTACTGCCAAACATTTAGTATTTAGACATTAAATCTGTTTGTGCAGCTTTCTGGAAAATAGCATTAAGCTTTTTTTCACATTAGTATTTAGAATCAAAGCAATTGCCCATGAAATGAAGTATTTTTACTGCTTTGTTTGCATATATGCTTCAGTTACATACATTTTTTGGCAAATGTAAACCAGAAGAACTGAGACGAGGAAACAGTTCTTGCAGCACAAACCACAGTCAACTTAGTGGTAAACTACTCAGAAAGGAAGAACATCAATAAAATATCAATAATCCCTGTCAGCTGTGCGACTAATGGGGATTAGTGATTAGTGGCAAAGCAGATTTCAGAACTTGGTTTGTCATTTTTAAGAAATAGCACTTGAAATGTGTCAGACCTTCAAAGCATTGTGAAAAAATTTTTGGATACTAAACTGAGAAAAAGTTACTATAATTAATTAAGCCACTTAATATAATTACAAATTCACAAAAAATGCATGGTGGAGCAGTGAACTCACAATGTCAACAAGGCATGTGGATTTACTGGAAGGATAACAGCACAATTTTAATAAACAATTTTTTTGGATAAAAACGTGTATACAGTATGGTTTAGATGGCACCACGCTGATGAAGGCCTATCCACCAACAGCCCTGGATTTATCTGTACTGTTCATCATTGGACATTTTATGTAGACTCAAAAAAAGCAGTGTGGTTTTCAGCTTTCAATCCACTTTGTTAGGTAGGCCTGTTCAATTGCTCATCAATGTAACTGTATAATTAGCCAATCATATGGCAGCAACCCAGTGCGATTAGGCTTGCAGAGTGGGGAAGACAGGTAATTTAAGTACATTTAAACACTGCGCCAGGCAGGCTGTTCTGAGTATTTCAGTATGCAATGATTTATTGGGATTTTCTGAAACAACTGTCTCTTAGGTTTACAGACAAGGACTGGAAAAAGGGAAAACATCCCGTGATGCCTTGTTAATGGCAGAGGTCAGAAGGAAATCTTCAGACTTCTTTAAGCTGATAGGAAACCAATAGTAGCTCAAATAACCACTTATAACCAATGTACACAGAAGAGCATTTCTGAGCATACAAGATGTTGAACTTTAAAGCAGTCTGGTTACAGCAGAAGAAGGCCACAGTGTTGCATTGTATTATTAATCAAAAGGTTTTTAAGATTTCTTTCTTTTTTTAATAATAACTCATTTAATCCATTCAGGAGGCAAAAACAGGTACTTCCTTTGTACGCGCACTCACAGACACACATCCATTAAGTAATTTGGCCTTTCACAGCAAGAGCTTCACTTTGATGTTTGCCACATCAGACAGGGCCCACGCTTAGAAATCAAACAAACTCCACTGCTGTCACTTCATTTGGACATTCCTGCAGCTGAGTTACAGCTGGCTGATTTCCACACAATCTCCCCCAGAGAGACACTTCAACACAACTGCGGAGACCAGAGACATTGTTAGTGCATATCAAAATAAATAACAAAAATCCCACAAAATTAGACATTTATTGGACGCATCTCCCACTTTTAAGCTCTTGTTTAAAGATTTGTCAGATTTAATAAACAAAGTTAAAAGGCAAGTGTTAAGCATATATATTTTTATTGCATCTATTGTAAACCTGTGATTTTACTATATGGTTTACTTATCAGCAGTATGGCAGAACTGGGTCCTACCTATAAAAGCTGCAGGCATGAAAGGATCTATGGATCTAATATCATGACTTTGCACCTAATTATATAATTTCAACCATAATATATACATTTGTAACTTTATCTATTTCAAAATTAAACGTGACACTTGTTAATTGAAAATTAGATGACAAGAAATCACTGACAGCCTGTATGAAATAAGTGGTTTTCTAAAATAAGCAAAACAGTTCCCATAAAACTTGCCTTCTTTGTCTGCCATGTTTAATTCCTCTGCTGTTTCTGTCAAAGAAGATTACTTTGTTGATAGTTATTTTCTTTTTCATCAGTCTATGGTACCAGTAAGCCAAACTTTTAAAGCTTTATTTCCATTTGCTTTCATAGACCAGTGTCCCTTGCAGCAGGTTTTCCACCAAACTGATCTTAGCGGTTACACAGTGTTGAAATAATCAATAAATAAATGAGAGCAAAAGCTGTTTGTGTACCTTTAAAAGAAAAACAAGGACAATAACAAAAACTTGCAGTTATGTTAACTCTGTGGTCTGTTTTGGTTTTGTTTTTTGACCAATGGTCAGAAAATCAGTTGCTCTTTGTTTTCTCCTTTAAGGAGCTTTTGAGCTAAAGAATTGTCTGCTGCTGAAAACAAGGTTAGTAATATACCATAAAGTGCGTTTGTGCATTTCTGGTCCTAAAACCAAAACAATGACCAAAGAGATGTTAAGTATGGCCTCATTTCTGCAGTTAATATATTCATTTGATTTACGATAACATGGCTTTAAACTCTGTTTAAAGTTGGATATGCTGTATGCTGAAAAAGAACAACATAGTGCCCAGTAAACAATCAAAGCCCATTTCTTCCCTGCAGCTGAACTCTTTGGACTTGTTGATGTTGTGTCTGGTGTGGGATGTGGTTTGTGTACTGTGGTGTCCAGTATGTGGTGGAATTATTTATTCGTGGCGACCGACCGTGGCTGACTGAAAATCTGATTCAGATTCAACCCCGTGATAAAGGTTTGAGCAAGAAACATAAACACAGTGAAACATGATGAATTTACTGTGACATTCCCACATATTTTATATTTTAATGTGTCATTCTAACGTTTCAGTGTAATGTTTGGCACTATTGTATATCACCTCATTGGAACTCAAGCTGCTTTTACCTACATTTTTATTCAAATTGTTTTAATGCTTTTCTTTTACTTTTTTGTTTGTTTCATCTGCACCATTTCCAGCAGCAGTAATTTTCTGTGTTTATTGTAGCTGATGTATTGATGCACATTTGAGGCTGAACTCATTTTAACTTCTTTAATAATTATTTACATAGTAAGAAATTGCCATTACAAGTACCCAGCGCCTAAAAAAACACCTTCAGTGTTTTGTTAAATCATCAGTCCAAACCTCAAAATTATGAACCATAAATTAAAACTTCATTTAAAAAAATAAAGGCAGCAAATCTTCACATTGAGAAACATGAATAATGAAATCTGGGACATTTTGCTGTATAATAAATTCTGTGAATAAATAAATCAATGTAGCAATGTTTCACTTCTATAGACATTTGGTTTATTTGTAAACTGATGTATTTTGTATGCTGTGACAGATGAAGCCTAATATCTCCTTCTGGGAATGATGGAAGGAAGAAAGGACAAAAAGCATTGTTCCAGAGTGTCTTTTGTCCCGTCTTCCACCCCTAACCGGTCACGACAGATCGCTGCCCCTCCCACTGGTTCTGGCTGAGTCTCTCCTTCCCAGTGTTGCCAAATGCTTACTCAAGGGGTCAGTTGATAGTTGGGGTTTTGTCTGTATTATTTTAAGGTATTGTCCCGAATTCAAAAATGTGGCACAAAAACAAACCAATGGAGGCCCAGTAGAGTGCAATCAGATGAAGAGTTTATTAAGAACACACGCGTGGGAAGAAGCACACAGCATCACATCAGCGGACTTCTTCGCCCAAAATACACAGACAATGGCTTTTTATAATGTCAGGGTTAACGCCCCTTCACGCGTTATAAGAACATTATTTGCATCTTGGCGATCGTGGCTCAAGAGTTGGGAGTTCGCGTTTGGAAGGTTGCTGGTTCGAGCCCCGGCTTGGACAGTCTCGGTCGTTGTGTCCTTGGGCAAGACACTTCACCTGTTGCCTACTGGTGGTGGTCAGAGGCACCAGTGTCTCTGATCAGAGGCGCCAGTGTCTGGCAGCCTCGCCTCTGTCAGTGCGCCCCAGGGTGGCTGTGGCTACAATGTAGCTTGCCATCACCAGTGTGTGAATGTGTGTGTGAATGGGTGGATGACTGGATATGTAAAGCGCTTTGGGGTCCTTAGGGACTAGTAAAGCGTTATATAAATACAGGCCATTTACCATCTTGAGAACATTATTTGCATCGTTTGCAGACAATGATCAATTTTTAGAGCTAAAGGCAGACACAGAAGTTCCTCTTTTCCAGCATTTTCCAGCCTTTTCCAAATATGGCGATGACTTCAGGCCCTGAAGGCCCCCGTGGACTTGTCCTCCTCTCTGACACATCTTCTGTCACCTGTTACAAAGCAAACTCAAATGCAACAGGTTGCTGAATACATTCAGGCCTTTGCTCAGGCCTGTTTCTAGATTGCATGTATTATATGTGTTTTGCAGGCGTGTATGCAGTTTTAACCTTCTGTAGCTCCAAGTCACTTACACAATAGATCGTCCGGACATCGCTCATATAGTTAAGGGTGGAGTCCTTACTCCACCCTTAACTATATGAAGTTCAAGTATCTCAGGTCATGAGTGAAACAGGAGACTGGCAGATGAATACAGTTTTGCAGATGTTGTGGTGAAGAGAGCTGAGCGTGAAATTGACTTTATTTTTTGATCAATCTATGCTACCTTGATCTATGGCCATTATCTGTGAATAGTGACTATAAGAATGAAACTTAAGAAACAAAAAAGCTTCCTCCAAAGGGTGACTTTGACCACCTTCAAAGACAGGTTGAGGATCTCAGGCATTTGGGAAAGTCTGACTAAAACCACTAACCCACTGAGCTTTTTTTGGAAACTTAACATGATGCCTCCTGGATGTCTCCTCGGTGAGATCTTTTGGGCATATAAGAAACTTCCAGGCAGACCTAAAACACACTGGAGAGATTATGTCTCTTAATCAGACAGATGGCTGGGTAGAAAGAAGGCTTGAGATTTGCTACGCCCATGAACCAAACTCATGTATACTGTTAAAAAGGAATGGGTGGAGTTTCCTTCTGTCACTACTGCAGCACCAAACTACACACAGATATAGTTAGACCTATACTATTTGGACAAAAGTATTGACCACACCTTTTTGAAGCCGGGTGCTTTAAGTTTCATAGTAACAGAGTGTTTAAAATCTAGCCATGCAGTCTGCCTTTAAAAACATTTTTAAAAGAGTGGGTGGTTCTAAAGACCTCACTGAGTTTGAGCACAGTAAACGAGTCAGTTTGTGAAAAAGAAATGCCTGGAAAGAATTTCTTGATGGGGTTTCTGGTTTAGCTGGGCTGTGAATTTAACAATCATGTTTTTGGTCATGCATCAAGAATTTATACAAAACTATGTCACAAATTCAGGATCGTGATAACATTTTATATCCAAAGAGTCAAAGATCAACTGATTTTACTCAAATTTGCCAGTAGATGTTATATGTAGTGATAGTAATTTTAGTTTCCTTGTTTCTTTCTGTTTATTTTATTCTGATTCTCTGCAATTGTTTAAAAAAAAGAGCTGTCTATTTTAATCTTTATCACACTCCAGTTTCATCAAAGCAGTAACTAAGCTTTACTCCTGATATTAATCCAACCTTTTGTTTTTCTTCCTCTTCAAATAAAGTAATGTCTGTCTTTTTGATGTGAGCTTAAAGAAGGCAGGTTGTTCACTTTCGGATTTTAAGGTCCTGTAATTTCATTCTCATTCACTGCTGGAAGGCTTTCAGGTCTGCAGGTCAGTAAAAGACTCTTTCTTCTTTATTTCCTTCCCTCTTTCCTGCGTTGGCATCCCTTCAAAGTCAAGAAGGATGTTGGTCAGTTCTTGTCTGACTACTGGCCGGTCTTTTTTAGTTTTTAACACATGTGAAAAACAGTGTTATACAATAACGTCTGAGTTTGTGTTTTAGACACACTGAAAATTGCCTATTTTTAGGTGAGAAACAGCTGTTTTAATGGTTCTCCAGTTTGCTATTTTTCATCTGTCTCGCAGGTCAGATCACTTTCATTGTTGGTTGGTCAATTATGAAATCTGCACCAAATTGAATTTCTGTTTTAGAGCTACATTATATGGTCTGTGAATGTTGCATTAGTTTAAGTTGTCTACTGAAAAATTGTGTCAATATTTGGTTAATCTTTTTTAAAGAAAATTTGCATCTCTGCCAGCTTGAATGTCTCAATAGCTAAAATGTTTTCTCAGTTCTGTTTTGATTTTTTGAATGAATAAACCAGTTCCAGCCTCAACTTGATGGGACTGTTTGTTCTGGCCCTACAGTGTTGCTGTATTTGGGTTGGATAACTGGTGAGCCCGGATATGATTCAAACGCAGTGCTCTGGTTAAAGTCAAGACAACACCTTCTCCACATCGGTGACTGATCAGATGTCTTTCCTTAAAATGAAAGTCTGTATGGAGATGGAAAGGTCACCATCACAGAAGGAGCAGACAAGTGGAGGCTCTGAAGTTTTGTCACAACTCTATCTGCCATGTCTGACTCCTTCATGGAGGTCCACTGATGAAAATCTTGTGAGCTTCAAACTTTTGCTTTGATTTTGCTTTTATTTATAGTGAAGCATAGGTCTGCATAATGAATAGGTGGACGGGTATCATCATAGAGATTATATTTACATTCCTACTTTTATTCTGTGGGCAACAAAAATCACACTTGTGATGAGAAGTTTGAACAGAAAACTCAGAACCTGCGTATTTAATGCCACACACATGATCCCAGACTGACCAATGTAGTGTATACAGAGACCACACTAACTAGGAACAGTCGAAGTTGGTGTGGTCTTTGTATACTTAGCTTCATATGCACTGCAACTACAACTACCTTTGTATATCAAACAGCCTCCAGAAAGCAACTCAAACTGATTCTGGGGCTATAAAATAATTGACATGACATATTGCAGCTGCGAAGAAAGATAAACAGTACAGAAAGAACAATGAACTCTGCTATAAGAAAAAAATTATTGCTTGTCTGACAACTTCATTTACCTTGTTTACTCGTGTGTGTGTGTGTGTGTGTGTGTGTGTGTGTGTGTGTGTGTGTATGCATTTGTGCATATGTGTGTTTGCATGTCTGTGTGCTGGCATTCATTACCAAACTGCATCCAAACATTTGAGTATGTTTATTTTTATGGATGATTGTTGCTGGATTTTCCAAGCCAGAAAGAAGCTGGAATATAGGATCAAGGGCAAAATAGTACACAATGTATATGCACTGGCTACTTCATTAGATATACCTGTTCAACTGCTCATTAATGTAAATATATACATCAGCCAATCAGATGGCAGCAAGTAAATACATTTAGGCATGTATGGTCAAGAATACCTTCCAAAGTTCAAACGGGACCATCAGAATGTGGAAGAAGTGAGAGAAAGTAAGTTTTACTAGAATATATATTATTTAGCTCAAAAAGTTAAGACCAAATATACAGATTTAATATTTTGAAAAATTGTAATTTTTTGGAAGCAAAAAAAATTGTAAATAACATTTGTAGACAAACCTTTTAGACAATAAAGACGCAGTATTTTGAGAATAATGTGGTAAAAACTGTGCGCTGTGTACAACTGAAACAAAAAAAGCACTATTGAAACTCAGTTGTTTGACTATTTGGAAATAGGAATCATTGCTAATGTTGTTCTCCAAAGCACCCTGAAATATCTCACCATGTTATACAAATTTGTACAAAAAAATGGATTTTGTACAAAATCCATTTTCATTCACTGAATCTGTTTGTAATGGTCCTTAAAAGAAGCTGCTTTCATTTCTTTGAAACACACACACACACACACACACACACACACACACACACACACACACACACACACACAGAGAGAGAGAGAGTGAGAGAGACTTCCTGTGTATTAAGCAACTTTATTAAAAAGCCTGTGAGAGAGCTAAACAGGGAGATTAGTAACCATGGGTGCAGGCCAGAAGACAGAGCACTGCAGGACATTTGACTTGTACACAACAGAGCAATGGATGATAAACCAAGTACCAAGTATGGTGACATGACAGAAAAAGACAGCAGCAGAAAAACCTGTTTGACACAAACGTGAAATGGGAACTGTTAGCCTTCAGAGTAAAAGTTACAAAAGGATGGCTTGCTGTGATAACACAAAACTTTTACTTCAAAGGTGAACAGTCTCCGTTTCCAGTTTGGGTTGTACTTTTTCTAGTTTCACTAGCTGGTGAACACTATAAACAACTTCTTTCACCATGTAGCAACTGCCAACAATCACTCACCAGTCAGTGAGGAAATACACATTTTTCTCTAGTGACTGAAAGTTGTTGATGGGCCGCTGATTTGTCTCTAAGCCTATGTGATGAGGCCTAAAATAGACCAAAAACAGACCACCAAATTAGGAGGGCGTGTAGTTACGTTAAGATAGTGATGCACGCCAACTTTAGTTGCCTGCTGGAAGTAGCTTGGAGGCTTCACTTCATTCACTGGCTCTGTTGTCAGTGGCGCACACCCATATAAAAGAAAAACGCACCAAAAAAGCAGAAATTAACAGTGCAAATGCTTTATTAGATCCAAAGTAACTTTTGGTTCTTTTGTAGCAAAACATTTTGTGGATGTAGTTTGACACCAGAAATACTGAAGCATGTTTCACAAGATACAACGTCTGTAATTTTAGCACATTCCACACAGAAAACCCTGAACTGTAACTTCAAAGATGGCTTTGCAGGTCTGTCTCAACATCCCAGAATATCTTCACTATCCAAATAATGCCTTCCCAGTTTGAAACCTCACTGTTCAGTTTAGATTTCAAAGCGGAATTGGAAATGATCAGAGATCAAAATACCTTTCGAGGCCAAAGGACAGACCTATAAGCAATCAGAGCATTGAAACACTGATGAGGACTGAGAGATGGAAACTGTAAATGGAATACAGAGATGTCAGCCATCAAATCAAATACAAACCATATCAGATAAACAGTTGTGATTGGCTCGGCAAAAACGAGGCCAGGTCGAACTATGTTTCAACAGGAGAAGAGCCAGATGGATTCTGCCAGAGCAAAGGAAACATGAGCTCTCAGATTTGACTGATTCTCAGGCTACCAAGGTCGAAAACTCAGATCGATCACTTCACAGGACATTGCACTGACTTAAGTTCATTTCCTGCAGACTTATCTTGACCGTAATCACCACTGGCCAAAACCTAACTATTACGTTGATGTTGGATTTTGTATCCAAAAGGAGGGTGAGTAACCATATATATGTTATAAAAGTATGCACACACACACAGAGGATGCAGATAAAGAGATAAATGAAGGCAACATGTTGGCTTTGGCTTTGCTCACACAGGAGTGCAACTCTGATAGACCCCATTCTGTCTCCCCTCGCTGTCAAACAATGTCAAACAATTTTCTTTGTTCGTGGGTGTGTGTGTGTGCGTGTGTACATAGGGAAATACTTTAGGTTTTTCACGTACATGTACAAACATTTAGAACTTACCACTAGGTCTCCAAGGTATCTACGTGTAATATGACACATAAGTTACAGGCAATAACAAAGTTGCCAGATATTCACAAAATCAACACAGCCTCTTATTTCTAAAAGTACAATACTTTTTTTTTATAGGACAAACACAACATCTTACACCCATCATCGTCCATACCATCACTGTAAGTGGTACGCAGCAAATGTTGTGATGCAGTATTGTCTTTGCCTTTAAGTTCCTAAGACCCAAACTCTTCCACGGCATGCATTTTTAATTTCTTTTTGATATTTGGGCTGGTTGGGTCCCAATGAATGTAAAAACAAAGAATTACCAGATTTTTTTTTTTTTACCTAATTTCTGATTCTAAGAAAAATGAGAGCCACATATGAGGATATTCGTTTAAAATTTTGATAGAACAATAGCAGTATAATGTCCTCGTAAGTGGATATCAGGCCCTTGTAGAGCAAGATTGAATATTTTGGTCTAAATAACCCAAAATGTGATGTCCACATATGTGGACGCCAGGTCCTAGGAGGTTAAGTTCCTAGTCCTCTCTGATCACCCTGCTTTTGTATTTATAGATATAACTAACATGAAAGTGCTTCTGTAGACTTGCATGAATCATAACTGCATTGCACACAGTCTTTCCACTTCAAGTGATTTTTTTTTTTCACTTCCATTTTTGACCAATTTGTTAAAATCTGAACGCCCCTAAATCTGTTTGGTTTTGATATTTTAGAGCCCATAAACGCTCAGTATAGTCTTATATCTTATCTTATGCCTATTTTCAAATCATCTGTTGCACCTATAAGCACATTAAATGGGATGTCATAGTGCACCTGTACATCACTGGATCAGGGCTAATGACATTTTTAGGGATTTTGAAACCTAGTTTATAGTTATCACATTGATTGTGTTGTGCACCAATGTTACCAAAATCCTGTCATCACTTATACTGGTGCTTGAGGTGTCCCAAACTCAAAGCCTCGGTATAGTAAATTTATGTACAAGGCCTCTTTTAGCTGTGGACCTGGATGCACCAGGTCATGGCATTAATAAGGCAGTTCTATAATTCCCAGTTTGTGACATTTTAATCCAGACCATGATCTTTTCCTAAAGTAAAAAGCCAGGAGGGGAATGTGTACACTGTACTAAATTCACATATGTATAACCCGTGACATAAAGAGAAAGAGTTTAAAACCAATTCACCTGCGCAGCCTTACTCTAGTGGTGACAGTTACATCTGTAACCTCACGCTGGTTGTTTCTTTTAAACGAACCATCTAAACAGGCTTTGCTCAGAACAGGGTGGTTTGCTTCGCTGAATGCAGATGATACCTCAGATCATCTGCACATTCATATGTACTGACAAAGTGGGACTCTTCCACATTACACAGAGAAGCCCAGCTGTTGAGCTGGCCTGTGCTCCCAGCATTTGATACATGAATGGATCAAGTGTCTGCCTCCTCTGTGTCTCGACAGAAGAACTCAAAGACCATGAAGCTGTCAATATGGGGCTAATCTGTTTTGAATATTTCTGCCATGCCACTGTGTGTGTGTATGTGTGCTTGTGCTCTTGTGTGAAATACACAGCAAAGAATAGAAGGGGGTTGGAAAAGAGACAAGATGACTTTCCCATCCTACAGAGCTGAGCTTTAAGAGCTTTGAAATGGATTTGTCAGGCGTATGTCTCAACTTTCAAGCCATTTCTCATCAGCTTTGCCTGAAGTCACACCTTAAAAACTGAGAGGACCTTAATGATTGGGGTTAATGACTGAAAGAGATGTACAAAAACAAAAGTCTTGAAACACCCTTCATTTCTTTCTATTTTACTTCCAAGGACCAAGACTTTATTGTAATTTTTCAAGCGGTATTGAGCACTAGTTCTCCAGGTTTTCTTAATGCCTCTCTTTTTTTCTTGTTTTTTTGGACATTTACTGCTTAATGTTGAGAGAATTTGTTTTCTGAAGTCAAACAAAGAAAAGTCTTTGAATGAATAAAGCAAAAAACAAAAAAAAAATAAGCAGAAGAACTTTGGCACTTTGTTTCTAGCACCCTGTAACAAAAACCCCTCATTTGTATCTATGAAAAATATCAATGATAACATCGTTTGACAGATAGAAACTTTTAGACCAACAAGTTCATTCCTAAAGAGCTATTAGCTGAGAACTTGGTATATCTCAGCATGGTGTGCAGTGTGTTCCAACAAAATTGAGAAAACTGGACAAGTGGAGGATAAAAAGGAAATATCAATCCTAGAAAACTGAGCAATATTTAAAAGTCACATGCTTAATAAGGGTAGACAGAAAAGACCTGACAAAGGACCTGAGACATGCATCTGGACCTTTAGCCAATCCATTTACTGCTCACTGAAGCCTCATCAGCAATCGTCTCAGTGGAAGGATGGCTCTCTAAAAGCCATTCTTCATAAAGGGAAATGGGAAGAAAGCGCTGAGGTATACTAAATTACAAACTGGACTGAAAATCCATGACAACAGGTCTGAGGGACCAGTGAATCCAAATATCCGCAGCCATGTGTAAATCACTGTGAAAACTCTGTTTGGGTCTGCATCTCAACCAGTGGTGTTGATGAAATCTTCATGCCATATTTTTCATAGCTCATTAATGGAAGGATCCATTTCCTCAACACAGGGCCACAGGTCAGACAGATACCCATCCAACTGCCATAAAACACTGTGGCATTATCTGGACAGGTCACCAGTCTAGGGTCAGCACACAGAGACAGACACCCATTTGTGCTCATATCACAGACCAAACCACCAGTTAGCCTAACATGCATGTCTTTGGATCGTATGAGCTCTGTAGAGAGAACCCACATACACACAGGGAGAACATGCAAGCTCAAACCCTGGACCTTCTTTGTGTGACATCATAATGCCTGAAACCATAAGACAACATCCAAGGTCCTGCAAAACATGTGTTGGCAGATCATGTTAAATTGCAATAATAATATTTATTTATAGAGCACTTTCTAAACTCGCATGTACACAAGCAGCATAGAATAAAGTAAACAGTGACTGACAGACTGTAGCGCCTCATTCTCTGAAAGCTGCCCAGTGGAGCAGAAACATTTGGTCTCAACATGCAACTGTTGCTATGTCAGAAGAAATATTTATGCACCCTACATTTAGTTAGCTGACAGCTAATGAAAACTATGTACAAGCTACCAAGGCCCTTGTCAATATGTTAAGTTTATGCCACATCGTTCTATAGGCTTCATACTGTCAAAATGATTTTGCATAATTTATAGAAACACAGCAGCCTGAAAATGGCATTTATATATTTGTTTCATCAGTGTCAACGTACTTGTTGCAGATGTAGTTATAATGAGTTTCGCCCTTCTTCTTTCACGCACATCTTTTTTTTCTTTTGACTATATTCAAGTTTCTGTCTGTCCATTTAAATGCTCAGTGTTTCAGTTAGAAGTATGTAAAAACCTCCAGTTATCCTGCTGTCGTTAGTCCCGCTTTACTACAGCTTTTAAGCTATTTTAAGTTGTTTTACCAGTAGATGGAATTGGCAAGGAGACACCTTCATGCAAACCAAAGTCAGTGGAGAAACATAAATTGTTTCCTCCTTCCTTTTCCCTCTGGTCCTTTAAGCAAATATGACAAAGCCAAACACAGTTTAAAGTAACAAGTCAAAAATCCAGTAAAGCGATGCAAGGTTCTCAGATAGCTTGTAAAGAAAAGGTTTAAAAACACCAGTGACTCTGTTGACCTGACCTATTAACACGGGTAATTTCCCAGCTTCCCAGCTGTGACCGGAGAAGCTGTGTTACCTCAAGCTTTTAGCTTCACCTCAAGAGTAGATAATATATAAATATCAGGCTTAGTACAGACTTGTATAAGATTAAGATGTGTATATAACATTAAGAGAGAAACTCTTCACAGTCTGAAACAGTTTTTTAGTTTAGGCAGGTGAAGAAGAGTGGAGATGACTGATGTCTAAAATAGTCTTTGAAAGATAATAACGATTACATTTTCAAAATAGTTTTAAGACGATACAAACAGTAACTTTGTAGTGTATACACCAACATTTTTTTTTCTTCTAACATTCTCAGTGTTTTCAAATGGGGAACCGTAACAGGCTGACGTCTACATCTGTCATCATTCAAGCGTTTTTCTGATCATGAGAACCAAACTGTGTAACTTGAGCTTTGCATTTCTACTCATGGTACCTGTCCCAAACAATAAGCACAACTGCAAACAAGATTTGCCTGTGCGATTATCCTTCTCCTTCTTCCTTTGCTCTATTTTTCATCACTTTCTTTCTTACCTCCTCTTCTTTTTCTTATCCTACAGCTTCTTGTTCATGTTTTCCTTTCTTTGTTTTCATGTACTGATACGCTCCATAGTGTCAGGTTCTGCTGCTGCTGACAGACCATCATTTAGCAATTAAGCACCCTGTGTAGTGGACAGATTGCAGCTTATTTAGTTTTTCAGGTCATTAGGAATAAACCTAACACACATAATGAGATGAAATTCAGATGGTTTGTTTGCAGTGCTGCGGCTTTGCAGCACTTTTCTTTCCCTGAAGTCATGCTGCTGATTTCTGGCCACAATGCAGGAACATGAAGCCACACATGCAGAAACACACTGCTGTCTTAGATTCATGGTAACGGGAATATTCAGAGTGTGTGATATCGAGCTGTTAGGGGCATTAGCGTGTCGAGGAACATGTGTGAAGGGAATAATCTGCTTCCTCCCATTTCCTCAGTTTGTCCTTTTTCTCCTTTTGAAGGTTTTTCACACACTGGTCCTGTAGAGAAGAGTTTGCCATCGTGGCACAGCACTGAGGATCTGGTTTCAAAATATCTGCCAGGCTATCAAGCTGTTACTATGCAGCATGCTTTCAACATAACATAAAACCATGTTGGTTTTTCTCATTAGATACGGTACAGAAGAGAGCGAAGGCTAGAGAAGGGACCTTTATGCAACAGGAAAATGCAAGACGAGAAATTTTCCTCTGCGCTTTAACCATCATCAAATGCGATGTTACAGCTAAACAGCCACTACTTAGATTTAACCATGTCTCCAGAATTGAAATTCATTAATAGAAAGGATTCACTTTGGTTTTATGTTTAATGTAGAAGGACAAAAAAAAGTCTCCTCGTCCTCAATTTTGTACTATATAACCCTTGTAGGTGTTGATGTCAGAACACTAGGTAGACGGTTAAGAAGGAGGGAAGTATGTTTGAAATGGAATTTTTATCATAGGAAGTCAATGCATCATACCTGTGAAACAAAACTCCAAGCATTGGATAAATACCGGCATGCAGAAGCCAACTTCAGCATTACTCAAAATGAAGGCAGAATTTCCACAATGTCATGTTATATATGCACTCCAAGTAAAGAAACTCGTAAAACTATTTAGGTCTTGACTTAACCAAACAATACATTCAGCATAAATAGACAACCAGAATCACAGCAGGCGCCTGACTCAACATCTGCTCTACATTACAGTGCTGGCGAGCGCCGTGATTGATAGTAAATGAAACTCGATTTGGGGACTTTTGCTTTAGCTGAGGGATCGTTGCTTCAACACTTAGAACAAATCTCTGACTCTCTTCCTCACTCTTTCCCTCCCCAGTCTCTCGCTCCCAGGTGTCTTCTCAGCGGCAGGAGGTGCTGACGGAGAATGCGACCCGGATGTCAGAGCGCTCCCAGCTGCTCCAGCAGACCCTGGGAGAGGAGTCCAAACAGGCTGACCTGCTGGAGAACATCTGGAAACTGGAAAACCTCTTCCAGAACCACAGCAACTGGCTGCAGAGGCTGGAGATCTTCATCAAGGTACAACACAAGATATCTGGATGCCCCATTTTATTGTATCTTAAATGTTTATAGAGGAAAGCGTGATTAATGAAGGTGGCCCAATTTAAACAGGAATACTCAGAAATGGTTCACCCCAGGCATCATTGAGTGTTTTGTTACTTTGATCGTTAGAGACAAGCTCGTCTCCCCCATTTGACCAAAGAACAGATGCCCAGTCACCCTGTAGTGTTTTCAAGAATACTCTTTGGGGCTCTTCTATTCCACACCTCTGCTGTTAGCAGGAGCCTAACGGACTGGCCTGGGATCTGTAGCTCACTTGATTGGGTTCACAGTAGGCACAACAGTTGGTGGTACTTGACCTTTTTTTGCTTATGGATCTCCTCTGTCTGATCTATCCGGGAAACAGTGATTTAGCAAAAACATTTCTTTTTTTATGCCTCTGATGTTGACACCAGATGTGTTGGAGAGTTCTTTTAAGAATCTCTACTACAACCCTTTCTCAACCTTCAGCTGCCAGTGGTGTTGCATTGGTACGGCCACTGTTCGGAGGCCATGGCTCAGTTAGGGGCTTCTGCAAACTGGCTAGCTGGTGAAAAGAGAAGTGCCAAAGAGGAAGCATTGAAGGGCAACAAACCAACAATCCATGCTTAATTAATTTAAGTTTAAGGTTGAAAAATAAAGGCTGATGATAGAAATACTACCATTAGTCCGAGTCCTTTTCCTTGCAGGGCTTGGAGGTGGAGCTGAGGAGCATGCAGGCTCACTCTCTACAGTCAGAAGGCTACCTGGTGCAGTTGGATGACAGGTTGTCCTCGCTAAGCAGCTCCGCGGGTCGGAACCTGACGAGCTTGAGTTCGGAGGTGGCCCGAGCATCCACGTGGCTTCGTGATCATGACGTCCTGCTGAGGTACACGTTTAATACAGTTTTTGTAGTCTACTGCATTTAATAACATTCAAATGGACTTCTGTGGGATTCTGATTTACTTTAGGGAAACCTCGAGTCATGTGAGTGACCTGAGGGAAAAATTAGACGAGGTCAACTGGACAGTGGGAGCTGTCAACCACACCTTCAGCAACGATGTCAGTATTCACCATTTGAAGATACGTGACTTACAGGTTAGATGTTCGTAATAGCTTGCACAAAAGTTACCTCTACATCAGACCTACTTTTCATAAACTTCATAAAGAGTCATAAACGTCCCACATTCAGATCCAGATCAGCAACATAACAGAGGACACCAGCAGTTTATGGGTGACCCATGTCCACACGGAGGCTCAGTTGAGGAATGAAATGGAGATTCTGAACACAATCACAGAGGACCTGCGTCTGAAGGACTGGGAGCACTCCATGGCTCTGAAGAACCTCACAATATTAGAAGGTGAGCAAAAAGATGTTGATGTTTGTTCTCATCGGCAAAATATGAATAGGAATGAAGAAGAATAGTTGGAGTATAGCGTTAATAGAGAATAGAGAAAACATTTATACTTTATTAAAAACTTGAAAGAAGACCTCTAAACTGACACGCAACACGCAAACAGGTCATTTGGTTTAAATTCTTCAGAAATATGTGCTGATAGATTCAGTTAGTAACTAACTAAGTAAGTAAAATGCATTTTATAGTACATTTCACAGATAAAAATCACAAAGTGCTGAAATTAAAATATGACACATCATAATAATGTAAAAACATAGAACATAAAAGCATTAGCGAGAATGGCTTACATGGTACACTTACTGAATTTGCTGAACTTGCTAAACATCTTACTAAAGCTCTTCTGTAGAATTATTCTGCTACATTGTCTTCTGTGATCACGTAATACCCCATGACTTCATGATATTGAGACTGTGGCTCTATAGAAGCTGCACCATCTGTTGCAAAACTCCTTGTTCTTCATGTAACTGCGGCTTGCTTTTCATTATTATCATTATGGCTGAACAGTCAGATCCCTCTGAGAACCTAGAGCTTTTGCATTGTACTGTAAAGCCAGCGTGACCTTTATAAAATAAAATGTACCTTATATATCAAGAGAATACATTAAAAACATGCAAGAACATGAGAACTTTACATCATAGTATAATTAATCCCTTTGGGTGGACCTTAATGCCCCAAAAGATTTTTAACAACAGCACATCTGAGCCAGTGGATGCTTGTAGTGTGATTAAGTACAAGTGACCCTAGCATGCAAACATGATTTTACATTGTGGGAATATTGCCCAGGGCTTTTAAGCAGCTCTGAATGTTCTTCCTCCAATTTGTGCAGAACTGATTAGTCCCGACGTGGTATGACTCTCGCTGCCAGTGCACCAAATGACTTCTCTGGCTTGTTAAAATCAAAATAGGTATGCCATGATGTAATGCTGGCAGGGGACACAGCCCAAGCTGATTGATGACAACTGAAACTGAATGAGACCCCTGATCTCGTGTCTGTTTCACGTGTGGGTGGGATGCCATTTCTCCTGAGCCTGGAAACAATTGTGGGTTAAATTTAGACTCTACATACAGAATGAAAACTCAATCACTCTGCTCTGTCATTGGTTTTTGCTCTTTAGCCCCATTTGTTTGTTGTTAGCTCTCAGTCACCTCGGCCAAAAAAGGTTTTACATCTCTATCCATGTTTACCCTCCTTTTTGCTCTCATCTCTTTCCTCTTCTCTTCTTATTCAGTTCATTTGTCTTTAATTTCTCTGACTCGCTGTGATCTTTGTGCCACACATGGTACTTGTTGTATTAATAACAATAACATGAGAAGTTGTTTAAAATATCGCTCCGCGACTTTTTTTGATGACTGATGCAAAAACTGTATAACTTACGGTAACATCTGCCTGCTAAGGGTAAATACACCAGATGATTTTAATTACGGCTTCCATATGTTAGTTCAGCCAGACAAGTCACATCTGAAATGATTCTTTCGTTACAGCAGAAGACTACGGCTAGAGTTCGGTGTCCAGGCACCAGAGCTCATCACTCCACTCAAATACGATATACAAATTGAGAAGTGACAAGTAAACATCCCATCAAAGCCTACAAATGGATGGTTTGGTTCATCCATCAGGGTCAAAACAGCATGGTCAAAATAGCTTGCCAAACTGGGAGGTTGTGTTTGGTAAATGACGTGAGGCATGTTATTGTGTCTGATGCAATGCAGCTCGAGTTGCTTAGTGAACTGTTTTGCAATCTTCCATCCATCCATACATACATACATGCATTCATGCATACATACATAAATACATACATGCATATATGCATAAATACATACATGCATAAATACATTTTCTTAACCACTTGTCCAGTTGAGGGCCATGGGGGTCCCATGAGTATCCCATGTAAAGTGAATCATGGGATACACTAGACAGGTCATCTGCTACTGAATACAGGTAACCATTCACAACCACATTTCATATGATGTAGTGTCCTACAACCCTAACCCAATCTTTGCTGCAGGGGTCTTGCTTCACAACATGTTCTCACTCCCAAAAACTAATATTTTATGCTAGGTGACAATTCATCAACATATTACGCTTCCGGGCACCCAACACATCCCTAAATGATGAGATCGGAAAAACGAGGAAACATGAAAACCGTTTGGAATCAATCTACACGTGTTCGTTCATTTTACTTAAATCCTTTGGAAAACACTGTTTAACGTCATTATAGTGCTGGTTAAGGCTAGGGATAAGGTTATGATTAGCACTAGGGACAAGGTTGGGGTCAGGGCTAGAATACATGGCTGGAACGTGTATTACCGCAGGACTGTGATTGTACTGGATTTCACCCATAACTCGGCACGTAGCATAAGAACGCGGAAGGTCACCTTTCGCGTTCCTCAGGAACGCCGCAGGACTTGACAAATCGTCGGGATGTTCAACTTGGGAGTGAGAACGGGCTGTGCTTCAGGGTATGGGTTGCCAGCCAAAGAGAAAGCTCAGGCCCCTCATTCCAAAGGTATCCCAATGGTAGAAATTTGGATTTTAATGTGATAATGGCAAAATTATTCAAACTAAATTCATGTCTTTACTGATAACTGCAAAATTCTCCTGTAAGAATGTCTGACCTAATGTAAGGAAGGTCTAGCTGTAGCCACACAGTCTTTAAGGCTGATTTGATAACCAACAAACCACAGCAAACGTCACTACAATGAAGCGAATTCCACAGTTTGAAAAATGTAAGTTAAGAATTTTTGTTAGGCTGTCAGTGTGTGGTAAATCTACAGCTCATTCTTATTCAATAATCTGATCTAATGTGATCTTTAAGATTGATCTGACTGAGCTAACCCAAGATTTGCCACATGATACAAAAGGAACTAAAGACGAAGATGCTTTTTTTATTAAACGGTATTTTCAAGTTCAATAATGAACTTTCAGTATTTACTTCAAGGTCAACGTGGATTCAAGTACGAAGGATATGGAAATGTGGAATCTATATTCTTGTGTTAATTCTGTTTTGATTTCAATCATACGAAACAACAGAATATTTGTAACATTTCAAAACATCGACCAGTCGAGCTTCTGATTATTGTTCCTTCAAACTAGGTGTAATATGTGGAGTTCAGTGAAGCTGAACCTGATGGAAGAGAAAGTTATGGGAAATATGATCAAAATTTCTGGTTTTATTTTTGCCATCTTAATTGATTTTGCAAGAAAAAGAGGTCAGTGCAACATCAGTACACAGACATTTTCCAGCTATTAAATCCAACAGTTAAGTCAGAGATTTTTTTCTTTTGTTTTTGCCAAACAAAGCAGCAAAAATCAGGCTGGGAAGTTTTTTGTTTTTTCTTCTCATATTCATTCGTCAGGTTTAAAAATATTGAATCCTTCAGTTTGCATCATGTAACTTTTTCATTAGTAAAGTGTGTGTAATTGTGTTAAGTGCATAATTCTTTGATACTCCACAATCTCAGCTTAAAAAATGCTTTTCTGTGAACACGTTTCAGTATTTAAACCTGATCTGATAAGAATAATTGTAAAAAATGTCACTGGGACTTATCACCACATGACTTTCAATCAAACAACATACTGACATTTAAATGAGTTACATTTCTCTCACAGATAATTCATTTATGGTTATACAAAGACTCCTTGATCACAGCTATCTGTGTTTAATTACAGTTTTAGGATTTAAAAAAGAAAAACTAAAATTTCTTAAAGGTCACATTAAAACCTGTCTGACTTTTTTTTTCACTGTTATGTGTTAAATATATTTTTATAATCTGTATGAGCTCATAGGTCTGTGGAGTCTCCACCTTAAGAGATCTAAACAACAAAAATGTAAACATATGTCTCAGGATTATAAAGAAAATATTCTAAGATTTGTGCAATGACATAACTTTATAACAGCCTGTCTGTGCCCTTCAACAGCGGCACTTTCCTCTCTTTTTTGTTTTTTCATGTTTTTTTTCCATGTTTTTGTTCCTAATCCCTCCTCTCTTGCTGTGTCATTACAACTTTTCTCCACTCTCTGTTTCTGTGTATGTTACCATGTATTCCAGCCATGCCAGTGTTTAATTGGCATGAAGCAAGCGTTGTCTACTCGGGTTTCATAACTATCTTTCACTGTGACAGCAGTGTGCATGTATCTTTGTGTGTTTTCACATGTTACCTATTTGACTTCACTCTGTTAATGTGTGTGTGGATCGTTGCTGCTATTCATGAGCAGCCCCACATTTTACTGTTTAAATGAGAGGTCATTTGTAAAAGCCACAATAATGTGACTCACTGTTTTCTGAGGTGCTGGTACTCTAGGCCACATAGCGTCTGTAGTTTTTTATTATTATTATTAATATTTACTTACATTTAGCTAGCAATAGATCACCAAAAGACTGTTCTCCTCAGCATGCCAATAGATGTTGTCCAGCATTGGATAAACATACTCAGGATCTGAATGGTTAGTTGTTGTTGGGGGTCTTTTTGTTTGGGTTTTTTTTTAATCTATATAAATACATAAGCTTTGTGGCAAGGTGCCAAAATAGCAGTCCAACAAAAAATGTCAGCCAAATCTGTTTGTTTGTTTTTTCCTGTGTTTTGGATTAAGATCTTGTTTCCTTTTCAAATTTTTTCACTCTCACTTTGTCCTTCAAGGCCCGTGTACTAAACATATGTTCCAGATAAAGTAGGAATGATAAAATTTATGAAGCTCCATATTCTTGATGAAAAGTGTGATGAAAGAAATTTCCAAATCAAATTCCTTGTTTCCTTCAATTAATGTTCAACATAAAGCAAGCATGGGAACAAATAGAGAAGGCTCATTATTCATACTTGTATTAAATTCATTTATATTTTGTACTATATCAGTGTAGTATCACTGTGCAATAGCCTAGACACTGTATAGAAACACTTTGGCTCTAAAGCCTCCATCATGACTCACTTCTTATAAAATAATCCCATCTACTTACATCCATACAGCCACTTTCTGCAAACATATCTGTCTGTTCTTTGCTACAACATCCTGTAAGGCAAGGCCAGTTTATTTACATAGCACAATTCAACAACAAGGTGATTCAAAGTGCTTTACAGAGACATTAAAAAACAAAAATAAATAAAAAGCATGATTTAAAATTGATTTAAAAAAACAGTAGATAGAATCAGTAGTTAAAATGTAAGTTTTGAAATTTAAGCTTAAAAGTGTGGATTTGGTGTTTTATTCAAATGCAGCTGAGAACAGGTGAATTTTCAACCTGGATTTAAATAAACTGAGTGTTTCAGCTGATCTGAGGCTTTCTGGGAGTTTGTTCAGATATATGGAGCATAAAAGCTGAATGCAGCTTCTCCGTGTCTGGTTCTGACTCTGGGAACTGATTAAAAAAAACGGATCCAGATGACCTGAGGGATCTGGAAACTTCATACTGGGTCAGGAGGTCACTGATGTATTTTGGTCCTAAACCATTCAGAGCTTTATAGACCAGCATCAGAACTTTAAAGTCTATCCTCTGACGGACAGGCAGCCAGTGTAAAGACCTCAGAGCTGGACTGATGTGGTCCACTTTTTGGGTCTTAGTGAGGACTCGAGCAGCAGTATCTGAATGAGCTGTAGTTGTCTGACTGATTTTTTTAGGTAGACCTGTAAAGATGCTGTTACAGTAATCAAGCCTACTAAAGATGAAGGCATGGACTAGTTTTTCCAGGTCCTGTTGAGACATCAGATCTTTTATCCTTGAAATATTCTTGAGGTGATAGTAAGCTGACTTTGTTATTGTCTTAATGTGTTTTTCTAAGTTTAGGTCTGCATCCATCACTACACCCAAATTTGTCGCCTGGTTTGTGGTTTTTAGGTGTATAGATTGAAGTTCTCTGGTGACCTGTAATCGTTTTTCTTTGGCTATACAATTAATTCGGCGGGGCGTGATTGCGGATGCCGTGCAGGTGCGTCCGCCTCCTCTGCACGGCACCGCAGGCCACGCCCCGCCACATAGTAATGTGTTGTGGTCAACAGTATCAAATGCTGCACTGAGATCCAGTAAAACTAAGACATTTCCACTGTCTGTATTGAGACATATGTCATTAAACACTTTGGTCAGAGCGGTTTCAGTGCTGTGGTTCTGTTTAAAACCTGACTGGAAGGCATCATAGCAGTTATTCTGTTTTAAGAAGTAATTGAGCTGTTGAGAAACTGCTTTTTCAATGATCTTACTTAGAAATGGGAGATTTGAGATCGGCCTGTAGTTGTTCATTGGTGTCTTGTCAAGATTGTCCTTTTTCAGTATAGGTTTAATTACAGCAGTTTTTAGTGGTTCTGGAAACACACCTGACATTAAAGAAAAGTTGACAATCTGTAACATGTCTGACTCCAAAGTCTTTGAGACCTTTTTGAAAAAACTTGTTGGCAGGACATCTAAACAGCAAGAGGAGGAGTTCAGTTGACCTAAGATGTCCTCCAGGTCTTTGCTGTTAACAGGGTGAAACTGTTTGATTGTGTTTAAACAGTTTTTCGGTGGACACAGTACATATCCTGAATCTGCTGTTGATGTACCAATTGCTTGTCTAATCTTTTGGATTTAGTCTGTGAAGAATTTGAAGTCATTGCAGGCCATGGTCAAATGAAGTTCAGCTGCCACTGACACAGGAGAGTTTGTTAGCCTGTCAACTGTAGAAAATAAGACCCGAGCATTATGACTGTTTTTGGTGATGATCACAGAGAAGTAGGACCTCCTTGCACTCCTCAGTTGTAAATTATAATTGTGAAGTTTCTCTTTAAGGTGTCATAATGAACCTGGAGGTTTGTTTTTCCCCATCTGCGCTCAGCTTTCCTACACTCTCTTTTTTTCATTTTTCACCAGTGTGGACTTTCTCCATGGAGACTTCTTCCTTCCAGAGATAACCTTCACCTTAATGGGAGCAATAGTGTCCATTACATTTAACATTTTAGCACTAAAGCTATTGACGAGTTCATTGACTGAACCTCTGGACAGGTCAGGTGTTAATGGGAAGATCTGGTTAAAGATCTCACTACTGTTTTCAGTTATACACCGTTTTGTGATCACTGCTGTTGATATATTTGTGTGGGCTGAGATTTTACTTTCAAAGAAAACACAGTAATGATCAGACAGGCCCACATCAGACACAGTAACCTTTGAAATGCTCAGGCCCTTGGAGATCAGTAGGTCAAGAGTGTGTCCTCTATTATGTGTGGCCTCTGTTACATGCTGAGTCAGCCCAACATTGCCCAGAGTGTTACTCAGGTCTTTAGTCCCTTTGTCCCTGAGGGTTGTCCACATGGATGTTAAAATCCCCAACAATAATTACACAGTTGAAATCAACACAGATCACAGTAGTTCACTGAGATCATTAAAAAAGTCTGTGCAGTATTTGGGAGGCCTGTAAACATTAAGAAACACAACTTTGGATGGGGCCTTCAGCTGTAAAGCCACATACTCAAAAGACTGAAAACTTCCAGGAGATAGCTGCTTACATTGAAATGATTCATTAAATAAGACAGCAACCCCTCCTCCTCTCCTGCTCACCCTGGCCTCACTGATAAAACTGTAGTTAGGAGGGGTCGTCTCGATGAGAACAGCTCCACTGTTGCTTTGGTCCAACCAAGTTTCAGTTAAAAACATAAAATCAAGGCGGTGCTCAGTGATTAAATCATTAATTAAAAATGTTTTCCCAGCAAAAGATCTAACGTTTAATTAAGCCAACTTAAGTGTTTTAGAGGTATTACTTGTCCCCTCATGTTTGGGAGCAGTCTGTGGCACACAAGGTATGTTTACTATATTTAAAGATCTTTTAGAGTGCAGCTCTCTGTGTTTTGACCAGGCCACATGTCTCCTTCTGTCACCTCAAAGTACAGAAATTTTAAAACCTTCTAGTAAACAGGGTCCCAGCTTCTCCTGGGAAAAGTCACCACTGCCATAATCCTCGTAGCCCGGACCCTCCACACATCACACATCAGACTGCGGAGACAGGGCATGAAGGTGGTAAGGAGGAACTAAGGGGGGCGAGGCTGGGCAATGTAACTTCGATTGCTCTGTTGAGGGTGGGGCTCGATGGCGAACCTTTGGCTGCTCTAGTGGGGGGTTTATGGGGGAAAAAAAGGGATTGGGCCGGGGGGTAGATCTGAGCCCAGCACTGACCCGCTCCATCATCTCCTCAGTGAATTTCAGGTGTGGGGAGGAGGGAGAAAGGGAGGGGGAGGAGGGTGATGGCCTGTCAGGGGTTTGGGGGACTGGGGAAGGTCGTGGTCCCTGGTCCTGGTCGTTGGTGTTGTTGAGAGAGTTGGAGGCAAATAGGGACCCCTCTTCTTGCCTCTGATGTCTCTCCTTTCTGAAGCTCTCCTGGGGTGGGGGCAGATGAGGCACCTCCTCAAGGTTTCTGCTGGGCTTTGTCTGTTCTTGGAGTACTGTTTGTTCCTCTTTATGAGATAACTCCTCATTTATCTCAGTCTTGGCACCAAGCACAGATGGATGACGTATGGAATAAAATAAGTTGGAGGTGACCAGTTTCATCCCTGACTTGTTAAAATTAAATCCATTTGCTTTAAACAGATGCCTGCGTTCCCAAAAATATTAAAACTTCTTGATAAAATGCACTGAGTGGTCAGTACATGCTGATATAAGGCATTTATTCAGTGCAAACAACCTGGTGAATCTCTCGTCCCCTCCTCTGACGGGCGGTACAGGTCCACTGATGAATACAGCTGCATTCAGAGAGTTTACAGTACTTAATAATCCAGTAAAGTCCCATTTCAGAACCTCCGACTGTTGTTTGGACACATTGTTTGACCCTGTATGCAGAACAATGTTTGTCACAGTTGGATATTCATCTACAATTTGAAGAATTCTCTCCTTCAGGTTGTTGACCATATCCTTAGGAAAGCAGAGGACTTTAGTGTTCTTACCGCACATCCTTTGTACATCTTTTACGGCAGAGTCACACACAATCAGAGTTTCAGGCCTAGCCTTTAGCTTTTCCTGTGGCCTTTCACTTTTCAACAGATTTTCAGACCTTACTTTGCTACTTTTAGATGGATGGTTGTCCGATATAGATCCAGGGTCCTTTGATAGTGGAGCAAATCTGTTCTGCAGTTTGACATTCAGTTGTTTTGGAGGTTTGTTGTTAACCTTCCTATTCACGGTTGTCCAGTCCTGTTTCCTCCCGTATACAGAGGTAGAAGAGCTTCTCTGTGTCATAGGAAGTGAAGGCCAGTCGGTTTCAGAGATTTCAGCTCGCTGTGCCCTGCCTGTGATACGTCCTCCCCCTTCCAGGAGACATGATTTATGTCTTGGTTTTGCACCAAGACAGTCCAAGGGGGGGTTATCGCTTGAGGATTTATTATAATGCATGAGGTCATGTTATCTGTGCTCCTTAGCTGTGTACTAGCTTGCTCATCGCCATTGTTTTGAATCAAAGGCAAGGTTGTTTCATTTCCACACAGTCCATTTACCTCCACGTTTACTTCTAAGCGATGAATTTTTGTCTCCAGTACTGCAATCTTCTGCAGGAGGCTGTGGTAGTCATCTGTGGAGAGGGAAGGCATCTTGTTGCTAGTTAGCCTAGCGGTTAGCACCTTTCCAGGCTATTGAGGCTGTTCGGTGCCCAGACACTGTAATCAGGCTTCAGCTGTGTGTGGGCCACAGACACACGGAGCGCTGAAGATAAGGTAACTATAAAAATGTTGCTGTTTCTGTTAAGAACACTTTAGTCCTAATGATCTATAAGTGTCCAGTGTCCAGAAGCTATCGCAGTAGGCTCATACGGGAAAAAAAGGGGAAAAAATCAGCATAAAAATAAATATCAATAAAAGAAGCAAAGCATTCTCAACTAACATCAACACAGGTGATGCCTTGTGTCATTTGTTATTGTGGTAAATTAGATGATCTTTTTTCTGGACTGCACATGTGTAGACAAGACAAAACAAAACGAGCTGTTGCGCCACACTTCAGATTTGTAACAAGACTGGATATTGGACGGAGGCGCCTGAACTCTTCACTGGAATTGCATTCTTGGACCGAGCTGTTAGATGTTTTCAGGCTGATCCAGGAGGGGCCACTGGGCTTGTTATTGTTGAAACCCTGTCAGCTGACTAGTGTCTCCGAGGGCCAGAAGATTATTAATGTGAAGCTCTGCTTAAACAAACTTTTACAGACCACCAGAGTAAAATGTCTTCTCAAAAGATTAGGCTTAAAAGCCAAAAGCCTTTTGGCTGGTGTCAGTGCATTTTTGTTACTATGAGTGGATGTGATGGGGATTCAGACATGAGCAGCATGTCCTGCTTGGATGTACTTCCTTTCAAATGCATTGATTTATTGCTTACTAGCCGCAAATCTTTCTATCCCTATGAGGTCTGGGCCATCATATGTAATAAACCTAAACTTAACCCAACCTAGAAAGGCAAAACTGTACTTAACGTGTCTCAGTCATGTGAAAAACAAAGTTTTCACAAGACTATACAGTGAAATAATCATTTATAACATCTTTTTAACATTGCTTTAGTTCATTGCCATTGCAGCATCAGTTTATGCAAAGCTCTCTGAAGGTCCTGCTATCCCTATTTTCAGAGTGGAGATCTGGACTGTGGGCCATTGCAACACCTTGATCCTTTTTATCTTTTAGTCATTTTGTTGGCGATTTCTTGGGATCAATGTCCTGTTGCTGGTGTCGGACAGTTGGCCTCACATTTGACTCTGGAATTCTTTGGCATGTAGAGGAGTTCAAGATTGACTCAATGACTGTATCCAGGTCCTGGTCATGTGGTTGCACAACAAGCCCAAAACTTCCCCTCTCCACAGATCAGTTAGCCGATTTTTCATCATTCCAATTCATCATTTGGTCATCTGCCTGTCATGACCATTTTTAAAATGCCTGATGTGTTTTTATCAACTGTAATCAAGCCAATTTAATTTATGTCAGTTTTACGACTAATTTAATGGTGTCAAACTCATTTTGGTTCAGAGGCTGCACAGTCCAGTTCGATCTAAAGTGCACACGTCCAATTAAACTATTCCCTAATAACCTATTAAGAGGTTTAAGTACTTTTTAAAAACATTTACATTTCACATGCAGAAGGAAATTCAGACTCTCTTGAGATGGAAGTTCAAAATACATGTCCTTCTTGGCAATTTTCACAATTTAAAAAGCCATAAAGTCGACTCTTTTGGCCACGTTTGACTTTGCTGCTTTTGGCACAGCTGATAATGATATTCTAATTAAGAGACTTAAGCTCTTAATATATTCGAATATATCAAGAGCTTTTCAGTTGTTTCTTCTAATTTTGTTTCCACTTTTGTAACTTTACTTTGCGGTGTGCCCCAAGGTACGGTTCTGGGGTCTGTCTTGTTTGCTTTGTATATGCATCCACTTGGACACATCCTGAATACCTCTGAAGGCATCTCATTGTTACTCAGATAATATCCAGTTGTACATTTAATTTAAACCCCAGAATGTAGCCAAATTTTCTGTCCTCCGGACTGCATCCATGTTGTAAAGAACAGGATGGAAGCCAAACATCTGTCTTTAAATACTAACATAAGAACGGAGGTTCTTATCTGTGCCCCTGACAACTTCATTTCCACACTGATTGAGAATTTTGGACGCATTTCATGTTCAGTTCTCCTGACTGTGAGAAATTTGGGTGTTACTTTTGATCAGGCATTGAGTTTTGATAAGAATGTTGGCTGTATTGTATAAATGTGTTTTTATCATCTGCAGAACATTGGCAGTATTAAGTATATTCTGATTACACATACTTTTATTTCATCATGCCCTAATTATTGTGATTCATTATTCCTATGCCTGCAAAAATCATCCCTGGATCACTTACAAATAGTACAGAATGCTGCTGCAAGTCTTCTCACCAGGTGCACCAAAAGCTTCCATGTGACACTGATTCTGACCTCTTTATGTTAAAGTTTAGGATTCAGTTTAAGATTTCGAGGATCACATTCGGTTCTGTCCCTATATTAGTGAACTACTACATCTATAAGTAACTACTAGGTTATTCAGTGCTTGTTGCTTGTACAAAGGTCCAGGTTAAGGACAAAAAACAGAATGCAGGTTTGTGATTGTGACTCCCTAGTTGTGGATCTCGCTCTCATTGGACGTAAACTTCTTTTTAAAGGTATCGACTGTGTCCACAGATCCTAAGACTAACTTCTGAAGGCTTGCTTTTATTTAGTTTTATCCATTTATACTGTTTTAATTGTTGTATTTTATTTTATTTTGTGTAGCAATTTGTCATAATTGGGAGACAAAAATACAAAATCCTCAACCCACTAGTTGAGGATTTTTTTGACCATGCTTTTGCAGTTTATACCTAATCTTTAAATCAGAAATCTGCAAATTAGAGTCATAAAGGATCAGAACCACAGGACACTAACAGGTCCTCAGATTTCTCAGCTTTCCCACAAGCCAAGTTCTGGTCCACCTTGTTTAACATGTGGTTTTCATTGTAGCCAGATCTCTCCTCTCGCTCTCCTTCTCTCTTTATTTGATTTTTCTCACTCAGTCTCTGGAGTCGTCCAAGTATAACAAATGCTTGGACCGAAGCCCTAGCCCAGTTGTAAGACCCACTTTGGCCTTTATTTGCCAGATATGTCACTTTTTGTGTGTGATAGGCTCTGTAATAAATATAAATATAGTTTTGTGACATGAATAAAGTTATTGTCTGCCTGCATTAAAGGTCTGGTTCCATGTATTAACTTTTCAGGGGATAATCTACATGTTCCTCATCCAACATGCTAGATAATAATAATGAAGGCACCATAAAACATACTTTTAATGTATAATTAACCCTAATGCACTTTCTATGAATCAAAAAGCTCTTATTTAATCTCCAAGAAAAGATATTTCCTCAGCAGGTCATCAATAAAAAAGTTATTTGTAGCCTTTTCCAGACCTCAAGATAACAGGTGACTTATTTTCATTTAAAGTTCTGTTATATCTTTTAGTAAAGCTACAGAAACATCACATATAGACACAACATGAAAAGCATTATTTATATTACTTAAATCTATGTTTCTGACTCAACATCATTACAAAATAGTTCTGTTTTAATTGGGATTACCTTTGTTTGCATAAAAACATAAACATAAAATCTCTAACAAACTGATGATTTGTCTCTTTGTCAACATATTACTTAATTTTACATTTTAAAAAAGAGAGAAAAGCTTTAAAGAAGTGTGTCTCCTATTGAAGACAAGTTGTCTTGCAGCATTCAAGTTATTTATTACAAAATATTTTTTTTCTTCTTTATACAGGACCTCCAGGGCCTAAGGGAGAGAAAGGGGACACTGGAGAATTGGGCCCCCCTGGGGTTCCTGGTTTGACTGGCTTGAGAGGTGAGTACAACCAGTCATTTATTGAGAAACATTTCATAGTGAAGTTTTCAATTACAGCTCCAATAGAAAATTAGTCCCTAAAAGGTGTCACAAATCCCATGACGATTAAATAACTTGATTCCGTGATTCCAGAAAGTTGATTCTGTTTATTTGGACGTAGTGTTTTCAGTGGGAAAAAAGTTTGACTTCTTCAGGAGACTGAAGAAGTCAAACTGAAAAAGTCAATTGAAAACACATCCAGATGAACAGAATCCACTTTTTTGGGATTTCCTTACCTGGATGATTGAGCAGGCATCCAAACAACTTGATTCTAATGTTATATTTCTCTGGCCGTTTGGTGATTTTCCTACATTTTTTTTATATCCTTTACATCCTTTTGTCTTGACCAGCTTTTCTCCACATAACAAGTTTCTAACCTGAGTCAGATTGATAAACTCTCTCTAAAAGCACATATTGTATATTCATTTTGAACTGTTTAAGCATTTAAAATAGCAACTCAGAATGTGGTGATTTCAGGATGTTGAAAAACATTTAAACATGTCTGTGAACAAAAGCAGATAAAAAAAAATGTTCCCTCATGAAGATATGTTGAAGTTTATTTTTTATCTAGTTAAAATAAACTTATCTAGTCCTTATCTGTATTTTATCTAGATTAATCTTCCTTCAAGTAGAAGGTATAGAAATGTAAAAAAAAAATAGATGGATTTAAATGCTACAATACTCCAAACCTTCATCCTGATCTGCTTAACTTGTGGGAGTTGATGTAGTTTCCCAGCTTTGGAAGACACGTGCAAATTATCTGAACACAAAAAAGAAAGGAGGGTAAGGAAGGGTCTTGGCGTGAAGGTTCCACAAAAAAAGGTTCCATATGAGTTATAAAATATAGCTAAACTATATACATGAATATCTCAAATTTAAGAGATACAAGACTTTTTTGGAATACCAGGATTTATGTTTGAGTGACACAAAAAATGAAAAATTAGACACTTTCTGTTTTTAAGCTCCCTATGGTTATGTTACATGCAGTTTCATTAATAACACTATGAGTGGGAAGAATTAAAGGTCATATAAAGCTGCTTAAGAAAACAAAGTGCAGACTTTGGGTGGGGATTTATTTTTACACAGGGCCAGTGAGACGTGTCATCTGTCTTAGTCTTGCAGGTAATTCCCCCAAAAATACAGCTTAAACCTTCATGCATTCACAGTGAGCAGCTCCGAAACATGACATGGCTATTTTTCATCGATACGGTGTGATACAAACAACAACAGCATGATTCCAGATGTTCTGGGTCCCCCTTTCAGCTTGGTACCTCTTGAATCATCACCCCTCAGGTTGTCTCCTGTCATCATCCATCCACATTCCCTGGCTAAAAATGAACATTTCCAAGAAGCATTATCTTCCTGTTGAAAGGGGACCCTTCCCCCCTCCCATCTCAGCCCATAGTTCCAGGAAAATGTGAAAAAAAAAAAAAAAGAATTGCTAACGTGAGTATTTACAAAGGCCTAACTTTTGTAAAAATCTAGCAAAGTGAATGGAACCAAACCCTCTGCAAGACCAAAACAAAGACAGAAAAATTAAACCCCTAATGTTAACTTCAGTGAAAAAGGGCTTTTTAGAGGGGAGATGGTTTTTAATCAAAACAGTTAATGGCAGTAAGTCTGTTTGGGTTCAGCTGTTTTTGTTTGACTCAATTAAAGCTATTTTCCTTAAATTCTTAACATTTCTAACAACCAAGAATTCCTGCAGGTCATACCAGACGACACTAAATTAGTCTAAGCAATCGTAATACGATGTACAGCATAAAATGGAAAAACATATTAATTCAAATTTAATTGTCCAAAGACATAAAGACAGGATGAGAGCTTAGCAATACAGCCTGCAGGTGGTTTTGACTGAATATGGAAACTGGTCAACTGAGAAAATATACTACGCTACTACTATCCTGCTACATACAATGATTTTACACAATTTTAATCTGTTATAGGAGTATGTGTTTTTGTCTTTTATTTATGTTCACATGCTTCTCAATGTTTGGTTTTGTTGATTAATCTAATATTGTATCAACCTGTCAGACTATAGATGAAAATTGGCTTGTGTGGCTAAATTTGACATATGTGCATGATGACTTTAAGTGCTTGTTAACATGCATATCCTTTTTTTTTTTTTTTTTTTTTAAATAAATACAAACCTAAAGAAACTTACAAAAGACTATGAAAATCCAACCTGAACAGACCAAAACAGTGTGGGAACATCTTCACCAATTAAAAGAGGACAGTTAACTTAACATGCAGTGTTTCTTACCGAAGCAGGCTCTTTGCATCCCTGAGGTCTAACAAATCTACTGAATACATTTTCTGCCTCCCGCTGTGTGAGTTTGCTGACACGTTACTTCCTTCCTTCATGCGTTGCTTGGACTACCAATTAGACAAGATGACTGTCAATCAGCCTTTGTTAATGTTAGCAGTAATACAGCACAAAACAAAAACTACAGTTTAATTGTCATGAATGACAGTTTTATATTTCAACAGATGGAGTGGTATATGAATTATTCTAGTTCCCAAAAAGAATGGTTTGCAAGTGACATAAACCTATATGTTATTAACAACAGAACACAGAAAACAAATCAAATGTTTAAGCTGAGAAAATGTGCTATATTTTTATACCACTTCCTTACATGTTTTGCCATCAAATGGAAAGTGACTTTTTTTTCTTAAAATTTTAGATTTACTCAAGCGAAACATTTGATATGTTATCCGTGTGAAATAAATACTTTCAGTACATCCTAAACCTGCCATTAACTCAAATTAGTTTTAAGAATAAAAATGAATAGCGGGAGTTTTATTCACAAACATTATTATCAAAAACAAAATATATACAGTAAACTTAAGTCAACTTACAGCTTAAAATTTATTTTGAACAATTTCTGATTCATACTTTATGATTACTACTGTAGCACACAGTCTACTGTAGCACACACACAATCCTGAAAAACTAGAGATCATCTTGAGTAAATAGACAAACCAGTGGCCTATACATAAAATCATTGCTGTGTAGCACTTCTGGTGGTGAAAACGGGGTATTTTAATCATCTATTTCACCAAACAGTCCTAAAACACACATTTTCTCCCTCCATACTATGAAAATATTTTTTATGCATGTGACACAATCGGATGTCAAGTCTTTATGAATCCCATTACACACATTAGCTCTTTACAGGAACTTGGTGTCTTGTAAACTGAAGCTTCCCATAACCTTGAATCTTGGTTCAGTTCTGCTTTTCTTGTTTTGGGCATAAAGGACAAACTGCATTTGCCATCACATTCATTGTGTTGAAATGTTAAAACACTTTGAGGACTCTGTGTACAACACGACGTGAAATGCGTTTACTTGTATGTTGGTGCGTCTCTTATAAATCTAAGTTATATATCTTTTTACTGTGTCTACCAAGAAGAAAGTCAACCACACAACCTTACAGGTCCAATTCTGAGGCTGTTCTTCCACTAGGAGAATGTTAATTTTGATAAATACTTTCGCTTCTTCAGTCAGATGCAGTACTTTCTAACTGTAAATGTATTAAAAATACGTGACAAAAATATTTTTAAAAATTATTCACAAAGATTATTTAATATGAAGGCAATAGGCAGAATGTTACAGGTATAGCTCTAAAGAATGTAGCCTCATGAGCAGTGTAGTCCGTGTTGCAGGGAGAATGGACTGCCATACCCGCTATGTGTCTGTGAGCGCGAGGAGGGAGAAAAGGGAGAGTCGAAAAGTACGAGCTGTCATCGAGCAGAAACAGGAGATGGAAGCATGTAAATATAATAATAACCACTGCAGCCAAAAAGAGTGCCTGACGAGCCCAGTTATAAGTAAGCTATTAAGACTCGACTGTACACCGTGTTCGTGTTTTCCTCCGAAACAATAAGTTCTGTTGGAGCAGCCCTTCAACACCTCTCTCTGTCTCTCGCTAGCAAAGTTGACCCAGCCAACAAAGTAAAGCTAATTTTCGGCTACGAGCCCGACATGAACCCGACTTATTAGCCAGAGGTCCCTTTACTACGGTTCGGAGCCCCAGACCTGTTTTATATATGCGCGAAATAGTTTTCTATAGGAGATCGCTGCAAAACGTGCAGCCTTAACTAATGTCCACCCTACTGTTACTCATTTTATATTAAGATTTAAAAATCTATTTGGTATTGGTATGGCGAATATCATTCAGTAATAGTAATAAATCACACAGCAATAGTACATTCATGTGGTTGTAAAAAGCTTGATAATATATTAAGTAATCCAAAGTATTCAGAATACGTTACTCTCATTGAGTAACGTAACCTTCCCAACACTGCCTATTATTCAATTTTTTTATTTTGCCTATTGTGCAAATTAATGACCTTAGCAATGTTAGTTTATGTTATCTGTTTATTTTATGTTGACTGTTGTTTCCAGTTCTAAAAAGAATAATCAATTCTAATAACCTAGATCTACACATTGTGTTTATATTGCGCTACATGGAGTTCTGTTGCTCCACTCGCACTGAAGCCAAAGGAATGTGTCATCACATCCAGCAGGATGCTTGACATGTGGAGCAGTCCAGTTGGACTCGCCTGCAGAACAAAAAGAACATTTCTGCCCTGGATCCCAATTATGACAGATAGCATTTTCCCAGTGGGTTTTTTGAGTTGAACTGAGTTATATGGCCTCATCCATCATCGGTTTATTTTGCGTTTCTGGCTCTAATGCCTAATTATTTTATTCTTATTTCTGAACAGTCACAACAGTGTAATCAGAGCGTGTCAGAACACAGCGACATTTTAAAAAGATTTCTCTCACCTCAGCGGTGTAATCAATAACTCATTACCACACTAATTTTGAGACATTTCACTGTGCTTATTCTAAACAAATGTTCTCATTGTATGCCACGGGGTATGGAGTGGATATGTTTTAGGAGCAAAACAAAAGATGTTTTTCGTGTATTCCAGATGGTGGAACATGAGCAGTACTAATATTAACAGGACTTCCAAAACCTTAATACACTTTAAAGAATAGACTGGGACTGGGAGACCTGATGACTGGACCCTAACAGAAATTCAGTAATTGTTTATTTACACCACGGATCCGCATTACAGCTAATGAAAACCATGATTAGATCAAGTATGTTCCAGTCTAGTTCAGTTAGTGTTGACACTCAGGCGATAAAATCTTCCCTCCCCTCTAGAGTTTACAATTCTTTTCATCCTCATCCATTCTTCCACATCTTTTCTTTTTCCACATGAATTGCAGTACAGATCTGCAAGCTGAAGAATCAGTATGTCATCAAGTTTGCCTGTCTGTTGACTCAGTAGCTCCATTCTGGCTGCCAGTAACAGAAGAAAGTGTACAAAATAGTCCATATGAGTGGGGTCTCTGGCCTTTTTAGGCAGTTGCAAAATACAGGCAGGTTTTGTTTTTGTTTTTTTCATGATTGTCTGTTTGTGTTTCAGGATTTACCGGAGAAAAAGGCAACCAGGGCCCTCGGGGAATTAAAGGGTCTGGTGGGGTCGATGGCATGCCGGGAGAAAGGGGAGACGTTGGACCTGCCGGGCCTAAAGGTACATTTGTGGTGCGAGTCGTGATACTAATAGTTTGGAGTTTAATACTAATTAACTTGGCCTGATCTTATGAGCTCACTGATATTTATGCATGCAAATATGAGAAAGCAAAGTACTGGAAAAGCAAGAGCATACAATACAGAGCTGCTAGAAGGTTGCCGTCCCTTCGCAGGTAACTGTGAGGGTCATATACCAGTCAGAAGGTCAATAGATTGATATTACTGACTACTATCGAGTGGCCCCTGATGCCCCCATGTATGTGTTTAAGTACAGCAAAAAGGTGAATGTGTGGAAAAAGGTCATTCCAAGCATGACACAGAAAGAAAACATAGGCAAGTATCAACAAATCAGAGAGAGAGATTCAAATCAAACAATTAGATGGTGACATTCAAATCCACCATACCTCATCACTTTTCATTGTTGTGTGTGAAGCAGCACTTACAAAAACCATAAGTTACCACTTTCTTTGTCACTTACTTTGAAACAGGCTTGGCACTCCTCTCTCAAAACAGCTTTTAAAATCTGAATCATAACTCATATCAACCTGGTTTAAAAACCCTGAGCATCCTGAAAATCTTCTCTGCAGATCTGTGTTTATTTTTGTTCCTACTTTTTTTTTTAAAAGTGAGTCAAAAGAAGTAGTTAATGCAAGAACAGCTAAATGGCACTCTTAGTCAAATGTGTACAGATCAACCAGCATAAGGTGTCTGCTTTTAAAAAGACATTGTTTGGAAGAAGATACATTTTCCTTCAATTTTATTGTCAAATTATTCCTATACAGTAAAAATCGTGGGCTTAGCAGGTTATTTCTGCTTCTGGTTAATCTGTTCGTTAATCTGTTGTCCAGAGAGAAATTTTTTTTTCATTACAACAACATAGATTGCAATCTTTGCTTTAAAACAATGTAGGCAGTTGTGTGTTTGTGGAGCAACTGCAGTAGCCACATTAAAATAAGTTAGTCATACTCTCACACAGCAGCTCATCAGTACGGATGTCCTTTTTCTCCCTGTAGTCTTGTGTAAATCACAAATTAACTTTAACAACACTTGCCTACTGAAAGACTCAGTCCTCAGATGACTCCTTGACTTGTTGACTTTTATGTCACTGAAAAAGTTCCTTACCAGGATTTATCAGGAACACAACACTTCTTACATCACCAACAGGTGCTGCTGTTTGCTTTTTGTCTTTAGCCAGGGGAGCTATATTTGCTTATCCTCTCCCATTTATTCAAGCAAAACACCTGTCTCTACTTATCTAATAGGTTTTCCATTCAATGAAATGCAAGAAATTATTGGATGTTACCAGAAACCATGATTATCAACTAAACAGCTGGAAAGCAACATTATTTCTATATTATTAGCTCCAATGGAACAACTGTCAGAAAAAGAGAGGAAAACTTGTTGATGCGTGTGTACATACTCATTTTCCAGTATGCACTAATCCAGCCAGTTTTTCTTACTGCCCCCATCCATCATGTTGTCATGACACAACCCCTCCAAATCTACCATGGAAATTAAGATCCAAGAAGCATGCACTTAAACAAATTTCAACCACATTCTGACACAGAAACCCGAATAACATATTTAAAGGTACTTTTGAATAGAACCCACACACCTTTATCATTATAATAGGATCATATTTTATATGTGGCAAAATCCATAATGAAGAATTAATACTGTCTGACAACTCAGTATATCACTATATACAGTCAAAGGAGCTTGCAAAGAAAAGCGTCTGGACTTCTTTAAGTTGCAACTTCAAGCAACTTAAAGAAGTCCAGATGCTTTTCTTTGCAAGCTCCTTTGACTACGATGACCTGGATGACTGAGAACCTTCACAGACATCACTATATACAGTGTGGGGAATTTACCAGTAGTTTTCCATTCCACTCTGTAAATGTTTTTACATGTTTTCCACAATGTGAGAACAATGATAAATGCCATCTTTAAGCTTGGATAGTGTCCATTATGTCGTTATTTCTTATTTGCTGTCTTTATACTCTCTCATCATCTCTCTAAATCTACATAAACCCCATCGGGGGGCTCGACAGCGCCAATGATAACAAACACACACTGAGATAAACACAGCTCTGAATTAATCATAGCCGTGACTAATATGATAAGGCACTGCAGTCTATGCGTTTCTTGTGTGGACATGTCACTGTGTATGTATGCGTGTAATGTGTCTTTAGCCGACAGCTGTTGCCAATCAGATCGGGGTTTGGCTGAATTGTCCAGTGTTAAGTCCCACAGTCCAAATGTTGGCCGGTAGCTCTTCAAGTCTTGGACCTGTTGTCTCCTGCACTTAGCAGTTATGACTCAACTCTCCCTTTTTTTTAGGCATTTATGTAAAATAATGTGCCTTTTCATGCTCATTTTATACAAATGTAAAAAACTGTTTTTATTGTGTTTACTAGAAGAAAGATGCTAAAGCACTAGGAGAATAAGAGAAAATGAGACAAAAACCAAATATCTGGTGGCAGAAGGGTCATAGTGTGGGGTCTCCTAATAGATCCCATTGTTAGGACTAATTCCTGGTAGAAAATTTGAATTTGAAAGCACCGGACACTTCATCAGCTTGAATTATACCACAATGCAACACAATAGTGATACGGATAATGGATATGCTCGATGGCAATCGAGGAGATCTACCTTCAGTTCTTTAAATCAAATTTATACTGAAGGAGGCCATATGAAGAGGATGCTAGGGAAAGGGCACATAATGCTGTTGTTACTCCTTAAGGCAGGAGTGGGGGAACTCCAGGCCTCAAGGGCCAGCGTCCTGTGTTTAGATATCACCCTGGGTCATCACACCTGAATCAAATGATTAGTTCATTGCCAGGCATCTGGAGAACTTCAACACATGTTGAGGAGGTAATTTAGCCATTTAAAACAGCTGTGTTGGATCAAGGACACATCTAAAACCTGCAGGACACTGGCCCTCGAGGCCTGGAGTTCCCCCACCCCTGCCTTAAGTGCACACCAAAAGTATTAGCAGAAGAAAATGTAAAGATGTAAATCAGGGGTAGGCAACTCCAGGCCTCGAGTGCCGGTGTCCTGCAGGATTTAGATGTGTCCATGATCCATCACAGCTGATTTAAAGGGCTAAATGACTCCTCAGCATTTCTTGAAGTTCTCCAGAGGTCTGGTAATGAACTAATCATTTGATTCAGGTGTGTTAACCCAGGGTGGGATCTAAAACCTGCAGGACACTGGCACTCGAGGCCTGGAGTTGCCTACCCCTGATGTAAATAATCTCACGGGCAATCGTGGCTGAAGAGTTCGGAGCTTGCCTTGTAATCGGAAGATTGCCGGTTCGAGTCTCGGTCGTTGTGTCCTTGGGCAAGACACTTTACCCGTTGCCTACTGGTGGTGGTCAGAGGGCCCGGTGGCGCCAGTGTCCGGCAGCCTCGCCTCTGTCAGTGCCCCCCAGTGCAGCTGTCGGCTACAATGTAGCTTGCCATCACCAGTGTGTGAATGGGTGGATGACTGGATGTGTAAAGCGCTTTGGGGTCCTTAGGGACTAGTAAAAGCGCTATACAAATACAGGCCATTTACCATTTAATCTTTGGTCAGAGGATGAAATCAGCAGTCATATCAGATTAGAACCATTATTTGTTTTTCCATAGATTTCAGGAGTGCCACATCTCCTCATTATGTGATGTCTCTTTAATATAATCTATCTGTAGTGGTAGCAGACATGTTCCACTACTGTTTTACTGTAAAAAGTGACTCTATGAAGAGTCCTTAAACATGGGTTTCACAAAAGCTGTTCTTATACAGATAGCGCGTCATATTCTACCACTGCCAGTCACTCATGTCTTGAAAGTAGAGGGAATTATAATTTATTGCTAAACATGTCCTGTATTTTAATAGTATGACATAAGCCTGATTGAAGCCATTAGAAGAAAACTCACTTTACACCCATTATGACCAAGCAGGCGTGAAAAGATTGTCAACTACAAAAACTCTGGCATTGTCTGCATCATTTGCTTGACAACTTAGTTATGTAGCGAGCAATACAAAACATCACACCAATAACCATTTTACACAGAAAAAACAAAAATTAAGGTAAAGTGAAGGACACAGGAAACTTCAACTCTAGATCCCGGTAGTTTGTAGCAGTGTGTATTTCTGCTTTACGTGTCTGTGGTGGAGTTTCAGGTTTAACGGACCAGTGAAGGAGGAAGGCTTTGGAGAGACTCGGCTATGAATGGGGCCTCAGTATAAGACAGTAATCCAGGAGGGAGGAGGGAAAACAAAAAACTTGTAAAAACAGCACTGTGAAGTCTCATGGTTTTTTATAGATGAACGGTAGGAAGAATATATAGGGACTGCAGAAGGTGTTGGCTGTTCCTTTGGTTGTCAGATCAGTTGTGGTTGCTGACAGTGTTTTATGGTATTTCTGGGTGCGTAAAGCTGAACTTTTTTTAGCCACTGGGGGACAGTAAAAAACTGACAATTCTGAAGTGCTGTGACATTGTGAAGTGTTTACTGCTAACATGTTAGCAAACCGTTTAACACATAAAGCAGACACAAAGCAATTTTAGCAATTTGGCCCCTGGAGAGCAACTTCTTTCAACTCTACTTTGGTTTCTACCAACACTTACGGAAAACCGCTTGGGTCTTTAGTCTTATGTTTTTTCATATGCTAGATGTTATTTTTGTCTCTCTGTGGCTCTCATGCTGTCATACCTTTTCAGATTTACAGCTGGCCAAAATTAGTAAAGAGCTGTTGTTAGCTGATCATACAATTAAATAAATAGAAACCTTGCATTAAGAGCAGTTTGAAGCCTGACCTTTATAGATTTATCTCAGAACTTTAAAACTTTTGGCCTTGTTTCAGGCTTATATGCAAGTAACCTAATGATTCTTATTAGTCTATAGTTCCCAAAAATGTTTCATTGCCATATCAAAAGATGATTTTAAAAAATTATGTTAACCCTCTCGAGGCAGGCGTTGCCGATTTGCAACAGTTAAAAACTAACAACCTGATTACCCCACATACATATTTTATGAGTTGTTTTTTTTGACAGAAGTACCACTGCAGGACTTGGTTGTGCATTAGCACCAAAAAGTTTAATTTGAGCCTGAGAGGGTTAATGCATAACAATATTTTCCCTGTCTAGCTGATATTTGTCTTTGCTGTATGTGCTAACTGATTTTTTTCTTTTTTCTTTTTTTGCTGATATACCATACATTTCTTTCCTTTCATGCTGGTGGAAAGAGGAAAAAATGTATACCACAAGGTAAAATTAAAATTACTCAGTGAGGGTTTAAACTCGCATCCTGTTTCTCCCTTATGCTACATTGCTAACTGTGCAACACATGGTTTATAAGGCTGACATAAGGGGGCAGTCAGACATAATGCTTTTAACAGTCTGACATGTTACTGTAAGTTCACCGTACAACAAATGAGACTGTGGTCATACAAATAAAAAGAGTTTAAAGGTGCTTATATAACACCTTTCTCCTCAGTTGACCATTTAAAGTACTTTTTAGTAAAACTCAACCACCTGAGCCACAGCCAACCCTGCACAACATTATGTCAGGGTCTCTTTAAGCCATGTTTGCTGGGATTATGGCATCTGTGCCTCTATGAATTAACCTTGTGGGAATACCCATATTATTTAAATGCATCATTGACTTGCACCTTAATCCACTGGCCAGTTGTCACTAGGCTTGAGAATTTTTCTGACGTGAACATCTAACATTTTAACATTTTGACAAAAAAATGAAAACCACAATGGGTCACATTGAACATAAACATTATTAAAAGTCTAGAGCCATTACTTACTGGAATGCAGTGATAATGAATATACTGATCTTTAGTAGGTGTTGTGTAGCTGTGACAGTGGACCATATTGGTTTAGCACACTGGAATGCTTGAATTTGCTCATTACCACAAAATAGTAAATACAACTGAGGCTCATTTGTTTTTTATTAAAGGTATTTGTTCATAAGCCAAAAATATAAATTAAGAATTTACTTGCTGTTGGCACTAGATGAAAAGTGTGATGCTAATCAAAGTTATGACAGTTTATCCTGAGGGTTACCATAAATATTGGTACTAAGGCTTCAAATTACCTTACAAAATTCCCCTCATCTTACCCTTTGCTGCCTTTCAGGACCACCAGTATGCAAAAATACTCAGTGAGGGTTTAAATCAGATGCATCTGTTGTCTCTTGTGGCTCAGCAGTAGCCCACCACTGTGTTTAGGTTTTCCCTGCAGTGTTATTTAGTGTTAAGGATGTGGTCAGGATAGAAGTGACAGTGACGGCTGAGGACGTCACGTGCAGGGTGTGTATAAAGCGTTAGCTGCCCTGCTTAGACACACGCACAGGCTGTAACACATGTGGCTGAGGACCACCACAGCTTGCACCTACACTGTGGTCAAATTAAAGGTGGGATAAGTGCCCATTCAAAGCCGATCCTCTCGTTGCTTCATGACAAAAACAGACTTGTGGTTTTTAAACCTCATGGCTGAGAGTTAGCAACTGGCACTGAAACTGAAATGCTCTCCAGCTTTGGATGGCTAATTCATGGGAATTTGTAATAACATTATATTTTGAAATGAAAACAAATGAGACATAGTCGTATCCAAGCTTCTGATTGGGGAGAGGTGTCGTGCGTAAATGTACTGTAATTTTACACAAACCACAAATGCAAGGATTTTTACTTGCAGTAATGTCGCTGTTTTGTGTCCCATTAACTTTTCCATCCATGTTGTAATAGCCTAAGCAATTACCTTAAAAAGATTTTTGTCAGCGCATTTTCATTTTGTTTTTCAGCTCTTCTCTGCATTAATATTCACATATACACCACAATGTTTAGAATTTATTTAAGAAGAGGATTCGGGGTGTAGCCACGTGTATGAGAAGTCAATTACAGGCCTCATGATTTAAGAGACATTAGCTAAAAATATACAAATGAGAGGAAATGATTGCGAAGTGAAGAAAAGGTTCAGATGTTTTAAGACTTCTCAGTGGTTGAGCTGCTCTCATCTCTGAGGGTTATGGCTCTTGGTCCTGCTTGTTTTTTCACCTCATTTCTGCTCCATTTTGTGCTACATTGCGGTTGGCACTGTGTGTAATTCAGTCTTGGTTGTGTTCAGTTTATGCATAGCTTGCTTCCCTTTTAACTTTAACCAGGATTTCACTGGATATTATGATACAGACAACTCTCCTTCCCTTTTCACAAAACCAAAATTTGACAAAAAACACTGAAAATGATTTGATTTGTTGTTTCAGTTATTCAGAGATATGAGTTTCCCTAAACTCATATCCCTGGTTTCTGTTATTTTGTGTAAAGTAGGATAAAAATATGACAAATATCACTCAGTCTAACTGAACAAAAAAAAACTTAGGTATTTACCATAATTTCTATTCGTAATGACAAATTTACTAACATATTGGTTCTCTAAGAGATCAGTACAATGACTGAATTTATACGCTCAGTACTAAAGTGTGTAAAATTTAAGAAAATACCCCATGTTAGAATTTGATGATAGTAACACATCCCCTCTGCATTTAACAACAGTCTGTAAACATCTGGGAACTGAGGAGAACAGCTGCTGAACTTTTGGGGGAGGAATGTTGTCCCATACTTGTCTGATATCTGGTTTCTAGCTGCACAATAATCTTAGGCCTTCTTTGTCATGTTTTTAGTTTCATGATGTGCCAAATGTTTTTAGTTGTCCTGGACTGCAGGGAGGCCACTTTATCACCAGGATTCTTCTGCTATGAAGCCATGCTGTTGTAGCTGCAGTATGAATTTAGCACTGTCTTGTTTAAATACGCAAGGCCTGTTGTCCAAATTGGAGCACATATTGCCCTAACATCTGTATATACCTTTCAGCATTGCTGATGCCTTTCCAGGTGTTCAAGCTGCTAATTCCATAGACACTAATGCACAGCCATACTATCAAAGATGCAGGCTTTTGAACTGAGTGCACATAACAAGCCAGCTGGTCCCTTTCCTCTTTAGTCTGGAGGTTGCAGTCTCCATGTTTTCCAAACAATTTCAGATCTTGATTCATTGACAGAAGAACAGTTTTCCACTTTGCCTCTGACCATTTTAAATGAGCTTTGGCCCAGAGAAGCCAGAGGCATCTGGATGATCTTCACATATGGCTTCTTCTTCGCATGAAGGAGCTTTAACCTGCATTTGTGGATGGCACAATGAGCTGTAATCACAATGATTTCTGGAAGTGTTCCTGAGCCCACGCAGTGCTTTTCACTACAGATTCATTCCTGTTTTTAATGCAGTGCTGTTTGAGGGCTCAGAGATCACAGGCATCCAATAACTGATTTTCAGCCTATTCCCTTATGTACAGAAATTTCTTCAGATTCTCAGAATCATTTGATGATATCATGTAAAGTAGATCCTGAGATAGTCAAAGTTGCAATTTTATATCATTCTTGTTCCACAATTTGTAGATGCTGGGTTTTTTTTTTTCCAGATTTTTGAATTTCTGCCCACTTTTACTTCTGAGAAACTCTGAGAACTCTACTGTGAGATGCAATTTTATACCCAATCATGTTGCTGACCTGTTACCAGTTAACCTTTTTTGTTGTAAAATGTTCCTCCAGCTGTTTCCTTTTAGTACCTCTTACTGTTCCAGCCTCCTTTTTTCCTTGATTTCATATTTTATCTAAATGTTCTATACTACATCGTGCTTAATCATCATGTACTGTGACATAAAACTCTTTAAAGTAATCATCATCGACATTGTCAGTAAATCAGTTGTCTCGTGCTGTTTTGTCCTCAGGTAACCGAGGAGAAAGGGGTTTCAAGGGAGAGAAGGGTGAACGGGGTGAGCGAGGAGACAGATCAGGTGAGAAAATGATGGCCAAGTCCAGTCCACAGTGTGCAAGGGACAATGTATCACTTAGCTGTTTGTAGCTAATATTAAATACCCTAAAATGTTATATGTGATATCATTCTGCCTGTTTGTACCAACTCAAGTAGTATGGCTGCAAAGAACCGATCCATACAGGTTTATTTTATCCTGATTTGTATAGTTTTTAAAAGCATTTATAATATTTTTTTTCACACTATCATACCGGTTTTACAAAAACATATTATACTCCTTCTGTTCTTCTACTCTCCTTGTTGATGAACAACTATGAGAATAACAAAAGTTGCAGACCTGCAACTGTTTTATTTGGCCCCAAAATAATAACTTCCTTTAAGTGATTCTTTCTTTTTCAGTAAGTTTCATTAATGTCTTATTGGCAGCAGTAACTGCAGCTTCAAAGTTATTAGATGACCACACATGCATGCAGGCAAACTACTACAGAAACAGTAAAAAAGGGAACATGGTCTGCTAAAAGATTCAACAGGCAAATTAAGTGTTTTATAGACATCACTGTGGACAGAATATTAGATGTACAGTAATCTACCCACTAATTAGTAGCATAACAAACTGCAGATTATTCCAATGAGACTTTTTTTCCACCATCTAATCCAGCAAAGTGTTTTTGGTTGCTTTGTTTTTAAATTAAGCACTTTACTTTCTTTGATTTACATTCCTGTTGTTATGTTGATGACTTGTAATTTAACCAAACTTTCAGACACAGAAATCAACAAGGTCAGTATGAAGCTGTAAGCCTTGACCAAGATCGATTCCCTCACCATGCATGCTGAAGGATATCTGTATGGAGATTAGTGTAGCAGTACCCAACTGAGCTGATTCTATCCATATTTAACCTTTAAATGGTAAAATGCTAAATGGCCTGCATTTGTATAGCGCTTTACTTAGTCCCTAAGGACCCCAAAGCGCTTTACACTACGTTCAGTCATTCACCCATTCACACACTGGTGATGGCAAGCTACATTGTAGCCCACAGCTGCCCTGGGGCGCACTAACAGAGGCGAGGCTGCCGGACACTGGCGCCACCGGGCCCTCTGACCACCACCAGTAGTGGGCAAACATGGGGTTAGGATGTTTGGATATTTGGCCTGGAGCAGCCTGGGATTGAACCACCAACCTTCTGGTTAGTGGCTGACCTGAAGATAAACAGACAGAGTTGTTCTATAATAATAATAATATAATTTTATTACAAATAATATAGTTTTATTACAAATGACGTTAACTTAAAGAGCTGGCAACGCCGTTTTACCAATAATGCCAAAGAAACAAAGGAAACACTCGCAGCAACAAAAGAAAAAGCTACCAAACAAATAAGGGAGGCACTTCCCACTTCATATTTTACTTCTCGCCACAGGGAGACACTTCCAGGGCCCACAAGCCCATCTACTCACTGCTCGCAAGGAGGCTGCCTGTCCAAAACCTAGCAGAAAAATGCGTAGTGCCACAGAGGGGAAGAACCCACCTTGCTCACAGCTCATCCCCAGCTTAAATAGCCTCAGAGGTGATTGCTGACTGGATTCAGGTGGCAAACGAGGCTTATCAAAAACAGCTGTCCTGGGGAGAGAGAGGAGAGTGAGAGAGACAGAGAGGGTAGGAGTGGCAAGAGAGGAGGAGGCGGAGAGAGTGGGCAAACACCCCACCCACACACTCTCACAGCCTCACAGGATGTAACAGCTACATATGGAGATCATTAGGTGATTCCAACCAAAGTATGTTGGTTCAAGACGTGATCACAAATAGAAGGCCTAAGCAAGTTTTGCATGTACAGAAATGTTTAGCAAACTTCTGAATTATTTCATTTTTGTAAGAATGTACTTTGAATATTGTAATGTTTCATTTCAAATTTTGTATGTGTTTCACAGTCACAGGAATGAAAGTCTTAGTTGAGTACCTCACATCTATTGGTGCGTGTGATCCAAAATCAACCATAAATTATGACGTGATAGCTTTATGGCTTTCATTCATCTTTGGTTCATGTGATATCAATCACATAGAGCTGAACATGGTTTCAAAGGCTGGTAGGTGTGCATTTGTTTTTAATGTAATCTCAAAGTGTACATCAAAAGGATTTCAAAATAAGTATAAGTCCTGTGGTGGTAACCTGAACTCGAATGCAAAACCACAAGGTAGAAAGAAAAAGGTCATTACATCTTTTTTCCATGCTTGTATTTTTCTTTCTTTTTTGCATCATCATGACTGTTCTGCATGTGCTGAGTGATGGGGTGGTGTTCATGTCAAATAATCCTGATCCCTTGACCACATGAATGCAATTTCTGCCCATTACAGAGCCGTCAAAGATCAGTTCTTTCCTCACATCATTTACGCGACGCGGATGTTTGATGTTTCAGAGAAGAAAAGACAGACTGAGCCCACATGCTGTTGGCTGTTAGAAATTTCAAATCATAACGTCGTTTGTATTTCTGTCACAAACCTCATGCAGCCGACTTATTGTTGGACGCGTGACTTGGATTGTTTTACACTTTAAAGCAAACAGTTCATACCTGTGTAATCACTTTTCAGAACAAGCAAAAGTTTGTGAGGAATTAGTGGGAAAACGGAGCGTTAGTCCACATGTGTTGGGTATTACCATAAAATGAACCTGCTGAAGAGGATGTCACTGACAGAATCTAATGCTTAGATTCCTCGAAGCATGAGTGATTGTCTCTGAGTGAAAAAGAACAAATGGAGTCCAGATTGTATGTATTTCCAGCAAAATCTTATGTCCAAGAAGACAGATGAGATTTTTTTTTCTACTGTATCAGAACAAAACAAATAGAAAGAGTAATGAGGCATACCAGAAAGAAAAAAGGTAAAGAAAAGAAACAACTGCTAGAAAAATAATAAACACATTAATTTAGTTTTGCACTGATGTTATATGAAAAACATTCTCATGTATCTTGCTATTTATATAATGCACTGCACCAGTCTTCCTGGTTTTTGTAGGTAATTTTTTGTTTCTACTATATTTGTGAATGCAATGGTAATTTATCCAAATCCTGCATACTGCTGGGTGTTGACTGTATTATTTACTCTTCATGCCAGCACCGTTGAACGCATGCTGTCTTGTAATTGTTGTTTTGCCCATTAGGCTTTAAATTTAAAGGGCAGCACAGTGGCACGGTGGTTAGCACTGTTGCCGCACAGCAAGAAGGTCCTGAGTTCAATTCCACCATCAGGCTGGGGTCTTTCTGTGTGGAGTTTGCATGTTCTCCCCGTGTTTGCGTGGGTTCCCTCCGGGTACTCCGGCTTCCTCCCACCGTCCAAAGACATGCAGCTTGTGGGGATAGGTTAATTGGATAATCCAAATTGCCACTAGGTGTGAATGTGCGAGTGAATGACAGTGCGAATGGTTGTCTGTCCCTGTGTGTGCCCTATGACAGCTGGGATAGGCTCCAGGGCCCCCCGTGACCCTGAAAAGGATAAGCGGAAGCGAATGGATGGATGGATGGCTTTAAATTTTTTTCTTTCTTGGTTGATTGACTACATTTAATTAGCATTATTTACATAAAGACATTGCATAAAGATCTCTTAGATTTACTGGGTTAATTAGGCTACATGCATAGATCCCAAACTTGGAACACATGGAACTCACTGTGTACCATCCATTTTTCGCAAGACGATTCATCTTTCCATCTCACATGTAGTGATTCATGGCCATGTGCACAAAATTGTGGAGCAATTAATGTTGCTGCTGACACTAAATGTTTTTCATACTTGATTAATTTTTGTTTGTTTGTTTGTTTGTTTTAATTTTGATCATTTTTAATTTAAAATTTTATTCATTAGAAATGCATGGTTTCATTAGTTGGTAAATAGTAGATGGACTGATTCTTATACAGCACTTTTCTGTTGTACTGGAGTCCTCAAAGTGCTTTAGGATAGATACATTAGGTTTGAGCAATAAAAAGAACTTGATTATGGTAAGGGTGGAAAGGTTTAGACATTAAATCTATTGTTATGTTTACAAAAAGATCTTTAGGTTAAAATATGTCAGCTTTTTTTTTTCCATAACTTTTAACCAACTTTTTCTTAGTTAGTTAGCTGCCTTTTGACTGGCAATGACAGTCGCTCTATGAGCTGGCTAAAAATATGCCGCAATTTGTAACATGAAAGAAAATGACTATTTTAAAAGGTACAGCACATTTTAAAAGCAAGGATATAAATGAGTCTGATTGTTTTTACATTTTAGTGTAAAGCTACTTATTTTTAGATGTACTAAAGAAAATGTAAAATCTTGGTCTCTGTTTGATTGCTTGGTTTACACACTGTAAACTAGTGTTGAAAACAAACATTTTCAGTACTGTGTTTTCTGTTAATCTAAATTCTACTGAAACCGATTATCATAAATAGAAATTTCTCACTTGTTTTGATTTTCAGTATTGAGGCGGTGAAAATGCCAAACATTTGCCTGTTATAAATCCTTTGAGATATTTTCCTATGGGCATGTAACATGTAACAAAATGTTCTTTTCATGTAGAGGTCATTGCCAACATTGATGTAATGTTTTTTTCTTGACCTCACATATTACAACAGCCATAAAATCTGGCAGTTTGACAGCTGATCTCAGGACTCCAGCATTAAGTGTAGTTGTTTTATTGTTTGTTTTTCCTGTGCACATCAGCAGGTACAGAGATCCAAACATTAACGAGTTCAGATTTCTGACTTGAGCTCATGAGAAACCATGTAGTTGAATGTGAAAATCAACATGAAGGAAAATTTTCATTTCTCGTCAGTGTGGCCTTCCAGTGTCAAAAAATGAGATAATCCAATATCAGAATGTACTTCTCCATCTAAAGCAATGGACAGTGCACAAGAAAGGCGAAGAAGAGAGTGCAGGAAGGGTGGAGCGGGTGAGGAAACAATCAGCAAGAGTGAAAGGGATGTTTTACAAAAAAGATAAAGTTAGAGAGGCAAAGTTGAGAGGGTTTGAGTGATATTGGACATACTGGACAGAGGATGTTGAATATGGAGCTGGCAGGCAGAAGGAAACCAGTAAGGTCACAAAGAAGCATCAAGGAAGTATTGAAGGAGGACGTGCAGAGGGTTGGTGTGACAGGATGCAAGTAACAGGGTGAGCTAGAGGCAAATGATTAGCTGTGATGACCCCTGAAGGGAGCAGCTGAAATAAGATGTTATGAACAGATGGATCTAGTTAGCTGCTGTCTTGGAGCCATGTAGTTCGATCCAGTACAGATTCTTCCTGCCTGCCAGAAAAACATTAGTAATACTCTATCACTCCATGTTCTGGTCTTCATGTTGTGGTTGCTGCAGCTTCTCTGGCCTCAGAGGCTTGAACCACTTGGAAGGCCCCCAGCAGTTGAAGCTCATTTGACTAGTATTCACTGAACAGAAACAGTCATTATATCTCTCAAAGTTCATTTTAATTTCCTTACTTTTACAGAAGCAGTACACGATTTATGTCCAGATTAGATTGCCTCTGTTTTATGATGAATCACTTTGCTGGCTGTCAAAAGTGAATGTAAGAGAGAAGCTGTTAGGCTGTACCAATGGCATAAGTTAGAAACCAGGATATTGACCTTTGGTTTAATTACTTTAAGGAATTTGAGAAGTGACTTTTGTCTCTGTGAGCATGTGTCACTAGAAAAAGTCATTAGTTATATAAAGCTGAGGGCTTAGTGGGAAACACATTTCAGAGGACTTTTGTCCACCAATAGCTACCTGTTTCCACATATTCTGATCCAAAGTGTAATTAGTGGTTATGCTGACATGTTATTATATCTAGACTACCCCACTTTTTATTTCACCAAATAATGTATTGCCCCTAGTTACTTTGGCTAAACCTGTCAACCTTTCTGTCCTTGTATTGCTCAAAATTCCTAATGACTTAACAACATGTCCTCAGTGTCAGGCAAATATTTGCTTCTTATTTCTAGTCTACAACCATTAACTTTATAATTTCAACAACTATCTGTGGCATATTGTTTGTATATTTTTTACAGCCAACTAGCTATTTAAGCTAACACTCAAAATGCTAGCATAGCATCTGGCTGACTCATTTTAAAACAAACTTGTGAAAGGTTGCAAAGCTGTCTACATGAGTCATAAAAACAAAATGATATAGACCAAAGCATACAAGTAACAGATGTTATCTCTTATCCTATTCAAAGTGTTTGAATATTTAACTTAGTACTGAGTCCCGTGAACAGGACACACACTAAGCTAAATTGTTAGCATGTTTGTTTGGATGATTCAAACAAACTAGTGAAAGTCAGATTAATCACATTTCTCAAAGTTTAGTCTCAGAGCTGCCTTTTGACATTTGTGTATTCAATTTTGTTTTGGGATTCAAAGAGACAACCCTTAACTCCTAGGCTCTTACATACCTCAAATCCTCTGAACACAGCTCTTATTATAGTACAAAATATGAGCACATCTTAATGACCAGTTTTAGCTGAAAGGATACTATTACCAGTAGATAAACAATGAGTGTGATTACAAATGATTAGGTGATCATTTTTGAGGGAAGTGGTTAATGTGCAGTCAGGTCTTGTTTTTGTTTGAAAGCATGTCCAACTCTTGCCGTTTCAGAGGCTGCAGTGTTGTTCACTGAATGTTATTCATGCATTGCCTGAATTCTACCAATTTTTTTGTAACCACACACACATGACGTTGTTCAACTGAGTTCAGCTGTCCAGCTCTCCATAGACTGAGATATAAATCCCTGTGAAGCTTTGTTGTATGGCTCAGATTAGTCTACATGTGGTACCTCCAGAGCGTTTCCTTTCCTTTATCTTCTCCCCAGTCTCTCGTTTTCTCCATGGGGATTCTCAAGCTCTTCGAAAGAAACTAATAAAGAGCTGAAACAGATGAACATTAGTGATACTCTATCACCCCATAGAGTATAGTAAGAGAAGGAGATGAGAAGATGGTTTTTCATGTTTCGGGTTTTTCATGCATGCATGCAAAGCTAAAAATGATGCAGCATTTAAGACTTGAGTTACTTAACATGTCGACCTTGCTCCATTAACATGCAGTTATTAAAGGAAATGACACATTCCACAAATGTCATTGGCTGTTCTTGGTATCAGGACACTCTCATACTGTCAAGTGAGCTGGAAACGTTCCTGTAAATTGTGGATGATGTTGTATTATGTCATATAGTAAGAAAAGATCTACTTTCCATTAGCATGTGATTTAAGTTTTCATTTCCAAAATAGGCATAGAAATGTAATATTTATCAGACTGCATGCTGGGTCTCTATTTGGCTGAGAAGAGCTTTAGGATATATAGTAAACTGTCTGTTTAGAGAAGTACTAAACAATCACAAGGGCTATTAATCAATGTGATCATTTTTATATGCATGGCAATAGCAAAAATTATTTTATGTTATTGTTTGATGAGTGAACATAACTGTTTCAAGTAATTCAAATGCTTGACCCTAGCTGAAAACGAAACATGTGGTGCTCTACTCTTAACAGTTTGTGGGGTAGAGTTGCCTGAAAAAACCTCCTGCAGTACAAAAGTACAACATAAGGTTGAAATAATATTTAATTTCTGGTTTGAATTTGCTGGTTCTCAGGAGAGAATATCATACGGTGCAGCAGTTATGACAATATAATAATACAGCAGATATTAAATTATGATGGGCTAGTGAGTGCAAAATACTTGACTGTAATGAGAGTTAAATGGTACACAGTTAAAATGTATGATGGTCTGATGAGACTAATATCCTGTCTATATGTCTTTAATGTGTCTGGCTTTACTCTGCGGCACTTTGTCTTAACAGTGATGAGCAGTCCAGAAAAGTGTAGCTGCGAGTGTGTGTTTACCTCTTCTTCTTATTTCCTCTCTGCCCTCTGAAAGGTGATAAATCAAATCAATTACACGAGAACAGCTGCTGCATACTTTGAGGAATACCAGATGAACTGCAGAGCCATGAAGCTTCTGCTAAAACAAACACACTCATTTACACACACACTTGTTCTGTAAGCTCTTACATGCAAGTTTGTGGACATGGCACCCCTGAGCAAGGCCTTCCAAGCCTAAATCCATGAAAATGGGGCATCTCTAGTACTTTTATTTACATGCATTCCTAGAGGTTTACAACTTTAAAAACTAACCAGCTTCCTTCAAAAAAGGATGATCCTAAAATTCCGCCCTGTGATAGCTTACACTCCAGGGCCCTGCGACCTTATTTCAACCTTTTGATTTTTATTATAGTACAGGAGCCAAAATACTCTGTCAAACCAGAACAACAACAATAATACAGAGATGGTTGTTGTGTCCACCTCTTTTACAGAGACTGTGTATAAAAGAATGTCATAAAGTGTAGTCGCAGTGTTAGGTTACATTTTGAAGCTTTAACATGAATGTTTTGCCTAATTCTCTGTTAGGTTTTTTTGGGGAGCCAGAAGTTACCATGTTTGGACCAGAGCACTGCTGTATCCATTGACCTTATGGGTGCAAGCATATCTGCTAAGTAGTGTAAAGAAAGGACTAATAAAATGCTAAAAGTTTTTGCATCAAAACCGAAGTACAAACATGATCGACATTTGACAGATAAACAAATTAAAATACTTCAAAAGCAACAAATAGCAGAAACAAAATGGAGCCATCTCAATCAGTAACTTAAAGCTCCCAGTGTTGCCTTAATTCTCAGTCAAATTTACCACACCCCTACCTTTACAGTTTTTTTTAACAATGTTATAAAAATGTTTTGACTATGCAAAACTCTTAGCCTGTTAGCAGTCTACTTTAATTCATCCCTTTGTCTCCTTTTTTACTTCTCATCTTTGATGTCCACTTACAGTTTCTATGTCTCCTTTTATTTATTTACTGACTTTCCCTCCTTTCCTCAGTATTTTTAAGCAGCTGGTAGTCTTTAGTGCTCAAATAAGCTAAACTGGATAAATGCTTGCAGATGCATACTGTGAAGTTCCAAAGTAGGAAGTTATGAATTTCAAAACCCTTCAATGGATTCGCTTCACATCCGTGAGATTGTTGCCATATTATAGGCTTTACAATCACAGAAAACAGTATATTCAGAAAGAAACTTGCGTCAAATGTTTTTAAAGAGGGTTCACAAAAGAACACAAAACGTTTCCAGGATATTTTTATTTATTGTTCTTGTTAAATCAGAGTGTTTTTCTGTGGTTTATGGAATTTTTATTTTTCAGCATGTCAAAAAAAATCCCATTCATCTCAGTTTGTTTTCATATTGATGTGATTCACAGAGCTTCATTAAACTTATAAACACAATGAATGAGTCCAAAGCAATGCCAGCATTGCCAGATAAAAATGAGCAAGGGCCTTTATTGTTGTCTTTTTGGCATAAATAACAATGGAATGCTTATAAACACTCTGCAAACACACTAAATAGTTGCAGCAAAATGTAGGAATCCCTCTGCCAATGCATTTGTGTATCTGGATACAAAGCTTCTGTTTTGTGTGTTTGGTTTTCAGTGGAGGAGACCTTGGTACGGTTGGTGAATGGGTCAGGTCCTCACGAAGGCCGTGTGGAAGTTTTCCATGAACATCGCTGGGGAACCGTGTGCGATGATGTCTGGGATAAAAAGGATGGAGATGTAGTCTGCAGGATGCTGGGATACCAAGGAGCAACCGAGGTTCATAAGACTGGACGTTTCGGGCAGGGTGCGTAACACTCTTATTTCATTGGTGTGTTTAACTTAAATCTGTTGCAAACCTTGTTGTCATTCAGTTCATGTAACACTTACGTGCATTTATTCAACCTCATATTGTGCCAAAGGATGTAATAGGTCGACTTGGTCCACCATGTCAGTGTTGACAGAAACACCAAATAGGTGCCCATATTTTTTGGCTGTGGCTTGTGTGGTAGGTTAGGCCATGCATTAATTAGTAAAACAGTATGCCAGTTGAAACTAAAATTTCCAATTTTACATCTTCCAGTCTTATATGTATTTATGACATTGTGACACCAAAATGTCAAATCTGAATGGTGAAAGATATGTTCCAGAATAATCGGTAAAAGCAGGCTCAGACCACCCCTGGTAAAAACTTTGAATCTATTCATAAACTTCCAAGTGATCCTTTAAATGAAAAAAACAACAACAAGGATATAACCTCCTTCGCAGAGGTAACATAAACAAGATCCTCTTCCTTTTAGCCTTGAATTTCCCAGGAGATTTTGTATTCAGATCAGTATAGTAGGCCTTATAGAAAACCAAACAGAACTGCAAAGGATTTATTAATTTGTACTCACTACATTGCTCAATCAGCATTTACTGTATAATGATTTAAAAGGAGTAGTTTACTATTGCATGTTGACCATCCTTTACATCAATGGTGTGATGTGACAAGACGCACTGGTGGGCCTTGAGAAAAGCCAAGATTTGCTTTGGCTATATGCTATTATTGCAATCAATGAATTCATTCGTTTAATGCAGCTACACTTGCAAGGTGGGAATTATGAGACTGCAACTCATCAAAGGCCCTTTTTGACAGAAATATGGTTAACAAAGGAGGAAACACATTACTTTCTTACATGTATGAGTCAAAGAGTCAGGAAAAGGTGGCTAATGCTATAATGGTGCCAAGCCAGCTGAGGAGGTCTTGAAAACCAAACATCCCTTTGGAGAGAAACTTGGTTCATTTCAAAATAGTGTTTGGATCTGAACCAGAGGCAGCAAAACTGCTGGACCGAGTTTAAGTCCTTTAAGAAGATGGGGGTGGGATATGTGTTAGTGCATTCACCGTTGAATACAAATTAAAAAAAAGAATTGAGAGTGATTTGAATACAGGTGGGGTTTTTATATCAGATTAAATCAAATCATAACGTTGACACAGTATCCTGCAGTGGACCAGCGAACACATTCAAAGTCTTAAGGCAACAGAATAAACTGGAAATGTAGCTTTATTTAAATAGATGGAAAATTAGTCAGTAGAGGAATCCAATAATTCAGGCAGAGAAGACACAAGAACCAAAAACAGACACTGTGACGATGACTCAGGGGAAGACACTGCTATATACACACAAGAAAGCATTTAGGGGAAGTGAACACTGCTGCTGTGCTATTGCTGCAGCAATGAGGGTGAACAGCATTGCCAAAATCAACACTTCCTTTCAGAGGACTTAGACTTAGGGGTAGCAGGATCTGGCAAACAGGTGGCTGTCATTGTAGCAGGTGGGTGACTAGCAGGTTGCACAAATGCACACTCTTATGCCAGTCTTATTTTAAACTGGTGGAAAAACTCTATATAGAATGAGGAAGACATCATATACACACAAGAGGGCAATTAAAAGAACTGAACACAAGGGGGCAAATGAGGCACAGGTAAACAGAATCTAGGTAACTAGACAAGGTAAAAAAAAAAAAAAAAAAACTATTTACAAAAGACAAAGAAGTACCAAAATGAAGCAGGACAAAACAGAAATGAAGACTTAATGAGAAACAAAGAGACACTGGGGGTGGCCATACTAAACTGAGTCACAAAGAAGTGCATACAAATCAACAATTAAGATGTAAAGAGAACCCACATTACACATGTAACCAGAACTTAAAAACTAAAGCCCTAAATGATAACCAAAAATACAAAACTCAATGAACCATAAACTTTGCAAAAGTCAAAACATTGGCTCAGAGACTCGGGACCATGACACTATTAACCACTGGAATTTTAGTATAAGGGCATCACATTGTTGTTGTTTTTTTCTTGTCTTTTCATCACAGCTTTATTGTTGTCATGTGGTAAAGCAGTGCTCATGTTTCAGGAAATGTTAGAATATCCACAAAATGCATGTTTGGTTTCAGCTCTTCTGCCAAAGTGTCTTTAATGGGTTTTGGTTTGCCACCATCAGCATGTAAGTGTGAGTGAGTGCTGGGGTGAATTAGAAGCACATTATAAACCATTTTGTGTCAAAACACCCATATATCAATGGACCAAAACCTTATGGCATTATGTTTGTTGGTTACTTGCATGCTACTGCCAAAACAGCTCAGATTCACCAAGGCATGGACTCAGCAAGACCTCTGAAGGCAAACTGTGGGATCTGGCACCAAGTCAGGCTGTTCCCATTTGAACCAGTTGACTAAGTGAATAAACCTTTCACTTGTTGAGTCTGATGTAATAGCAATGTAATCGTCTTTTCTGAGTTTTTAAGCTCATTCTTTATAGGTCAGCGCTCATGATCTGCAATGAGGAACATGGCAATCATTGTTTTTATCTACAATACATATCCATGGTGAAACTTAATGATGGAAGTCGCTCTGATTTTTACTAACTCTGCCTTTTGGATTTGAGTGGCACAACAGTACCCTAAAATGCTGCAGGGATTAATATTAAACTTTTATGGTGAAAGTCGTGCTAGCCAGATGTCGTCAAGAAAGACTCTCAGGGGTCATATCCATCTGTTTCTTTCCCCATTTTATTTTATTCAGCAGTCAGCCTGACATCATTCAGAGCCTCTGTCCAGGCTGAGTTGTTACCAATGAGTCTGGAAAATTGAGGGAAATCATGCTTTTGTTCCAGGGGACAACCTCAAGAAAACAGCACAGGCTAACATCATGGCTGGATTCAATTTTAAACTATCTGGAATTCACATACATTTTCAGATGACTCACTAACCTTTCTGATTCCGTTTTAGCCTTTGTCTTACTCATAGCATCTGTGAAAGGACAGAACAAAATAAAATGACTTGATGAGAAAGCCACTCATTTGCCTCCTGACTCCCAAAATGACATAAAGTATGTGAGTGTTTGCAGAAACGACAGGTGAGTTTTTCCAGATCTACACAAAATCAGGCACAACTGTAAAAAATACATTCAATTAGCAGTCCAAAGACAAGTCAGGTTACCTTTCATGCTTCATCCCTGCTCCAATAAACAGACCAGTAGTTTTCAGTTACAATTTTCCATCTTTGATTTTAAACAAATTTGAACTGGAGACTTTCTGTGTAATCTCTAAATACCCTGCTTAAACTCTGTACACCCTTTTAACCTCCCAGCTTTCCGTTTTAACGTTTGCCCAAACTAAAACTAACCAAACTTTTTCCAAACTTTTATATTAATTTCGGACATTACAAACCCTGAATTTCTTTAGGAAATACAAAACTGTCCTGAGCTCGCTGTTTTTCAGTCTGCTCACACATGACTGTACTGCCAGACTCAGCACTAACCACATTGTGAAGTTCGCAGACGACACAACTGTGGTTGGTCTCATCACTGACAACGATGAGTCCACTTATAGATTGGACGAGGAGCAGCTTGAAATGTGGTGTAGATCCCATAATTTCACCATCAATATGGACAAAACAAAAGAGATGGTTGTCGATTTCAGGAAGTCTGGCAGAGATCACCACACAGACCTCACCATAGATGGATCTGCTGTGGAAAGGCTCAGCAGTGTTCCTGGGTGTACACCTAGCTGATGACCTGTCCTTCTCCATTAATACCACAGCAGTTATCAAAAAAGCACAAAAGCGAAACTTGAAACACTATTTTTCAAACTTGTAAAACAAACTATGGACATTTCTCAACTCCTAAAATCCTCACCTCATTCAGTACGTACCCTAAACATATTCAAAGAAACATCATATCGATTGCTAATAATAACACACAGGAGTGTTTGTGCTTAGAAAACAGTAATAAAATTTATATTAAAGTTTATATTATGTATGATGGCCCAGAGAAACCTGAACTCCGGCCAGGAAACTGGGGTTTGTGTCATCATAATTGCAGTAAAAATAAACCTGTCCACAGCAGTGTGAAAAAGTCTTGAGCAACTCCTCATTTCATTATGTTTTGTTTATAAGGTGGCAGACTACTTTTTCAGGCTATCTGAAGGTCTTTTAAAGTTTTTCTTTCTTTACTTCAATCCTTGTACCGGACCATTTTCAGAAAAAGAAAGGGTTTTTTTCATTTTGTTATCCACTGACCTTTGAGTAATTCAAAAAAATAGGCATCTAACTCAAGGGATGAACCAGTGTTTTTTCTACACGTAACGGATACCTTTGAAAAGAACCAGTTTAATATTCTGTCTTTAGGCACTTATTACCAGCCTTATAAAAAAAGAAACACATAAATTTGTACCAAGAGATATCAACACCAACATCATGAATCCCCTTTTAGCCAAAAAGCCAAAAAGATGCAAAACAGCTGATGAGCAAGATCTGAAAGTCATGTTCCTGAGAAACAGGAGAAAATCCAGCAAAGGCCTGACACATGAACTGAAAGATGTATCTGCACCTTCAGTTGATCCATCTACTGTTCACTGAAGCCTCATCAGAAATGGTCGTCATGAAAGGGTTGCTGTCATGAAGCCACTCTTTAGGAAGGGAAACTGTCCCGTTTGTAGCAACTGAAAATAAATACAATAAATCCGCTTGGCATCTTTCTTGGCCTTAAGACAACAATTCTGATGGCTAAAGATCCAAACGGGACACAGAAAAAAAAAAAAAAAAAGGTAGGGAAACAGGGAGAAAAGGTTGTGAAGAAGTCTTATGGTACAAAGGAGAGTGCCTACACTAGGGCTGTTCGATATAACGATATATATCGGACGACGATATAAAAACGTCTATCGTTTCATTTTACGCTATCTTTTGTTTCGTGATGTCGCAAAATAAACTGTTTACGGCAATATTTTTTCATCGTTTAATTTCTTAAAGTTCTCTCTGTCTCTTATATTTAATATAACCACACTACGAACAGACAAGTGACTGCTTTTATGCATTGTCGTTAGCAACAACGGCGGTAAAACCATCGCGTGGCTCCACTGTCCCCTTGTTTATTTTCCACATAAACCTTTCACAATAAAGCTCGAGATCCTGTTGAGACTTTTCAAAATATACTGAATCACGTGAATAAGTATGCAGAGTGTTTACGGATGAGAAGTTTAAAAAAGCATCGTTAGGTGCTAAAAAATAAACCTTAGACTCAAACGTTAGAACAGGCTTTTCCCCGGGGCACGCCGTGTAATAAATACTCACAAAGAAAACGGCGGCTGTTACAACTTATGTCTAAAAATGTATCGTTTCATGCATCAGTTGAAATACTTGACTCCAGCTACACAACGCCCAGCTGGAAACACTTCAGGCAAGTCGAGCTGCCCGAGATTCATAGAATTTACAGAAAATGTTAAATTTTTGTGATTAACATCGTTGCCGGGACGATAGATGTCTTATATCGGGATATGAGACTTTGGTCATATCGCATAGCCCTAGTCTACACCCATCTGTAATACACTTTGGAGGCTCTGTCATGGTGTAAGGCTTCATCACAGCCAGTGGTGTCAATATTGATGGATTTATGAGTGCAGAAAAGTATTCTCAGATCTGGATCCACCATGCAATACCAACTGGGAAGCTTGGAAAGTGGACTGGAAGTGTATAAATTTTTCAGCATGACAGTCACCCTCAACACAATGCAGAAAAAGCACGCCTGGATTTAAATAAATAAATAAAAGACTAAATGGAGCACTACTTGACAGAGAATTAAACAAAATGCAGCCAACATCTATAGAAGCTTTGAATGTCCTTATAGAAGCCTAGAGAACTATTCCTGAGGACTATTTTAAGAAATTAGAGAGTGAAATAAGAGAGTTCAGGCTGTGTTGAAGAATAAAGGTGGCCATATTAAGTTTCAAGCTTGTTAGAATTGTACAACTCTGAAACATGTTTAAACATAAACAATGTACCTTTGCTATTTACATAGCAAAATATAAAGAAATGAGAAGTGTATAAAATATTTGCAGAACACTGTAGTAGATTATAAAAAGATTATAAAACTTAAAAAAAAAAAGATTTTAAAAAGATTAAGGGTGTTGACTTCAACTTTAACCAAAAGTAAGTCACCAGTTTTTACTTGCACTTCTTCATACAGCTGCATTATGCATTATGCAAACTTATGAAAACAGTTTGCACAAATGACCTATCAGGTCACGTTCTAGATATGGGAGAGGTGGGGTGCAGGATTGTAAATAAGTACTGGCTTATATCTGGCTCCAGCTTTAACAAGTGGAGCCAGAGTACAGTACTCTGTACTCTGTCAGGTACACTAATGGGAAAATTAACCTGGCCTGTTTTTGATTAATTCAGATGAAACCCATGCAAGTAAAAGAGAGAAACTCCTAAATCTATGCAGAAGTGCTCTGATCCAGATTCGAACCTAGAAGCCACTGACTGTGATGCAACAGGGCTACATCAAATATGAATCATAAGCTAAATAATTATTATGGTGTGATGAAAAATATCTGTACAAAAAAACACTGAACTTTCTATTAAACTCTGAAAACAGAATTGAAGGGGGCATAATTTTTTCATTTAAAGCCTTTTTTAATATTTATTTTTAGTTTTGAATTAGCTACAAGAAAAACTGTTTTGTGTTGTTTTTATTCATAGTTAATCTTTATTCATCTTAGACTGGTCCTGTGTACAGTCGCTAAGTTTGAGTCTGAAATTAGATGTTTTAGCTCTTCTCTTTTTAAGTTAACTTTCTTCTGGAAGAATACCCTTTGAAAACAGGAGTCCTGAACAGCAACCAAAAATGATATGTCAAAAACTGGCCATATTTTGAGTGTCTGCTCTTATTGACATCAGTGGCTTCACACTGTAGTTGTTTACACATTTGCCTAGCAAGCAAGGATTCACAGTTTGTTTCTGACATCCAGAGCTACCTGCTGTGGTCATCTTTAGCTTTGCTTGTAGCTTTGCTCTTACTGACATCATGAAACATTTAGAGATGAAAAATAAATATGAAAACATTTAGAGCAGTCTGAAGCCTGAGTTTTTGGGTCACAGAGATTACTTGTACATGTGCTGACCTTATTATTAAGGTCATAAGGTGCTATATTATTAAACTTTGGCCATATTTAATATCCACCACTGTGCATATACATATATGGCAGAAAAATAACATATATTATTGTTATATAGGCTGTGTGGCTAGCAGAATTGGACCCAAAAACAGGACTTGGAAACACGGGGAAATAAACTAAGATGGTGGTTTAATTAAACACCAGGGAACACAGCTAAATGGAATCAGAGTAACAAGAAGAGGGGACGCAAAATTAAACATAGCACACAACAGACAAGGCACTATCAAAATAAAACAGGAAGTAACAAACACTGAGACCGGAACTAAGACATGTGGTCTAATTTACTAAAAAGTGCTTGTTGAATAGAAACATCAGAATTCTCTGTCTGAAACACAGCTATTATCATTAATTTGGACAAACTACATTCCACAGAAATAAAATTTGGCTTGATTCATTTCTGCAGACAGCATTGCTGTTTTTTGCCTGATTACACAAAACGTCTACTTTTCCGTCTTCTAAATCTCTCTCTTGGGTGTTTCCCTCAACTCTCACACAGTGGTTTGGTGATTCAACTCTTGTTTGTGTGAAGTGTCACAAATTTGGCGTAAACGGACAAAACATCGGCGCGCACACAGTGCTGCAAATGTGTGTTGAGATCCAGAGTAAACGGCTTAAAGGCTCATGTCCGTTAAAGTAAACCCTCAGAAGGCTCAACCGCAGAACAGCTGGAGTATCATGTACAACCACAATGGACCAACTACCTCTGAAGCCTCATGTGTTCTTTCCCCTCTACATACCTTATTTCCACCTTGTGCATGCCTGCATGGAGACACGTGTGGTTATGGGGTCATCCTGCTTTCAGGATGTCAATGCTGCAGCAAGTTTATCTTTAGAGCAAGAATGTAGGAGGCATGCAGATTGAATCAGATAGATGTTTACCCTTATTATCCATTATTATTCAGTAATGAGCCTTTAAATTAAACTTTTGACATAAAAGAAATCTATATCATCCTGTGTGGATGTGCACTTTAAGGTGCAAAGTGTGAGTCGTGGAAGCCTGGCACACATAATACACTCATTTCCAAACAAATATATTTTACAGGCATTTCATTTTTAATTTTTGTGATTTATTTAAAAATTGTCAATGAAGATAGAAGATAGTGGGTTAAAATATCATATTTTATAAATTTGCAACACCAGTCAGCTTTTGAGTCTAAGACGCTACCAAGGCGAAAATTTTCTCCTTGTGTTTTTTTGCCTGAATACAGTCACATTAGAGCACCACTGAATAATTATGTTGAAGTTGAAATATTTTAACTCAGTGTTTAACTTTGATTTTAACTCTCTGTTTGGATCACCAGGTTCATCTCAGTTCACTTCATTGCAAAAGTTACAACATTGAGATGTTTTTATATATAATTAGTGCTGAGAGATGAGCCGTACTAATTAGCAATTCTTTGATTAGAAAAATTAATAATTTTTTGTACCCTGTATGTAAACTGACTGGCGCAGTGTGTAACAACATTCAGCACAAGCATTTGGATGTTAATCTGGCTGTTGGTGCCAACTGAAACTGATCTGGCCCTGTGTGTTTGTTATCCACAGTTCAAAGAGCTACAAGATTTGAAATACGATTTAATTACTGAAGAATGTGATTAACTCTTCCAAATGGCTCTTACATACACACATAATATTTGTATAAACAATGTTTAGCCTTTTCCATAGAACTGTAAACAGTTTTGAATTTTATTACCCATACATTAGTCAATTTTTTTCCCTCCTGTCTTATCCTGTTTATTAAACTAGTCATCAAGAACATAGCTTCAAGTGAATATTTAAATCTTTCAGAACTGGATAGAAACCAGTTCCCACAACCAGTCAGGGAACTGATTATATATAATACATCTTTCAGGCATAAAACATATACAGTTGTGATTAGACGTTTGAATACACTTATTATTGGCATAAATTTCATGGTAATTTGGGGGTTTTAATGATTTCTTTGACCTGTTCTGATGATTGACCACAACTGGCAGTTTCTCTTTTTCCAACATAAAAAGAATTTGTTTGACAGCACTCAATGGATTGATCAATACCCAGAACAACGGAAAGGTCTAGGGGACAAAGTGAAGATCTAAGAAGGAGAATTGTAGATGTGCACAAGCTGGGAGGGTCTCTCGGAGCTATTTCTAAACAACTCCAGATTCCAAGATAATCAGTTCAAACAACTGTATAGCAGCAGAAATACAAGTTATTCAAATGAGTCACCACTTTTCCAAGAAGACTTCAACTCTTCTTTGTTAGGATGGTCAAAAACAACCCAGGATGCACCAAGGCAATGTCAAGCCGGGCATGACCTTAGAACTGCGGCATCACTGTCCACAGTGAAACAAGTTTGGACTGAGAGGGTGTCATTCAAGAAACAAGCCCCTGCTCTAAAATCAACACCTTCAAGCTTAACTGAAATTTGCAGCTGCCCACTTTGAGAAGCCAAATGTCTTCTGGAGAAAGATTTTATGGCCAGAAAAGAAAAAGATCGATGTCACTGCTGGGGCAGCAGTCGTGTGCTGTTGTGAAGGAAGACCCAAGTTGCAGACAACGGTGGTGATGCGAGTGAGTTTATTTACAGTGAGTGACAATAAACAGAAGTGATGACAAAACTAAGTCATAACCTAAACTGGGGTAAACTAGGGAACAAACCTGAAATCATACAAACACGGGAAAACGGCACGGAGAATGTAGGGCAGAGAGACACTGAGATACACAGACGAACTGACGATGAGCACAGGTATACACACACTATAAATACACACGGAAGGGAATGAGGAATGGCCTAAACAGGAGGGAGACACAGCTGATCCTAATTGACATCACGAGACACAGACTTTCAAAGTAAAACAGGAAAATTACACAGACCGCGAACAGAGGAAACATAAGGGCAGGAATGACCCGACACTAAACAGGGGGGAGCACAAAACCTAACTAGAAAAAGCTTAACAGAAAACAACCAGAACACAAGATAATATTTATTAATACAAAAACCCTGAGTCACAGACTCAGGACCATGACAATCGAGGTGTTTGGCTAAATTGACAGGAAGTATGTTTGGATAAGTAAAGGTGAAGCTTTCAAATGTAAGAGCAATGTACCAGCTGTCAAGCATGGTGGTGGTAGCATCATGCTCTGGGGCTGTTTACAGTGATACTGGTACATTGCCGAAAGTGGATAAAATAATTAAGAAAGAGGATTACCTGCAAATTCTTCAAATTCACCTCAAATCAGCAGCTAAATGGTTGAAACTTGGACACAACTTGGACAATGATTCCAGTCATACATGAAAACTGGTTTTGGAACAGATAAAGCAGGCTAACATTTTCTGGAATGGCCATCCCAAAACCCCGACCTCATGTTGAAAATTTGTGTGCTAGGCTTAAAACTCTGGTCATGCCATAAAACCAACCAATTTAAATTAACTCTACTAATCCTGTTAGGAAGAGTGGTCAACTTGTGGCTTGTTGATGGCTAACAAAAGCATCTGGTCGAGGTGCAACTAGCGAAATCACATTTAACCAAATATTAGTGGGAGTCTATGTGTATATTTGAGCTTGTATGTATATTTTTGACCCTGTGCATACATCAAAATGAACCTATGTTAATTACAGAAAATCCAAAATAAACTGAAATTTACGCACTCTGTTCTTTTTAAAGCCATATAAGATACTGGTTTTTTTTTCCATCCTCAAAAAAGCAATTGTTCAAAGAACCAATAAAAATAAAAAACACAACTGTATGCCCGGATCTCAGTGTCTTTTCCATTAGCCTGATATTCCATTGATCCTGTAGTTTATCTTTCTCCTGAAGTCTGGGTGTGTTTCTGTGAAAGCCTCCTGCTTCTCAGCACGACTTTAATCAGGCAGCAAAACATAAAAAATGTCAGAGGAAGAGGAAACTGGCAAACGCTTTCTCTGCATGGACCTGTTTCATTTATGCACGGTCCATCTGATAAATCTGTGTCCATGCATCGAAAGTGTTCCAGATGAAAAGTGGGAAACAGGCAGTTTGACAGTGTTGTGAAAACATCGGGTTTGCAGACTGAACTGTTATTTTCATTGATCATATTGAAGGTCATGTAAAACAAAAGATAAAAGCAGAATGTGGTATTATGACAGCGCTAATAAATTCAATTTAAAAGCATAATTTAACAAATACACTGGTCCACAATGGAACACTTAAACCTCATGCTGTCATGTTAGTCCTACCGGCATGAAGATTTTTTAAAAGAAATCACGTACAGCATATAAAACGAATGCTTCAAAGGCTATAATGTTTTAAAATGAATGAGCCCCTTTTGTTTTTGATCCTTAGTTTGCTCACTTTGAATATCCTATTCAGCTAAATCATCCTGAGACTTGGCATTATTATTTCAGTATATTTAGCATTATAGATAATTAATGTAGAGTGCAGCTCCCATACTGGTTTGAAGACTGTGACCCATATTTTCCTTTGAATTGTAACTGAGAGATGACTTTTTCACCTAAAATATAGGGCAGGAATCGGACATACATTGGGGTAACAGCAGATATCATCATAACATCATAGTCCTATAAAATCTTCTTGATCTTAACAAGCCTTGAACTACTTGGCAGGTTTGAAAATTGACCAAGTGGGATTATTAATGACCAAGTTATATATATATGTTATGAGCCTTTGTGATAGTTTTAATCATAAACAATAAATTTGTCGTGTAACTTCTCCAAAAACCTTTCACAGTTTTGGCCAGGTTAAACGGAAAGTTGTGTGGTCTAATTTCTGAAATTATAGCCTTTGAGTTTATTATAATTTTCCACTTTTAATCACTGCATTGTGATGTTTTCTGTGACGATTCACAGATGTCCCGGAGTACATGCAGTTTAACAGCCAAACAATCTAAACAGACAGGCAAACCATGGACCAATATGCTGCTTTCAGGGACATTTGGACAGTGTTTACAGCCCAGTTACCCAAATACTGGCTCTATTGTCATGATCTGTGTGGGGATGAACAGCTGGTAGATTTCAGATGCAGGGGCAGTTTGGGGCAACACATCTCCTTTTCTAAACAAGCAAATGTGGCATAAACACCTTTTTGCATGACTGAAAATCATAAATCCATTTGATCATTATAGAATATCTATCACAGATAAAGGAACCAATGGAGCCATTAAGAAAAAAATCTTCAAAAACATAAAATGACTTTCAGGGTTTAATATGCTGTTCAGATAAACTGCGCAGAGACTTGTCATTATTATTTCAGTATATTGAACATTATAGATTATTAATGCAGCTCCCATATTGGTGTGACAGGACTGACCCATATTTCTAATTATGTTATGACTTAGTGATGATGTTATCACATTCACTACAGGGCAGCAGTTTACAGTCAGCTTCATATAGTTTTCACACTCTGATTAGTCCATAAGGTGAGAAATAAATTAGGGTAATCACAGTTTTATTATCCTGTTCCCTTAATTTATTCATGCATATTTTAAAATTTAATCTCCAGCTGTCTTTGTCTTGTCACTGTCTTGACCTATTTTCCTGCTGTAAGAAAGAAAGGGAACGTTGGAAGTATGAAGGTTGCCTTAAACTTGTTTATTTATTTAACTTTGGTGTTGTGAGCGAGCCGTCCTGAACCTAATTATGTTTCTGTTTTATATCAATTCTGTGCTTGTTTCAGTGCACAGATGCAAAGTAGAGGTGCACATATTTATAACAGAAAATAATTTGAAGATTTATGCCTCTTGTTTTTGGTTCTTATGGTTAAATTGCATCCCCATATAGTTGCTTTGTGTGATTCTTGTTTATGGGTTGTTTTTTTTTACAGTTTTGTGTATGTTTGCAGTTATTTTGTAATCTTTGAAATCATTATTTAAATTTATTTGGGGTCACTTTCATCTTCAGTCATCTCCATAGTTGTTAGTGCGAACCCAGCGAGGGTCGCCAGTGAGATATTAAGGAGGCTGCTGACTGATTAGCTGCTGTTATTTGGAGCAAAGTATCAGTGATGACAGCCATTTCCCCGTCCCTGGATCACGCATTAACAGTGATGATGAGTGAACCATTCAGATGCCTTAAACCTTTTGCCAAATCTTCTCTCAGGAACCTTGGGATGACTTTTGTTTAATTCTGACCGTGGATGCTCACATTAAATCTCTGGTTCACTCTTGCTTTTATCAAATAGGACTTATTGCAAAGTCCAGGTCCACTGTGTCATGCTCTGAATTGTAGATTGCTATTCATGCCTTTAGTTCATCACCTTTGGATTTTGTGTTTAAATCTCTTTCAACTTTTTAAAACATTTTATCTGTATGTTTTTAGCATTTTAGTTTTTAAATTTAGCTTGAAAGATGCCCTATAAGTAAATATTTTAGTTACCTTTAAGTTTAAATCATTAAGTTTGCATCATAGTGCAATCAAATGTTCACTAACCCACACTTGAAGCCGAGAACCTCCAATCGTGTACAATTGTTGCAAAACTAAAGCATCTGGGACTTCCTGAAAGCTCCAGCGATTCCAGTTTTGCAAACAGGAACCGAAGATTATAATGTAAAACAATACTGCCAAATGGTCTGCTTACCAGCTGGAAATGTCTATTCTATTACCGGATACAAACGATCTCATCCACAGTTCTGCAAGGAAGCAGTGTCAGTACTTTGTGTTTCACAAGACACGAATACAAACCTCTTTGGATTTGAGTGATTCTTTGGAGATGAGAAGAATTTGATTAATCCCACTTGTCTGTGAAACTTTTGACCTTCTAAACTTTCTAGAATTTGAAGCACAAACAGATACACAAAGCTGATTTGCAGCACTCACAAACTTCAGCTGGTGATTTAAACTCAGAAGCACAATTTGTTCAGAATTTGTTTGTTGTTTCTACTCTTTGGCTCCAGTTGTATCACTTCTAACACGTGCACATAGACAACAGGGAAAGTGGTGGATAAATGAACCAATCGGAGGTGCTCTGTTGGTATTTGAGTCCAGATGTTATTTTTCCTTCTTCCAAATATATGATTACGTTCAATCATAAAACCCATTAAATTCCAGGACATGTTTTCATGTTTTCTTCAACTGATTGCACATCTTGACCATTTTTTATCTTAAAGTTTCTTCAAATCTATTATTTTAATTCTTCTCACAGCAGTATGAGGAAAACAGAACGGCTTTATAAAAGCAGGTCAGGAAAAAAAGACAACAGGAGAGAAGAAAACCGCAGAGACACAGTTCAGAAATTATTAATCAAGCATAGCATTAGTTCAGGCAGTTCATGAAGTTAAGCTCAGCTGCAGTCCCAGCAGATCAGGTCATCCCAGTGCCAGCCTACATTAGGTGATGGTTTGGCTCATAAAATTCTACATATCCATTTGTGAAGTCTTATTTAGAGCACCATATTTGAGTTGCTTTACATTGCCCATAGTTGCTTTGTTTTGCAAACCGCCTCTGCCACAGTTCCTCCTTTTCATGTAGCGTCTGCATTAATTCATTTCATCTCTGATGTCACTGATGTTCTGTTCTGTGCTGGGAGTTTTGTTTCTGCTCTGCCCTTCAGTTTTCCCCACAGGCTTACAGAAGGTCAGGAAGGTCTCACAGCAGATCCCTGCCAGCAAATGTTACTTACATCAGATAAAAACATCAGTCTCCTTTCTGGATAATTTTTGAAAACATGTCTTTTTTTTGTAATGCTTCCTCTTCTTTTCTGTGCAGGTACTGGTCTGATCTGGATGGATGATGTTGCATGCGCAGGGACAGAAGACAGTATTCACCAGTGTAAGTTTTCCGGTTGGGGCAAAACCAACTGTGGCCACGTCGAGGACGCTGGTGTGACCTGCACCGTCTGAACTTTCAGGATCCCAACACTGCTGCAGCTGCCAAGTATCACCCAAACGCTGCCTTAAACTTCAAGTGCTGAAAGCCCTGCCGTGTGCAGCAAGAGTGTCATATTAGTAGTATGCTGCCTACTTACCTATGAAAAAAGTGCCAACTCACCTGATGCATGAACTTAACCTGCAGCTTGGTTAAGTGTTCATGACTAAACATATCTATATGAGCCACGGGATTGAATCACAGTGCAGCTTTTGCCAACATAAAAGTTATGTTTTCATTAACTCTACAGTATGAGCTGAAGGATGATCACATGACAGGATGCTTCATGAGGCTGAACTAAAGGGCAAAGGTCAGGAATGGAGGCTCACCACAGACCAAGTTTGCTGCTTTGACATCCACGAGAGGATTGTCGGATCTGACAACTTCATCTACATTTCCACTTACTAAAGAGCTGAAAAGGCATGCAATGGAACTGACAGGACAGTCTCTGAAGAACTGGTTTTCATATGCAGGCAGCTGCTCTTCACAGTATTATTTAGCAATGGCTTTTGCTCAGTATACCACAGTGTTGCCTTATTACACATTACAGCAATGCCCAAGTAGGTAACTGTTTGGTGGTTTGCAAACCAGGCGATGCCACAAAATCAAACTAATTGAACTTTTTCGTTGTTTCTTTTTTTTCTTTTATTTGAATGCAAACTAAAGTACTTTTTATATTCACCATTTCTCAACAAAGCATGCTTTTCTTTCAAATCTGTTTATACCATTCCATTTGTAAAACAGCTGCAAAATGAAATTTTGAATTATTCTAAATTAAGTTTTGTTTACAGCATCCTGTAGATACCCCTCTTTCTGCACTTAGGGTCCAGTAAACGATCAGAAGTGCTCGTCACATAGTCAAAAAGTCTCTCCACTTTCATGCTTTTCCAGTGTATAGTTATTGAGGGCTGCGTCTGATTATTTCAGATCCATTGATCTATGACATTTACACTTGCTTGTGGCCATGACTGACTATCTGTGAGGAGATTTAAGTGGAGTTTAAGGCTTAAACCTTTTTGTATTTCTGTCACTTTTTATAGTCCTTAGTGATTAAAGCTCCATCAGGTACTAATAGTGATTTTTTTCTTTTTTTAAAGCTTAAGCATTCTATCAAATCTGCATTCTGGCAAAGATTTTTAGCTGATTCTTTGAGCTTAAGTATTCTTTTTAGCATCAGCATCATTTCCAGTTGCATGTTGGTAGCTATTTTTATCCAAAAAGCCCAACAAATGTTAAACCTAACAACAAAGAGTAAAACATAAATCAAACAAAACATTTCACAGCTACAAAGTCCTAAAATATTTCCTTCAGGAGTTTGTGAATACCAAAAAAAAAAGCTAAAATCAACACACAATTTGGATGCTGGACATTTACTCATCAGCTGAATGTTGCTCAGTAGTGGTTTGTGTAGCAAACAAATAAGCAATTTTGAAAGGCAATAATATACAAGCAGGATCTGTTTTTGAAATGCACAAAGTGCCAAAAAATGTGTTTGTTTCTTTCATGTGTGCATCCTTTAAACTGCAAATCACCAACCTGTGCTTACCATGGGCTTCTATATTTATGCAAAAATTATAATAATGTCATTAAATAACAACTTCTGGAAAGAGTTAACAGTCACTCCTGTTGACAGATGAAGTGATGATGAAGAAGAACAGATGAGTATAAACAGATGGATGCATGGAGGCCTGCCCTGTATGATTTATAACTGTGGGTCTGTCAGTGTTTACTGCCAAAAAATTGGCTTGTTTCAGCAATAACATGCATACACACAACCTCACTCACACCAAAACATCAGACCAACCACAATGGACCTTTCTCCCACATTTTACCTCACTCTCAGTGGAATTTCAGCTTCACGGCTGCTTTCAAATCCAAAAACTTTGTACCTCCCAGGTTTCCTCCTCATTGCTTCGGCGCCAGCAGAAGACATGGAGCGGCAAGCTGGAAAAGAATACACGCAGAAACCTGAACACACCCATGTTTTATATTTGAAGTTTGGAAAGTTTTTTTTATGCACCTTAAAAATCTGGCAATCTCACAAACCTCAAAAGACTGAAGTTAAATTCTCTCTGGCCTTAAAATCTGTGAGCTGTCTTAGATTTGTCCCACTCTGCCCCATGTCTAAGTGCCTTGGTGTTTGTCGAGGTTTGCTTTAAACCGCAATCCTGCCACAGCAAAAAAGAAATGACGAACAAAAAGAGGGAGTCTGGGGAAAGAGAAAATGAGGTGATAAACCAGATTCAGCAAACTGATGTAAGTGAGAATGGTTGATGTGTTTTCTTTTACATTTTTCTGCAAGTATTGACAGAGTGACTCAGGACTCGTGCATAATCAGGTTATATCAGTGTCCTTTGGCTAGCTGATCACATTAAATCATCACATGTCACATCTGCATTACATTACATACCTCCATCGTGTCTGCATAATAGTGAAAGGCAATGAAAACTCTGGGCTGCTGGGCTTTTTTTTTCATCATTACTTTAATATATGCAACAAGGATTAAACATCTGTATTGTTGCTCATTCTATTTAATGATATAAAACATATTAGAGGTCAAATAGTTTGTCAGCTAATCAGTACATTAACAAAAACTCTTCACATTATCTTCTTAAACTTTCTGTGTGACAGGATTTTGTATTTTTTAATATTTTATAGAAGAAACAACAACAAAATAATCATTAGATAAATCACTAATGCCAATAAATGTTTCAACAATACAGTGTTCAGACCAAAGTTTTGCCTTTTGTATCTTTCACAAATACAGTTACAACCAATAACATCTTCTTTTGTTGTTGTTGTTTTTCTACATTAAAGCAAAGGTAAATCTTTCAGCTGCAGGTGTGTACAAGCAGCAGTAAGTTTGTACTGCACACAGGCTTTTACTGCCAAGCATGATGGGGTTTTTTTTTTTACCTGTTCTTAAAATATTTGAAATATTGTATTTGCATCACTTTGCATCTTTGACTTTCTATTTACTCTGTATAAAATCAAAATTTGCATAAATTTAATCTGGAAAGTAGACCATTAGATTATATATAAAAGTGAGCATTGTGGCCAGTGGCATTACTGTTTTGGTGTTTTTGAAACTAGTCATGAAAAGCATGGGAGGATCTGTCTGAGAAACTCAATGCTGAAGAAAGAAGCAAGCCAAACACAGGCAGGCCCTGCTTTACTATTTTATTATCAATGAAACTACAATTTAGAAATTAAAGATTGTGCTATATTTAAAATATTCCTGGTAAAAAGTGTTCACTGAAGATCTGCAAATAGGCTTGTAGGCTTATATTTCCACCCCCTGCTGGCCATTAAAAAGAATGCAGGTTTAAGACTTTCACTTTTTCAGGCTATGTCACTGAATCCAGTCTGTGATTGCAGCCCTAAGCCACACCCACACAAACACTGCCTGCATCGATATCGTATAATGGAGATATTTTTTTTATTGTAGAAATCTCCATAAATAGTTGTGTGTTAAAGAGTAAACCCCTGGCTGAATTTTACAGCAGATTATTTCATTCTCATTCAAATTCTTCTTAGACATCAGGCAGAAGGATATGTGGAAATTCTTTTTGGAGCACAGAAAGCGATAAAGCAAAATGTGACTGTGTGGCGGCCAGGCCTCTGAGTTTGGTCCTGATGTCTCTCATTTATCTTCTAGAGGCGTCAGATTCAGTTCTTTGGCTGCAGAGTTATTACTTCCTTTGTAAAACAACAGCCAGAAATAACACCCTTGACTGCTTCCATATTTTTTCTGTTTGTTTGTCATCTCCTTATGAAAAAACCGATATGTTAAGTTAACCATAAAAACAAGCAAAAGCAGGTTGAATTTTTTTTTGTAAATCATTTTGTACTGGCATTAGTTTTTTCAAACATAAATGGCGGTTTGTAGCATACTATAGTATTTATACATGTTTTGTTATTTGTAATTTTAACATGTTTCTTTAATTAAAGTTACAGTATATCATAGCATCCAAGTGGCAGTTTCTTCAGCTTTTGTTTCCAGCTTAAATCTTGTGCCATTTCATTTCCAACTTAACAAACAGGAAGTAAAGGGACAAAAAAATGCAATTTTTTTAAAACTCAGTGAATGTAAGACTGAATTGGGGGGGAAATTGATTTGTTCAGATCATATTCTCTGTATTTTTCATCAGACTTAATTTCTTTGGACATTTCTAAATAAAAAGAGCTGCAGATTGGTGACAAAATAAATTAAAAAACACTGAACCCCATATAGTGAAAGGATCTGATTGTTCTATTATGCATAAGGGGCCATTGTGCTGCTTTTTCTTTGGTTCAGAAAGCTTGAAAATCACAAATGTAGGTATGTTGTGAGAAGAAGGCAGGACCCCCAGACATGCCAGAGAAAACTTGGAGGAGTGGCAAAGGTGAAAGGAGACCCACGCTTTCTTTGTACCCGAAAAACTGAACATACTGGTGAACAACAGCATCATATACTTTAGTTCAAGGGAATCAAACCGTGGGTGTTTATATAAGTCCTACAAATGATGAGAGTATTTGAGAGCACTTTTTAAAAACAGGTTGAGGCCTTCCAAAAACAGCAACTGCAGAGAAGAGCTTAAATTTACCTCAGATGAATCTAATCTGCTGGTGAATACATTGCAGGCTAATCATACACTACTACCTTATGGGTACAATTTATCAGGCAGAAAATGTAAACCAGTGTCTTCTACTGTGGGCTTTCTTTTCTTGGTTATGTTTATTTTGACTCAGTTCAAGGTAACTGGCTGAGCTGCAGTGTGTTAGACATCAGCAGAGCAAAACTGTTGTGCTGTGATTAACTGGCTAGTTAGCAACTCCTCTGATCGCAGATAATAGTTTGAGTACAAAAACACCCTCATGTCATTACTCAGAAATACCCTTGGAAGTGACCACATATTGCAACCATCTTGTAATGTTTTCTCATTTTCATTTAATTACATTTAACAGCAAAAAAAAAACTGTCCTTGTGGACTTTAATGTCTTGGCTGTGTTCTGTGTATCTTTTATAACACTGTGCTGCTCGTAACAGATAGAAGAGCTTAGGAATTAAAAAAAAGATTTCACCTGAAAACTCACAGAGCTTTTTACTTTGTGTACTGTTTATATGTGCCACTAAAATGCTGCATATGTACTGCTGAAATAATAAAATGTAGATTTGTTTAAACAGGTGAACTTCATTATTTCTGCAGATTTGTGGAGGGGAATTGGAAGCAGGAAATCTCTGCACGTCAGCAGGTGAAAAGAAAAGAGAGGGAGGAAGTTAAGTTGGACGTGCGTGTGCGAGTGTGTGTGTGTGTGTGTGTGTGTGTGTGTGTCACAGAAATCACACAGCTGAGGCATGTGGAGGTGTACAGCACATGGGTGTTTTGACTGACAGCTTCTAGCAGTAATCACGTGTATGATTGTTTCCAAATGCGAAACGGATGTAAAAATGATTGAATGAAAAATCAGCCCGTGGCCAGCAGTCTGAATAAAGGCTGTGAAGTCGTGTAAACATGGTTTCAGTTATCTTGCAGGAAAGTAAGACTTTAACTTTTTATTTGATACATCAAAGCATGAAGGTATGCAAGAGGGACTACTTTCACACACATGTAGACTATTGTACTGATGTTTCAAGTATATTTTTTGTCTCTAACCACAAGATCAGATGTTTTCTGATAGTGAGTGAAGGTTTTTTTCCAGAGAGAGCAAATGTTTTTAATATATTGATCATTTTGAGCCATTTTAGTTCACAATGGAGAGATCTGATGAAACTAAAATAATAATTCTAGTCAATTTTAGTCCATAGAATAGGCTGGAAAACCATGGGAATGCCTTTGCCTGTTCACATCTCTGTCTGGTGTAATATCACACCCCGATTGTGCCAATGAGTTTAATCAAAGGATGAAAACTAACATTTTGTACCCAAAAAACTATTGAGTATGGATGCAGTCATTTTGTAAATGATTTTGGAAAAAAAAAAAAACTTTAAAAATACAAGATAAATTATTGGTTCTCTTATTTTATTTTATTTTTTTAGTTTTTACATACAGAATAATTACCTAGTTCAATTACAGAGCCAATGCACAACACCACCCACCTCAAAGTGCTTTATATAATCAGCTAGGCCATACAATGCCAGAGAGAGAAGTCCAAAAATCACTCCTGTTTAATAGGAAGAAACATTCAGCAGATCCAAGCTCTTAGGTTAAAGAAAAAACATAAAAGAAGAAGAAGGATCAACAAAACACAGACCACAGGAGAGAGAGGGCATTGTAACTGACATGCAGCGGTGGCACATGTGGAGAGTGGAACAGAAATGCTGCGCCTATCATGGGAAGGCCTCCAACAGTCTGATGTAAGATGCACAACTAAGGATGCTTCAAAAAGGAAGACTTTAAGGCTAACCTTAAAAATACAAGGGTTGTCTGTCTCCTATATCCAAAGTGTAAATGGTTCTACAAGAAAGGAACCTGAGACTTGAAGGCTCTGCCTCTCATTCTACTTTTAGAGGCTCTAGGAACGACAAGCAAGCCTGCAGTCTTTGAGCAAAGTGCTCTACTGGGATAATATGGTACAGTGAGATCTGTAAGCTATCATGGCACCTGATAATTCAAAACTTTGTATCTCAGGAGAAAGATTTTAACATTAGAACCACCTGTGTAATACTGTGTAGCTGAACTACCATATGGGCACAAGACTTTGACAGTGAATTCTTTCAGGAGGTTGGAGCGTTCATGGATTGTTGTAAGCAGTTTGTGCCGTTAACACAAGGGACACTTCCCAGTCACAGTAACAATCCATGCCAGAACCATAGACTGTATATAAAACATGAATGTAGCTTTGGCGTTTGGAAAGTGAAGCCAATAATTCAGCTTTTATTATTCCTGATGGCCATGAGGAAGGTACGGAAGCGTAGAGCTGCCACCCAGGCAAAAGAAAAATACAAGTGTACCACGTTATAACGTGAAAAGTTTATTGTTCTAACAAGATACTTTTCCTGTTTGTACAATATACTATCATGTTTGTACAATATACTTTTCACGTTTGAACAACATAATATCACGTTATTACAATATACATAATTATCACGTTCGTACAATATAATTATCACGTTCGTACAATTAAAATATTATATTGTACAAACATAATAGTATATTGTACAAACAGGAAAAGTATCTTGTTAGAACAATAAACTTTTCACGTTATAACATGATACACTTGTATTTTTCTTCTGCCTGGGTGGCAGCTCTACGCTTCCGTAGGAGGGGACTCATTTGGTTTCAAAAATAATTCTTCTTCTATGGAAGTCTGGAAAACAAAGACTTTGATCCACAACCTCAGGAAACACTTTCCTAATGAATTTGTGGCCAGAGTCACTAGTTTTACACTTGTTTAATACAATATGACTTTCATTGTATAAATTATGTTCTCCTTTGTGTAACTGACAGCTTGCAAGCCTTTCAGTGTGTGCCTCAATTTAGCAGTGAAACCCACACTCACTTGTCACATGCCAGATTCAACATGTCAAGACTGTGAGAGCAAAACTGCACAGCTTGAGGCTTCATAACAAGTTTTTGCAAACTAATGGATGGACTCACAACAGTGACAGTCTATGGCATAATGTTGCTTTCTAAAGATATGACCAGTGTTTTGTTTTGGGTTTTATATATATATATATATATATATATATATATATATATATATATATATACATATATTCTCATTGTTTTTTCTCAATTACAATACATGAGATTATTTTCTTGTTCATCCCATAAGAGCACTCAGTTTCATAACAAGAAACCGAGGGTTCTTCATGTCTGGTTCAGACATGAAATTAACCAAAACATTGGTCCAACTCATGCATTTGCCACAACAAAGAAGGCAGATGTTGTAAATTCTCCTCAGCATCAACTCCACATGCCATCGTCCCTATTCTTCATCTCATTACTTGGCATATATAATCTCTGGTTATACTGTGGCTTTTTTGGGCAGGGAGACAGAGTGAACTATAAAGTGTTTTATACAAGCTGAGGAGTGGAGTTAAACTGGAAGGCAGTCTCTGCATGTTTGCAGTATGGAAACAATTCTTTCATGAGTTGCAATTCTGTTTGATTCCAGATGAAAAAAGCCACAGGGAGAGAAAGACGCATATGAGTCTTGACACATAAATCCGGGATGATGCTGCACTTGAAGTGCCATCCTAACCTAACCAAAAACACTACATTTAGCAAAAATATATTCTGTGCATTTCTTTTTCTAAGCAATAATGATTCTGAACAAGCATGATAGAAATTCTTCTAGTTATATTCAAGGATCCACATACTTTTTTATGATCTTGTGCATGAAAGTCCTGAATCCTTTCAGACTTCATCTAATCACATGGCAGCCACTTGATGCATTTTAGACATTTGGTCAAAACGACCTGCTGAGGTTCAAATTTAGCATCGGAGTTGGGAAGAAAACTGAGTTAAGTAACTTTAAACTTTGCATAGTTGTTGGTGTAAGACAGGCTGGTCTGAGTATTTCAGAAACTGTTGATCTGCTAGGATTTTCTCACACAACCATCTCTGGGGATTAAAAAGAGGAACATATGCAGTGAGCAGCAGTCAAATAAAAAAAAAATACCTTGTTGATGTCAGCGGTCAGAGGAGAATGGCGAGAGACTGCTTCAAGATAATAGGAAGGTAGCAATAACTCAAATAACCACACATATCAACCAAGGTATGTAGAAATGCATCTCTGAATGAATAACACGTTGAATCCTGAAGCAGATGGTCTACAACAGCAGAAGACTACATAAGGTCCCAAGCACAGGCTCACCGAAAATGGAAATTAGAAGACTGGAAAAACAATGCGAGCAACATTCAGAAGGTAGGGTCAGAATTTTGCATAAAAAACACAAAAGTGTGTCTCCGTCATCTTCGTCATCTTCAGGCAGTTTTGTTATACTATTGGATGTAAATTACTTCAGGTGAATGGAATGTCTCTAAATGTTCATCTCAGCCAAAAAGCTAAGGAATTTTTAAAAACTGTGAATCATGCAAAACCGCTCTGGTAGAATCCAGGAATTTATTTTTTTTTAAAAGGGAAATGTGCATAATAAGTTCCCTTTGACAATATTCTTTTAAATCACAACTTATTATAATCCTGCTTTAAGTCTAATCTCTGTACTCAAATAATTACACTAAGTCATGCAACTGTTTTATGTATGTTTTTGACAGTGAAGCACGTTTTCTTTCTGGCTGCTTCTCTGTGGTATGACCAGAAACTAACTCATCCTTATTCTAGAAAGTGAACCACAACATGTGGCAACAGAGCCCACGAACATGAGCTCATTCCTCTTAAGGGGAACTAGCAAATGAAAAAAAAACAGAGATAGAAAGAGAGAAAGTCCCAGTGTTCCTCTCCACATCCATTTGTCTTTGGACTACATTCCTGCTCCTCTTCCTCATAATGAAATGGTTATCCCTGCAAACAATGAGAAGACTGAGCTGCAGGAGCATCTGCAGCATATGAAGTGGGAGATGAAACAAAAATTGGCTCACAAGGTCGAGGTCAACTTCAGCATCACCACTGAGGGCATTCTTTGAGCCAAGGTGTTGGAGAGAAAGCAGGCGCGAACTGAAAATGGCCCTAGTCTCTTCCTAACATGCTTTTATGTTCCACATACTTCGTGATCACCAGGCCTCAGTATGTTTTCGGGTAATACTGAGACAAACAGCTGCTTACGTGCTGAAATGTGGATGTATTATTTGAGTAAAGCATTAAAAATGAATCAGAAGCACAATACATTTGGACCAATGAGCTAACAATTAAAGTAAACTCATCAGTATTTAAAATACAGCTGGAAAGGTGAACTGTTCCTACTTTAAGAACTAGTGGAGGCTTTCATAAATCAAGAGGATGAAAGGATCTGAGGGGAAACTAAAACCCTTCATTTTCATTAATTAAAGCAAAAGAAAATGTTTTGATGGAGTTAGTAAATATGAAGGCAAATATGTTGCAAAATGTATTTACCATCATAGTTAAATACAAAAAGAAAGAATGTGCAGAAAAAATCTGAACTCTAAACTCACACCTATGATATGAATTTAAAAATCATATTTCACCTTCTTTTTGAGTTGTTGTAACAAAAAAAGTCTTTTCTGTGGATTTTCTGTGAAAACCTCAATTTTCCCTTATTCCTTGTAATGTTGTCAGTCTCCATATGAGTCACGTTGACCATGTGCTGTGTGCTTCATGCTTTGCTCTGGAATGTCAGGTTTCAAATTGCATGTACCTGACAATTGCCTTGCCATGCCAGAGATCTAAGATTGTGTGTAAATGTAAAATAAAATGACTATTATTTATTTGCAATGAAATAACATAAAACACACACCAAAGTACACACAGGACTTTTTATTAGTAGTTACAATGTGGACACATGCACTGCCAAGGACATTTAAAAAAAAATAATACTATGGCATTTCATCATTTTTCAGTTAAACAAGTTAAGAATCAACCAGTTAAGTAAGGAAAGATTTGTTCTGTTTATAACAATTAGAACATGTATGATTGAACACAGAAGAAACATGCACTTTACTGCACTGCAACATAGAAAATGACCCTAAGTGTAGAAAAACATATCATTTGACAAACACTTGATGATACAAATGTGTTTGTTAGTGACTGACTCAGACGAGTTTCTTCCAGAAGCCACAGGTTAACAGCTTAAAGGATATTTATCGTGTCACACAGCATGTTCTTTGAAAACTTGTTCAGTGCAGCAGTTTGAGAAAATATCACAGGCTGTCTGAGTGAGTAGGGTTTCCTTGATGTCACACCCCTCCAGAGGCAAGTGTGGTGTTGGTGGTGCATCAAGGTGTAGTGTGATGTACCAGGTTGTCAAAACCGGCTGCTGATATGACAGAACACTGTCCTCCTGCACCAGCCCAAAGGCACTTTCCACAAGGGGCTTGTCAGGTCTTGTCAGGTTCATTGTGGTCACAAGCGGCCTGTCCTCAATATTAAATTTTGCATATGCCTCAGTTATTCTGAACAAGCAAGGATCTGGTAATGGACCCACAATGCCTCTGTAGAATCCACTCCTAAAGAAAACATCAATGTCAAGAATGTAAGAAAGAAGGTTATTATACTGAACAACAAACAGTGGTGCATAAGTTACAGACTGGGATGTATCTTTCTGAAGTTAGCCGTCTTCAGAAAGTGTAATGTTGTATGTAAATTAATACCTATTCTGACACATGCAAAAATGAACAAATAGAACATGCATTTGTAACACAGAAAACCAAATTTTACTAATCTAATTACCATACTCCAGTCTGGGCCATCCTATTTGGTGCTGGCTTAGTGAAGATCATAGAGTTGGTAGGTCCTGGCTTCACACCCTAACCTAATTGTGTATATTTGCAGTATTAACTTGGTGTAAATTTGTTTCTGATCACCCAAACACATCTGACTAGTCAAATTAGGTGTGATAAAGCAGGGAGACAAGGAAAACATTCAAGTTGATGGGCCTTCATGAATGAACTCCTCCCCTGACAACCTGTTTTTTGGACACTGAATAAAGATACAAGTGCCATTAGCATTATTTCTGTACTACTCATGTCAGCACGTCTTAAACATATTATGGCGAGCTCAGACAAGGAGGAGACAGAGGAATCGTTTGGTCTTGCTTCCCGCAAAGTAGACCTGGTTTAATTTTGGTATAGTTGAATATTTGTATATAATCCCTGCAGCTGTCAGACTCTATAACAGGAGTCACCAGCCTTTCTTAAAACTGAGAGCTAGATAAAACTGTGAATAGTTTGGTTCATCTTTAGGTATATGGTTCTATCTAGCATATTCTATCTTGATAAGCTGTCTCATCACAGGTTAATTTTTCAAAAATATTAACAATTATTTAAGCAAGGACAGGGCTACATGTCAACATACAACTCTTTATTTCTATTAATGTCTTACTTCATTCCTACCTGATTGACATGTTTAGGAATTATGAGTGATTGGCTCACTGTAGGGGTAAAAGTTGCTACCAATCAAATTATGATATGTTAAAGTTAAAACAAAACACTGACTGTTTAATATTATATCTAATATATATTATGTAATTATCCTTATAATTACAAAATGTTTTATGTAAGATTTATGTTTTGTAATTTAAATCTGACATCAAAAAAGTAATTTGGAATTTGAATAATGTATTTTGTAACTGCAGTACACATAATACTAATTTTGAACAATTTTGTCCAGGTTCCTTGTCACCGGGGACTCCTTCAGGACCATCACGTTCAGTTTCAGAGTCGGTGTGTCTGTCCACGGTGTGCCAGATCACCATCTGGGACTGTCTAGTGGACGACTTCATGGCTGTGCCTTCACCTGGAGACTGGTGGTCCATCACAGAGGGATTCCAGGAGCGCTGGAACTTCCCTCTCTGCTGTGGAGCTCTGGATGGGAAGCACGTCCAGACAAAGGCACCCCATATATCATATAGGAGACACACACATTCATATATACACATTCTTTTTTTGTGGTGCCCAAATTTATGCACCTGCTTGATTTTGTTTATACAATTATTGCACACTTTCTGTAAATCCAGTAAACTTCTTTTCACTTCTCAAGTATCCCTGGGTGTGTCTCCTGCATGCTATATTTAACTGACATTTTTTATTGTAACAACCAACGATTTATACAGGAAAATAATGGCTATTAACAATGTTGCCCAAACCTTTGCATCCCACTGTATTAGTATATTTTGTCATTAGTATAATATGAAATAAATTCTACATGTGTCAAGTCGTGTGCTAACATTTGCTGTGTAGTAGAACTGAGACATTAGTCATTATAAAAATTTATTTGAAGTAATATTAAAATTCTCAAACAGAAAAACATTAAACATAAATATATAAAATATAAGTATTTACAGAGAGACAGGAATAAAAAGGACCCAGCTGCTCTCCAGAGCAGGAACAAGGCTGAGGAGGAAATGCTCCATTGGAGACTGGTGTGGCCTCTTCAGGGACTCCAGGATGGCCAGCTCCACCGCCGATGGACCGTCCTGGGACCGTCCCTCATCTGCCTCAGAGCTGTCCTCCTCTGTGGGCCTGTAAAACACAAAGAAATGAGAAGGCTGCTACTAGATTTTCATTTTCAACATTGAAAACAAAAACAAAAAAAGGATATAATCAGATTGGTTGTAGATATTTAGTAAAGGTGATCACAAAGGAATCCCACTGAGTAAAAAGTTATCAGTGCTTGCTGTACATCTGATGCTACAATTGCATACCTGTGGGTGCAGCAACAGGAGCTGAGGGACTGGGGAGCCAGGAGAAGCAACAGGGGATGCTCTGCTGCAGAATCAGTTGGTTCTATCAAGACAATATTAAATGTTAACAGGTTGAAAACAATAATCATAGAGAAAGTATATACAGTGGTCCCTCTTTTATTGCAGCAGGGGTTCTCAGAATAACTAGCCCCTCCCCCCACACTTTATACACTTTTTTTCCCACACACATGAACATTACTCACAGTTCTCACAAGTTAATTCTCAAAGTGCAAACCTTTGTAGATTGCAAAACGTAAAAGTATTATTATGCCGCGTTTTGTCTTCATCTGCCTGCAACCTTCTTGCACCTTTTTCCCTGCGGGGCAGGTGTCTATTTCTGAACGAGGGCCATAGTTATGGGTGTTTTTGTGCTGTTTTTTCTATTGGACGTGATGGTTATCAATACCAAACATGATAAATTTGGCAAGCGCAGGAGACACAACACGGAGGAGATTTGTCAATCAGGCTGCAGAATGCAATGCTGTACGGTGCAATAAAAAATCAGCGAAAAAGCGAAGCAGTGACGGATGAGCGGGACCACTGTGCGCTGTTTATTAATAAACAATATATTCCTATATGACAACATGCATAAAACCAGAACGGTATTTGTAGATCAGTGGGAAAATAGCGGGACAGTAGGCGGGCTTGCTAGGTCCTTTTTATTCCTGTCTCGGTAGAAGTAGCAGCTAGCATCATATAGCTCTGGATGATTAGCCACGGCACTGATGAGCTTTTCCTCCATACTGAATGAAGAATGAAGAATGAAGGGCTTTGGCTGGATCTGCCCCTTTGACGTAGGTCAGAGCCACGTTACCAGGCTCCTGATTGGTTGTCGCAGCGGGATTTGACGCTGGAGTTCTGATTTTTGCAACTGAGCGGTAGATGCGAAACTCGTGTATGCACAAAATGCAACACAAAAACTCAGGCGGGTGGTTTTTTCGCGAGTCAAACGCGCCAGACGCATGCGTTTCAGGCGTTTTCGCTAAGCAAATCTGCTTCCGAATTTTCGCAGGACCGCAATCACGTATCGTCACGCTTTTCCATTGACTTTACATGTAAACCCGACCAGCACGGCTAGCATTTTAAAAATATTTGTTAAATGTTGTCATTGCTAACATATACCTGTTTCACAGCATGAGGAGTAGCGAGAGCATTAAGTTATTGTTAGCTTTGAAAAGAAAAACGTGAAGATGTAATATTAGCATGAGCTATATGCTAATGTTAGTCACTCAAGCAAACATTTCAGTTACTGATTTGCTGCTTTCTAATATCTGTGTTTATTTCTGGATATACCTATACCTACGTGGTTAGTATACATGCTACATAAAGGCTGACAGAGGCAGTAAGTGTAAATTATCATAAATTAACTGTAAATTAGATTGGTGAGCTCCATTTATATAGTTATATTACATGCACAGGCATGTTGGCAACCGTAACCATGGCCTGCTGAGGGTATATAAATGCTGCACAAGGTTCCATTCGTCCCTTTACACTTGCTATTGGACTTGTTTTGACCTGCTCCAACCTCAGCCTGTGGAAAGTTAAGTTTTGGAAAATATTTTTCTGAAAGCGGATTTTACTTCAAAGCGACAACAAGTACTTCATCTTTGGATCGTTTGTACTTGTTTTTCCATCTCAACAGCAAAGCCTGAAGATGGCTCGTCGTGGACTCGACAGTCCCCTGGACTTCGCTGCAGGTACTTTTAACATTTCTCCAGTTATTTTAAGTGTCACTAAATGACTGTAATAATTTAATAAGTTACAGTGTGAGTATCACGCTTTAATGTTATCAAAATATGCGTATTCCAATATTTTTCCCCATAAATTGTTTGTATGCTTTAAATTTTCTGGGAGAGGTGTAGAAATTATTAACGACTGGTGTATGAATTTGAAAAAAAGGTGTTACTTTGATTTGAAGGCTTCAAATTTGACACTTTTTAATGAAATAGTTAAAAATAGCTTAATGGACTAAAATTTGTAAAATGCCCCAAAATCAGTCTCTGTGGTAACAGCATCTTCAGCATGTCATGACGTCAGAACACACAGGTGTAAACACACCAGATCCCGGTCCCCTCCTAACATCCTGTTCTTCTCCGGATCAAATGCTTTATTGAAATAAACTATGACTTTTCCCCTGCTACAAAACGTGATGATAAAAAGTAATAAAAATAAGATAATATAAAAAAGAATATGAAAACAGTAATCATAGTATAGTAGTAATAATGGTATTAAGACCTACCTTATGTTATGGTAATACTTTATAATATATCTTATTATATAGCTGACAGATATATTGTATTACACAGGGATAGCATGTGGTAAAAAGATTTCATGTATCTGTCCTTATGGCAGATACAGTCCTTGTGCACATTCCTAATAATGCAGATTTTGAGTTAAGAATTTTTATTTGTTTGTTTGTTTGTTTGTTTTTTACTTGACCATGGTTTTCAGACATACCTGCAGAGCTTTGTGTGTTTGCAATTTTTACTTCTGCCAAGGAGGTTATGTTTTTGGTAACTTTTGCATGCCTGTTATTTTTTTGTAAACATCATAGCTGAAAAGAAAATGAATTAATCCTGATCAAACTTTGTAGGGGTGTAGAGTGGGGTTATGTAAATTTAGCTTACATCCACTTCAAGGTTAACTTTGTGATTGGTCAAAAATGAACAAAAATCTTTATAATTTAGAAGCTATGATTCTTAAAAGTGTGAAGTCTGCAGTCAATATATAATAGTACTTAAAATATCATGTTACATCTGACCTCTGACCCCTCCTTCAAGGTCAAATGAAGTCAAACTTTATTAAAATATTTTTTATTTTTAAAACTGTGCTTCGAGTTGTACTGCCTTTGTTTGTATTGGCAAAATTTGGGATATGAATTTGGTACATGGGGAGTCTAAATGTTTCATTATAGTTTCCACATATTGAACCTCTGATCCGGTTTCAAAATGTGTTACATCGTTAATGAAAGAATTAGTTAGTTAGAAATTTACTGCACGATATTTATACAATAAGCTATTTATGTCCAGTTATTTACAAATCAATACATATTATCCAGTACGTTCTCCAGGGTAGCACTGGGTGTTTATTACATTTCTTTCTTTTCTTTTTTTTCTTTTTCGCCTGTCCCGTTTGGTTTTTTTGCCATCTGAATTATTGTCTAAAGGCAAAGAAAGATGCCCAACAGATTTACTTTACCAAATGGACCAACCCAGCCTTGCTGTATTGATCTATTTGATTCACCTTTGCTTTTATTGTTTATTTTATTTTATTTTCACTTGCTAAACACGGGACAGACTTGACTGGGGAAAAGAAAAGGGAGAAAGAAAGAGGGAAAGAAAAAGATTGTTGATGTTTATTAAATTCCTAATGTTATTTTAAACTTGTTTCCTCACAGGTCGTCTTGACTACGTGGTTGAGCGTCCCGCAGAAGAAGGCCTTCCTGAAGTCATCAGGATCCTGGATGACACTGATACCGAGCGTGTCAGTGAAGGTGAGTATGGTGAGTATATCCTGCTCTCATCCTCACCCTCTTCTCATGAAGCACAGGATCCTGATGACAGCGAAGAGGAAGGTGAGTACCCTCCCTACCTACCTGAGGACGTTGAAGAGGTGAGTGAAGACACTGACAATTCATCTGACTGGAACAACTCAGAAGAGTGGGCCGATTGGCCTAGTGACGACTCGGGGTATGACACCATGGATGAGAGAGATGATTCCCCTCTCATCCAGGAGCTCCCTCCAGAGCCGTTTTGGCACAATTGGCGACATCCTATTGCTCCAGGTGCTGCCCCATTCGTCATACCACCTTTCGGCCAGGCCAATGCCCCACTCTTCCCTCGAGTCATTGGCCCAGTCGGTGATCCGTCAGCTTCTCCTCTTTCCTCTGCCCCTCCCTCAGCTGCTTCCTCTCCTGCTCCCTCAGCTCCTGCTCCCTCAGCTCCTTCCTCTGTCCCTCCCTCAGCTGCTTCCTCTCCTGCTCCCTCAGCTCTTTCCTCTCCTGTTCTCTCAGCTCCTTCCTCTGCTGCTCCTTCTTCTGCTACTCTCTCAACTTCTCCTTCAACCTCAGCTCTTACCTCCTCAGCAAAGAGAAGCAGAGAAGACATCTGCACTGAAGAGGTAAGTGCAAAGAGGTGCAAGGTAAGTGATGACACGTTCTATGGCCCTTCAACATCATCGGGTTCTTTTGGAGTCAGACGCTTCTGGGAAAGGCCTTTTGACCTTTCACTTGATGACAGCGACTCTGACTAGATTATGTTAGAACTTGTTTTTAAACTTTAAATGTTTAAGTTGGCCTTTGTGTTTTGTGATGTTTGTAAGACAGCTAACTAAGAATATCTGACTTGTAAAGAATATTAACTAACACATGTAAAATGTTTTGTTTTTTTCTTAATATGTGACATTGCCTGTGTGACTGAAAGGTAGTGTTTTAGGTATTGTTACTTCTATTTTTCTTAATATCACAGGTAACTATTTAAATGACTTACATATTTTTTCTCAAGCTCTAGCTCACCATGCAGGACAACGGTAAGTCCGTACTTAATGTCAACACAAATAAGTAGAAAAGGTTTAAAAATGATGTCGTGAACTGACTGTAGTCTCTTGTTTTTACGTAAGGTATAGCCTGTGGCTAAGGGATCATAGGTGAGGTAAAAACACAACAGAAGAACAGTAAATTGAACAACTCTGTGATCTGTGAATTCATCCTTTTTTCTTTGTCTTTTTGTCTTCAGGGGCTTTACACTTGTCCTCTCCCAGCATTCAGAACTTCAGACACTCAACGTCCAAGACAGAGCTAACACAGAGAGATACTCCACCCAGAAGACAGCCTTACCCCAACCTGATGAGAAGGATGGATGACCAAATGGCAAACTGGAGAGTGGTGCTGTGTTCCAACTATGTAAGTTATCACCTCACATTGGCTACAAACTGTCTTGAAGACTAAATCATTCCAATAGCTGGTATAAATTATCATACTACATTTATATGTTGAGTGTAAAATAGCATTTTAACAACATGCTGCAACTACCTACAATGGAAATGCTGTTTTGTGTTAAAATGACGTCTTTCTTGTGTTGTTGCTTTGCAGGGCAGCTGAGGGTGGACAGAGCTGCACAGAGGACCAAAGATCCACTCTCAGCACTTCATACCTGACTGGCCACAGCACCACCCCCCCTCTTCACCCAGGGTGAGGAGGGCCCTGACCCCACCTGCACAGAGGGAGTTGTGAACATGCACTTCTGTGTCGGTGGGTTTAGGAGCCTCCTCACACTCACACGGATGAAGACTGTCACTGGAAGATGTCTCCATTGCATCAGCAGGACAGGACGTAAGCATTTGTATAATATTACAGTTTGTGATGTTTTATACATGTTTTTATTGCTTCACTTCAAACTAGGAGATATAAAATAAACCAGTTTTTATAATAGTTTCTGTCTATTTAGTTGTTTTCTTGATAAGTTATTTGGAACATCATTGCAACCTGTCAGCTTTTTATTGAGGATATAGAAAGTTGCTGTGGTACAGTAGGGTGTTATTTTTGTCACATGGTGAAAGTGACCTCATGGGGTGCAAAAAGAACAACTGAACAATTTAGGGATTCACAGACTTTGGTAATCGTTAAAAACAATTAAGAAGATTTGTTCTGTGTGAACAAGAAGCTCAAATATAAACCTTACTGACACAAATGATCTGCTATCTGTAAGCAGGAAAATGTTTTCATGAGCCTGGGTGAAGCTAATTTGTACGAGTTTAACCTCCTGGTCAAAAACTTGTAGAAGATTAATACGTTCACCAGCTGATTCTTACTTGGCCCGGTGGCGCCAGTGTCCGGCAACCTCGCCTCTGTCAGTGCGCCCCAGGGCAGCTGTGGCTACAATGTAGCTTGCCATCGCCAGTGTGTGAATGTGTGTGTGAATGGGTGAATGACTGAATGTAGTGTGAAGCGCTTTGGGGTCCTTAGGGACTAGAAAAGCACTATACAAATGCAGGCCATTTACCATTTTAAGTACTGTAGAAAGTGAGCAGCCATTTAATCAAGTCCTGGGATAAAATGGGACATTAGTTCCCTTCCCTCATTTAACAATGTGTAAGCAGACTGCTTTAACCTGCAATTTACTGCATGTTATTAGGCTGCATGGTACAACCACAGTCTGCCAACCACCCGTGGTGAGCGAAGGTTTTGAGGTGTTGCTCGAGCTACTGATGAAGCTTTATCAATGCTTGTTAAGTTTCCCAACCACATTTCATCCTGATGGTCCAAGGCTTACATCTTTATGCTCATAAACGTACTTCTGTAATTAATCAGTATTACTTTAAGTTACAGTGTGAGGGGCATTAATGAACATAAATTAGATTTTACTGGATTATGTGTTTAGGTCAAGAGACACAGGCCTTCATCTTTAAGAGGCTTTTCTTATGTCACGATAATCACGATGTTTGTGTTTGTCTGCAGCATCACTGCAGCAGAGAGGGTACAACACAAGGCCACAGTCATGTGGTATTCTGTCCTGCTATTAAGTGAATAAAATACTGAAAAAAACATCTAGACACTAAATACAATCACTGGCCACTTCATTAGTTACACCTTGCCAGTACTGTTTTGGGCCTTCTTTCACCTTCAGAACTGCCTTAATTCTTTGTGGCGCAGATTGAACAAAGACCTGGAAACATTCCTCACAGATTTAATTTCATATTGACGTGATAGCATCACACAGTTGCTTCAGATTTGTCAGCTGTGCATCCATGTTGCAAATCTCCTGATCCACCACATGCCAAGGATGCTGGATTGACATCCGTTATAAGATGAGTATACTGTGGTCATAAAACGATGGGCATGGTCAGCAGCACAGCTCAGGGAGGTTGTACCTCTGGAGAGGCCTCTTCCTACACCTGAAGTTTTTACCTGTGAAAAGAACGGAGGTCTTCTCACACAGGGTTTCCTAGTGTTTCATCAACAAAGGAGAATTTATTCCTCAGACTGTGCAAAAATTGCTTTCATGGTTATCCTGCTGCGAGGGTGAGCTCTGAGATGGGCCCAAGCCATGCTTGCTCCTCAGCAGTCTTTATTTAACCTGATATGTGGAAGACTGCTCCGACTCTGGAGAAGGAGTTATGCTTTCTGTTTTTTTAAATGAGCAGTAATGATACTGGTAATAAATGTAGCCTTTATGCAGCTCTAGAGGCCTGGTTCACTAAATTGGACACTCGAAATCCCACCCTTGAAAACCCCGTAGCTGGTCAGGCCCCTGTAGCCAGAGCAGTGGAAGGTGGCGTAGGCCCTGCTAACTGTCTCCCAGCAGGTTATCCTGAGCAGACGGGCAAACATGATGGCTGGGTGACAGTGAGGAGGAAGCATAGTCTTAAACAGAAGCCCTGGTACATGACAAACCTGTTCATGTGTCTAACTGTTTCCCCCACTCGGCGACACACCCGCCAGGGATCAAACTCTGGTAATTGGTGATTCTGTTCTGAGACATGTGAAGACAGCAGCAACCATAGTCAATTGTCTTCCAGGGGCCAGAGCAGGCGACACTGAGTGAAATTTAAAACTGCTGGCTGAGGGTAAACCTGAATTCAGTAAAAGTATAATTCACATCAGCAAT